>NW_024467139.1:5657971-6257971 GCF_000820605.1 Sporothrix brasiliensis 5110 | reverse complement strand
CGAGGGCGACCACAGCGACAAGTCGCCCAAAACGAGCCCTGCGCAGCCGCACAAGTTTACGTACCAAGTCGAGTACAGCACCTTTACCGACAAGATCTACAACCTGTCCGACATGACCGTCAACAGCCTGCTGGAGATGGCCTACCGCATGGGCAAGAAGACGAGCAAAAAGTCGGTCGCTGATGTTGGCGGCGACGAGGTCGTCAAAGACGGCGACGATGCCGATAATGATGATAGCGACGACGAAGACGATGCCGACTTTGAAGATGCCGGCGGCCAGAAGAAGAAGAAGAAGGACAAGAAAACGAAGGAGGAGCAGAACGAGGTCTGGCTGCACTTTTTGCGCCATGCCTTTGTGTCGTCGGTCAGTGTTGACAAGCTAAAGAAGATTGGCGATTAGAGTAGAGATTGGTTTTCATTGGTTTTTTTTTGTTTTTGTTTTATTTTCCGGCTTCATGTCTCGGGCCTTGCTTTGCCCTCGCATATTGCATAGTTAGCGACAGCATCTTGGATTCTTTTAGGATTAGGTTATTTGGGGGCCATCCAGTGCCATTCATCACTATACTATCAAGCTAACGAGCTTTAATCATGATTCGATATGACATTTGACGAGGAGCTGAACAAATCCTGTTTTAATTAGATAATTGGAGGCACAACGGAGTACAATTCACTGCTTTCCACCCATGCCCACTGCAATTAGAGCGGCAAGGTACATTCTCAAAGAACACTGTTGGGTTTTCCGTTGTTCAAGTTCGGCTATTCATGTGATCAGGTAATCGGTTTTAAATTCTTGTAATCGGTAAATCTATCGTCTTTATTTCCACATGTTCCTCAAGAGAGTGCCGTCACGGCTGATACTACGGTCGTCTGTAGCCCCCTCGACATACCGGCGGTCATGACCTATCCCATATTGCCATGTTCCGATGGCATCAAAGCCCATCATGACTCCATACACCCCAAACCATAAATACCCTTTCTGTTTTTTTGTTTCCCTTGCACCGTTGTCGTCCCCTCTTCCACCTTACTTTCTCCGCGTATTGACGGCCTCCCGCAGCTTCGCGATGACCTCGGACGGGTCCTTGGCACCAAACACGGCCGACCCGGCCACAATCACGTTCGCACCCGCCTCCGCCGCCACATCGATCGTGCCGGGCCCCAGACCGCCGTCCACCTCAATGTTCAGCTCCGGGTACCGCTGCCGCAGCGCCTGCACCTTGGGCATCTGGTCCGCCATGAATTTTTGGCCGCCGAACCCGGGCTCCACCGTCATCACCAGCACCATGTCCGGCCGCTCGGCCTCGTTGGCCGCCTCGACCAGCTCATACAGCACGTCGACGGCCGTCGCGGGCTTGATGGCGACGCCGGCCTGCAGGCCCAGCGAGTGGATGTAGCGGACGAGCTCGCGGGGCGACGTCTTGAGATCGGACTCGGCGGCCGGGGTCTCGGCGGCGGTCGAGAAGGCGGCCTCGTAGTGGAAGCAGTACAGGTTGGCGCCGGCGTCCTTGAACTCGCGCACCCAGCGCTTGGGCTCGGCGATCATCATGTGGCAGTCAAAGGTGCCGCGGCCGAGGGGCGTCTTGGTGTCGGCCGGGTTGGCGACGTGGGAGCGGATCTTGGCGACGACGGGCGGGCCAAAGGTGATGTTGGGGACAAAGTGGCCGTCCATGATGTCGACGTGCAGCCAGTCGGCGCCCTGGTCCATGGTCTTGGCACATTCCTGGCCGAGGGCGGCGAAGTCGGCCGACAGAATGGAGGGGGCGATGATGGCCGGCGGGGACATTGTGGGCGGTTGGCAGGGGAGGGCGAGTCAAAGATTTTCGGTACAAGGTTGCAAATGTCAATTGGACGTCAATTGGATGGAGATCGCTTCGTGTAGATGTTGGGACGTGGTAACTGAAGCTGAGGGGAAAGCCGAGGTTTTTCGTGCTGTGATTTGAAGATTTGCTTATGACGTTTCGAAGCTCTGAGTCCTAACGGGGCAACTCCCATAAAAGCACTGTCAGCGCCTCTCTAGCGGGGTTTGTCGGCTGCTTTGCGCCTTCCTCGCGTCGCGGTGGAGCCCTCTGGCAAGCTACGTAATTAAGCAACAAAACAAATAGCTGCACTAACACGATTCAGTGGGCAGGAGCGGCTCCTAGCTGAAAAGCGGGGCATCGACTGTCAACTACTTTTAGGGCCTCACGTCACTTTACGACAGCCGTCCCCAACAGAACAGCCAACGTCAGAAGTCGGAATTTCGGACACCTCCCGAGCTCCGTTGCGACGGGCATAACGATCAGTCTCTTACTCCGTGCTCCGTATTTGATCTTACATTCTTCGTTGATACACAGAACTACAATCGAACACGGAAAGCACGACAATCCGCTTGTCCGTTCTCCGACCAAAAAACCACCGTCTCGATCACAATGTCGCTCCTCTCCTCGATCCCGCTCGTCGGGCGCTTCGTCGACGCCATCACCGGCGCCTCGTCGATCCCTGCCGCTCGCCGTCTCAAGTCTGCCCCGGCCCACGCCGTCGAGACCCGCCCCGAGAAGCGCCCGCGCACGCTCAAGCACCTGCTGCGCGGCAACCACGTCAACCATGCCCTCATGTACGGCGACGACAACGGCCGCCACAACCACATGGCCCACGCGCTCTGCTCGGCCTACCTGCTGGGCGCCACGCCCGAGCAGATGAACCTCATGTACGACGCCATTGCGCCCAAGCTCGTGCCCTGGCAGGCCTCCCCCGCCGAGATTGCCGACGTGGACTGGCGCGACTACCTGGGCGACACGGCGTACCAGCGCGCGTACGTGGACTTTTTCGAGGACGTGCTGGCCGAGCACAGCGTGGCGTACAACTGGCGGACGGTGGTGGAGGCGTACCTGCTGGGCCAGGGCCGGCCGTGGGGCGACGACGACACGGTCGAGGTGGACGGCGACCTGGTGCCGCCCATGTTCAGCAGCCGGGTGACGCCGACGGCCCCTGCGGACGGGTCGACGGGTGAGGCGGGGGCGGCGCGGACAAACACGCTGCCGGACAAGGCCGACCGACACCTGCTCCTCAACAGCCTCATCTGCGGCCTCGGCCACCCGCTCATCCACCTGGCGTACGCCTACGAAATGGACAGCCGCGTGCTCGCCATGGAGGCGCTGGGCATGACGGCCGTGACCTACAACGCCGACTACGCCAAAAAATACCCGTTCGGGCAGCTGCCGGCCGACGACGACGTGCCGGATGCGCTCCGGGGGCTGTCCCTCCAGCAGCTGGTCGACCGCATCGCCAAGGACGCGCGGTTCGATGCCGTGGCCCCGGGCAGCCGCATCGAGTCGCTGATTCTCGCGCCGCCGTCGCACGAGGTCGCGACCGCCCTGCTCGAGTACTGGCACGCGTGGGATTTGACGGGCCGCGACGAGCCCGTGCAGAACGACTTGACGCTGCGCGTGCGCGAGGCCCAGGACGTGTCCGCGGACATGCTCGTCGCGTCCGTCGTCCCCGGCACGCACAGCTACAACTTCTTTGTGTGCCACGCGCTGACGACGAGCCACGCCGTGCGGGTCCTGCTGCCCGAGATTCCGCCGGCGCTGCACGTGGGTGTGCTGCAGCAGTGGTGGCTGCTGGCGCTGGCGACGTACGTGGCGGTGGGCCGGCCTCCGGTGGACCCAGACAACGTGCCGAAGGACTATCGCAAGACAAAGGGCTGGACGTACGTGGAGCAGCAAGCCGTGTCGTCGCGGTGGAGCACGGATGAGCACTATATTAAGAGTATGTCTGCCCTCCCTATTTTTTTTATTTTATTTAAATTTTTTATGTTCCATTTCTTCCTCGTGTCTCACTGACAAATTAGCTCTACGTGCCTTCAAGGACGCTGCCCGCACATGGGGCGACATTCAGGACCGGTACCTGAACGCGGCTGTGTGGTTTGCAGATGACTTTGAAGGTTGGGTGCGGTAACATATCCTGAAGGTGTTTACTTGTTTATGTGTGCGAACTGTTTTACGACTATGGTCCACTTGTTTGTGTGTTTACGACATTTTTACATGGCATCGTCTTTACTGGAGTTGGGAATTATGGGATTTTAAGAGACACAAACATCATTGCGTAAAGGGAAATCCCCGACATAAACATCATTAATATAGTATTTCTCTGTCGTATTCGCTGCATCGTCGTAGCCCATAATGCGGAATGTGTCGTCAACAGCACCCTGCGTCTACTTCTTAACTAGACGGTACTTGCCGCCAACCACCTCGAGCTCGCCGTCTGTGACTTTCTCGCCCAAAAACTCCTGCAGCTCCTCGTTGCTCCAAGGGAAGCCTTCGGCAATGAGCATCTTCATCATCATGGCAATCTGCGCCAAGGGCATCGAGACGGCGCTGTTTGTCAGCATGCCCACGATGAACTGCCAATACACGGTCCGCTGTGCATCGTCGGCGCGAGCCTCGCGCTTGCTGCGGGTCGGAGCCGCCACCGCCGCTGCCGGAGCCGCCGCGGTTGCGGTGGTGGCCGTGGCGGGCGCAGGTGTTTCGTCGGCCGCCTCGGCCGCCTCGGCTGCCTTCTTGCGTTCCGCCTCGTCTCTCGCCATCTCCCGCTCGCGCTCGACCCTAGCGCGCTCGACATCTTCAATGACCGTATAGCGTTCGGGATCACGGCGGTCTTGCATGAGCACGCCTTTGCTCGCCCAGAACTGGAGCGCAGACACAATCAGATCCTCGTCCATCTGGAGCATTTCGTAGAGCTGCGGCACAGTCCGCTGGGCAGGCGGCGTGCGCACGAGCCGTTCCGCCTCGGCCGACTCGTCCTGGAAGGCATAAATAACAGTCGCTTCATATGTCTTGCAGTCCACCTGCACGGTGCGGTCGTCCAACTCGAGGTCGACGGTGGCTTGGCCGAGCTGGTTGAGCCAGGCCAGCTTGCGGCCGGACTTGTTGGCCTCGTAGAAGGAATCAACGCGTTTCTGCGTGTCAGCCACGGGGCGCGGCAGCAAAAAGTGCTCAGGACCCAGGCCGGGCCAGTACAGCCGCGACAGAATCTTGGCCCGGTACTGAATTTCGGGGGAAGGGGCGGCAGGGGCGGAAGAGGCGGCAGAGGCGGCAGAGGTGGCAGAGGCTGCCTCTTTGTCGAGGCGCATCAGGTGCTCCACGACGGCGTCAAAGTGGCCCGAGTCCTGGACGTCGCGAATCATGACCTCGCAGCTCTGGAGGGAGCTTTCGCCAAATCGTTTCTTGAGCAGGTTGAGCACCTTGACTTCCTTGGCAAACGAGTCCTGCGGCGACAACAAGCGTTCGGCAATAATATTCTGGAACTCCTTGGTGAATGCCTCGCGCGAGCCCAGAGCGTTGATCAGAGTGCCAATAACGTCTTCTGACTTGGGACGGCGGTAGTTGGTGCCGGCGTCAATGGGGTCGGGCACCCAGTCCATGTCGTTCCAGTCCAGCTCCTCTTCGTCTACGTGGCGGCGCCGCTGCTGTGACGGGTCGTTGAGTATGCCGGCTAGCTCGACGAGCTTGGCCTTGTCGACCAGCGGCGCCGTGGCCGAGCCTGACGTGGGCGTCGTCGATCGTAGGCGAGACCGCTCAATGCGGCTGGCGGCAGTCAGGTTCGTTGCGTAGATGCTCTCCGGGTCGGCCAACAGGCCGTCCACCACGATGCGCACAGCGTCTTCGCGCTGGCACAGGTAAAACTGCAACGGGCCCACGGCAGCACTGAGGAGCACGTTGGATGGGTCGAGGGCGTGAAACGTGCGGATCATGGCGACGTAGACCTGCAGAATCTCGAGCGTCGAGCATGCCGGGTGCAGCAGGCGTTTTCGCATGGCCCCCGTAAAGGTGGACACTAACTGCGAGCGGCGTTGCGGCGTCGTGACGCTGATGCGCAAATCCTCGAGGCCGGTTCGACTTTGCGGCCAGTGCAGGACAATGTCGAATAGCTCCGTCATGCGCAGAGCGGACAGGCGGCCGAGGGCCACTTCTTTCCATTTGTTGACATCCGACAGTGAAACAGCTTCGCGCGCGCCACCAGCACCGGTGGCACCGATGCGGCCGAGAACTTCGTGTGCGAGACGTGCAAAGTGGTTCTCGATCCAGTGGTTCAACGCGCCGATGCACGCCGAGGGTGCACTGGGGCCTTTCGACTGGCGATGCCCGGGCCGCGATGGGGTCCCAACAAAGCTCGCATTGAAACCGGCTCCGAAGCTGGCGGAAAGACTTGACGACCGCATGGCAGTCCGGTCCCCCGCCGAGGCTGCCTCTGCATCCGTCCCGTTCCAGTTCCCGGCAAAGGAGAGTTGGATAAACTCCACCATCTTCTCGTCCATAATCTCGGCGAGCAGGATCTGGAAGTTCTCGCCGGCGAGACCGACATTGTGCAGGGGCACAAGGATCTCGTGCATTTGCTGTCGCAGCAGCTGGACGCGGCTATCGTCATCGGCCGGCGGACGCGGTATTGCCGCTGCTGTTGCTGACAGCGGTGTCCTTTGTTTTGGCGCAGGCGAAATGGGTGCTCCCTGGGCACTTCGCCTTCTGAATGGTGTGCTGTTGCTGGCAGCAGCCGAAGTTGCTGTGGCACTACCGTCCTCTGGTTTGGGGGGATCGAACCCCAGGATAACACTGGCAAACCGGGTCAAGACGATACGGAGGGAGACTACAAGACCCTCCGGGGTCGAGTTCGCCACGAGGGCATTCACGTCTTGGCGGAAGCGGGACACGACGGTGTCTGCCGTCGGCGGTGGCGACGGTGTATGCTCGCCGTCGCTGCCACCTTCGTTACGACTTGGTTCCTCTCCGGACGGCAGACCGCGTGCGAGCAGCATCATTCCGTAAAAATACAGGCGAAACGCGGCCTCCAACGTGCGGACACTGTTCAAAACGACGTTCATATGGTGGTCGTAGTATCGGAGGTCGCCCGGTGGCACAGAGGCCGGTGCTTCGCCTGTACAGGCCGAGAGCATGGGCAGCACGTGCTGCGCATAGTGGCGGCGAACCTGGTGGGTGTGCCAGGCCAAGACGTCCTCGACGTGCGTTGCGCGTGGGAGGATGGCGCTGGCGTACAGGACCAGACGCAGGGCCTCTTGGAACTCTGTCTCGGTGGCCGCATCCTGCGACGAAAGCAGCTGCGACTCAGGGGCCAGGGTGCCAAAGGAGTCCTCCACCGCGACGGACGAGGGCAGGGCAATACGGGCAGTAACCACATGCCATGCGCGGTCGAAGCGGATCTGGTCGTCAGCGGCCGACTCAGACTGCACCAACGGTGGTGGTGCCGCATCGAACCCGTGCCCCCTTCGTCGTCTTTGACGACTAGCCTCGCTTGCTGCACTCCCTTGAGGCTGTGGTGCAAATGAGACGCTGGAGCTGCGCAGGCCACGTCGAGAGGGGGGTGCAGTGGCTCCTCCTAGCCCTCTTGGGGTCTGCCCGCCGCTCGCACCCTCGTCTTCGTGTGCATCCGGCAGTTCGAGGTCCTCACTGTCCTGCGACTGAGCGAGCCCTGCTTCAGCAGTCGGGCCGCCAGCTCCTCTGGGTCCTGCCGCCCCGGGAACGCCAAAGGCTTGGCCGAATTCTGGAAAGACGGCGAGGGGGGTTGCTTGGGGTGTGGGCTGAGAAATGTCAGTCTGGAAGACGGAGCGAAACAACTGGCGGCGCTGCGCCTTCCAGTTGGGCAGTGAGGGGCCTGTTGCCTGCCCGCTTTGTTGCCGCGATGCCCTATGCAATGTCAGTATGTACAATGCTCCAATGTGTCTCTCCTGTCTCCACTTCGCCCTCGTCAACTGACCTCAATGCATCATCCAGGGTCGCAAAGCTGCTCCCGACGGCAGCCATGATTGGCGCGATGGCCGGGTCAATACGCGCTCGGGGCGGTTGCTGACGACGTCTAGGTAGTGTGGGGAGATGCGAAGCCCGGACGTAGCGCTTCGTCCTCGTCACCGACCAAACCTTCTGCCTTCCTGCTGGGGATGGCCGGTCTGTGATGGCGTTTTTGGTGATCCTTCACCGCACCGCCACATGCACACGCCTCCCCCCCTACCTTGCGCGTTTTGTTATCTTGCTGTCGTGTCGTCGTCGACAGTTATGCGCCTTAAGCGCCAAGCGAGAAAAGGACGCCGAAAAAGAGGCCGGAAATGGTAAGGAGGAAGTGGTAAAGGAGGGGGTGTGCGTCCTTTGGTGAAGGGGGACGGCGTGACAAAACAGGGGGCCTCGCGGATGTGACGTGGAATACGCGCGCGAAGCGACAAGACAGGCGTGATAAGTGACGCCTGCGAAAGAGAAAACCAGGGGGGCAAAGCAGAGCAAAAGAACGGTGAGATGGCGAAGCGGCTATTTTGACGCCTGAAGTCAGGAAGACCGTCTTGAGGGAAGGGCGAAAAGAAGGTGTTGCGTGAGACGCTACTGCATCGGGATCCTTCTCATTTCAAAATAGGAGGTCTGTATGAAAGAGTCCGAGAAGGTGTGTTGCTGCCCGGTTCGTCATACTATCAACTCGTGGCTGTTTGTTGGTCGTCTCTCGATGTCAATCGTTGATGTTTTGATGGATGGTGAACTCTGGGCAACACGGCCTGTGATTGGCTATACCTGGGAGCTTTCAGGGGAGGAACGACCTGAACGCGTTAGTGGTTTTGCGGGCAGGCGCGCCCCTCAATTAGCGAAACGAGTATTACATAATCAATATTTGCACATCAGAGAAGAGTCACACATCCAAACGTTTGAACGCGGCACTTTTTTGACAAAAAGAGCCAACTTCACATCACAGCGTTTTGAATTATTGAATTATTGAATTATTGAATTTTTGAATTTTTTGAAATGGGGGGCGTGCAGGCACTATTAACTCTTGATGTCGTTCCAGACAGCATTTGGGGCGATGAAGACGAGACGATCGTCTACGGCCAAGTCCTTGGGAAAGGACGAGCAGTCATCTTTCGCTTCCACCTCGATGACTCTCCTCAATCGCTCCCAAGTCGTATTGTCAATTACTACCATGGCAACGAAGAATCCGGCCCTCAGTGTGGATTCACGGACCTCGATGCCATGCGAAGCACAGTCTGGTCGACGATAGCGACCGTCTGGGCCAGCTGCGTCGACCAGCCAAGCATCTTTGAGCCAGGCATGGTTGTCGATCTGGTCTCGGACGGGGGTGAAGGGGTCACCTGGAGCGCGTACCAGGAGCCTCTCTTCGAGCAATACCTTGGCCTCTTTCGCGACATTCAGCCAAGCGACCTCATGCCGCAAGGAGCCCAGCCTGCCCCCGTCGTCGACATTTCACAGGTGGTGATTCTCTCAGCGATGGGCGGCAAAGGCTGCAGCAAGCGGGTGCAAGTCCTAATCGGGCAGGAGGGTCATACGGGTGATGCGGGTAGTGCGGATCTGTTGTCCACCTTTGCGTTCAAGGGTGTTGACTTCCAGACGTACCTCCAAGTTCACGACGACGACGACGAGTTTGCCCGAGCAACCGTCGCGGCATGGCGGCAATCAAGCAAACTGATTGCGAGCTTGCCGGCACACCCCCGCATCCAGCCACCTCCCAAGATGCTGGTTTCGGTCCGCGGGGCGCTTATCGGCCATCTGTCGACGTTTTGCCCCAAGGGCGACCTTGCTGCCGTCATTGCATCAGCCAATTCTAGCGGAACCACCATCTCCTTGCGGCAAAAGGCTCAGTGGGCTCTTCAAATATCACAGGCCATCGCACACACACACAACGTCATGCACACGTTTCACATGGACATCAAGCCGGGAAATTTTCTTGTGGATGACAATGACAACCTGACCCTCATCGACTGGGAACAGAGCGGCGCCCCGGCCACTACACTGGCTCCAGAAGCGGACGGGACCTGGGATGTAGAGGAAGTGGACGACGTGCATTCTCGCAGCAGCCAACGAGCGGCCGGTAGCAAAAAGTTGGTCTATACGAAATACGGTGGCCCAGAACGACGAAACATGCCAGAGGGCAGCGGGCTGCAGCCGTTCCACATTTGGAATGTATTTCCGGGGTGGCAGGCGAGTTGTCCCAAAGCAACGGAGCTGGCCGAAGTTTTTGCGCTAGGCAGGACGGTATGGATGCTGCTGACCCAGACGATGGATGGATTCGACGAGATTGGCCACCCCAACGATGTCCAGATTACGTGGGAAAATGCAGACAGCTGCCCCTCTAGTTGGATTGAAATGGCTATGCAGTGCATGGACAATGACCCGAACAAGCGTCCTTTATTGGTGGACGTTGTCGAGTTCTGGGAGGCCGAATGCTTGATCCTGCAGCGTTGACCGCCATACGACGTGGAATGCGTTGTTTACAAGGGCCAACCAAATTAAAGCACACTCAAACAGTATTCACTTTTTGTGATAATTAAGCGCCCGCGCTTGTCAAAGCTTCCTCCCGCCTTTCTCTGTGTGGTCGGTTTAGCTGTGGGTCCAGTACCTACAGCGCGCCTAATTAGCCGAAAGGGGTACCTCGTGGCCACTCACACCTGTAAGTCCGCCTTTTAGGAAGGTGCACTTTCGGCGAAAATCGAGGCGTAGAAGGTGCGATGGGTTTGGGGAAAGGGGTCAAAGAGGACAAAATCAACAAAGGGGGATAAGAATGCGAGACGATGCGTTGTGTGGTTCTCGTATTGAATCAATTCGTCACTTGTGCAAACAATGAGCGCCAACCGTGGGCTGCATCGGATGGAGGCCCAACAGCTGGAACAAGCATCTACAACCTTGCGCCGGTATGGTAGCTGGCAGCCAACAGACACAACAAACATCTCGATGGAACATCACCTCAAAGGAACATGAATCTGGTCATTCTTCCAGGGAGGCGAGACTGACCGCTCTTCCGTCGCTGCAAGTCTGCCCCCGCCGCATCCTACACCCACACCCCCGGAGCAGTCAACAGCACAGTCTGCACTTCCATTCGTCTTCCATTGCAATCATGGAGAACCAAGGCTCAACATCAGGCCGCTTGGGTGCTTCACCATGCAGCTGGGTAATTGCGATCTGGCCACCCCAGGCCAGGGCAGGATTTGGACCGCTTTCCGCACGCTTGGCCTCACATGCGGCCGCGTGCTCCCAGAGCTCTGGTTGGCGGGATCATCAGACGAGACATATGGCTGGCTTCCTCATCACTAGTTTTTCAATAATGCACCATTGGCATCTTGTGGGCGGCAAACGGAGCAATCATCATGGCGCAGGGATTCGAAATCACATCTGACGCCACCCCAATGTCACGATACCAGAATGCCAGGATACCAACGCGGTCACCAGTTTGGCCGCAGATGACAATCCATAGCCGTCCCAGCCTGCCGCTATGTTCATAGTCCATGAAAGATGTGGTCTGCAGCTGCAATCCTTTCGTATCCTTCACATTACCACTTTATGTGGCTGGCAATCCTCGAAGCACGACGTGCATCGTGCATCTTGCATTTGAAACTCCTTAACCATCCTTCGCTACGACGCTCCCACTCTTCTCACGTTGTCCGGCGGCTCATCCTTTCACAGCAATGGGGAATAGTGGACGGAGGACTAGCGCTGGCGCCGAATTCGCATCTACCGACAGGGACCGCAGACAAGCAAAACGTATTTCCTTTTGCTATTGTTTCTGGCACTATTCTCGGGGCCCTCTTGTAGGACAAAACCAGCTCGAGTTGCTTTGAGATATGCATTGCTCATTGTTGAACTTACATCGGCAATAGCTTGCGAAAGCAAACAAATACAGGGGTTGCAATTAACGCCAACAGCTTCAAGCAGCACGGTGGACCACTGCTCCGCGCAGAAACCGCGAGCGTTACATCGTGGGGTGTTTTAGCTCAGCCCTTAGGCAGGTTTGGAATGGGATATGCGCCGAGACGATGGGATAAGGAGCTGACAAGACAGCAAGAAAGGGTAGAAGACGACCGAAAACATCGTCCAGCAAGAACCACCATCGGATAAAGGTACTGGCTAGAGCGTTGGCAGTTTCAAGTCGGCGTTTGTCTCAACTGTTAGGGCGGCGAAGTGCTGACGATTCTCGGTGAAGATGTGCATGCCACCTCCACGGAGACTAACAAGAAGTGTGTGTGGAGCGGGCTGAGGCGGAGAGCGGGCAGCGAATGAGCGAATGGTGGTCAAACGAGACAAGAGACGAGTAACCGGCAAACCGTGTACTACACCTGTGTTTGAGAACGCCATTTGTACTATATACCTCACTTCACAGGCATTTCCTGTCTACCTATTCCGTATTCTCGTGCCTGTCCTCCCGGGTATTAACGTGGACCACAACAATCTCACACTGGGAGACGCAAAGGGCTGGCAAGGAGACCCGCAAGCCTAGTCGGGTCGGGAGGCCGGGAAGGCCGGTGAGCAAGCAAACGCCCTAGAGACGCACTCCGCAGCCGATCGGGATAGCAGTTGATCGGCGTTGACAAGCAGCACAAAGGGAAGCGAACGATCCAACGACCCAGGCCCGCGAGCTCGTAATCAAGCAAATGGCGTGGCTCACCAGCGCCTGCAGCCTGCAGAGGGGAAGCGAAATGGAATATAGCACCGTTTTACTAGAACGATGTTAGACACACCCCTTCTCCAAGTCTCCAAGTCTCCAAGTCTCCAAGTCTGCAACTGGATTTACAACGATGCCCGTCTTTCCTCTTCAACTCCATTTTGTTGCCTTTTCTCCTTCCTCATCCTTCCCGAGCACCCGCCGAATCCTAACCGAGTAGCGGTTGACGATCCTTGTCATTTCACCAACGGTCTAGGCAGTAATTACTTTGTAGACAAGTGGTGTGTCATCGCATCAACAGGACAAGTGTTTGGCGAGCAGACAACTGCGAGGTAGGTCTTTTTGGTTATGTCATGCCGCATATTGGTTCTTTTTTGAAATTTTAGCCTCGATATGCAGCTAGTTGCTATGTTGTGCTCTTCGAGTGTGTTTCACCAATTTAACTTGTCTTTTGACACTTTGTTTTGTCCCATTTTCCTCATCGAAGCGGTTCTTCTGTCCGCAAGTTTCATTTCCTTTTTCCTCTTGCCCCCTCCTCTTCCGCTTGCTTTTTTAACACTTGCTTCCTTGTCCTCCACAATCCTCTCGACTCGTCCCGCAACCTGACGGGTATCTTCCTTTCACAAATCCACCATTTCCTTTTGCAATTTGATAGCCATACGCCACCTCCTTTCATCGTTATAATGGTTATCCTTCTTTCCCACGGACCGTTGCATTGGCCTTTTGTATGCGTCCAAGCAGTATCGTCCTAAGCTGAAAGGAAAAATGGGGGGAAAAAAAAAGAAGAAAAGAAGGGAGAAAAATAGAAAGGAAGTAAAGGAAGGAAAGGAAAGAAAATAGTGGTGTGATCTTGGATGCTCTCGGGCGGCGGGGCACGTAAAATCACCCAGCGCACAGCTAGCCAAAACAAGCGAACATTGTGTACACCGCTGCCAAAAGCGGAGTTTTTTTGGACGGGCCTTTTTTATGGATAGTCAGTAGAAAATCTCCCGAGAACAACAAAGTAGTATGCGGAATTTTTGGCCCAACGGAAAGTAGAGTGAAATTGGGCTACAGTAAAAACGGACACAGATGCCAGAGAGTTCCGCAATCCCAATTTCTGTAATGTGAGGCCATTCTCTCATCAACAGAACGCGGACAAAAAAAAGCCCCAGTCATACGTGCGATGACCGACAGAAGCGTGATCAGAATCAAGGCAACAAGGGCTTTTTTTGGTTCTTCCAGGAACAGAATCGAGGCCCGAGTCGTGGCCAGCCTAGCGTGTATCTCGTAAGGCACAACCGGCTTTTTTTATCATCGGAACCCTGTCCTGAACTGGGATACGTTCGCCGTCTCCACGTGCCATATTACAGAGACAAAAGTCTCCAGTGCCCTTTTGTCTGTGCTAACCTTTGCGTTCTGACGCCCTTGCTTCATGTTACAGATTTTGCAAATACCGGCCATAGACAAAAGCATCGGCCATTTTCTGTTCCATCTTAACGTCCCCGTCCAGGGCTTCACAAAGTATGGGAATGGATTGTTCTATTCGGTCCCGAAGACACTGGATGAGCCCGAACCGAAGGACCGGCCGGCCGACAGTCTGGACGATGCCGGATGGAGAATGTACGGAGTGTATGTTGTTGTATACGTTGAAGGATCTGGGGGGCGACGACAAAGATGTTTGAGAACATGCAAGGGGTGGATGCAAAAGTACCATACCATCAACGCCGGATTCAACCTCGAACATTCGGAACGTGGCGCTGGACGCCGCTGTGTGCGCTCGGGTCGACCCATCTGAGCTTTGCGCCCGGTTTCCAGGAAGAAGGGGAAAAGGAGCTCTATTATTTGCCCTCTTTCTCACTCCTCGCCCAGCTCTGCTCCCCATAAATTTTACCCTTTTTGGGTTCTAATTCTTTGTTTGTTTTCTTCAACGGCAGGGTGTGTTAGACTACGTGCCAACCTGTACGTTTCTTTTTTTAAAAAAAAAATTAAAAAAAAATAGACAGCTGTTTTACTTTCTTGCTCAACTCTAGTGCCAGTAAGGCAATCAAAAGAAGCACGCTAGATTTCTTCAAACAAAAATACGCAATGTAAAAGACCGACGGATGTATCTCGTAATAGATGTATTCTGTCGACAAGTCTCTTGTTTTTATTTTTATTTTTTGTCTTCTCGTAAAGCCAGCTGACACACTGGTAGTGGGTAATAAACAAAAAGTGGAAACCGGACAATGCAGAGTGAACGGAAAATGCATGTGCAAATCGTAAGACTTCATCATCTCTAATCAGAAAAAATAAGTAAAAAGGGTTAAAAACATATCAGAACCAGACCGAGCATGCGTAGTCCTTTGCCGCCCGCCTTTGTCCCCCTATTGAAGAGATCGTAAAAAGGAAAGCAAAACAAGATAAAATGAGGGGGAGAAAAAACGCCTTTGCCAAAACAGTACCCCCTTATCCAGACAGGAAGAAGACACACGTTCAAAAAAGAGAAAAGTAGCCCAATGCAAACCTGAGCGGGTAGACGTATAGTCGCCTATCTTCAAGGCAAAAAAAAAAAGAGAACAAGAAGATGTGTATACATCAAACCAGTAATAAAAAATCAAAAGCCGACCCAGCCCAAACCTATCAAAAAACAAAATTTTAGAAACACCTTCACCCCCTTCCCCCCCAAAAAATGATGTTATTTTTTTTTTTTGTGGATTTTATAACTTTTTGTTGGGTAGTCACCACACATAATCACGCACAGTAGAGAGGTTTTCCTCAACCACTTCGCCGCTGCTTGCACTTATCGTGTTGCAGGTGACCATTGCGTGCCGTTGTCCGCGTAAACTCAGCGCCGCAGTTGGGGCACACGGCCTTGGTTGCCTGTCCCGATTTTTCGCGCTGGTGCCGCAACAGATTGCTAAATGTCGAGAACTGTCGTCCATTGCAACCGTGCTCCCAGCATTGCGGCTTGGGCCGGCTCTGGACAACACGTACACCCGCCGGACCCGTGCTGCCGATGGTGCTGCCAGCCATGCCGCCCTCGTACTGGTGGGGCCCACTGGCGCTGTCGTGTGCATGAGCGTGCGGTGGCAGAGGGGGCGGTGGCTGGTGAGCGTGGGGACCGCCGTGGAGACCGCCGTGGTGTGAGGAGCGGTGCTGTGGTTGCTGGTGATGTGCGAGCTGCTGGGGCAGGGGCAGTTGGTGTGCCGTCTGCTGGTGGTGGTGGGAGATGTGGTTGGGGCTGATCATGGACGAAGATGACGGCGGCGGCATGTGGTACATAAGATTCTGCTGGTCGTGCATTCCTCGTCTGACTTTTGTTAGTGTGCTGCAATGTTCTCAAGAGACTCAAGCAAACGCCCTTGACTGGACTTACGGGTATTGTGAGTGCAGTGTCGCCGGTGCAGAAGCTGGGAACGAGGCCGTAGTGTATTCTGGCAAGTAGCCCTGACTTTGGTAGGAGGTGGAAAAGACGCCCGACTGCTGGTGATCGTGCATCGGTGAAGAGTAGTACGACGGCGAGCCAAGACTGGAAGAGGTGGTGGCGGGTTCCGAGAGCAGTGGCATTTGCGACGAGGCGCTGCTGGTGGATCCGTAGATGCCGGGGAGACCGCCCGTAGCGGCGGATGCGCCCAGATCAGCCATGATGGCGGGAGGCGGCGACTGGAGAAAAGACGAAGGGGAGCCTGTGACGGAACCGGAGGCAGGAGTGGGAACGGCCGAGTTACTTTGCGGCGGCGAAGAGCCGGGAGTGCTGGCAGAGGCTTGTCTCCGAAAGGCGACTTTGGCTTCACGGCGGACCTGTTCACGCTGGCGCTTGAGTTCGCGTTGCTGGGCGCTGAGAATGATGCTTTGATTCGGTGGGCTGGCGGTCATGGAGCGCGAGGCCGTGGGTGGTGACAGGCTGGTGTCTGAAGCGTAAGAAAGACCGAGATCGTGACCCAAGAAACCGTGATTGCTGTTCGACTCAATAGCTACACAACCGCACGGAGTTAGTCTCTGAGTCGTCCTGTTACTTTCGTTCTCCCGGGGAGAAAGAAGAACACAGAATGCCCCATGCCGAACGCCTCAATTTTCTTTCTTTTCCCCCCTTTTCTTTGGTTCTTGGCTTGCCTTCTCCGGCTCGTCCCCTTTCTCCTCTTCTCGACGGAATTTGGAATGGGTCGTACCTGGCCAGGAAGAATAGGACGTCCTACTGCCCATGCCGAACACAGGATCGAATTGGAGAGCAGCGACAGCGCTGTACGCAAGAAAAAAATTGTGTGAGATAACAGAAAGAAAAGGTGGGAAAAAGACGAGGAGGATGGCCTTTTCCTTTGCAGACAAGGGCACGCGCAAGCAAGCAAGCACGCGCATAAAACACCAACGGAACAAGGAGAATGCCAGGTAAATGCAGCAAATGCAACTTGCAACCGTAGAAGAACAAAGAGTTCACAAACAAATATGCAAGCGGCAAAGCAGAACAAAAGCAGAGCAAAAGAAGAGAAGAATATGGCAATCAGCAAAGGGCGATCTTACCTCATAGTTGCAGTATCCGATGATGACGGTGGAAGATGCGAAATCGTGGGTGCCAGTGGAGGCGAGACGAGAACGGTAGGCAGGGGAAGCTGGAGAGGCGGCGCTGCCGAGAGAGGTGTTCGGCCGTGTTGTAAAGCGGACGAAGAATGGAGAGGAAAAAAGCCTGTGCTGGTGAATACAGAATCCGGGATGCTGCTGGCGGCGGTAGATCTAGACTCTATATCGTGTGAGCGGTCGTTCCTTTGTGGCGTGATGTTGGAAGATGGAGACGAATTCATCGTCACCAAAACAGAAACATGAAAAGTGAGGGGAAGGAGAAAAAAAGAAAAATAAATGAGCAAGACAAGCAAGGAGGAAGAAGGAGTAGCAAAACAAAAATATGAGACAGAAATAAGTCAATGGGTGGGAGACAACATCCGGTAGAGAAATAAATACCGAGATGAAATTCAGGAAACGAGGAATGGAAGCATAAAATGGGGTCGAAGAAATCAAGGCCAGCTTGATGGGTTGGGGATCGTCATCCGCAAAGAGTAGTACGTACAAAATGATAAAGAAATATCCGAAGAGTGAAGGCAGGTGGAAGGTGACGAGAGACAAGAAGGAAGAGGCGATGTGCTTTGGTTTCGAGTCTTGTTGATCCTGAAGGAATTTGGAGAACGATGGGCGGAGAGGTCGACTTATATGTTGACAAAAATGACGACGTTGGTTTGGCGAGAGAGGTGTTGAGGTTGGAGGTTGTAGTTGGCGTCAGGGTGAAGGGGGTGGAAGAAGAGAGAGAAGCTATGAGAGTAGGTAGGAATAGGAAGTGGGAGAAAGGCAACTCAAATAGATGTTTTAAGATTTATAAAAGTAGTTGAGGGGAAGAAGAGGGTTCGATCCCAGTTTAAGAAGGAAAAGGAAGTAGACGAATGATATAGAAAGAGGACGGTGTAAGAGAAGGAGGGGGGTGTGAAGGTGGAGGAGGAAGGAGACAGGTACAGATATATGTTCTGGTCAACGGTGGGGAGTTCCCGGAGAGGTGAAGTTTGTTTCTCAGCCTCAGGTAGGGCGATCTTTGGAGGGACGGGTTCCACGGGGTATTTAATTTTTTCTGGGAAACGAAAGGAAGCGGTAGGGCAGTGGTAGCAGGGCGTGTAGGGTGAAGTAGGGCCAGTAGGGCCAGTAGGCTGGCCAAGCTTGTTGCTAGTAAATGGTGGAGGAATGGGTGGGACCGGGCAAGGAACAGTAGACACGATGTTGCTCGGTTTGCTTGTCTAGTGTTTGGGCAACTTGATGTATTGCTTTGTTGGTTTTTTTTTATTTATTTGTTGTCTTTCAGCCGTCTATGCCATTTGTTTTTATGGATTGCGTCCGTATTTCATACTTCTTCTTTCGTTGTCTAGCTGTTGGTCGAGGCATTTGCAATTTGTTGTGCTTCTGGTCTGTCTGGACCTTGTGACTTCATGGAGACAAGAAAAACGGAAGCAAGGTATATGGACCTTTTATAAGTTGAGAGAAATGAAAGACAAAAGGGGGGGTGGCGGGTGGCACGTATGAGCAGATTGTAACTGCACAACAAATTTGATGAAGGAGGATAAGAATCGAACCGGAACGAAATAAGGAAGCAGGAATGGGAAACAAAAGATCAAGTGGACAAGGAAAACGAAGCTCCGGCTGACAAGGAAAATAAAACACACTGCACTATAAGAGATGTAGAGACTTAAGATCGAAATGCTCAAGAAAACAAGTCGACGGTGCTGTTATCTTACGTGCGTGGGCGTAGCGTGCGTAAAAGATACGGGAGAAGGGGGGAGATTCCAAGACTGGCGTGTAAGTGGCTTTGTCTGTTGTGGTGCGGGCCTGTATTGGCCTCGGGATCTGGTCGCAGCTCAGGCCCCAGGTTCGAATTCCAGGGGTGAAGCCCATTGCCATAGCCCATGGCAGGACACATAGGAGCAGGTAGGCTGGGGCGCCATGGACCCATGGGAGGTGCTTCCTTGTCATTTTATGACGCAGCAGAAGAGCATCTCGTGGCTCGGAGTCTAGGCAGGTAGGCAGGCGCCAGGCAGTGCAAGCCGACCGATGTTGGTGACTCTGGTGTCTGGGGTGGGTAGCAGGCGTGAGAAGATACCCTCTGCATGGCAAGCGCGGTTTCTCCGGTGTAGGCTGTGGATAGGCATCGCAGGTAGGGACAGGTCTTGCAAGGTTGGTCTTGTTGTTGACAGACAGGACAATTGTGTGGGCGGCGTGTGCCAGCCAGTTAGATGCAGTGGTGTGCTCCATCGTTGGCGATGCGTCCAGGGTTGGGCAGACATGTCATCAGCGTGTATTTCGTAATGTGAGAACATTAATGGCCGAAAATGAGTGCAAAAAGAAACGCGCGACGGGAGGTGGGTTAGCTAGGCAATGGATGGGGTGGAGGGGGGTGAAGATAAAACAGAAAACGACAAGGGGTATGGTGGGAATGCTAAGGCTAAGGCTAAGGCTGTTTGGGGTTCACATTGCCAACGGCCTTACAAGGGTGAAGTGAGGGTGTGGGTAGATGGGCAGGATTTGTGAAGGGAAATGGGGAGGGGAGGATGGGAGAAAGGAGAAGCAGGGGGCGCGTAGGATGGCTACAAGTTGAACAAAAGAAAAGAGTCCAGAAGACAAATAAAAGAGAAAAAACAGAAGGAAAGAAAAGAATCAAATGGGCCAGGAGCACAGTCGCAGACTCGAATGGCTTATCGTCCAAGTGCGCAGGTATTGCGTCCACGCATTGAAGGAAGCCCGCAAGATACAAGGACCTGGGGTATTGGGGTTCTTGCGGGTGCAGTTCTCAGAAGGGTAAAATAACCGGGCCTGGGATAGGACGGGAACGTACAAAAGAGCAATTTGAGTTTTGCCCGTCGAGGTTGTGTATTTGCATTTCGCAATCATCTGGTTGGATACCCTGGTTTGTCGATTGCGAAATGGACAAAATGCAAAACGAGAATGACAGTGAAGACAGGATGACCTCATGGGGTGTTGGCCGTCGTTGGTTGCACATCCGTCGACATCGTAGGGCCATAGAGTGAGATGTTTTGCGTCGTTACGTCTCTCGTCTCTCCTCAACCACCCCTAATATATCGCCAATGTGTCTACTGCGCGCCACACGGCTGAGCCAGTTTGCGGCGCTGCACGTCGGCCATCACCCCGAGAACAGTAACTACAACGTTAAAAAGGACCTCGTTTTTTGTCCTTGTCGACCTCCATTCGGGCAAATGACCAGATTGACACCAATGATACGAGCCATCTGTCGATATTGCATGCGTGGGGTATAGTGTGTGAGTCGCCAGCTGTGCCGCCGGGCAGGCTGACCAGAAAGATCTGGCTTGTCTGGCCAGACGATGTGGCCTGGTCGCAGCCATACACCAACGCGGAATATATGTGCACTTTTCCCAAATCATCTCGACGGCTGCCAAAGTGAAGGATGCGGATTCGATACAGATGTTGGCGCCAGCCACGCCGGCCGCGACCGTGGGCCGCGAGGCTTATACGTTGGCTGGTTGGTTAGCCGTCTGCAATCGCAAAGGTAAAATGGAGTCGTTTTCCAGTGTGCAAGCAGAGGAAAGTCAATATGGCATGGCCCTGGAGGGAAAGACACGGGAGAGTTCTCTATCGTATCGACAAAACAAAGTCCCAAGAAATAATGACAAAATGCAGTACGCCGTAACTTGTTCTGCCTTTGGCCTGAGCTGTGCCGCCTGTTTCACGTTGGTATTTTTTTGTCATCTGCCGTTCGAAGTATGGGGGTTTGCGTACGGGACGTTGCGGTTTCTCCTGTCGAACAAAAAGGGACTGGTCCACTCTGCTGAAATCGCACCCGCCTTCCGTTGCAGTCTAACTGGGACGGTGAACAGACGAACAACGGGGCACTGATCTTCAGATCTGTCCTATGCTTGCTCGGGCTGTTTGCTGTATACTTTTTTTGGGTGCCGATTTTTTGGCAGACTTGCTAGACACGGCCCGTTTTTGGCTGGCACTTTGCGACTGGGGTCCGAAGAACATGCAGGCTGCCAAAGAGTCGGAGACGGGTGAGCTGCAACTCTGATTTGAGTTTTTGAGGGGGATAGAACAAAGCCCAAAATGTTGTCAAAGTCTGCAATCAACAGAAAAGGGGGGCGAACGGCCTGACATGATACCCCCTATTCATGAAAAACAATGCACATCACGAAGGAAGGAGCGATGCGGTGCACGTTTCTTTCGATTATTTGAGGCAGGTGCGGCTACGTGCTGTTTGCTTTCGCAGCTCCTTAAAGAAACGCACACTTTGAGTGCCGTTTTCTTCCCCCTGTCGCTTATTTGTCAGGCGTCTTTGACTGCTTGCCTTTTCGGGCTTCTGCTGGCCGCAGGCAGGAGATATGTCCTGATAGGGAAGGATCGCGGCAAAGCGAAACGAAGAAGAAAATACAGGGCGGGTAGGGGAGGAACAGACGCGGTGCTGTTCGTCGTAGGGCGTCTCGGCGTCTACGGAAGGTACGGGGTGGGTGGGTTTGGGTTGGGCTCGGCTGAGTCGAACTGTTGTGCCTGCATCGTGCCTTCCCCCTCTCCCTCTCGACGTCTTTCTTTTTCTTTGTTTTCTAGTCTGCCCCTTTTTTCTTGCCGCGCCCTCCAATTCGTACACAACTGACACAACTAAACAGCACTTTCAGAAGGGGAAGGAGAGAAGGAGGGGGCACCGTTCTCTCCGCGTCAGGCAACCCCTCCAATTTTGATCATATTCCGAGTATGAGGGTGCCGCTTTCCGTTATGGCGTCAGTATTTTGGCGGGTTTCTCGGCCGGAGACTTGTCCTGGAAAACAGACGGCGCTCTTTCTTTTTCAGCTCGCGTACGCTAGTTTATGACCCGTTTAGTTGTATGCGGCTACCTGCTTCTATTGATAGCACCAAATAAAAAGAAAAAGAGCACGACGTATGATTGTCGTCTAGAAAAGCGACAAATATAAGAAATGGGCCCGGTGTCTCGCTACAGTAGGGCGTCAGCAAGCCGGCAGCATGCAGTCATAATGGGTTAAACTGGCGAACAAGTAGAAAAATCTAAGAAGGTTGCGAAAACGAGTCCGCCAGTTGGAGAATGGCGTCGTTAGGAGAAAGGAAAAAAAAAAAAAACCACACACAGAGAGGTTGGGTGTTTTATTTTGTATGGAGTAATTCGTACAAGCGCCACTGTTCTTCGACGCATACGACGGGGGGTTGGCGCTTGTTGTGGCGAGAAGAAACGGAAGACAACAAACGGACGCCTTTCATAGGGCCAAAGGACACGAGAGAATCGACAACAGCCAGCGCTGCCTAGGGTTGGCCCGATCCCGTACATACCCTAGGCTGAGGCCCAGTGAATAGAGGCAGAAGTAAAGAAGAAAAAAAAAGTGACAAGCGTATAGCTGTCCAATGATAGCAAAAGGCACCCGATCTCGACAGAAACGACCATCCCATAACCCGATCGTCGTTCAAAACCAAGAATCCAGAAATCCAGAAGTGACAAATTTGTTGGCGATTTTGCAAGTACGGTACAGGGATGATGCTGTTGAAGGTTTGCGTTGACAGATGACAGTTGATGCTACTTACAAAAGGTCGAAAACGTCAGTGAAAGTTGAAACTGGCTTGATCGTGACAACAGCCGATTGTCTGGATGCAAACTACCGACGACTTTCCATTTCCTTTGTGGTATTTGTCAGGTCGCAGGGCGCGCCAACGGGAAGACGTTTAAACAGGCTAGTTCAGAGAGCGGCTTGAAACCAGAAACAAGCGACGGGACTCGACTGTTGGACGAGACGTAGCTTTTTTCTTTTTTTATTGTCCTCGTTTTGATTTTCGTAGCGGAAGAAAACCACGGTAAATGTGCTGTCTGGTCTGGCAGACGGCACACGGACATTTCCCTGACATTGGCTCCTTGGTCGGTAACAAGTTCCATGCAGCTGGGTGAGGCGGCTGGGGAGTAATAACGTCAATGTCCCAATGTAAGATACAAAGACGCCTGTTGGAGGCTAGCCGGGCGTGTATAATGCAAATGGGGGCGTATACTAAGGTCCGCGGAATACTCCGTGGAAGGGACAGGACAGACCATTTTTGACACAATAAACGGTAAATGCGTTCGGAGCGGTACAGAAAAGGGAAGAGCCACGAAAGCCACGAACGGTGAGAAAACAGACATGGGAGTGTCGATGCTTGTCGTTTTCCCCGGCTTCACGATGGATCCCTCGCCAGCGAAGAAGTGTTTCACGCTCATCTCTCGTAAGGCGGACTGTAGATCCAGATGGATAGCGTCACGATTGTTGGCTTCGAGATTCAGCGATACCATTAATAGAAAACCCCCGCGAGTCCCGATCAATACAGATCCGAGATTGTGGCTATGGCTTGCTCGCGATTCATAGTGGGAGGGTAGATTGACCAGCCATCGCTACGACAGCGTACGGGAGCACTGTGGAGTAAGCTGGCTGTGCAGAAAGCTGCGTCGTAATTACTCGGCTCAATGTCTGGAGACAACCACGCTGCGCTGCTCTTTGTGCACCTGGCCACCTGAATCGACAGGCAGATACTTCTGTACTAGTTTTTTTACTACGGTCGCTTTGGGATGCTCGTAAGAGACTGGGGGATCTGGACAGTCGAATGTGTGTAGAATAGAGTGTTGGGGTGAAGGGTGAAGGGGGGGGGGAGCATGCCCACCCTTGCCAAACAGACTGTGGCCAGCGTGCTATTTGAGACTGGGGTCAGACGGAGAGGACGACGCAGTAAGAAACAAAGCGAGTACGGAGCTCGGTGTCCAAGTCGCACACAATGTCATTATGGAGTGCAGACGGAGCAAGTCACGCAACGCGCGGTTGTCGAGGAACAAGGCAGGAAAAGGCAGTCAGAAAACCGATTAGGGTGTAGTGACACCAGACCACTTGATTACGTCGCAATCGTAGGGAGATGGCTAGAAGGACGCAGAAAAACCGTTGGCGGCGCTAGCTCCGCTACGACGGACAAGCAGGGGTCGTTTTGAAAATTCAAAAAAAGGGACGGGCAGGACCATACAGACATTAAAAAGAGGCCAAATAAGATCCGTCAAGTGTTGGTGGTAGCGTAATTTCCATAAAAGGCCGACAGCCGGGCAAGACTCGACAGCAAGACAATGGGGGTTTGCATGGGGTGGCTCGGGCTCGACTGTCGTGTTCGTATGTCGTAGAGCCAGTGTGCAGAGCAGTCGCCGAACTGATGTCTATCATCGCCGACACAGAAACGACGAAACAAGCATCAGTGCAAGCTGTGACCGAAATGGAAAGGCGGGATGGAGCGCCGCCGGAAAATGGAAAGGAACAAGAAAAGATGTTTTTGTTCATAGAGCGACCTGGACGAATGATAATCGGACAAGAAAATGAGAATCAAAAGGGGAGAGGAAAAAAACCGGGGGACCCTGTCGACGGACAGGCGCAGCACCGGAAGCTGTTAAACGGATAGTATTTAGCGACAGGTGTAGGCGCGGTTCTTCATTTGCATGTGATTTTGTTTTTAAGTAATGCATGTCAGATACGCATTGTGTTGGGATTTTGCAGCAGGCAAACTGTTACGGGGCATTTGATTTTGAATTTTGAATGTTGAATGTTGAATGTTGAATGTTGCATATTGAATTTGAGTTTGCGTCCAACCCTTCGGCACTGTGGGTTGTCTTGCAGCTGGCGGCTGTTATTTGGAATCGGGTGGTGCAGTTTCGCCAAATAAATGGTCGTTACAATGAGACAAATCCCCCGTTGCAAGCAAAACCTTTTTCTTCTGTGACAGAATATGAAATAAAAATTATTTGGGGGTGTCTTTTTACCCTGTCCCATACATCTCTCCACCAAATAGGAGACCGATGATCTTCCCGACCTAGCAAACGCACAGTAGATGTTTGCTGTTCCTTTCCCGCATTCCTTTGGGATTCCTTTGGGATTCTTTTAGGCTCCGTTACCAGCCGCTTGCCCGGAGCCAGAAAGCGATTAGACGATTTAGACGCGCTTGGGATGGACTCTGTGGGAGTGGGAGTGGGTGGGAGGGTGGTTACAGAGTTGGCGAAAAGGGCTGCAGGACGAAGGGGTCAACCAAGAGATGAATCAACACGACGGTACGATGTATTCACGCTTGGAAAGCGCCCATTGGCACTGTGCCGAGGACTGGTTCGCTCGTCGAATGAAAATCAGAATTTACGACGGTCGAAAATCGGTCGAAGCAGGGAGCACTGGCTGACGGAACAAAACAAAGAAGAAGAAATTTGTAGACGAGTTTCCTCGTCAGTGGACTTTCGTAAAGAGCCTCATAAGTTAGTCAGAAAGGGCTGAATGGACACTACGGTGTAGACAGGCCGGAAAAGAGAGGCGAGAGTCCATATCCGCTGAGACCCTCTGTTACCACGGACAGGGCAGGGCCCGCAAATAATAAATGCAAAGGCAGCAGTGGGTGAGAAAAAGGAAAGAAGAAAGTCACTATTCTGTAATAATCCATACGATCAAAACGGGGCCAGGCCACCTTCGCGCAGCCTTAACAGGCTGTGGTCCCTTTCACGACATTAACCAGTCAGTCCCTGGTTGGACAAATCGGGCAGGTAGAAAGCGTCATAACGGTCACAGAATGAACGAATGCTCATGAAGGAAGGACGTGGCGACAAAAGCCAAGAGCATCGACTTGTGCCCGACGACGGCGGAGACGTGAAATGAACAAGACTTGCTATCAAAGCTGTCAATAGTGGATAACAGTCTACGACTTTTGAAGAAAAAAAAGAAAAAAAAAAAAAGAAAAGAAAAACTACGAAGAAACATTTGGCACACAGTAAAATCCGCTCCTATCTGTATGTCCGAGTCACAGCTGGGTGTTTCGGACATTACAAGAGTGTGTCAAAGCTGAGTGGTCGGCCCTCGGAGCAGCCGGCAACGACCGCCGTCCGCAAAAAGAAAGCAAAACGCCCAGGAAAGTCAGAAACAGGCAAGAACGTCGGACTGTGGCCCGCTTCGGCTCGTCCGCTAATCCCCGAGCGTTGGAGCTTCGGGGTCAAGGGACTCGAGCGATCTGGCAGTTTCCGCCCAAGTCCATCGTATTACTCCGACCCATCTTACTCCGTATTTGTACATACTCCGTACTTCTCCGTACCACTCCGTACACAAGAAAGAACGGCAACCCAACCTGTGCGTGGGCTTGCGTCATGCCATCGGTCGAGCAGCGGGCGAACTGCCTTCCATTTTCGAACGTTTCGGCTCGCCCTTCCTGCTCGTCTGGACCGTTTTGCCGCCTTGCCTTTGTGTTTGTTTAGCGCACGCAGACCGACTCAGACACTGTCGACAAACAGGGCAAAAACTGGCTCAATGCCACCCACACCAGACGATTTGGGTTGCCCCCCCTGTCCCATAGGGCGCCAGTCTCACCGCAGATCGCTTGTCCCAGGAGCCTCAGGAGCCCAGGTTCCCCCCAGCTCGTCTCCTCGTGCCAAGTCGCCGCCAACGACTGCACGTCGGCGGCCAATCGCTGTGATTACCGCCATTGTTTGCCCAAACCCAGTCAGCCAGTCCAGCCCCATCACATCTAGGCAAACATCCTTAACCGGTGGTTCCAGTGGGGTTCAGTCTCGGGGCGGCAACGTACAAGGGTTGCTCGTGGCCTTTTGCTTACCGAAAGGGGAGGCGATGACTCTCGAGTCTATCTTTTTTCCATCGTATGTCGCAATTACTCCTTACGAGGGACTTTACGACCAAAACAGGCTGGCTGTCTTGCAAGGCTCCGGGATCATCTTGTTTGCTTTACTATGGACGGCGATGTTTGATATCGCCCCGGGGCCTTCTTTCACGGATTTTCTGTTGTTTTTTTTCTCCCCCTTTCGTTATTCTTCGTGCCATTCTTCACGCTCGTCTGGTTTGATTCCTCAGTACGCCGTACATCGTCCGTCCTCGTACCTCCGTTTATGGGGAATTATTGTTGCTATCAATATCGAACACCAAACCTTGTTGCTTGCTTGTTTCTCTTTTTTTTTGTCTAGCTCTCCAGGTATGCCGCGTGGAAGATGGGGCGTGCGGTGGGGGCATGAAAGGACACCGGGAAATAAGGGAATAAGAAATGAAGAAGAAGAAAAGATTGGATGAGAGCTTCAATGATACGAGTGTCTCCATCGGGCGCCGTCTTATCCCTGTCAGCTTGTTAAAAACGCTTGTCTTGTTGCCGTGGGTGGACTTTAATTTTTCGACTTTGTACTGTCGGGTAGGTCACTAGTTTCGAGGCCAAGACATCGAGTGGAAGAGAGAAACCGAGAGAGACAGAGAATAAAATAGCCTGGGTTTTGTTTGACAGAAGTGCTGTAATTACCACACGTGCGTGACACGGTTAGGATAGACAGAGCCGGTAGGCTGCCATCAAAGGGACGCTGTTTAGCCAGTTATCCACTGGGGGCGTCGCTTTGAGGCGGTTGTGACGAAGAAAGGCGACAGGACAAGGACAAGGCCTGAAGAGCGAGTCAAGGTCCATGGCGACATGAGCACGGACACGACTAGCACGCGGCCGATTTTTCTTTGGCTGACCGGTTCCTGGTTCGTTCGATGAGATGTGTATGTTCTCGGCGTGGCTGTTCCTGGCTCCTTTGGCCAAGCCACAGCTTCCCCTGCATTTTTTGTTCCTAGTTTATCTCTATGCTTCGGCGGGAACACGGCATTTTTCTCCAGACCTTCCTGTTTTCTCTTCCTCGCTCGATCTCCAAATTCGCGCCGCGAAGGGGTGAAATAAAAAAAAAAAAAAAAAAAAAAAAAAAAGGACGGCGTGGGGCCTTTTCTTGCACTTGTTTGGTTTGTGTTGTTTATTGCTCCTGCAACCAAACCAACTTCCACGTTTCTCCCGTTTCTTGTATCTGCTATCTGATCCAACCGCGACGTTCTATCATCTCAACCGCGCTTTCCCCTCAAAGTCAAATAAACTTGCGCGCTGATTACGTATGTCGACTGCCAGGCGAAGTCACGTTTTCTTTTCTTTTCCTTTCTTTTCCTTTCTTTTCCTTTCTTTTCCTTTCTTTTCCTTTCTTTTCCTTTCTTTTCGTTCGATTTTCGTCTCGCTATCACGCTGGCAATCTCCTCTGGCTACTCCTGTGACTGATTTTCCCCAGCTTTCTTAAACCGCTACGGACTTCTCCGTGGCACTAACAATGTAATACCACGCCCCCAATGTCGTAGATCGTCTTTGCGACGGCAACATCAGAAGTAGCAAAGAGGTTAGCGCACCGTTAGAACGACCAAAAAGTTCTCCATCACGCTCGGTAATGTCTCCTTTTTTTTTTTTTTTTTTTAGTCTAGTCCCCGGCAGAGGTCTTTTCGTCGTCTTATTTCCCCTTGGACTTTAAACCTGGTGCGGCTTGTGGGCTACCCACGCTATCTTTTCTTTGCCGACGTCCCGCCAAGGCCTCATCTCACCACTTGACAATCATCAATCCTGCTCACACCCCCCACAACCGATACGGTAGATACGAACTTTCAAGGCATGGCCAGAAGAAATGGGGCAGAGGCTCGATGAGGAAAGGGCCTCGGTGGGCTAGCCGTCTCGAGCCCTGTTCATGTCCGCCGGCCATGGCCGTGTCCGAATCTTTCCACGTTGGGCGAGCTTCGTCCGAGCCGTATGAATCAGGAAATCAGCGCGGTGAAGATCATGCGGGAATGGATGGGGGACGGAGATCGGGGACTCGGACGCGAAGGAATAGGGCAGACAGACAGGTACGACTTACAAGCTCTGCACTTTGTACGAAATAGTTATGCTAGCTCTGCTAGCTACCGACAAGCTACGTAAAAGCAGAGGAGTATTACCCACGACAACCAGGTACACCGAGCAAGAAAATTGCTGACCAACCCATGCAGGATTTCACTCATATCCTACGAAGTATGTTCTGTGCATAGCAAGGCATTTTCAGGCTTGTTGTTGCAGACGAACGCCATGGACCGGCGCCTAATCCGTCCAATGGAAGCCACAGGCGGAAAACCCGAGCATTGATAAAGGAAATCCCGAACAGGTCTGACCAACGCGCGTTCCCATTACCAAGCCACGGCCTGTACGAATTACCAAGCCAGACCACTTCGTACGCTCGGCCCTGTCGGCCATGCTCCGCCGCAACGTTGCAAAGGAAGGAGAATCCATCGCAGCCTGTCGAAACGCAGTCAAGCGTCGGGTCTGGTCCGTCTGCCTTCTTTCACCTTTACTTCACCTTGTACGTCCTACTCCGTAGGCGCTTGGGTCGGGGCCTTTGCCCCCAAATGCGAGATTCAATGGCCGCTGGGGGTGGCCACGCTGGATGTGGCCTCCCCATGGGCGACCTGGGCCCCCCGTTTTGCTTTACCAACAGAGGCACTGCCCTGGATGGCAAGGCTTTCTTGGCTATTTTGGACCATGTGAACTTCTGCTTCTGGCAGTGGCTGATGCGAGTTGTTTGCTATGTGGCGTTTGGCAGAGAACAAAACAGAGAGGACGACATTTCTTTTCAGGATAATTTTTTGTTTTTATTTCAAGGGAAATATTTTTGTATTTTCTCATACAGGGCAGTCAGACAAAGTCACGGCGGTTCGTACACAGCATGAGCTCAGTAGCTGGCTCGGACTGCGCGCGACGTAATACCCATTTTGTCGATGCGATATGCAGGGTCGCGGTATTTTGTCGTCAATTTTCTTGTCGCTTTTTTTCTCGGGTTGCTTCCGCAAATATCATCCGCTGCGGAACGGAAACAATACGGGTGGGAGTGAGCAAGTGGAAAATGAAGAAAAGAAAAAAAGAAAAAAAAAAGAGAGAAAGAAGGAAGGAAGGAAAATACACAAAAAAAACTTCACTGGCAAGAATCAACAAATGAAAAACATCAAAAAAGTTCCAGGAAGTTCCAGGCCATCTTATTTGGCCCGGATCGATTCCGGTTCTTGGCCCTGTGCGTGCGTCCTTTTTTATTTGTTGTTTTATTTTGCATTGATTTGATGCCCCTGGTCTCCAACCGGTCTGGCAACTTCCCCGACATCTCTACATACAAATCCAGGCGAAACAGGCGAAAGCACATACAAAGAGTTGCGGTCAAGTTAACAGACACCAGCCCGAAGAATAGAGCGGGGCAGTGGGGCAGATGGAGCTCTCCAAATTTGTGACTGAAAAATAAATAAAAAGAATAAAATACTACAGGAGAACAATGCATTTGGAGTCGCTCGAACTCGATTTCATGCATGCAGCACCTTGCAGCCAAGCCAGGACCGATGGGCTCTTGCCCCTCTCCCTGCTGCATACCGTTGCATTTTTTTTCCTTTTTTTTTTTTTTTTTTTTTTTGTTATTTCGCCCCGCAGGTGGAAAATAGGTTGGCGTGAAGGGAAAGGTGGAGATGGCGACATGCTCTGGTCGTTCTCGGCTCCTTCAGAGGATTGACGGACAAGAGGGCTGTCAGAATCTACAAAGTATGATGGAGTCACGGAGGGCAGTTTATCGACATGACATGAGCAATGTGTTCATCGGGGGGCGTGCGGTCAACGGGACAATATCATGGAAAATTGACAGTCTCAGGAGTCTCAGGAGAATAAACAAATAATACAATTAATCCGTTAAGGACAACTCTCTCTCTCACTCACTTCTTTTTTATTTTTATTTTATTTTTTGCTTTCCTTTGGACTGAAAGCCCACTGCAACCCCTTGAACGTCATATTGTTATTGTCTGCCCTTACGACGTAACACTCTGTACATTGCCGCGTTTGGGGGCCAAAAATAAAGACCAAGGACTGTAAGATGCGCAAAAGAGCAAATTAGATCTCGATACAAAAGGCCTCGAACATCACGAGAAAACGAGTCATCAGATCCGGCATGGCACCGCCTTCCGCCACTATGCGGCTGGTTCGGACAAGGAACAATAGAACGAAAGCACGCAGGCACGTAGTGTTGACGTTGACTTGGCCTTCACACCAACGTGGACACAACGTCGCCGAGCACACATGCCCAACGAGGCACCAAACTAGACGACCACGTTACGGCCGGCACTCACGAATACACGGCCTCTGCATCCATTATATTGATTGCCACGAGAAGGAAGCAATCCGGGACTGCACAGGACAAAATAAATAGAAGAGTCAAAGAGCCAAGAAGTTGGGGTCCAAAACGGCAGACTGGCCTCTAACCGGGCACGAATACAACACATCTACGACACAAGTCGGTATTATTTTACCGGTGCCGCAAGTGACTTGTCGGGGTACGCGATGAGAGAGAAGGGATTGGAGGAAGGGGGAGGGGGGGGGAGTCAGAGGTATCCCGCATGGTGGCTCGGTGGTACTGCGGTTGGTGGTACGTCTGTCGGTGGGTAAGAATAGAGCAAGACGGGTAAAACGGACGGCGATGAGGTGGGGGTGAACTGGAGCTTGGGCGACAGCTGTGGTTTGCGTAGCGACGGCATGGAAAAGAAAATAAAAGAAAAAAGAAAAGAAAAAGAAAGAAAGACAAGGAGTCAAAACGGGTTGTTCGGCGGAGCGTTCTTTTCAAATAAAGTGCATATTTCTTCATCTATTTCATTTCTTGGACACAGCGTCATCGCTCCGCCTCGACTGTATAAAGGGGAAACAGCTTGTCCAACAAATGTCATACCTACGAATTACTGCCTACGACAATGGAGTGAGAAGCGTGGAGTGAAAGAATGACGTTTTGCATGGGGTGGACACAGAGGCTGACGAAGGGTGAGCGGGCGAATCAGGTGCGAGCTTGTTTGGGGCACCTCGATGACAGCGACCACATGCGGGCCGCTGCTGTACCCCTGTCATTACAGTCTTTTATTTGTTCATGAATAGCCTTCATCTACGCACAGAGCTGCGATGCCCGCCTTTTCGGAAAGTCTGGTCCATGGACGAGGCGGAGCGGAGCGGCCGGAAGAGTGTTGTGTGAGGGACGGAGCGCATAGTCGGTTGCGTTTGAGAGACTCTAAACAATGATAACAGCCGTCGGCGGCTCTAGATCTCGCGATGCAAAGAATGACAGAGGATGCAATCACCGGGAGGATGCGATGGCTAGATGGGACATTCCCGCCACATGTGCCTTGCATCGGGAGGATGAGGGAAGGCCGATCTGGCATCCGAGCAGAGCATGAATGAGGGAGAAAGGAAGCGAGAGGCAATCTGGGCCGGGGCCGGGGACGGGGAGAACTTTCTGACCTGGGAGCAGCCACACGGGACGAAAGGGAGCAATATAATGGGTGTGGGCGCGAGGAAACGTTGAAGAAACGCTGAAGTGGTCGAGACGGCCGTCGTGGAGTACGTTGCTATTGTGGATCCGATGCCAATCAAAGCCCATTTGTACTGAATAAAGGATTTGAAATCGGGACGCAGCCAGCCGCAGACAATATGGGGACAATTACCGGTCAAGCACATGCTGCGTCCTTTTGATTTCTTTTGATTTCATCGCCCGTGCGAGACAGGGCTGTGGGACGTCCATAGTGCGGGAGGAGAGGTGCTGGGCTCGAATGTGCATATGTACAGAATATTGCTCCGTGCTTTACGAGGGCACCTGTTCAGCCACAGCGTGGAACGGTTTGCCAGCGCGTCTGTTGCCGTGGCCCATGGTTCGTGTCGTCCTGTCGTTTTGCATGTCTTCGTCCACATGTCGGCCTGGATTGTCACATCTATATCTGCTATCGTCCCGACGGCTCGTCATTTTCGTGCCTGCTTGCTCTTGCCAGGCGTTGTCCTTGTCTATATATAGAGACACTCGTTCCTTGCATTGGCTTTGTTCTTTGTTTGGATAGCCGACGGTGCAGTTTATTGATTTTTGCTTTTAGCTTTTTATTCATTGTTGCTGGCTTGTCTGCCGCTCCGCCTTTTCAAAAGTCACTAATTCCGTTACCCTCCCGCTAGTGGCGGCCTGTCCCACAGCGTACGAGGCGCCGCCTGTTGCACAAGGGACAGCAAAAGTGACAAGGACACACGAGAATGGCACTGCCAAAAGGCGGAGATTTGTCTGGCCCTCCCGTTAACAGCATGCTCGCAAGACGTCTCCACTTCCTGACCTGCCGTGCCGACCACAGCCTCTGCGGAATACTGTTGCCTTGATTTGGCGATGCCTGAGAGGCACTCTGTCCGCTGTCCGTCTCGTATCCTTTTACATCTCCATCTCCATGTTCAGCCTTTCTTCCTTCATCGTGGGGAGACCACAAGGACCGAGAGCAGGGCGAGACTGCAATGACTGTTGAAATAAACAATAAAGTCAACACGACAATGGCCGACGCTGTAGACGCAGAGGAGTACGGTCCTAATGAGCAAAACTTTTATGTATATGCATAAATAAAAACGTCCTCCACTGTCAGCCACAGCTTCGGCCACTGCAGAGAAGTAACGTTAAGTTATCCTAGCCACAATTAAGTTTCCTGGGCAGTAGTCCTTCCATAGGGAGCACTATCGAGTCGAGAGTCGAGTACGAAATACATTGACGTAGTGCTGTGGCGCAGAGATCTACGCCGGGAAGAGCAGTGGTTCCTGGTGGCCTACTCCTGGAAACCGGCACAGAGCCATCGTCTTTCGTCATGTCGTCGCTCCTACACAGCCACCCTTTCATTCAGTAGTAAGGACCTTGTGTGGCTTCGCATCCACGCACATGACGTACTCTTCACCATTCTCCTTATTTCCCTTCATTTTGCGCACTATACGTGTGTGGCTCATCGGATTATTCCGTCCATCAGGTCCAACTTTACGAAACGGCCTGCGTTCACCGTGCACATAGTTTTCTCCCCTATTTCTTATTCTGTCCCCTCTTTCTCTCCACTTTCTCCCCCCTGTTCTCGTCCTTCATCTCCTGCCATGACACTTTGGGCCATCTTCTCAAATTGTCCTGCTGCCCGATCCATGTCCCTCCAGGGTTTGTTTTTCTCTGACTTATTTACGACGTATTTTTAACCCCCGTACTTTTCCTCTGCATCACCTGCCTTTGGCTTCACCCCGTCACCTGCAGGCACCCGTCCTGGGATGTAGCAGATCGATTGGTCGATTTGCGAATTCAGCCCTACGATTGGTGTAGCCCGTCAGACAAGAAGCTGCTCACCCCCGCTGACCTGCTGTCCCCTGCGTCTGGAGGAACAAGCATGGAGGCCAGAGAGCATGCTCCGTAAAACAGTACGCAACGTCTTTGTTCTGGCGAGGAGCGTCCGTGGCCTGGTCTCACGCCTCGTGTGTTTACCATGTCCGTGCCCTTGTCGGTCTTTCTTTTTCGCCGTCCTCTGTCGGGCGCGTCGCACGCAGGAGCGTCAGCATAAGCAAGCCTGCCTCACAAGGCCAGACAAAAAAGTGTACGAAATACATGTACGGAAAATTCCGCCAAAATGAGCGTGGAAATGCAACATCAATCCCACTGAAACCAAAACGAGAACGACGACGAACCGTGTTGCGGCGTAGGTGGTAACGTGGAGAGAGAGGCCGGCCAAGACAGGCATAGCCTGTCAGCACTAAGGTTGTCACGTCTTGAGATTCCACGGATCATTGCCCACTGTCCACTGTCGTGACACTTGTTCTCCTCCGTAATTACGTCGAGAAAGTCCATGCTGGAGAGGCCAAGGCCACTGAAAGAACCTTTAATGCGATTGGCTGGAGTCGTGCAGAAAACCCATGAAAGTGATGACTGCATAGCACTACATCGTTTTATCTTTCCATTTTGCCTTTTCTTTTCTCTTTTGCTTCTCTAATCTTTCATAAACTTTATTTGTTTTGGTCGTTTCGCCTCCTCTTTTGTGGGTCGGCAGACACGTCAGAATTCAAATCGAGGCCAATGTTTATTCTGTTCCTTTTCGTTTCATACCTTCTCGTTTGAGGATGCTCTCTATAGTTCCTTGGATGCCGTGATCGAACTTTGCTTCTCCAGCACCTGAGATGTCTCCACTTAGTACGACTGTTTGCGTGTTAGACGCAAAGTGCATGTCCCCGTCTTTGCCGCAGTTAAGCAGGAATCCTTCGTACATGGTAATTATTGAGTAGGCATCGTCATCTGCGGAAATCTGCTGCTTTACTGTCGATTGCTTGACGATCATCGATGCTATTTTGGGAATAAGATTAAGCAAGAATGCAATGAAACAACACAGACTAAATTAAAAAATAAAAATAAAATAAAATAAAAAAAACAAGCAGGACAGTCAGTTTGCATGGTCCATCGTAGCAGGAGGTGCTCCACTGCTTTGATTGTTTGCAAAGTGCCTGCATGCGTTCAGTGATAATCTTGTCCAGTGCAACGCCCGGGAAGCACAGAAGAAAACCACGGTAATACAGAGACGTCATGACGGCAACATGCATCGGTAGAAGAGAGTGCGTGCTTCCAGAGGAGCGTGCATGGTTTGAAATCTACCTGTGACAAGTGGTGAGGAGAGGCGAAGCAGACGGGTAAACAGGCGGAGAAAATAACACCAAACAAACAAGCAGGCCATATATCTAAATATACAACTGACTGGCCGCACAACGGTGAACCTCACAGGGCTGTAAACTCCCTCACTCACTCATGCTGCACTCCGTCGAATTTTGTGCGACGGTATTCTTCCGAGTCGTCGAGTTGTGGTGTTCAGCTCGGAGGGGGTGACGAGAGTGGTGACGAGAGTGGTGACGAGAGTGGTGACGAGAGTGGTGACGAGAGTGGTGACGAGAGTGGTGACGAGAGTGGTGACGAGAGTGGTGACGAGAGTGGTGACGAGAGTGGTGACGAGAGTGGTGACGAAGAGCAGTAAAAGAGCCTCGTCTCTTGTTATCTGGTAGAAACCAGAAGAATGGGCACAGCCTCCGGTTTTGGCGCATATCTCAACAGACTGCTGGATTGCCGTTAACGTAAAGAGGACACACGATACGCAAATAATGTCTTGTCTTGACTTCGTTTCATAGTCACGATGCAGGGCTGGTACTTTACAGGAGACGACGTCGTCTCTGATAGAGGTGCTTTGTGTCAAGATGCGACAACAAACGAGTGGAGGAATAATAAGAGCGTGCCAGGAGGACATGGCATCTCCCCTACCTTTCATGGACTGGCAGTTGGACGCGGTCGTCTACCAAATTGCATCTCGCCAGCTCCCATTGTCTCCCTTCAAGATGACGCAACAAACCGCTGTGCAGCCATGCACCTGTCCACATGTACAGGGCCGCAAAACAAAAAAGAAAAGAAGACAAAACACTCACAGGTTGCACGACAGATTCTGCAACTCGGTCTGCGACGGCATGTCTCCCTTTTTCTGGCAATCTATTTCGACATTCCCACCACACACTGCCGTCCGCAAAGCCACAACAGGGTCATATGCCTTGCTCTGTGACTCTTCTGCTCTTCACCCACCGTGTTTCGAGTAAATCGCATGCAGAAGGCAAACAGACGAGGCAGACTTTTACTTGGGTCGCGTGGACTGCACATTCAAAACGGGCGTGTCGTACACGGTCGACGAGTGACTAACCTGGCGATGTTTCAACGGCGTTGAGCTTGATCTACATAAAACAGACCGGGCCAACACAGCGGCATCGTCTGATTTGTGGAGGTATGCAGCTGTTTTCCCTTGGACGCTGCACTTTGACGTTTCCATTCTCTACTGGACGTTGTCTCTCGTCCGTGTTCCTGGTTTCGTTGTACAGGTGTGTGACGCCTCGAAAATCCAAGACGAAACAAACGCCATCAAGAAGAAACACTATAAAAATGAAGAACCACGTGTATGTCATTCTCTGGCCAAGGAACGAGGCATGGTGAACGCATGTTCACTTTGGGTTTCTTGCCCTTACGATGTGTTGATTATAGAACACTGGCTGACAAACATGCTTACCAAAGGATCCACTCTTGCAAGAGGATCTGCAAAATGGCACACGGAGCAAGGTACGGAGCAAAAGGACAGGGGACCACGTTGAAATTTCTGACAGCGGACGGATGGGCGAGACAGTGCCGGAGTTAAGGACAGACTGGGAAACGAAGAAAAGCATAGGCGGAGGTGAGAAACGGAGGTCGGTATTCCTCCATCAGGGACGGCGAACATGAGAAACAGGAGGCAAGCAGGAAGAGGAAAAAGAAACGAAATGACCTTGGGCCCCCCCCCCTTGTCTGTCATTCGTAGGGCTGGGAATTGTGGGCCGCCGCGGCGTCCCCTGTATTTTTAAGCGCAGTTGACGGCAGACGGACGATGGAAAATATCCATGTACGATGAAATGAGGTTAAACGTGGCTGAGAACATTCCAGGGAAAGAACTGTGCTGCGTACGATGTACATGTATGTACGGAGTTTGCTCGGTGAGCTGCGCGGAGGAATGCTAGTGCTGACGACATCCGGCGTTTGCTTTGGTGTTGTTTTTGTTAAGCTTTGGGTTTTCACGTCCTGTCGACTCTGTCAAGTGAAAGGATTCACGATCGACGGAGCCCAAAAAAAAGGGGAGACATGAATAGCAATTTACGTCGTACCTTTCCAAGACGCCCTGTGGCTCATGCCAAGGATGCCGTGCCACACGAATATGACCGTTTTTTTCCAGAGGTTTCCCAGAGGCCATGCAAGCCAAGCAAGCCTTTGCCATGCGAGAAAGACGTGAGAAACGTGCATGCTTCGAGGAACACAGCAGAACGACTACGTCGCTCTACGCAGCGTCCGGTCGTTGGCGAGGTCTCCGACGGAGTGTGGCTGACGACGTTATTTTTGTGCCCTTGTGTAAGTGCATCTCACGCACGTTTGCTTTCTAAATTTGGGCAGCCTCTGTGCGATATCCTCCGAAACGTGAGTGGATGGAAAGAAGACGACAATGTCTCGATATCACAAAGTCTCGATGTCACAAAGTCTCGATGTCACAAAGTCTCGATGTCACAAAGTCTCGATGTCACAAAGTCTCGATGTCACAAAGTCTCGAATGTTTGACTGTCAACGACACCGTTGAATAAATGTAGACCTCAACAACTGCGTTTGCAGTCGTCTCCGAGACAAGCGACCCGAACGTACGTACGGCAACACACAATACACAAAAGAAACACCACGGGATCGTGCTTGTGCCACGGAACGGACGCAGCTGCGTATCGGCCTGGGGCGCACCGCGTGAGCTAAAGTGGACGATCGACAGCATCCCTCCCTCCAAGAACGAGCCTAACAAACCTAGTACGACGATAACCTCAATCGCGACCTTGTTTCGTGCTGTCCATCTTCCATCCTGTGCCTAGCGTGGAGGGAGTGGCACCAGCTGCGGGCATTCAAAACAAAATGGGACAGTCCTGGTAATTTTAGAAATATACGGCGTCGAAACGACTTGGTCAGCGTGCTCGAGGAACGGGAAATCCTCCAGCAAGCGACATCAACGAGAAGAACCCACCGGCAGCTTCTCAAACGTCCTGCATACACGCCCCGCCCCGCTCATTCGTTGTGCACCTTTCCCGTTTGATGGCAATGTGCCAGGTACTAGTTTTTGCTGATACCACCTTCCATCTTGTCTCCTGATGCATGGGAAAATCATGATTTGCGTGCCAAGTAGCACGTAAAACGGCGGGCGAGGGGCGAGGGAGGCAAGCAGGGGTCTCCTCTGGGCCGCACCGTGGTATTGGACGTCGACAGAGGATCAGGATGACGGTTGGAACCCAGAGAGTCCAGCATAGCCTAATCAAAACCGGTCGAAACAAGGGGAGTGCGGTGTAATTGGTGTTTGCAAAACAGTCTCCTGACGATGCCAGATTGGGTTTGGACAAGCCAGTCTAGAAGGCGCACCTGATACGGGTCGGACGGTCGCAAAGGATGGCTGTCGACGGCACTCTACCCGAGATTCCTCGAATCGAAATACCAAAAAAAGCAACGGTGGACTGCATATGACGTACGGAGGATGGCAGACCTTGGGGGAGAGAAATTAGACTTATTTTCTTATTTTCACCTCACCACTCTCTGTGGCTCAGCCCCTGAGAATGGCCATGGAGGACAGACGCGAAAGGCGAGGCCCATGGTCGCAGGAGGCCCAAACGCAAGGGTCGGAGACCGGCTCTGCTTGCTGATCAACGGATGGAGGAGACGGATCATAGAACATGGCCGGAGACTGGCATCGTACGGACAGGAGACCCGTAACGCAGCCAGGGAACGGCACCATGGCAGACGCCAGCGAGAGTCCATGGGGGAGCCAAAAAGGGGGGGCGGCCGATGGAAGAGATGAGGAGCTGCACAGACAAAAGGCATGTCAGCCCTACAAAAGTGGAAGGAGTGCAGTCAGGCGCGTCCAGGTGCAATGCGACCGATTGTACGTGCTTCAAAGTAAATTGGACATCGGATGCGGGTGGGCTGGCGAGGGGGTGATGTTTGCCGCACTTCGCGATCCATCGCAGGAACGACGAGGAGATAAGCCTCCGTAAACATGGAACAGGGGGAAGCATGCAAGTGCGATGCTTACACTGTCAAGCAGCACCGCAGGGAATCTGAATGTGAATCGATCCCGTCGGTTTGCCACAGCTGTACATCGTACGGAGTTGCATGCTCAGATGTCCCGAAACCGCCGCCGATCAGCGTTCTCATTCACCATTCTTTGATATAGAATCGTGCTTATTGTCAACAACTTGCTTTCCACATTTATTTTCCACAATTTATTTTCCACAATTTATCCTGGTTCTCTGCATCCATGCCATCCTCTGCCTTCCAGCTGACCGGGACGATGCGACGTGATGAGACAACGTCTCGTGCGGTTGAGGCACAACGTCCACCCGGTAGGAATTGTCCATCCGGAAGGAATGCAGGCAGAATCAAAGAAAGGCAGGCTGCAGGAAACGAAAGACAACGGGGCTTCTCGTCACACTTGTTCCGTCGTGGCAAGCTCATCTCGCTGGGCATGCTTGGCACTTTTCCCTTTGCTGGTGTTCCATGTCTTTGGTGGTATTCCGCTGACGAGGACTGGATCCTTCCTCTCCTCTCTCCCCCGTCCCCTCCCGTCCCCCTTTATCACCGTCGTCCAAGCTCCATGCAAGAATAAGACGACCTGGGTACATGGCCGGTGGATATACGGCAACTTCCGTCTGAGATGCTGTCCTTGGGAGGGGGCCACAGACACGACTTGCCACTCGTCTGGCACCCCTTTTCAGCTGGCTGTACCAAATGTGCCGCACATGTTGGGTCCAAGCCAAGCCTCACTGTGTGTCTGAACGTATGAACGTATTGATCGTATCTCGCTCCAAAATGCCTCCTTTCGGGCATAACATGCGAGACAATGTTAACGGGGTGGTGCAGATGACGATCCATCTATGCAGGGAAATAAAAGGCAACTAGTTGTGGTGTGCGGAGCAGAGACAAAAGGATGAGACGAGCGATCCCGTGAGGTGATGGAGGACTTACGACGACCACGTGGTCTCAGTGCACAAGAGCCTCGGGAACGGACATGAACACGGCCCAAGACGGGTGCCAAAACCCGGCCTCGGCTCCGGCGGTCTCGGGCTCGGCAGAGGGAGAAATGGGGAGAATGGGGGAGGCTTCAAGGCTAGACATCACTAGCCTTCAAGCCATCAACCCCCACGTCGCAGGCCGTCTTCCTCTGATCATTTGGCTATTGTTCCTGCGGTTTGATTGCTGACGGTGGAATGGCGGATTGGAATATGAGGACAATATTGAGAGACGAGAAGCATCCTTATCCGTGTCCTCCGAGGCCAGAAAAAAGGCACCGAACGCGCCGAATCGCGGAGTCGCCGAGCATCCAGCCTCCAGGATACCGAGCCATCAATTCATTGTAGCGAAGAGGAGAATGGCACAAAAATGCTTCCTTATCGCAGGGCAGCTTTTGTTGCGTGGGGGCCACGGTGTTCTATTCAGGCAATGCTGCGTGGGATCATGAGTCTGTATTCGTCGTCGCTACGTGCTCCCCTCTTCCGTCCCCAGATGAATTAGATCAGTGGCACGGCATGTCCGTCGCCGCGTCCGTCGCTGCCCGCCATGTACACCCGCTCGCCCGTCACCGGGTCGTGTGTGGCCCGGATCACCTGTCCGCGCCCAAACAGCGACCGCGCAAACCGCCGCACCACGACCACCGTGTACCCGAGCCGCCGCAGTTCGTCTATGGTCGCCTCGCGCAGCCCTTCCTCGACGTAGACCTGGCCAGACACCTCGCCGCCGGCCATCGACGCCGCCGCCGCCCGGTCCGGCGACCAAAAGAAGTTGGGCGCGACACAGACACGGGGCGCATCGAGCGCCGTCTGTGGGTCCATCCCAAAGGCGTGCATGTTGAGCAGCACTTGGACGTGGCCCTGGGGCTGCATGTAGCCACCCATGACGCCGAAGACGGTGTCCAGTGTCTGCTGCTGCGGTTGCTCCCCGTCACCATCACCATGACCATCACCATGACCATCACGGGTGACCATACCGGGAATGATGGTGTTGTACGCCCGCTTGCCGCCAGCATACACATTGGGGTGGTTGGCCGGCCCGAGGCGGAACATGTGCCCTCGGTTCGGCAGGGCAAAGCCGCAGCCTGGCACCACGAGACAGGATCCAAACAGGTCCGACATGCTGTTGACAAACGAGCAGCCGTTGCCGTGTTCGTCGGTGACGGCCAGGTAAACCGTATCGCTGGTCGTAGGCGAGGCCGCGGTGGCTTTGCTGGCCACGAGGCAGTCAATGTCGTCGACAACCTCCGGGCCAACGTCTGCCGGCTCACCATGCAGGGGTGGCGTTGGGATGGCCCGCTCCGGGTCGAAGAGGCCCGCGCGCTCCGCTAGGTAGTCTGGTCGCAGCAGTCTCGTCGGATCAAAGGTCGACGCCGCGTCTTTGGTGTCTGGGTCGGCTACAAACCAGCCCGCATCGGCAAAGGCAATGCGCAGCGCGCTGACAACGGCGTGCAAGTACGCGGCCGAATTGTGCTGCATCGATCGTAGATGGGGGATCTTGCCTGTCCGCTCAAGTTCTTCGAGAATGCCAATTGCCAGCAAGGCCACAATGCCCTGCCCGTTGGGTGGGTGCTCCCAGAGTCGGAGACCGGATGCGTCCGTGCTCTTGTCGGCGGTGTCAGACGCTGCCGCTTGGATGCTACCGAGCGGTATTGACAAGGCCTCATGGATGTCCGGCGGCAGCGACGCATGGTATTTTAGATCCTCGAGTGTCATCATCCCGCCCGCCGCCTTGGACACGGCTACAATCGCCTCGGCCACGGGGCCCTCGTAGAAGCCGGCTTTGCCCTGCGTGGCCAGCCGCCGCAACGTCTCGGCCAAGTCCGTATTGTGAATGATCTCGCCTTCTCGGGGAGCGCGGACGCCGTGTGGGCTGCTGGTGTCCGGTTTGAGCAGCGTGTGTGGCCGGGATTCGTTTTTCGAGACGTTCGGTGTCGGCGGTGACCGTGTCCGCAGGTCTTCTTCGGCCGCTTTCCAGTAATGAGCAGACAGCTTGCTGACCGGAAAGCCCTTCTCGGCCAGCCGGATCGCCGGCGCCAGCACCTCGGCCAGCGTCACGCGGCCGGAACCAAACTGCTCGACCGCATCCACCCACCCGGCTGCGCCCGCGGGGACCGTCACGGCGTGCACGGAGCTGTGCGGCAACAAAGCGGCCGCCAACTGCTCGTCGTTCTTCTTCTTGTCGGCCTCACTGTCGCGGTCGCTGCCCAACGGGAGACCGATCGATTCGCATGCCATCTTGCGCGTGGCCGCCTGTGGCGTGCGCCCGGATGCATTCAGGCCGAGGACTTTGTGCGTCTTCTGCGCGTCGTAGAAGAGAGAAAACGAGTCGCCTCCGATGCCTGTCATGGGCGGGTCAACGACTGCGAGGACGGCCGAGGCCGCCACGGCTGCGTCGGCGGCATTGCCTCCGGCCTCTAAAATTGCAAGACCAGCCTGGCCCGCCAACGGACTCGTAGAGGCCACGATGCCCCGTGTACTGTGGACCACACTGCGGCGACTCTGGAAGCGAAAGAAGAGATCGGGGTCTTCATCTGCTGGCGTCGACGGAGGTGGAGGTTGTGTCACCGTTTCTGTGGTAGGAGGAGTTGGGTTGGCCATGGTGGGAGCGTCAGTCAAAGGTGTGAGAGAGAACGGGGGTTCGTTGGGCCAAGAGGCACAACGTTGGGAACGAGGTCGTTCCTTTAAATCCCTTTTGACTCCTTGCCAGGTCTGTTATGTTTGGAGAACGTCTCCTTCGCAGGTGTCGACTCGCTCCGTCTTTCGGCCGCTGTACACCGCCGTTGCGGTGGACGCCAGTTGGTCGTGCGTGCAATTGGGCTACGGACCACGTTCCGGCAGACGCGCGTCGCCGGCTGCCAATCGTGTTGTTGCGTGATGTGGTCACACGCACGAAGACTTTCGAGTCAATTGCTCTGGTTGTCTCCGGTTTTCGCTGTGGCTGCAGGTGAGGAGAGCAGAGGATGGTTGGCCAGTGAGATTCAAGAGATCTGCCCAATGCGCGCGTTGCCGATCGACACGATACCGAGCAACGTTCCAAACAACAAGATGATACATAATTTTGTGGATGTGGTGTATTTTCGTCATCATTTTCAAATGACTCCTATTTTGAAGGAGAAGAGCTCCTTTTTGGTGAATATGTAAGTTGCAAAAGGAGAAAGTGCGACTCTCGTCTCATTCGCAAGAAGGTTGCTGTTTCTTCTTTCCTCATTTGTCACTGTTGGCAGCTGCACATAAACATGTGAAGTTGTCTGGCCACGAATGACTCGAGGAAAGAGCGACCCATTGCGATAGAAGCCATTGTTTTCGTGCCCCTTTTCATTGTCATCCGCGTCACTTTCAAGTTTTCCTTTATTTCTTCAGTACATGTTCCATCCTTACGCAGCAGCACGAACCTTGGATCATCAACCTAGCATCGCTCACGTACAGCCTTAAAGACCGAATTTACATACGTGCGAGATGGACAAATCATATCATTCTATCAAACTGTCATAACACACAGACTAGCAAAACGAAAAGAAAAGAAAAAGGCCCTCCACTTCAACAGCCTTTACCTCGACCATCAACACCGACCTTGTTACAGGCCACCTCTCGTCGCGGCCATGGCGGACGAGCTCAACCACAACGGCATCAATAGCATGGATAGTGTGATCCCGGTCCCTGGCGCCAACAGTGTTGCTGGAGGCGACAACAGTGGCAGCGATAAAAGCGATGCGTCCGATGTCACTGTCACCCCCGGAAGTTTGTCCCCGGGCGGCCTTCGACTCGTTGCCCGCGATGCCAGCCCCGAGTCAAACAGCGCCGGGCCCGCCCCCAACCCAGATCAGCTCGCCAGCCAATTCTACGCTGAGCGGATGTCGATGGACCATCCCGACGACCCCCTCGACCGCTTTGCGCCGTCGCCTGGCTCCGACGACGTATTTCTCCCACAGCCTGTTGGTGCACACGACGCGGGAGACCGCTGTCCGTATGACTTGCCAGAGTGCTGCGAACCCTTTGCCGATGGCGTCGAAGGCAGCGCCATGTTTGGTCTTTTCTTCCTTGCCTGCTTCGACGTCTATGTCACAGCCGTGCTGTTGAAGACCCGCGGGGAGCTGTTGACGCTGTTTTTGATCCGGTATATCGTCCAGCCAGTCCTACTTGCGTTCCTTCTCGGCATCCAGTTGCTATTCTACTACTTCCTCTTCTACCACGTCCTCGTCAAAGAACTCATTCCCTACAGCTTCCCCAACGAGCTCGCATGGTGCAGGAGCATGATTGCAAAAGGAAATAACATGTTCAACAGAAGAATGGCTACGTTCAACATAGGAACGAACTGGTTCAGAAATTACAAGAACCGGTTCAGAAGAGCCCGGAATGCGGCGGTTGAAACGCCACGCAACTGGTTCAACGCAGTTTTTGCCCGTCAAGGACCTGCCGCACCCGCCCATGAAGAGATAGAAATGGAGGCCGTTTCTGGCTAGACTGACGAGAAGGACGAATGCTGGAGAGGTCTTAATATGGCTTTGTACTTTGCACCAGGTTCTCTTATTGAATTTGATAGAGGGTGACGACCAGTCGGGAACTAAAAAGATCACGAATCGTGTTTTTGGCCAATACTGCAAGGGGATTATTTGAACTTTGAAAAGTATTTCATTGACTCAGCTTACTTGAATTCCATACTTGAAGGTTTTATTCCGTACTTTCACTAACGTTGTCGTGAATGGCAGAACTGGTAAACATGATCGCGCAGGTGGCACAAAACTGCCCTGCCTGTTATCGTCTTGTTACCCAAACTGGCAATTGTACCCAATGAGGCAACTTGTTAGCGGAGCTGGTGGAGGAAGAAGCGCGGTCGGCTATTGGCGGGTAAAGTGGGGTTCAGTGGTCGACGGGCTCGAACGACGCAGAACAACCAAAGCAATTGGGAAGGTGCCAGCGACAGTGACGCTCAGAAAAGAATGAGGACGACGAAAAAGAATAGGCGATGTTTCTTTCAGCGTGCGTTTAACACAGTCTTTCTTTCTTCGTCTCCATCCCTAATCTGAGGAACCGAATTGACTGCGCGACGTTCCATTGATTGTGTGTCGCCCTTCGACCGACTTCGGCCCATTCATCGTTCTTTCCTCGAGATCCCCAGCTCACCCTTTGCTCCTGCCTTCCTTCCTCGCCACCGATCTCGACGGACCTCACTACCCCTTTTCGAGCTCCCAATTGAGCCTCAGTCCGCCCGCGAGGCACAAATACACACACACACACACCGACCTCTCTCTACCCCGACACCCTCGTCTCCCGCAACAATGGCTGCCCTAGTTGGCTCCCGCGCCTTTCTGCGGACCACCCGCTCGGTCGCTGGCCCGGCCAAACTGGCGGCTGCCTTTCGCCAACCCACCGCCCTGACGGCCTCTTCCTCCTTTGCCGTCCGTCGTTTTGCGTCGTCCAGCAGCAGCGACGACGCGTCTCTCCGCAAGACAGCCCTCTACGACCTGCACATCCAGCACGGCGGCAAGATGGTCCCCTTTGGCGGCTTTCACATGCCCGTCCAGTACGCGGGCCTCTCCGTCAGCGCCTCCCACCACTTCACCCGCGAAAAGGCGTCCCTCTTTGACGTCGGCCACATGGTCCAGCGCCACTTTACGGGTCCCGGCGCCGCTGCGTTCCTGGAAGCCCTGACCCCGTCGGGCATCGAGGCGCTCGCGGTCCACCGCAGCACGCTCAGCACGTTTTTGTGGGCCAACGCCAGCGGCGGCATCGTCGACGACACCGTCATCACGCGGCTCGGGCCGCAGCACTTTTACGTGGTCACCAACGCCGCCTGCCGCGACAAGGACGACGCCTACCTGGCGCACTGGCTCGCCGACGAGGCGCTCCAGAGCCGCCTGCCGGGGGCCGTCCAGCACGAAGAGCTGGCGGGCTGGGGCCTCGTGGCGCTGCAGGGCCCCCTGGCCAAGGACATTCTGGCCGCGCGCCTGGCCGACGGCGCGGCCGCCGACCTGCCCGGCCTGCTCTTTGGCAGCTCCGTCTTTGCGCGCCTGACACTGGCCGGCGGCGAGCTGTCGAGCCCGCTGCTCATCAGCCGCGCCGGCTACACCGGCGAGGACGGCTTTGAGATTTCCATCCCCCCGGAGGAGACGGTCGGCGTGACCGAGGCGCTGCTGGCCGCCGGCACGCCTGAGCGCCTGCAGTTTGCCGGCCTGGGCGCCCGCGACAGCCTGCGCCTCGAGGCCGGCATGTGCCTCTACGGCCACGACCTGGACGACACCACGAGCCCCGTCGAGGCCGGCCTGTCGTGGATCATTCCCAAGGCGCGCCGCAACGGCTACTCCTTCAACGGCGCCGAGACCATCCTGGAGCAGCTGCGGCCCAAGTCGCAGGGCGGTGCGGGCGTGACGCGGCGGCGCGTCGGCCTGGTCGTGGACGGTGCGCCCGCGCGCGAGGGCGCGGAGATTGTCGAGGCGGGCGAGTCGGGCGCCGTGGTTGGTCGTATCACGAGCGGCTGCCCGAGCCCAACGCTGGGCAAAAACATTGCCATGGGCTACATCAAGGACGGGCTGCACAAGTCCGGTACGGAGGTGGGTGTGGTGGTGCGCGGCAAGACGCGGCGCGCTGTTGTGACCAAGATGCCGTTCGTGCCGACCAAGTACTGGAAGGGCGAGTAATGGAGGGGGGATGTCAAAAATGGGGGTGCAACGCAAACGAATGCAAGGCAAATGTCTTCAACGACGCTTCATGTTTCGGATAGGTCATGGCTTTCTATCATGTTTGCATTGGCTTCACACGGCGTTTTTCTGATGGTTTGTGTGATTTGATATGAGTTCAACCTTTGGGGTATACTAGAGGAACATTGGAAACCATGTATGCATTTAGGCATGTTTTAAACAAAATGACAATTCTACTATTGAACAGTGGTCATGGCTCGTGATCAAACACAACGTAATGCAAAGGCTATCTGTTTTTTTTTTATGTTACAGGGTCTCATCCTCAGCCTAGTCCGACTCCGAGTCGTCGCTGCTCGAAAAGCCGTTGAACTCCTCGGACGACTCGCCCAGCGGCTTCCCGCTCGGGCCGGGTTCCGCATCGCCGTCATCGCCGTCGTCGCCCTCCTCCTCCTCAATCTCAAACGTGGCCGACACGTCCCAGCGGTCGCCCGGTGCCTTGCGGCTGATGTACTTGACAAAGCGCAGGGTGCCGCTGTCGCGCAGCACAATGGTCATTTTGTTCCAGGCGGCCGCCTGGAAGAAGAGGATGTTGTCATCGTCGTTGTTGGACCGGTAGATGGCGGCGTCGTCGTTGGCATCGTCGTCGCCGGCCATGTACACCTCGTGGCCGCCGACATCGGCCTCTTCAGCGCCGTCCTCAGCTTCGCCATTCTCTTCTTTGTGGCCATTGGACGTTTTGGCCGTCTTGGCTGTCTTGGACTTGTCCTCCTCCTTTGCGAGTTTGACCTTTGCTTTGCCCTTGCCCTTGCCCTTGCCACTCGTCTCCTCCTGTTCTTCCTCTTCGTTTTCTTCCTCCTCCTCCTCCTCATCGTCATCGTCTCCATCGTTGTCACCCCAGCCTGGCGTCGGCGTCAGGCCCAGGTTCAGCTCCAGCCGCGCCTCGCCGTCGTGGCCGGTGGCCAGCGTGTAGTCCTTGCCGCGGCGGAAGCGGCGGGCCGTCAGGTCAAACGACGACACGGTCGTGCTCGTGGCCATCTCGAGCCAGGTGCGGAACTGCATGCTCGGCAGCAGCACGTCCAGCAGCTCGTACCACGGGGAGTCCTTGGGTGCGTCGCCTTGCTGCAGGTACTGGAAGCGGTGCTTGTGCGGCGGGCGGGCCACCTCCCAGTCGTCCTTTTCTTTTTCGCCTTTTTCGCCCGTTTCGCCCGTTTCGCCCGTTTCGCCCTTCTCGGTGGCGTCCTTCTCGCGCTTCTCAATGTCCTCGCGCAGGCGCTCGGCAAAGCTGGCCTTGAGAATGGACGGCAGGGTAATGCTCGAGTGCTCGTCAAAGTGCTCGGCCATGCCGGTGAGCGTGTCCGGAGTCAGGTACGACGGCGCAATGTATTGCAACAAAAACTCGAGGTCCGCTTCGTTGAACTCTTGGCTGGTGCGGCTCTCCTGGCTTTCTGTATTCGCACCCGCACCACCACCAACCTCGACTGTCTTGGGCTGCGGCCGGTCGTGCTGGTCCGGGTTGCCCTGCAGCTGCATGAGGCCGCTGTTCTTGGCCTGCGCCTCCTCGGTGCCCGGCACGAAGCCGTCCTCGCCGGGCTGCGGGATGTGGAACCAGCCGCTGATGGCCATGCGCACGCGGCCGCCATTGGCCTCGAGCTCGTCGGGGGTGGGCGCATGATAGACCTCCTCGACGTCGTGGAAGCTCTCGCCGGGCTGCACGGCAAAGAAGCTGAGCTGGTTCCATGCGGGCGGGATGGTCTTGACCGGGTCGGGGCCAGGCGTCTTGGCGACCTCGCCGTTCTCGCCCGTCTTCTCGGACACGGGGAACAGGCGCAGCGCGCCGCCCCACTCGCTCTGCCAGGGCGTGTCCGGGTCGGTCAGGTACAGAATGTAGCTGACCTTGCGGCTGCCAATGACGTCGTCGTGGCACAGCAGGTAGCAGCCGGGGGTGTAGACGTTGATGGCCATGTCCGTCTTGCGGCCACTCAGGGGTCCGCAGCCGGTGATGTGGGAGACGTAGTGGCGGAAGGACTCGGAGTAGAGCGCGTCTCGCAGGGCGAGCAGGGACGGCAGCTTGGCCAGGGCCTCGTCGTCGAGGCCGTCGAGGTTGGCGAGGTCGCCGGATTGGTGGATCTTGTAGATGTCGGTCTCCTTGGGGGTGAAGGAGACGTTTTCGCGGATCTCGTCGCGGACGGAGCGGAGCAGCGCGTCGTCGACGAGGCCGTTGATGACGGCATGCTTGTAGGGCGCGGAGGCGGCGTACTCGGCGGTGTAGCGGTCGAGGACGGACGAGTCGAAGAGACCCTTGCGAAAGCGCTCCTTGGCGACCTCGGGAGAGATGGCTACACTGTTAGATAAACGACACACGATAGACGACGCGCTCTGTCGGTTGTCTCCTCAACAAACTCACCCTTCTTGACGCGCTTGGCAGACGTCTTGCCCAAGGGGGCGTCCGCCTTTCTCTTTGTCGAGGCGGGCATTGGGTCGCCAGCGGAGTGTCGAATGACTTGGGGAAACGAAGGCGATGTCGAGTCCAAGACAGTGTTGTTGGGAGAGAGAGGATCTAAACAAAGGCCGGTGACAGAAAGACCAAAAAAAATTGATTCTGCAAAATGGGCTGATCGGGGCTCAAGAAGCAACACCAGCGAACGTATCTTACAAGAGGCCCTTGTCCAGTAGTATAAGCCGCCTCTCTCGTTCCTTTACTTTTTCTTTTCTTTTTAAGCCGCATTTGCAGCTTTGGTGGCTCACCGCCTTTGCCCCACCCGTCCCAGCTTGTCTCGATGACGGCGCCGTCGTTCGCATGAGGCTGCAAGCGCCAACTGGACGGGTGCCCGGCATCTTGTTGGTTTTCTGTGGATGTCCCGTTCCCGTTCCTGGGCCCAACAGCTATATCGTCATGCGCTATCAGACAATCGACACCAAAATAGACGCCCAAAATGAGACTTTTTTCCAGTGGCTTCCCACAACGCCCATGTCATCTCATCTCGTTATGCAGTCGAGATGGGGACAGCAAGGGCATGAAGCAAGACATTGGCTCCATTCGACCCATTCGACCTCCTGAGGGGCTTTTGCTGTATGCACGAAAGCGCCGGCAGGCCATTGGTCGGGGACGAGGACGCACCGCCGTTCGGGAGGAAATGGAAAGTCGTGTCTCGACAGCACGTCGTATTGTTTGACTCGGCGGGGTTTCAGCCAGCTCTCAGAAACAGAACAAACAGAAGCAGACAGCGCGGGAGGCACGAGCATCTGCAGCCGTGGTTTACAGTGTTGGCAACCTGCATGACCTCAAGCATATTCGTATGGTCGAAATGCGTGGCAAGACACAGAGATGTGGGCGTCGAGATTGACGTAACGTGCCGCCCACGCCGCCTTAGCAATTGTGGGCCGTCTCCTGTTTACGGCTGGAATGTGGTTGTTGGCAGGCGCTGCCAGCGCAATTGCCAGATTAGGCGTTCAGAGTGGCAACGACGACGATCGCTGCCATGTCCAGCGGGCAGCAGCTTCCTCAAGAGGCCGGCTTGGGGAGGAAAGGGTGGGAGATCGGGGGCAGCGACTGGCGGGCTCCCTGGCTCCTTCCTCGATTGCATCTGCTGCCGGTTTAAACAGGAACGGATTCAAGTTCAAACCCGTTCCTTCTCTGTTGAGAGACTAGACGATACACAATTCCAGATTCCACACCCTCTTCAGATAATCCGAGGCCGTGTGCATTGGCTCATTGGTTAGTTGAGAAAAAAACCTGACAGCGTCTGTAAGAAGACCTTTGCTATGAATTTAGCCCGAAAATCTCGATTTACGTGTTGCAATACGACATACTGTTGTACTTTTGAGTGAAGAGTGGGTTGAGGCTTGCGAGGTCTTTCCGTCTTCGGCAACTAGGCGTGCCCCTCTTTGCGCTCCTTCCCCCGTCCCTGTCGTCTGACGTCGGTGGACCCGCCGGAGAGAAAGTGCGCCCTCTGCGTGAGGTATGAGGAATTCCTGCTACCGCAAACAGACGGCCGCATCGTGTGCCGCCAGACCATACGAGCGAGCAGATCTGGTTTTGATTTTCTGTTCTCTGTATTTCTGTCTCATTCTCGTTTTTACGCACGTTCGAGTGTTCATCCGTTCCTCGACTTTGTCCTGTACATCCCCAGCATCCATTCCCTCAACATCCGATCGGACGTCCCATATTTACAATCTCTTGCTCCGTCTTGCGTCGAACATCATCACATCATCACATCATCACATCCGCACCTTTGCCTCGCATCCTCGCATCTTCAGGCAATGCCGATCCGCAATCCCTTTGCAAGGCGCACGGCCGCCGACGAGCCGGCTCTGCGTCCCGGCTCGGCCGACGTCGGCGCCGATGGCGACCTCCCGAAGCTGCCGTCCTTTGAGCGCGTCGACACCGTCGGGTCCATGGCCTCGTCGTCGACGAGCATGCGCAGCCGCCGCAGCCAAGACACAGGCGACTACAAAATGAGTGGTAGGCCCCCGCCACCTGGTCTTCTTCACGTATCCCCTTGTTTGCAGTACGACTACTAACAAGCCCAGTCGTCAACGACAGCGGCGTCTACCTACCGCCGTCGCCGACCTCGGAGCGCGACGTCTTTTGGTCGACATCGGGCGCACACGGCCACGGCAACGGCCACCGCCGCACCTACATCACATCCCTGTCGTCGCTGTCTCGGTCGTCTACAGACAACCACAGCAACAACCACAGCAACAACAACAACGGAAACAGCCCGACAGCCGCCGGCCGCAGCAGCCTCGGCGACATTGAGCCCTTCTCCATCTCGCGCGAGTCGTTTGACTCGTACCGCCGGTCCTTTGACATCTCGGCCAAGTCGCCCGTCGTGGCGGCCAACGAGTGGGGCAGCAGTGCCGCCGGACGGCAAAGCCTGGACTCGGCGACGTTTCGCAGGAACCTCAGCCCCGGCAGCGTCGGCATTGCCAACGCCAACGCCAACGCCTACGCACGGCCGTCGCGCCTCGCCAACGACCACCGCTTCCCACCCGCCGACGAAGGCTTCGAGGATGTCGGCCTCGACGACGGCCGGCAAGGGCAGGCCCATGCCCAGACGACGGCCAGCCACGCGACACCCACGACCGCGGGCAGTGTCGCCTCCAACTTCATCCGCAAACGGGGCGCCTTCTTTTCCAAGTTTGGCAGCGACCACACAGCCGAGGGCGGCAATGCCCCGTTGGGTCGGAAACGGGCCCCGAGCGGCCAGGGCGCCGAGCTGACGCCGATGGACCGGAACACGAGCCGGCCGTTGGCCGCCGTCGCAGCCGAGCCACAAGAGGCGCAATAGATGGCGGTCCTCCACGGCACCCGTCAGCTGCTGTCATCGAAGAGTCTAATGTTCCCTGTATACACATGTTTCGACTACATTTCGTTAATAATTCTATCCCGGGAGCGTCTACCGGATAGCGTCTTTTCAACTTTCATTTCTGTTTATTGTCCTACAGCACGACCTCTGAAGCTTGTGGACTTTTGTTTTTTCTTGTATTGTTTCCACGGCAGTTGGCGTTTGGACTTTTGGCAAGGGAATGGGTCCGTCTTTTCTCTGGCATGCCTTGATCCCTTGATGTGTCTATATGATTATTGTTTGGGAGGTATGGATGGTAATGTATTATGTCCGGGACAAAAGAATATATGTGTGTTCCTAATGAAATAAAGCTTATTATTAAAAAATACTTCAACTTTGTGTGTTTTGTTTCCTGCGGCTACACTGTCACCAGCGACTGCTGTTTCTTTGTCGTGTATCTCGGCCGATCTCCAGATGAAGAGACAGTCTACTAATTTTCTACTTACCGTCCACGTTTCGCCCCGACTCTATTTCTGCCCTCCACATGTGCTTTGACACAGAATTGCAGCACGTTTGCCGGCCATAAATGATGCCATTTGCAGCAACAATTCTCCCATCAGGCGAGAGTTAAGCAAAATCCAACAACAGTATCTATCGGCTGCAGCCATGACAGATTCCGTCGCTAAAATAAGGATCTCGATTCTTACGCCAAGCATATGAACGGCGTTTACAGGGTTTATGTTACTGAGCAAAACTGATACAGCGGCGTCGGTTGGATAATTAGCAGCCGGACCTTTCTTTCTGCAATACAACCCACTTGCGAATATTTCGTAGAAATGATTTTCGTTGCCACCGTTTTTTGAGTTGCATTTCGACCGGACATATGTCATGCAGGACAATCCCGCCGCCGTATGACTCGCCATTCCGTTTTTATTTATTTTGTCTTCATTTTACACATTTTCTCTTTCATTTATTCTGTACAGTTTTGTTTTTAAAAATAAAAGTAAAAATTAAATAAACAAATACAAAAAAAGGACAGTTCATGTTGCTCATTTATTCCCATTCATTGTTTAATCAATACCCTCCCGCGTTTCCACACACTCTGTAACCTCCTCTCCCCCCCCCCCCCACTCTCCCTTACCCCCCACGATGGCGTCCTTATTTACGACACCGCGCCCGCGCCGAAATTCGGCTGTTCCACAAGTCGACGTGGACATACCGCCAACAACCACCAAGATGCAGACCTTGACTCCGGAGACGAATGGAGGAGATGGCGGTGCTGAAGACCAACCACATTACTGGGACGATCGACCAGGGCACGGTTCCGGGTCGGTCGAGCACGAACGGCTACTCGGCAAAGACAATAACGACGACGACGACGGCGACGGCGACGATGATAGCGACCTCGAGCTCGACATAGCGGCGGAGCTGGGCACCGTACCGCTTGGCACCTCTACCGCCACAACCGCCGCCGACGACAACTGGTCACCACCACCGGGCTTCATCTGGATCCAGATCGCCATCATGGCCAACGTCTTTCTCTCCGGCTTCGACGGCACCATTACCGCCTCCACCTACGCCGTCATCAGCTCCGACTTTGGCGCCGCCAACGCCGCCTCCTGGCTGACCACGTCGTACCTCGTCACCAGCACTGCGTTTCAGCCGCTGTACGGCCGCGTCTCCGACCTCGTGGGCCGCCGCGTGTGCTTCCTGCTGTCGACGGCCGCCTTTGCCCTGGGCTGTGCCGGCTGCGCCCTGGCGCCCAGCATTGTCGTCCTCAACAGCATGCGCGCCCTGGCCGGTCTCGGCGGCGGCGGGCTCATGACCATGGCGACCATTGTCAACTCGGACATGATCCCGTTCCGGCGCCGCGGCATGTACCAGGCGATGCAGAACGGCGTCTACGGCTTCGGCGCCATCTGCGGCGCGTCCTTTGGCGGCTCCATCACGGACACCATCGGCTGGCGCTGGTGCTTTGCCGCGCAGGTGCCCGTGTCGCTGGCCGTCTTTGTCCTGGGCCTGCGCGTGGTCCAGAACCCGGCCCACATGATGATGGGCGACCGCTCGTTCCGCCGCACGTGGGCCCGCATCGACGTCACGGGCGCGCTGCTGCTCGTCGTGGGCGTGTCCGTGCAGCTCGTCGGTCTCAGCCTGGGCGGCAACGAGCTGCCCTGGAGCAGTCCCTGGGTCTGGCTGTGCCTCGTCGGCAGCGTCGTGCTGCTGGCGCTGTTCCTCCGCGTGGAAGGCCGCCGCGAGCGCGCGACCGACGCCGACGCCGACGGCCGACCCCCCGTGGCGCCCATCATTCCGCTGCGCATGCTCCGCGGCCGCCTGCCGCTGGCCACCGAGGCCGCCAACGTCTGCGTCGGCTTCGCCGCCTATGCCTACCTCTTCACGCTGCCGCTCTTCTTCCAGGTCGTCCTGCGCGACTCCGCCACCAAGGCTGGCGCCCGCCTCGCCATCCCCTCGCTGGCCTCGCCCATTGGCGGCCTCGTCGCCGGCGTCGTCATGTCGCGCTGGGGCCGCCTGACCACCCTCGTCCGCGCCGGCGCCGCCTTCATGGTCCTCGGCAACGGCCTCGTGGCGTCGCTCGGGTTCGAGGGCGTCGCCGCCTGGAAGTACCTGGTGTACATCTTCCCGGCCAACCTCGGCCAGGGCATCGTGTTCCCGGGCATCCTCTTCACGTCGCTGGCGACGTTTGAGCACAACGACCACGCCGTCGTCGCGTCGTCTGTGTACCTGGTCCGGTCGCTGGGCATGGTCTGGGGCGTGGCCATTACGTCGGCCGTCCTGCAGACGACGCTGAGCCTGCGCCTGCCGCAGGTGCTGGCGGACACGATCCAGGACGGGGACGAGCTGGCGCGTGTCGTCGACGAGCTGCGCCACTCGGTATCGTACCTGTCCGAGCTGCCGGCCGACCTGCAGCTCAAGGCGCGGCACGTCTACTACGAGGGCCTGCAGTACTCGTTTATCGCGTCGGCGATTGTGGCCCTGCTTGCTGTGATTGCGTCGGTGTTTATCAACGGCAAGGGTCTTCGCAGCACAAAGTAGGCGTGGTCGTCCCGAACCGAACTTTAAAACAGAATATAGAGAAAGGATATAGAGAATCCAAAAGAATTAGATGCCAAGATGCAAAACTGTAGTGTGACTGATTCTATGAGATGCAACAACAATGAAGGAAGTTCAGAAAATAAAACAGAAAAGGCCGTCACAGCATCCGACTGCGGAGTGACCCAAGAAGTAACAAAACTACAAGATGCAATATTAGACGAACAAGAAAGGAAAACAGGCAGAGAAGAGAGACAAGCAAGACGAGACCAGGCGGCAAAAGCATAACAACACAAAGACGGTGAGCCGATCTTGCCATCAGGCAACCGCCCTACTTCGTCTCGAAGCTGTACTTGAGCCAGCCGCCCAGCGCCTGCAGACTCTCCCAGCGCACCGACTCGTCCGCCTCGCCCATCAGCTGCATCACGCGCGTCTTGAGGCCCAGCTTCTCCAGCGTGCTGCGCCGCTCCGGCACCTCGCGCACCAGCGCGCCAATGTCGTTGCACGCAATCGCCAGCACGGCCTTGTCGTTGTCCCACGGCTTGGCCATGATGTCGGCCAGCTTGCGCGGGATGGCGCCGTTGTCCTCGTCGAGGATGCGGCGCGCGTTCTCGGCCCAGAAGACGGTGCTGCGGTGCGGCGGCGACCAGCGCAGGTGGCCCGTGTTGACCTCGGCGACGTACTCGTCAAAGGTCGTCTTGGTGGCCGTGTACTCGTCGAGCAGGTCGCGCAGCTGCTGCAGGTCGTCCTGCAGGTCCGTGTCGGCGTGCTGGCGGCCGGCCACGTTCTTGAGCAGGGCGGGCAGGCGCGCGAGCACGGCCGTCGGCAGCAGCGTCGCGCGGTTGGCCGAGAGCAGGTTGAGCAGCGTGGCCACGAGCAGCCGCGTCGTCTTTTCCTTGGGCGACAGCCGCAGCAGCTGTGTCGCCAGCAGCACAAAGTCGTATTCCCTGTACGGTTAGTGACAAGTAGGAAAGAGAAAGGGAAAAAGAGACAAGAAAAAGAGGAACGAGAACGAGGAAAGAGAAAGAGGAACAGGGTGGACAGGCGGCACCTACTCGTTCAGGTCGTCGCCAATGTCGGCAGCGTCAAACGACAGCTGCCACAGCACCAGCAGGACATGGTACAGCAGCTGCAGGCCCACGCCGCCGCCGATCGAGCCCTCGAGCAGCGCGCCAAAGCGGCTGGTCATGGCGTCGCTGCCACCGGCCGCGCCGCCGTTGGGGCCGCCGCCCGTGGCACGCCACAGGCCTGCCGCCGTGTCCTCGCCGCCGCTCGTGCTCACACCGGCTGCCGTCCGCAAAATCGTAATCAGCGGCGCCACCGTCTCGCTGCGCTGCGCCCAGAACTGCTTGCGCGTCGCCCGCCCGTACAGCAGCGACGACGACTCGAGCACGCCAATGTCTTGCAGGCCCGCGTCGGCGCTCTGCTGCGCGAGCGTCGACAGGTAGCTCAGCAGGGCCGGCAGCGCGCGCTCCAGCGTCGCCGGGGACTCGTCGCGCGCGTTGGCGAGCAGCGTCGTCAGCACCGTGGCCGTCAGCAGCGGGATCGGGTCGTCGGCGTTGTTGGAGTGGGCGAGCAGCGGCAGAATGTGGCGAAATGGGTCGTCGGCTCTGCTCGACTGTGTGTCCTGTGCGCCCCGTTGTCTCTGTGCGGGCGCCAGAATGGCCCGGGCCAGTGACGGAATGGCTTCCAGTAAATCGTTGAGCAGCACCAGGATATATTGCACCACGTCGGTGCGCCGTGCCGCGGACTGCAGGACGCTGGGCTCGTCCTTGTGAGCGCCGCCAGAAAACAGTATCCGGTAGCCGTCAAGGTCGCTCTCGATGGCCTGCTTGCGGACGTCCTTCTTGACCTTGTCGACGGCCCGGATCTTGGTCAGCTGCCACTCCAGCACGGTGCCGGCTCGAACCGCGCCATCCCAAGGGATTGGCCGTGTGCGGATGTTGTTCTGCAGCGCCGTCAGGTAGGTCGGCGGGTCGACAGACATTGTGGCGAAAGGAGGGTGGAAGGGAGGTGGAGGAGTGGAGGAGAGGAAGAGTGCCGGGAAGAATCGAGAGTCAAGATCGAGATCGTTCTTCGAGCCGAGAGAGACCGGTGCTCGCTGGGGGCGTCGTCGCAATCAATGCACCAAGGCACAACAGCCGATGCTGCAATAAAAGAGCCTTCGTCACGGCCTGTGCGTCTAGTGGCAGTCGGGATGACGATGCGTTGAGAGCTTCTGGCTGGTGATAGTCGGTGCCTGGTGACGATGGTGTCAAAGAAGGTCTGCTGCTACGAATGCAGTGCTTCCTTGGTACAGAAGTACAGCGCTGCACGCTAGAGAAGGTAAGGTGCTCCGCTACCGCCAATGACTGCCACGCCCCGCTAAGCTCCCCAAAGCTTGGGCCACAAAATGCCGCGTCCAACACCGCCACCAAAACGGAAAGAGGCTGGCGCGATAAGATAAGAAGGTGCGATTGAAAGGGCGAACGAGGTGAAAAACATGAAGACAACGGAACCTGACAGGAGGCTTCGTTGATTCCTTTCGTAAACTTCTGAATGTATACAACATACGAAATATGTCCAGAAATACGACACTGAACTAGAACCAAAAAAGGAAACGGACAACACCGGGCGTTCGCTGGCCGTCGCTGACCCAACTCCTAATCCGAGGGGGGAACAGACGAGATCCCGAGCGTGTCAACGCCCTTGGTCGTACGTGGAAATCGTGAGGACATGCGAGGCACAAGTAATTCGCAGGTTGTCGGATAGAAATACCAAAAGCCGCAACCAAGACCGAACGGTTCACGCTGGGAGAGCTTTGACAGTGAGACAGTGCATTTGCCGAAAAAATCGTACAACAAAAAAACCGGATCATGTGACCAATACGTACTATAAGGGTCTCACGGACCCATCTTTCTCGTGACCATATCGAAAACGCGGCGCCCTCTTCGTTTGTTTACTTTTACCCGCATTCATCAACACAATCCTCCTATTTACACCTTCTGTATATTCTTTACCACCATCGCTTGTCGGCAATTAAACCGATATGGAAGACGGTATATAGGTTTTTTATGTTATCTTTTCGGCCGCCTTTTTTTGTTTAACGATTATGGGACGACTTTTAGCTTGTCCACGTGCTCAGAATCTACTTTTTGCGGCCTAGACAAATAGGGCCATGTTCGAGTGTGGCATTTTGTAGACTTTAGGTGGTATGTGCACGTTGTGTGGAGCAGCTAAGTCCTCACATCCCGCTGTATTCGCAGCGTAGATGACGAGATGACCTCGTAGCACTTGCACTGCAGTATGATTACTCCGTAGGCATGAGGTTGGCACCCAGCCATAAATAAAACACAGAGGGACGCAACCTACAATACGATTGACACCAAACTTGATTCAACATAATGCATGAGAAGAAAATAGTACAATACTCTACCAGGAAGAAAGCGTATTCATTGCCGCGCGTAGCAAGAGCCAATGGAAACAAGTCAACCACCAACGCAGAGCGTACGAATCCCGAATCCCTACCTTGTCTCGCCACTATAATAGCTTTTTTTAACAAGATTGCAGACGCACAGAAGGGCGCTCGGGGCGCTGTCGAGGATCCTGATATCAAGTGGTTGAAGTACGAGAGAAGGACCTTCAAGCTACGCCAAGTCAAATCGGCTTCACCGCTAAAGAGTTCGGACGGCTCACAACCTACCGCGGCTGGAACGACTCCGCAGCTATGGCACTCTTCTACAGGGGCCTGAAGGATGACGTGAAGGATGTATTTCGTACTCTGCATGAAGGACCGACCCGACGGCCACGATCCTTGTCACGGGCATATCTCCAAGACATTTGTGTATTTATGCAGAATTCTGCCACGACCCAATCCGCCCTCACTTTTGGCCACAATCCCTACCAGCACTCGTCCCGTCCCGCATCTTCATCTTCTTTGTTCCTGTCCTTTTGCGGGGCCGTGCGTGTGCTCGAGGCCCGTTGTTGCGACCCCGTGGAGCCGCGCCCATAACACTAAACCTTCTCTTGGTTCATCAGGTTCGTCAAAACGTCGGTGTCGTCTATCTCGCCCGGAAGCGCCACCGAGGGACCAGCTCGCAGGTAAAAAGGCTTCTCGAACTCGGGCGGAAAGAACCCTCCGTACTCCCAGTCAATAATGGCCTTGATCTTTAGGGTAGCGGCCTCCACGATGACGTTGTTCGCAGAGAGGTCGTTGTGGCAAAAGACAAGATCGTGCTTCCCCCGCGAACGCATCAGCCAAGGCCACCCGTCCGACTTTCTCATCATGCGGTATGGAGGCAACACCTGCTTTTGATTAGCTACTGCGCCTGCCCCAGTTTTTGAACCCTCTGAACTTATCTTACCAAGCCGCCGGGGCCTCCCCAGACGTTGGATGTTAAAGTCTTAAGCGTATTTATATGCGCTTCAAGTTCCTGGGCGACTATTTTCTGATCTTCCGCAGTAAGCTCGTTCATCCCCACGCCATCAACATACTCCGTTATCAAGTAGGCTGCCCCGTCGTCCTCGAAACAGGCATAGAGCTTCGGCAGAGGGATGTCTGTTCTCTCCGCAAGGTACTGCAGGCACGCTCCTTCGTTGAGGATCCGCTCCAAGTTGAACGTTGGCACATACAGAAAACCGCTTTGCTTCTGCCATTCCGTCGGCCGCAGGCTCCGTTTAACCCACGTATTTGAACATCTGTAATACTTTCTCTCGGGTGTAATGCTGATGCACTGATTTTCGCCCCTCGCATTCAGGTCTTGGTTCGTAGGAGGAGCCATTTTACAGAGGCAAGTTGAAGGTGGAGTGAAATGGTGGTAAGAGAAGTCGGGTTCTGAGCCGCCCCGTCTGTTGTGGGAATCGGATAGTTAAACGCAACGACTTGTAGCACGGAGGAATTCGCTGGATGTCTTTAGCGGTGTAGAAAGCGCAGTGTTGTTTTGAAACATCTTAAAATATCCTCATCGTGTCGGCTCATACTTGCACCAGCTTCGTGGTGACTAGGCCCAGCGCGATCTGCTCTCTCAGGCCAGTGATATCGATGTAAAAATGCTTGGATCTCTCTCTATGCGAAGAGGCGGTTGTTCGATGGACTCCTGGCAAGGGGAATTCACTTGTCGTCAATGAAGGACGCAGGAATAGAGGTTCGTGTGGATTTTATTTCAAACTAGAACCGACGACTGAGAGTCCAAGAGCTACCCTACATGGGATATAAACGTAATTTTGTATATGTTTGAAAAGCCCTCTCTCCTGCATGTCCTTTTTGTACTCTGGCTTGTGCTTCTTCTCTTCGTTCCTTGTCGCTCCGCATGTCTGACCGGCACACAGGAGTTTCGTGTTTGCAACACCCTTTATCATCGCCCTTTGCTCTTCAAGGGAATATTCCAGTGGATCGGTGTGATTTTACAAGATCTTGTATATTTTCCAGCTCTGAAAGAGCTTTACCTTTGTTGTAGACCTTATGCCCCGTAGCCAGTGGTGAGCAGAGTGGCAGAGAGCACGCGTCGCCACCGAGGATCACCGGCACAATGTTTGACTGTAAAAATGCGAGAGGCTGGCTGGCTGGCTGGGTTTGGCGCAGCGAGGAGGTTGGGGGAAATGAGAGGCGTCTTTTTCCAGGCCATACCCCTGTAAGTTTGCAGCGCTGTGTCGTGTTCGATGGAGCCAAAGCCGCCCAATGCCCACCATTCAACAGCACCCACACCCCTGTCTGCCCTGTTTACTTCTGGCCTCTCTCCACTGTGACCACTTACAACACCCACTGCCCGCCTTCGGGTCCTTCCTCCCAGCCATTTTTAATATTTTTTTTGCTCACACGTCTTGGCTGGGCGATTTGCGCCTTCCTGCCGGCGCGGCACGCGTGTTAGAGTGCATGCATCCTGCCTCTTAAGTCGACGCAGGATGCCACTTGCATTCCAAAATACTTGCTTCCTCTCTCCTTTTCTTTGATCTGCTTTCAACTCTCTCCCTTTCCTTGTCGTTTTCTCTCACTCTCTCTTTTTATCGTGCATCTTGTGTATCCGTCCTTGCATTCTCGGCTCTCACAACTTCCCCTCCGCATCGACACCCGACCCTGGCCCGCTGACGACACTTCCGCCTGACGGTTTGGAGACGATTCACTTTTTTTGAATACAACATACTCCAATCCCTTCTGGAGAAATCGAGGTGTCGACATTGCAGACCTTTCGCGCCGATCTGGCTTCTGTCGAATTAAGCTTTCTTTCCGCATTCCAGAGGATTGTCTCGTCCGGAACGTGGTTCGACCCTCCAGTTACACCGTCACCAGCCCGCTCTCCACCCCACTTCTCGACCGCCTTCACATTCCAGTCACCACGAAGCCGCCTGCTGCTCACACAAAACACACCGAAGTTGCCCAGCTCGGCGGCGGAGCTGATCGGCGTCTTTTGCCTCTCGTCTCGTGGCTCTTATATACACTTGTCACAATGTTCTCTGAACTCTGCAAGAACCTCCCGCGGCGGGCTTCAGCAAGCCTACCGTCGGCCGCCAAACTCCTACCTCTCCTCCTCCTCCTCACATCAACGTCTGCGCTGCCAATACCCGAGGTGTCGCAAGACCCCCGGCGAGATCTTTCCAAAGAAATTGAGAAAGAGCGGGTAAACATCGTCGTTGCCGCCTACGAACTCTACACCACCACCTGGACCGAGACGCAGACGTATACGAGCACCTACACCTCCGACTCGCAACCCTTGGCAACGGGCGGTATCTGCACCCCTGTTGCTGGCTCTGGACAAATTCCATGTGGCAGCGTGTGCTGCGGCAGCTGGCAGTACTGCCCATACAACGGCCAGTGCCTGGACAATCCGGGCTCCGGCGGAGGCGGTGGCGGCGGTACGACGACCAACTTTGCTGCCCCGACTCCGACTCCGACACCGACGCACTATACGACCTACACCAGCAATGGCGCGACCGTCACATCGCCCTACAATCCACCCTACAAGGCCACGTCGGGTTCTGGCACAGCCACAGGCACCGCGGTCGGTGCCGCCGGCACCGGCGACGGCGTTACCTCGACCACTTCTTCGAACCACTTGTCTGGCGGCACCATTGCCGGCATTGTCATTGGCACGCTGGCGGGCATTGCCCTGCTCATTGCCGTCTGCGCGTGCGTGCTCGTCCGCGGTATCTGGCACGGCTTCATGGCCCTCCTGGGCCGTCGTCCGAAGCGCCACGACCGCGAGGAGAACGTGACCATCATCGAGGAGGAGCGCTACGGGCATCACGGCAGCGGTGGTCGTGAGCACAGCAGCTGGTACGGCGGGGGCGGGCGTCCGTCGCCGCCGCCCATGAGCGAGAAGAAGAGCCACAACCGCCGCTGGCTTGGCCTTGGTGCTGCTGCTGGCACGCTCCTGCTCCTCCTCGGCCTCAAGCGCCACAACGACCACAAGACGGAGGAACGCCGCCGCCCCGCGCGGTCGCGCAGTGACGTCCGCAGCGGCTACTACAGCGCCTCGTCGTACACGGCGACCATTCCGAGCAGCCAAAACTCAAGGCGGTCAAGGGGCACACGAGCCAGTCGGCGCAGTGATCCCACGCGGGTGTCACGGTCGTCCCGTCCTTCTCGGACGTCGCGTCCGTCTCGTGCGCCATCTCGGATGTAGATGAAATTCTGTTCCGAGCCAATGAAGACGGAATTGGAGGACCAGAAACTTGCCACTGTTTTTTCCTTGGAACATATTTTACATTGCCCGAAAGGGACGATTTTGTATTTAACTCTGCATTTTTGCCTTTTGCCTTCATTGCGATGGCGTTTGGGACGGTTGCATCAACGAGCATGACATGAGAAGGGATGAAGGGGAAAGAAAGGGAAGAGAAACGGGTATGAAAATGAAACAACGAAAAGGACGCGACGGACACGATCGATACCAATGCAGACTTGGGAGTTTTTCGACGGCAATCTACGACGATATATATTCCTATTATAAAATAAAGCTAATAACAAAATGACCACCATCTGGACTTGATCTGTGCTGCGTACTTGCCTGTATTGATTTGAGTCCCTTCCGAGGCTCTTCTCGTCGTGGTTATCGTAAATATCGTCCACATATTGCAAAAAAAGTAGGTCTTGATGTATATCTAATTGTATTAGATATGGATACGTTCGCTTGGCGCCGGTCTCAAGGCTGTTATAATCTTTCTGATTTCATCTCAAACGTAAATTACAGACGAGGAGTGCTCGGACACATGTGATAGATGCAAAATAATAAGAAGCATTTTTTATTTTTTGTCGAGAGGGTCGTTTTTGTTTTGGTGCTGGGCAAAACCCCCTGTCAAATGTTGCGTAGAGGGTCGAGTAGCCCATATCTGTATGTATATCGAGCCTGCTCTGTTCACCTCACACACATACTGCCAACTGCCCCCCTCTCCACCCATTCGCCTTTTTTTCCATGTGTCCCGTGCTGTGAAAACAAAACCGCAAACCGAGAAAAGAAGCCGTTTGGTACAACGTCACTGAAATCATAGATCGATATAAGAAACAACCAAAATTTCGTTACGCCTCCTCCTCAATGTTGCCCTTCTCCGAGACGTACAGACCGTCCAGGAACTTCCGGATGTCCTTGTTCCGGACCTTGCAGATCTGCTGGATGTCTGCTGCGCTCTGGGAGACCGCCTCGAGGGAGTTGCCCGTCAGGATCAGCTCGTCCTTCTGCGCCTTGGAGATCTCGACATCGACGCCCGCCTGCATCACCACCCGCCGCACAATCTTCTCGCCGATGAAGTTGCGGATCTCGACCTCGAACAGGCCCGTCTCGCTGTTCTTGTCCACGTTGACGTTGATGGGGAAATGGGCGTACACGTAGCGCATCTTGTACTTGTAGCCCTTGGTGACGCCAATGATCAGGTTGTTGATCAGCGTCCGGACGGTGCGCAGGGTAGCGACATTCTTGCGGTTGCCGTGGTGGATCTCGATCTGGATGACGTTCTTCTTCGGCAGGGAGAAGTTGACGGCGACGTGGCTCAGGTTCTTGGTGAGCTTTCCTCTGGGGCCCTCAACGGTTACGAGTCTGGACTTGATATGGACCTTGACTGTAACGCAAACATGGTCAGCATGCACGTCGCGAGAGAAAATGAAGAAACATTCCACCTCGCGTCGTCCTCAAAAAAACAATGGCTTCGGGCGCACGCGATCCCGGGCTGATCGACAACAAAAAGGGTAGGCAAGGATAGGCATCTGGTCGTCGTAGTTGTTCTCGTTGCGGTCGCAGGTTCCCATCAAACAGACAGAGACGAGTCGTCGTCCTTCTCTGACGAAGCTCTTGTCGTTCTGCCTGTCGAAGAATGTATTGCCGGTAAACATAATTGGTCGTCGCGGCGTTGACCTCCCGTCTCCGCCTCGTCTGCCGCTGCAAAGGCTACCTGGACCACGAATCCGAAGAGCACGTCCTCCCTTCCCTTCTCAATCCGTGGCCCGTCCGCACTTTTGTAGCCGAGTCCGATTTGGAGGTGGACGCAGCCACCAATGCCGTCGAGAAGCTGTTGTCCATGATTTTGAGTCGGTCGAAGCCGTCCTTTGCCGTCGATGCCTTTTGCCTTGCTATTCCCCTTGTCGTTGTCGGTCGGTCGGGCCGTCGAGTCGCGGTTGCGCATCCGAAGCGGTCATTTGTTCAAAGAAGACGCCCGGCGTCAAAATAAAGAGGATTGTCTCTCATGGCAAATCGTACCTCCTTCCGGAATCTCCAGAGTCTCCTCAGAGTGAATGTACTTCATCTTGAATCGTCGGTCGGGGGGTTGGCCGCGTGTGGTGTGAAGTGACGTTGGGTGATGAAGATGGAAGATGGGGGAGACGTGCGAAAAAGTCGTGAGCCTGCAAAGCGATTTTCCCTTGGTTCTAATTTTTTTCTTCGGGTATGGGCTGGCTGGAAACGGGTGTAGCCCTCGCACACTTTCCCACTAACATTTTCGAATTTTTTGCTGGGTCCCCTCCCTTCCTTGCGCTGTGCGCAATATGGGTACAGAATCTGGGAAGCGTGAAAAAAATTATTCCGAAGAACCGATGCCCCACTTTTCAAGAAATAGACCGCCTAGGGCCGTGGTGTAATCTGCACGTGACCAATACCGGCGATAAGAAATGAGGATCAGGTCAAAAGGTGGGGTTTAGGTGGTTGGGAAGCGGGTCTACCCAATCTTCACCAGTGCTTCCCCAGCCTTGTGTTTTTCCAGCACCTGACACGTCATGTGCAAGGCTAGCTCAGCTTTGCGAACAAGGCAGCTGCATTTACTAGCGGCATAGCAGCCCATGCTCAGGCGGAGCTCACGGCCGACTGTAGCGGTTTGTCACCGTCCCCCTGGCCGACATCTCTTGATTCCACATACGACGACTTTGACGGCGCCACGACGCAACAACGCCAGACCACTCGATAACGTGCATTCATGACCTAAATACGAAGCCCGCGAAGTAATTCATGAGACGAATCATCGCCGGCAATCACAAAACAAGTCCCTCACGCTTCCCGCCACCATCAACGAAAGATCACCAAGAAACAGACCATCGACGTCACCATCGACGAATTGCCTCAAGGGCACGGCCAAAGCATCCAGGCGTTTTCCTGTTCGACATCTCTTTCTGAATGATACCAAGGCCAGACTGCGGCCCCCTTTTTTGCTTCCTCCACCGCCACAATGGCGTACTTCTTCTCGACCCCTGTGGACATTGACGTTGTCCTCGAGAACAGCGATGATCGGTCCATGGTGGACGTGCGGTTGGAAAAGAACCGCCGCGAGAAGGCACCGCTGTACATGGATGGCGAGTCCGTCAAGGGTGCCGTGACTGTGCGGCCAAAGGACGGCAAGCGTCTTGAGCACACGGGCATCAAGGTGCAGTTTATTGGCACAATCGGTAGGTCCAAGACCTCATGTCCCCGTGCCTCTTGTTTTGGAGAATAAAATAAGGACACCCCCCCGCTGATTGTCAGAAATGTTCTTTGATCGCGGCAACCACTACGAGTTCCTGTCGCTCGTGCAGGAGCTGGCGGCGCCGGGCGAGCTGCAGCACCCGCAGACGTTCGATTTCAACTTCAAAAACGTCGAGAAGCAGTACGAGTCGTACAACGGCATCAACGTCAAGCTGCGGTACTTTGTGCGCGTGACGGTCTCGCGGCGCATGGCCGACGTGATCCGCGAAAAGGACATTTGGGTGTACAGCTACCGCATCCCGCCGGAGATGAACTCGCCCATCAAGATGGATGTCGGCATCGAGGACTGCTTGCACATTGAATTTGAGTACAGCAAGTCCAAGTACCACCTTAAGGATGTGATTGTCGGCCGCATCTACTTTTTGCTGGTGCGGCTCAAGATCAAACACATGGAGCTGTCGATCATCCGGCGCGAGACAACCGGTGCTGCCCCGAACCAGTACAACGAGAGCGAGACGCTCGTGCGCTTCGAGGTGCGTCCATAGCCGTTGATATGTTTATCGTGATGCTGTAAGCGTAGGCATAGACCGCTGACCGACCAGATCATGGACGGCTCGCCCTCGCGTGGCGAGACCATCCCCATCCGCCTCTTCCTCGGCGGCTTCGACCTCACACCCACGTTCCGGGACGTGAACAAGAAGTTCTCGACGCGGTACTACCTGAGTCTGGTGCTTATCGACGAAGACGCCCGGAGATACTTTAAACAGTCGGAGATCATTCTGTACCGGCAGGCGCCCGAGATCGCCAACGCCGAGGCGGCCGCGCCGTCCGCAATACATGCCCCGCCGCCAGAGAACAAGGCCGCCGTGGCGCTTCCGCCCCCTGCATAGTTGCGGAGAGGCGGAGTGTCCACGAGAAAGTAGCTTTGAGGGCGTGGGAGTGTGAAAAGCTGGCCAGTCGCTTTTCAATTGTCATGAAATTACCACCTGCGACCGTGTTTTGTAGCTTTGTTAGGTCTTTCGTTTTCTTCTACAGCATGTATATTGTCGCCTTTAGGTTCTTCAGCGCAAGTGTATACAATACAATCGCTAGTTTTTACACTGGGACTTGTTGTGATATGTCGGCATCGGCGACGTGCGTGCGTATGTATCTCTGAGAACAGCGGGCTATGCCGTCGTTGTAATACAACTACATGAACAAACAGAAGAGAAACAAAAGCAGAGCATCTGTATTGCAAAATATGGCAAAGAACAGAACATCGAACAATGAATTGAAAGAAAATAAAAACATAAATAGACAGAGACTATATCAAAGGAAAAAATCCCAACGCCGCCCTGAGCCCTAGAGACCCTTTTTTATACTTTGTAAACCCAAAGCACGCTCAGCCCGCTCCTTCTCTCATTCACGCACTTGATTACGTTATGAGTCGTCCATGGTGATGTCTTCGCCGTCGCCACCACCACCGCCGCTTCCAAAAGCAAACTGGTTGTTCTGGATCGCCGCGATGCGGTCCAACTCGGCCTGGTACTGCTTGCGCAGGTCGGCCAGTGTGACCACCTTGCGCCACGGTGGCCGTTGCGCGGCAGCGGCTTTTTGGAGGAACGATGCCATGGGGTTGCTGTCGCTCTTCTTAGCTGCAGCGGATGCTGACGCTGATGCTGATGCAGGTCCTGATGCTGCTGTTGATGCCTGGGAGGCGGGCTGTGTCTCGGCTTCCGTTGCCTGCGTGCCCGCGATGTTGTCGCCGGAGGACGTCTCCACGCTGGGAATGGCCGTGTCATGCGGCGCACTAGCATTGTTGCCGGCGGACGACGGCTGGACCAGCGGGTCCTCTGTGTAGATCCACGCCTGTTTGGGGTCGACACAGCTCAATGTGTTGATCAGCTTGAGGTACTGGCGCGTCACGGGCGTGTCGAGGACGTCGTCGCTTCCGCCGGCATCAGCGGCAGCAGCGGACGCCGTCGCCAAGAACTTGTCGCCTTCGCCGGCTTGCTGCAGCTTGTGCAGCTGGTCGAGCAACACGCTGGCGGCGCCGCGGTAGTCGTTGTGCGCGACGCGCCAGCTGTAGAGCACATGGTGCCACGGCGTGCCGCGGACGACCTCCATGGCGGCGCGGCACTTTTGCTCGAGAACATCGTCGACGGTATCGCGCAGACCACCAGGGAAGGGGAGGGCCAGCAGGGCCGCAACCTGGCCCGTCTCGCACATCTTTTCGACAAGGTAGCGCAGGCCGGAGCGCTGGAGCGCGGCGGCGCCGGTGCCAGTTGAAGGCGTGGGCGATGAAGAAGAGGAAGACGATGCAGAAGACTGTGGTAAGAAAGGCTGGCCCATAGACAGGAGCGCACTGTGTGCGGTGTCGAAGCGCGACAGGGCTGTGGCCGCTGTGAACAGGCGGCTGAGCATCTCGGTGCGCGTGGACGACAAGACGGCGGCCTCGGCGGTCGGATCGTTGGCGCCGAAGCTTCCATGGCGGCTGTCGGCTTTACTGCCACCCTTGGCCTGCTGGCTGCCGTTGCTGCCGTTGCTTCCAGTGTTGATGATTCTGGCACTGAGGCTGTTGGCCTTGCTGCGCACAAACTGCAGCGACAGGCGGGAAAAGTCGATAACGTAGGCATAGGCCTTTTGCCGGTCGTACAAGGACACGATGTGGGCGTAGTAGTTGGGCAGGCCGCTGTAGAACAGGTTCCACTCAGAGTCGTCGATCAGGCCGGCGCTGTGGCGCAGCGGATGGCGGACCACGGTGCTGAGGCCAACGGCCGCCTTTTGGAAATAGAGCGCGGCAGTGTCGTAGTTGCGCAGCGCCAGGAACGTGCGGCCCTGCACATAGGTTGAGAAGGGGTCGTCGGTGGCGAAAACGCTGAGCTGCAGGGAGAGATCGGGGCGGCCGCGCTTGAGAAGCATGCACTGGATCATGGCCGGGTCAAGCTCAATCGTGCTGCGGGCCGAGCAGACGTCGACGATAATGTCGGTCAAGAGCGAGGACAGTGGGACACTGCCGGCCTGCTCGCCGAGGCCCAGCAGGTGGCCAACGCTGCCGGCAAGCACCGTAATAACCTGAGTCGCGTTCTCATCAGATGTGCCTGCATTGGACGCTCCGCCTGTTGACCCGGCTGCCGAGCCGGCGGTGAACGAGCCTCCTGCTGCCGTCGAGAACGAGCCGCCAGAAAAGGATCCGGACAGCGACTCACGCTCGGCCCGCTTCAGGGCGACGCTGAACTCGGTCCGCGACAGCCACTTGACGAGCTCAAGGCGCTTAAGGGCGTCGATCAGGCGCGAGTACACCTGGCCCACGTCGATGCGGCTGTGCAACGCGACGCGTTCGTCCTCGAGCTCAAACTCCATGTGCACCAGCAGGATCAGCTGGCGGAACAGGATCTGCCAGAACAGCTCGGCGGTGTCCTGGATGCCACGCACGACAAGCTTCAGGCCAAACTGCGTAAAAGGGTAGCGCACGTCATGGCCGCCCTGCAACTGCTGCTGGACAACATCGTCGAACAAAGAGAAGAGCGTCCGGTAGGTGGTCTCGTCGACCAGCTCAAAGTTGTCGCCGAGAATGTCAATGACCTGCGCGCACTCGTCCTCGGTCAGGTGCCGCCAGAAGCCGGCCTTGTCGCCGAGCGACTGGATGCGCTCCTCGTCCGTCTTGGACGAGGCGTCGTCAAAGAGCTCCGCGCGCAGCGCAGCCTCGCATGTCTGCAGCATGCCGTCAGAGAAGCTCTCCACGAACGAGGCACCCGCAGACAGCAGACGGCTGAACTTTTCGGAGTTGGCACTGTTGCTTCCGCTTCCGCTTCTGCTGCGGTGGAGGCCGCCGCTGCCGCTGCCCCGGCCACCAAAGATGGATGAGGACTGGCTCGATGGAGCGTTGTGATAGACGAGCTCAAGGCCGCTGCACTCACGGGCGGCAGCCAAACAGTCGGTGCACACAACCCAGGCCAGGCCCAGGTCCGGGTCGAGGGCAAGCGCGAGGGCTTCGCTGCGCTGTTTGTCGAGCTCAATGAGGAGGCGGTAGAAGCGGCGCCACTGGATCTCGCTGGCGCTGCGGAAGAGATCGTAGTCCATGGCGCCGGACGAGCCGCGCTCGAGGGCAGCGGTCGATCCCAGGACCGTGCAGATGGACTCCATGAGACTCGACGCGGACGCGGTCGTCGAAACAGCCGTACTAGAAGGCGTGCTCCGCTTGGAGGTCTTGTCTTTCGTCGCACCCAGACCGCGCTCGTACATGGCCAGGGCAGTCTCGAGCGTCGCGCGCGAGAAGCGGCCGGGGAAGAAGATGAGATCAAGCCACTTTTCGGCGGCGTCGGTCGGGTCGCAGGGGCCGGACGTCTGTGCTGTAGGTGCACCGCTCTCGGTGTGCACGGCCGTCCAAGTCTCCTGCCAGTCGGACGCCAGATCGTCGAGGTCGGCCTCGGTCTGCATGACGCGGTAGATTAGGTTGTTCTTCCAGAGCACCCACAGGCTCAGCTTGCGCGGTGCCGTGTACGAGATGGCAAAGTCGGCCAGCGTCCAGACGTCGGCTGCCGATGGCGTTGGCGGCAGTAGCGACTCTGGTGCACTGTCCAGGGGCTCGACCTCGACACGTGCAGCGCCACTGCTGCTGTTGGCACCGTCAGGGGCCGCCTTGGCAGTGGCCTTCCAGAACTTGAAGCCGCCGGCGCCGACAGGCGAGTACGTGGCGATAATGGCGGCACCCGGTTGGTTGTCGAGCGGGACAACGCGCAAGAGGTTGGTCTGGCTGGGATCAATGGTCCACTTGCCCAGCTCGTGCGGCTCGCGCGCCAGACCGAGGATGTCGCCCGTGTAGCAGATCTCGCCGCGCTCAATGTTCCAAATGCGCAGTCGGTGGTCGAGACAGACGGTGAAGAAAAAGGCCGCTCCGTTCGTGCCAGTAGACGTTCCATCGCCGTTGTCGAGGCTGAGCGTCGCTGTGACGGCCGAGGCAGCTGCTGCGATCTCGAGATTCGTGCCCTCATACTTGATAGTTGGCCCGCCCTGGAACGGCAGGATGCTGCGGAGGCCCTGGATGAGGCCGACGGGGCTGTGGAACGACTCTTTCCAAGACACAGACGCCGCCGCTGCAGTTGCCGGACTTTGGTGACTGGAGTCGCGGCGGAAATTGATGAGGCCACCATCATGCAGGGCCACCACAAACTCGTTGGCGCTGACAGCCACCAGACACCGCGGCTGCTTAAAGTTGAACGTGGCGGAGAGGTACGGCTTCCAGGCTTCGCCGAGGTCGGCTTCGTTGGCAAACGCCCGTTTGCGGAACACATCGGGCCGCAGCAGCAGGTGGTGCAAATAAAACGACTCGTCGAGCACAAACACGGCCAGAGCGTCGTGCTGCTGCGGGTCGGCAAGGGCGATGCAGCCCGGCCGCACGGGCTTGGGGAAATGCAGATACAAGGTCAGGGGCGCGTCGGGTGCCGATGAGGGGCTCTCCGGCTGGTGCTTGGCGACGTCGATGGCGCGGATGCCGAGGACGTAACCGCCCTCGAGCACACGCCACAGGAAACTGCGCGGCGCGTCGTGATGGCGGCGGTGGTAGATGCCCGACTCGGAAGCAAGGTTCTTGGCGCGATAAAACCGCTCCTCGTCCGTGAATGTGCTGTTGTCGCCGCTGTTGCTTCCAGAAAGGCTCGCAAAGGACGACACAGACAGGCTCGGGCTGCTGCTGCCGTTGCCGTTGCCGTAGTGGCTGCCCGAGCTGCCGGCACCGCCGACCAGCCTGCTTGTTAACCGACGACCGCCACCTCCATTGGCTGCGGGCACCTGTGCGTGGACAACGGTCGCGGGAGACGCGGGTTCGAGGCTCACTCGCGTTTCTTTGTAGGCGTAGAACAGCTCGCGGGAACCCATCGCGGCCTCTCCATCCAGCGCGCGGAGGCGCACCGGGGTTGAATTGGTCGTTGGAGGGCGAGAGAAGGCTTTCTTAATGAGTTCGAGTCGATTCGCTGTCCGTTGCAGGCGTGGATGACACGGTGGTTGCGTTGTGCTGTTGTCCTTAATGTATCGTAGTATGTCGTGATGCTTCAATTTTAGAGCCTCTACAGTGAAAGAGCAAAACAGTCTTTTTCAGGTCCACTCCAAACGCGTCCGTCAGGCTGGCGGCCAAAGCAAGAGCGAACAGGCTGGGGCGCTAACCGAAAAGGGAAATCAGCTCCAGAGAATAGTCTTGAATGCATACACGTGACGCTCAGAGGCCTAGATTAGCCTTTTAGGGCGTTGCCAACGGCTCTTCCCCTGTTGTTCCCTGGTGGTCAACATTTAGCGCTGTATTCCACAGGGGCTTTACAGAGCGTTTCTCGAATTTAGTCAACTTCGTCTATTCATTATTCTTGACAGCTCATTCTCAAATAGTCCACCGAGTTTCTAATTTATCACGTTGAAATACAAACGAAACGGCAAAGATCAAACATCACAAATCCGTAAAACGCCGGCCGCATGGCAAGACTGCAAATGACACCAAACACCAGAAGCAGGACAGAAAACAAGACGCCAGACAAGACGAGACAAAAGGCAGGACAGCAGAACCAATAATCGCCCTCTAAACACTACTCGTCCTTGTCCTTGTCCTTGTCGTCTTTGGGCGCCGGGTCGCCGATGCCATCGGCCGTAATGGCAAACATGCAGTCGCTCTCGGGCAAGCACGGCGAGTCGTAAATCTTGGCAATGCGCGTCTCGGCACGGCCCTTTTTCAGGCTGATGCGTGTTGTGCTGGCGTGGGCGATGATGTTGCCGCCAATGGGCTTCTTGGGGTCCGGGTTGAACATGGCCGAGGGCCCGCCGTCGACCTGGGCCACCACCTGGTTCGTGATAACGACAGCAATGCCGTACGTGTCGGTCATGGACTGCAGCTGCCGCAAGAACTGGCCCAGGTGCATTTGCCGGCTGTTGAGCTCGCCACGGCCCATGTAGTCGGTGCGGTACAGAGCAGTGGCGGAGTCGATGATCAGTAGACTGAACCGGGTCTCGGCCATCATGCGGGCAGCGTCGCGCAGGAGCGCCAGCTGGTGGTCCGAGTTGTGGGCGCGGGCCACGGCAATGTTGTCCAGGACCTCTTCGCCCGCCAATCCATAGCGGTTGGCGGCGGCAAGCACACGGCTCGGCCGGAACGTGCCCTCCGTGTCAACGTACAAGCACTTGCCCTCGCCGCCACCGCAGTCAAAGGGCAGCTGGCAGGTGACGGCCAGCGTGTGGCAGAGCTGGGACTTGCCCGTGCGGAACTCGCCAAAGATTTCGGTAATGGACCCGGTCTCGATGCCGCCGCCGAGCATGGTGTCCAGGTTCTTGGAGCCGGTCGTGATGCAAATAAGGTCGCTGCGGCGCATGTGGATCTCGGTGGCGGTCGTAAAGCCCATGGGGACGAGTTTGGAGGCCTCGGTGATCATGCGGGTGGCCTTGAGGTCGGAGATACCCTTGATTTGCTCAAGTGCGCGGCGGGGCGTGTAGGCGACGGACTCAACAGTGTAGTAGCCGCCATCGTGCAGCAGCTGGATGTCGCGCTTGGTGAGCCCACCGAGTCCCTGGGCGTGTTAGTTCCGTCTGGAGAGGAAGAAAAGAGAGAAGTAAAGAGAAGGGACATCATACCTCCAACTCGGATACGGACAGCGGTGCACCGACATTGGCACCAGCACCTGTCTCCTCAACGTTCTCCTCGTACTCTTCGACTTGTGTCATGTTTGTGTATAGGTGTGGGTGCGTGGTGTGGTAGTTCGAGGCACACAAGAGGATGATGGTGAGGTGTGAAAGTGGAGGCCGACGAAAGAAAAAGGTACAGAGGCTCAAAAAGGGGGCCCTCGTGGGATGCGGGGGTTTTTGCGTATAGACAAGGCAGCAACGGGAAAGGGCTTTTCTTCGTTGGCGTCGTTGACTCCTTCTTGTCTATTTTTTATTTCGCTTGTTGATGGCGGCGTTTGTTGACGCGTCGCTCAGGACGGAAAGCGCGACTGGTGCGGGTAGCTGACAAACCGGCCAACACGCCAAGTCAGGTGATTTTAAGAGGGAAACGTTTGGTGAGACGCTAACCAACGACATACAGCGCCATACGTTCGCTAACATAGTATTGGTGGCCCGCTGAACCACTCCAAACAGATCGTCAATTACAGACTTGTTCTCTCCCCTATTCGTTGTTCTTTCTCTGATATACACGTTTTATTTTAATGACTTCTTCGTCCTCCTTTCGCCGGAAGGCAGTGGGAGTCAATAAACAATAATATTTATGTGCAGTCTATTGCGCTCATCCATGATTCAAAATCAAAAGAGAAAAACGAAATACACATCTTAAACCCAGTCCTGTGCAACTACATTATGGCAAGCAACCCCCCCCCCCCCCACCTTCACAATTTACATGTACAGGAAAATGAAAGACATACACATATATAAAGAACAAAGAATTTTTAAAATCACACTTCCCTCCCTTCATGCCCAACGGGGCGTCGAGTGCGATGCGCGTCCGGAGTCCCGTACGAGTCGACGACGCCCGTCCAGCATCGTCTCGTTACCGTCCCTGTCTTCGTCCGTGTAGGGCGTGACCGTAGGTCCAAACGTCCCGGCCGGCAAGACCTCAACAGCCGCGTTGACCTTGCGGGCGGGACGGTTGGCCAGAGCCGTACCGGGGGCGGCTATCAACATGGGCGTGTATGCAGCCGCAGCCGCAGCCTCAGACGTTCTAAAAGGACCGGCCGTGTCTTGGGCGGCGGCGCGGTGGTAATATGACTTGTCGGCTGGTATCGTTGCGATCACTGGATACCGTGACGCGGACGAGGTGCTGCTGCGGCTGCTCGTGCTACGGTTGCTGCGGTTGCTGCGGTTGCTACGGATACTGCGGTCGCCATGGCTGCTGGGGCCGCTACCGCCTGCCGCTCCGACGCTCATGGATGACAGCGAGTCGGCCGACGCCGTGGATGTGCGTTGAAGGTGCTGCTGCTGCTGCTGCTGAGCAGCTGGTGGCGGCGGCAATTGGTAGTTGGCCAGTCTTCCAACCGCTGCCGCTGGGGTAGGACCGCGGTGTCGGTTGATGCTAGAGCTCGGGCTCGGGCTGGACATGCGCGAGCTGGGAATGTACGTGTTGAGCTGGGGTGCGATCGTCGTGGACAAAGGGGCTGCAGCGGCGGTGCCGGCGGGCGAGGTCGGCACGCTTCGGTGGGCCGACTTGTGCGAGTAAGCGCCTTCGAGCCGTCGGAGGGCCTCTTCATTGAGGGGCCCGCTGGCCGCCACCGGCCTTGTGTTTCTTGCGGGGCTTGAGGGGGCCACCGTCGACAAGTGCGTGCTCAATGTCGTGTCGTCTTCGGAAATTTGGGGAAGGGGTGTCGACACGTTCGAGGGGGTGTCGAGGCCTGTCTGTTGACCGGAAGAACGCCCGGTCTGCCCAGGTGCTTTCGTCTTTGACGAGCTCCGGCTTGGCGTCGTCGGACGTGAGATCCAAATACCGTCGACCTCGACACCGGTCTGGATGGCGCGTATGCCAAAGGGAATGTCGCTGTTGGTGCGCTGCTTGCGGGCGGCGGCGGCAGATCGAGCGGTTGGTGATGAGGACATGCCGACTTTGCGCATCTCGGTGAGGCGGGCACGTTTCTCCTCGTCAATGATCTCCTGGCGGCGGACCTGGCGGCTGGTGCGCCATAGTTTGAACAGGCCGATGAGGAAGACGACGGCAATGGCGCAAGCGAGGACCTGGCGAGACGGGTTAGCAAGACGATCGGTGGAGATATATCCCTTTGAGTCGTTGAGTGGTAGATCGAGGAGTGGGACATACAAAAGTCATCTCCTCCCAGAGTGCCCAGCTGACAAAGAAGATGCCCATTGTGGAAGGTACGCGTTTGCGGGGGCGGGCCGGTAAAGGGAAGGAGCAAACGGAGCAAAAACGAGAGGAAGAAGGAGCCAAATGGCCGAGAAGAGAAGGAAGAAAGTGCGGGAGTGCAATTGGAGACCGTCTTCGTTTTCTTTACTGCGGACTGCAAAACAAGATGAACGGTGACGAGTCTCAGTGCGTGGTGAAGGTTGGAGCTGGTCGAATGGTGTCTGGGTGCCGTTTCCAAGACTGGATTTGAATGAAAGGTAAACGGGCCGACCCCGTTTTAATTCGTCAATGTCTCGCCCAGCTTTTTGGGTGGTTTTGTCGTCTCAGATATTGTAAAGAAAATCGTTGTCGTCTTTTTCTGCTCCTTGTATTTGTCGTTTCTTTTTTCTCTGTGTTGCGGGTAAATTTGTCGCAGGAAAGAAAAGTGCAAGCCTTTCTCGGCGCAGCGGACACGGCCGGTGTACTGGATTGCTGCGATTTTGCTTTATGTCCGTACGTTTTACTTTTTGACTTTTGCCTCTCTCTGCATGTGCCGCTGCCTGTGCCTCTATCTTTGGCTTGTCGTTTGCCGGATCGTTGTACACGAGAATGGGAGCACGGCGGATCGTGTCTGCAGGGGTAGGGCGCTTGGGGAGTTGTGGTTTGGTCGTTGTGCTAGTCGTAGTCGTGGTCGTCGTGTGATTTTTTGTTTTCGAAGCTGCGCCTGGTTCTCCTGGTGTTTTCTGAGATATTTGTCCTTTGTGAGACAGAATACGATAAATGTTGCAACGACCGACCTGTCCGTGCAGAAACGATGGTCACAGAAGCAGGCCGCCCTTTTCTTCCAGCCAGGTTCTGGGGTCACGACGGTCGTGACCTAGTCCACGTTTTGTCTCTCACCCGTCCTCCCTTTATGGTCGTATTCGCCCTGTTGAGTCGCCTGTCTCGGCCTTGTATTTGTTTTCGTGCTTCTCTTTTCGTGTTTTTGTCCGTTCTCCTTAGCTGTGTCGAGTCTGTTGTGCAGCAGCAGAGAGTGAAGACCCAGAAACTTAAAATGGGATACGAGCTGAGACGTAACGACACACGGGGTGACTGTGATTGAAAACGAGATCTGAGAGGCGAAAGAGAGAAGAACACTGGGCGGAAGACGCAGAGAAGGAAAGGAATCGCCGCTGAGCTGGTCGAATAGTGGCTAGCAACGGGTAGCTGCAGAAACACAGGGGCTCAGAGAATAGAGAGAAACTATTCAAGGAGAAAGAACGCAAGAGAAGGAAAATAAGGAACGGGTGTGGCACAGGCGATGCAAGTGTCGATGGGCTCAGCTGGAACTGGGTTTAACACGAGGAGGTACTGGGCGATGGGGCACACAAAAAAGCCGGAATAAAATTAGAAAGCAAGATATAGAGAATAAAAGCCCGAGAGCAAGACCACCGAGACAAAGTCACACAGACCCGCTGGCGCTGGACGACTTGGGAAGAAAACAACGACAACGAAGGCAAGACGCCTCACTGGGACTCGGGTCAAAAATAAGACAGTCCATAAAGCAGACCGAAACAAAACGAGTGACTGGGGACTTGTGCAGAGGGTTGTAAAGAGAAACAAAAGGCAGCCAAGGTGGAGGACCGTGGCGATGATGGGGGTTGTCTCGGAAGAAACGGTGGAAGACAGGCCCGGGAGAAGCAGCACGCAAAAGTACGTCGTAAGTGCAATAAGAAGCAAGATTGGGAACAAAAGGCGGAGAATAAAGGCAAACAAGGAAAGTAAAACAAAACGAATCACAGCCCGACGGCGCAAAAATAACGACGGCCTGGCCCCATTGGTTATGATGGATGAGGCTATTTACGACGGCAGTCACGCACTCTGATTTTGCCAGAGAGGAACGCCTGCTGGCGATTTCATCTCGTATACCACTGGTTCGGCGAGGGCCACATCATGACAAGGATTGCGTCTACACCGCAAGAAAATGAAAAAGATGAGACTGGCTTCGGAACAATACTTGGGACTGGAAAGCAAGAAACGTGGGTTGAACAAACGCACACGAGAGGAACAGAGGACGAAGAGACCATCTATGCAGCCACTGTACGAGGGGTATTGCAATCTATTTACTTCTGCCTGTTAAGAAAAATGCAAACATGTTGGATAGTAGCGGATAGTACGCCAAAGAATAAATTCAGTGGGTCAACGACAGGAACAAAAGGGTTTCAAGCCACATACAAAAAAAAGAGACAAACAATAAGCCGGTGTGTACCCAAGGAAGAACATGGAGGAAACGGAAAAAAATAAAAGGATCAAAAACAGCCTGTTTTCTGTGCTTCCTGCTTGCCACTCAACGGGGTAAAGGTAAACCAGGTTCACTTCGTCGTTCTTTGCCACATCGGTGTAAGTCGACTAGGGCGATCCGAAAGCGGCAGTTGGTGTGGTTGTTCTGGGTGTCTCTTCTTGGAGTCTGTCCTTTTCTTCCTCCTCTCCCCTTAATACATCCCGATATAGCCTCCGCGGTGACGGCGTCGACGTACGCCAAAAGAGCCAATCCTATTTGCTTATTCCTTCTCCCCGGATATGTAATCTGCACGCGTCCCCTCTCTCAGGCTAAATTCAAAAATAGAGGCGAGAAGCCGGCACGAGACGTAACAGCAGAGTAAAACGTGGAGCAAATGGACGGGTCTGGGCGATCTCGCTTGCTACCTGGCCGCCTTTGCGCCCTCCGTCTAATATGGCAAAGGCAATCCGGATGCCGCTTGGCTCCTTGGTGGCTGCTATTCAACGCAAACGCAAGCAGAGACACACAGAAACATACGCGTCGGATGGCCTCCCGACCAGGGAATAAGGTTATTTCGGCGTTTCTCTTCCTCTGCTTCTCTCTCTCTCTCGCCATACTTTACATGGCCTGGCCCAATGGTCTCATCCGGTCTTTTCGGTGTCTACTCTATTCCGCCTCGACTCCGTGTGCATCCACCGACCCGTATTCACGTAAGCTGCCTACGTAAGTTCACTTCTCCTGGTAGACAGCCCTCAACTTGGCACTCTAGTGCCACTCCTGCATATCGCCAGGTACAACTGTTGTGATTTGTGGCGAGATCGCTCATGGTCTCATGGCATTTTATTGATTCGTAACCCGACAGGTGTGTCTGAACAGTTGAAATTCGTCCCCGTATTTCACCACGTTCAGTAGATTCACAAAGACAAATACATATCCATTTTCTTTAAAATAAACAAATATAATCGTGGAAACCAAAACGGAAAATACAAGACATATTTTCTTATAAAAGAAAATGCTAAACCAAAATGCAGACCATGGTACATGTTCAACACTCAATTAGTGACTAACCTAGTAGGTACCGAGTCAAAGCAATTCACAATACATTTTGTAACATTTGTTTGGGTGGTCACTGCAAAGCAGACAACGCATTAGATGTCGCCGTATACAGGTAATAATCCAAAACACCTAAAGATATTTTATACCAGCTATCCTATAATCCTGATTCCAGCCCGATGAAAGAGTATAATATATAGAGAGCAAAACGAAATTGACCAAAACTGGAATACGTACGTTCCAGGCACCAAAAATACACCAGCATCCATGTTCTCCTGTGCTATCGCAGGCATACGAAAAAGGAGGGGAAAGAAACAAGACGGAAACGAGAAATAGGCCAAGAATAAAAAATAGACAAACGTAAAGTTCCTTCTCTTCGGATCTGTGCTGTAGACAACGGGCGTTCTGCGTCTACGGGTAGGCTACAGCCGTCCATGCCGCGCCTTGAAAATGGCCACCTTGTCGTCGTAAAAGAAAATCTCGCGCATCTGCAGCCGGGGCGGGCGCGGCAGGGCCGCGTCGCCGTCCTGCAAGAACGAGTCGTCCGAGTCGCCACTGTCGCTCAGATTGTCGGCGTCATCGCTGTCGTGGATGGCCACGCCCGGCGGGCCGGCAAAGGCATTGGGTGGCGCGTCGTCGTCATCGTCGTCGTCGTCGTCGTCCTCGGCAACATCCTCGTCGTCGGCACTGTCGTCGCTGTCGTCGACATCGTCGTCGTCATCATCCGACGACGTCGACGACGTGTCGGAGCCGTCGTGGATGGACCCGTCGATACTGTTGCCGTTGCCATTGCCACTGCCGGTGCCGGCGCCGGCAACGGCGCCGCCAGCAGTGCTCCCGTCCCCGTCGGCCTGGTCGCGCTCCGAGCCGTGCAGCTCGACCACCTCGTAGCACTTGGCACCAATGCCAACAAAGCACAGCTGCACGTCGGGCCGCAGAGTGACAATGTCGGCAATCTGCATGGCCAGATCGTAGGGTTGCAGCGGATCGACAAGGTGGTCGACAATGTGCTGGACGTGAAGGGAGCGCAGCTTCGGCAGCTGCGGCAGACGCTGCAAGAAGGTGTGCCAGCTCGCGTAGCTCATGGTCACGGCTAGCTCGCGCAGGTTGATCATGCGGCCACTGCTGAGGTACAACAGGATGTCGTGGGGCAACACCCAGATGCGGCGCCGGCGGGAGCCCTCGAGGTGGTCGGCCTCGGTACGGAGGCTGCCGTCAATCAGGAGTTTCCGAAGGCTCTGGCGGTGGGGTTTGATGGCGCTCTTGAAAATGTCATGGATGGTGATCTGGTTCGAGGCGTCGGAGTGACGGCGGTTCTGGAGGAACAGCACCTCGAGCGAGTTGGGGGCGAGCGTGTCCCGGATAAAGTAAAGCAACGACTTGGACACGATGTCGGTGTGGATGCTCTTGAGGGCCATGTGGTAGCGCAGCGGCGCCGCGGAGGGGGAGGACAACGACGGATTGGAAGGCGCCGCGATGCCGAAACCGTGCCCGCTGTACGACGCCGTGGGGCGGAAGTGCTTCTTAAGCTGCCGCCAGAGCGAGTCGTGCTGCGGGCAGTTGAGGATGGTGAGCGTGGTGAGTGTGGACCAGTCGACGGCGCGCACGAGCACCTGCATCGACAGCGGCACACGTTCCAACTCGAGCGTCGTAAGCTTTAGTTTCTTGTCGAGTCGATGGGGTTCATCGACATCGTCCGCGTCATCGTCGTGATCATGATCGCGGTCATGGTCGCGGTTGGCGCGGGAGAGCGGCACATCGACGCCCTCGAGGGTAGGGGGGTCGTTGGGTGGTGGCGAGTGGGGGTTATGCGGAGGGGGTGCGGCGGCAGCGGACGAAGACAACGAGGATGAGCTGGGTGTTGGTTGCGGGCTAGCAGATGCGAGGTCGCTCTGTGTGGACGTGGATGCCACTGGAGTCGTCTCACCGTCATCGACAGTGGACGCCGTTCCGTTCGTCTCGTGTCCTGCAGAGGCAGCTGTCGACGTAGTTGCTTCTGCCGCCGCTGCCGCCGGTATTAATTCTACTGTAACGCTACTCCCCGGTGCCGGCTCCGGTGCCGGCTTCCGGCGAATGTCATAGATGCGTCCCACCAGAACGCCCAGGACACCGCCGAGGCGACGCTCACCAATGGTGCTCTCACCGGGCCAGCTAGCGTCCATGTCGACCTGCTGGAGGCTGACACCGTCCCAGGTCTGCACAAAGTCCTTGCCGATGGCGTGGGCTGCAATGCCGATGCGCAGCTCGGTCAGGCGGCTGTGTGAGCGCTCAATCAGCACGGCTAGCTCGTCGAGGTAGGCCAGCTCGTCAATGTCGAGGACGGTCAGGCTGCGCAGCGGCGGTACGACGCTGAAGGTGGGGAACTCGACGGGACTCAGCGAGTACGGAATGGCAGGCGGCGGCGGCGGGTGGCCGCCGTGAGGCGGCAGGAGAATGCCAGTGGGCGTCACGTTGCTGCCCTGAGGCACAAAGAGCTGCGGAGGCGCCGGCGCGGGGGCGATGCTGGGGCTTGTGGAACGCGACGCGGGGGGCGTGGTCAGCGAGTTGTTGTGCCAACGGATCCAGAGCCGGTCGAGCTTGCAGGTCTCCTGTTCCGGGTCGTAGTCGGGCAGCGAGGCGAGGGCCATGAAGACGTCGGAGACGACGCCGGTAGGCATATCCCAGACAAAATTCTCGAGGTTCCGCATCTTGGCAACACTCATGGCCACCAGTGTGCCGAGCATCTTGCCGCTCTCCTTGGTGATCATGTACTCGGCGACCCAGTCGCGTGGCCCATTACCAAGCGAGAACTTGCGCGTGAACTTGGCATAGTCAGGGCTGCCGAACTTGGTGTAGTGGCTAAAGATGCCGCTGCCAGGCTTGGTGGCCGACTTGGTGCCCGTGCTGTTGGGCCGGCCTCGTCGCAAACGGTTAGCGGTACGAGCGAACGCGCTGCCCAGACAAAGAGTGGACAGGCCGTAAGTCAAGGCGTCGACGCTCTTGCCTTCGGACACGGGTGCAGAAGGGTCTGGCCAGACAATGTCGAAGCGGGAGTAGATGTGTGGGACGGCCAGGTTGTACAGAGTCGAGTTGGTCAGGGCCAGGGACGTTAAATCATTCGTGTGCGTGATCTATACGAGTACACAGTTAGCGGGATACACGAATTCCGTGTAAGTGAGCGGTTGTCGTACCTCCTTGACAATCAACCGCAGAATGTCGTTTGGCAGCTCCAGCAGCGTCAACGGTGGCGTCGCCGACGACGGACTGTCGTCGACATCGGCCGCCTCGACGGGCTTCTCGCTCGGCACTGCCTTAGCCGGCAACTTCGTGTGCTTAGGATTCAACGAGCCGAGGGGCGGACCACTGGCACTGCTGCTCCGTATCGGGTGTAAGGTCAGTGGGGTGGTGTGTGAGGCTGTTGCTATTGTCGGTGCCGCCGCAAGCGTTGGTGTGGCTCCTGTTGCGGCCTCTGGGAGGTTGACTGGGACACCGGCCAGTGCCGATGTCATGATCGGGGGCGAGTGTGCGGCAGTGACGCTTTGCCCATCGTTCACGTCCGTAGGATCGATCGCAGAGACGATGATTTCTTCCGACTCATATGTCGGCGGTGCGACGGGGGGTGCTTGCGGCTGTGGGAGTGCCTCGTAGCCGATGGGCAAGGGCAAGGCTGTGTTTGAGGCTGTTGGTGGTGTCTTTATGGGAGCGGCAGGAAAGGTCTCGGCGGTGCATTCGGGCAAAGGCCCATCTACAGGGAGCTCGGACTCTGCAGCTGGTGGAAGAGCCTCGGATGCTTTCTTTACTTGCGGCACCACTCCGACAGCAGAAGATGTTGGTACCGTCTTGACAGTCGCATCAGACGCCGGTACCGATGACGGCGGCACGGATGCCATGCTGTCGGAAGGGATGGTTGAGGAGGTGGCGGCGGCTCCGGGAAGAGTGTCGCCGGACATGGCTGGAGGAAGACGGCCTTGAAAAGGCTCGGCAGAGTAATCCAAGGTAAGAAGGCCGGGTACGGTGAGGCCCGCCAGCAGTTCCCAAAAGTCCAAAAAAGATAGAGACAAGGCGGAAATGGCGTCACAGAGGTGTATAGGAGAAGGACGAAGACGCTTGAGTTGGGGTTGGACAGAGGTCAAAAAAGAGGCTGGAGAGAGGAAGACAAGGCGATGCGATGCGGAGGAGGCGGTATGCGAGTGTCGATAAGATATAGATGCAGGAATATGGAGAAAGGCGAAAGGCGGAGGCAGCAACGACGAGGTGACGATCGGACGGGGTGACAAGAAGGAGACAAGGCAGCGAACGTGGCGGCCTCAGTCTGCGTCGTCGAGAGGTAAAGAGGAGGATGTCACAGGATGCAGAAGCTGGGGCTGAGAGGGCTGAGGTTAGAGAAATAGGCAAGAGGTGGTTTGTGGAGGAGGTGGATAGGCAGGTGCGGAGGTAGCGCTAATGGGGGCAGGAGGCGGGCATACAACAGCGTACTGGGGGAGGCTGCAAGCCTGAGCTCCAGCAAAGAGCAACTGCGACCGGCAAATGGTGGGGCTGGCATCAGTGGGGGGCCCACTCAGCACCCATACAGCTGTAGCTTGGGTAAGGCAGTGGATTTGAGCCAACCAGCGACGAAGACTCTGTGCCTGCGTCTAGGCGACTGTCTCTTCTTACTGAGTGTTGTCTCAGCGAGGCGAATAAGTGCGACATTCAGGTACGGACGAGGTAAGACTGCACTTATCTCAAAGCGACTTTCACAAAACAACATGGTATGCAAAAATGGGTTAATATGGCAGCTATTCGAAAACAAAGAATCCCCAGCGAAAATAACTTTCAAGACAATGTGAATATATATATAAAGGAAAGAAATGAACCCTGCGTCGGGGGCTGGAAATGTAACCCCAGGGAGTGGTTGGCAAAGGACCTGCCAAAGGCCTGGTTTCTGACCAGGACTGGGCCGTGTGAGCGCGTCTAATGTTTTCTGGGTCCAGGGTCCTGGGTTTGTGTCTGCCAACCGATTCGTCGTCTCTGAATATGTTGTTATATCGTCTTCTTGTGTTTTTGTCTCGACTCTGAACTTGGGGCTGGGTTCGGGGGGAAGGAGCACGCGGGACACTTGCTCGGGGTGCGACCCTAACAGGAATGCACCGTTGATGTCACTCGCCCAAACGGGCAGCCGCCACGCACGACACGTTCTTGCCTTCCTCGTCTGAACGTAACGACTTCCTCTGAGGCGCCCATAAAATGGCAGCAGTGTCCGGTGGAGTTTACAGCTGCTTTTCATTAACCTTCACAATTGAATCACGACGCCGCTTTGTAGCAAGTCACGAACCAAGCGACCACTCGTCACATTGCCACGTTCCCTGTCACGTTCGTTGTCGACTCTAGCTTCACACACTCACCGCCTGAACTGAACCAAACTAGCGCCCGTGCTGGCCGTCGTCTGCCACCCCTGCCTGCCCTGAATCTCGCGCTACTCGGCCGAGGCGTTTCTCACTGTCCTTGTCCTTCTCCCAACAAAGGGCGGCTGCAAAAGCGACCACCAGCTGCGACCGCCCGTTTCTGCCTGGTTTACCTTTTTCGCGACAAGAGATAAGAACACGATTCGATTTCGCGACCCTGGAGAAGACGTGGCGAATTCAAGAACAGCGCATCTGCATTGAGGTTGACGATATCTCCCGCCTTCTCGCTTTCTCTCTCTTTTCCTCTTTCTCCGTACCCCAACTTTCACTTTATTGCCGCTCCCGTGCGCGACCCGTGTAGAGCATCTGAGCATTTACCGCGCATCAACCGCATCCAACGCATCAACCGCTTGTGCCGCCGCCGCCACTCCCAGCCGGCGCCCAGAAAGGACCCTGAAAGGACTCGACCAGACGCCTCTTCAAGGCTTTTTGACTACGTACTTGTCCAGATCTTTACTTGCGCTTTAATACTCGAACATCGCCGTCGAGAGAGCACATCAACAAACTACAGACTCTGACGTACGACTATTCCATATACCAGCACTCCTCCCACTCGCTAGCACAAACGTCTCTCGCTCCCACACTTTACCACACAACATCCCACCCGCCATGTCCAAATTCGTCGAGGAGCTCTGGGAGTCCATCTTCACGCCGGGGCCCACGCCCACGTTGCTGATTGCCACCAATGTCACCTTTGCCGTCCTGCAGGTCGTCCTGTTCGCGCTCCTGATCGCCACCTACTCGATCCACTTTATCATTCTGTCGGTCCTGTCGGCCGGCCTCTGGTGGGCCATCAACTGGTTCGCGCACGAACTGCAAGTGGCGCGCGCCTTGCAGGACGAAGAGGAGGAGAAGCAAAAACACAAGCAGCGGCGCCGCGCGGCCGTGGCGGCCGCGACGGCGTCACCCGTGTCCACAGACAGCGAGACGGAGGTGGAAGAGAGCGATGTGGGCGCGACAAGAGAAAAGGCCACAGGCCAGAGCAGCGGTGGCAGTCGTGGACAGGTGCGGCACCGCACGACGGCAAGACAGGCGGCAGCAGAGGGCAGCGCCGGAGCAGCGCCGACACTGGCCACGGCGGCAGGGACGGCGGCCACAACGACAGGCGATGCGCCCGGGAGCCAGGACAGTAACAATTCCAGCACCGGCAGCGGTAGCCAGCGTTTGTCGAGCAGCCGGTCCGGTGTCAGCACCGAGGACGAGTGGGAGAAGGTGTCGGAGAATGAACAGTAGGCTCGAGCGAGCCTTTTCGCGCGGTGACCGAACTGCCCACTCTAGACCGCCTCAGTGCGTGTGGGCCGTCTTTTGTGCACCAAGATCGTCCGCACCCCATCCATCTGTATCTGTATATAGCGAATTTCGCAAACAGCCAGCGGCCATGTTTGCGCCAATGTCCCGCAGCTTAGCATACAATTGCAACTTGTCGCGTTTTCAAGTTTAATCCAGTCTCATATTGAAGATTTACGTCGTCCCCGCGGTGTCTTCCGGCATACTCTCTTACGAGTATCCCATCGATGTGGCCGTTGTGTTGCTTGGAGCTTCTCCCGCCTTGGAGAAGACAAGCTTTAGGTCTTCCTGTGTCGCGTCCCTGTTGGGTGTTACTTTAGCGGGGTAGCTTTTTGGTGGTGCTTGGCTTGTTGTGTCCATCCTTAGCGCACCTTTTTGGCTGGCAGCAGCACGTGACGTCCTTTTGGAGCCTTTCCGTGTTCCCAACGAGCCTTTGTAAATAATTTTCGAAATTGTAGGTCGTCCAGCTTGTCGCAACAATCCAAGGCTGCCACCACACGACCAACTCCATCCACCGACGACGTCCACCTCGTCACGTCTGCACGCAGGCGAGCCTAATTTACGCTCACATAATCGGCATCCCCCTCTTCTCGTCACCCGGCGTCGCCATCGTCCCTCCCATTTGCCCTCCGCAAGTCACCAGACAGCCGCCATCATGAAGCTCGTCCGGTACGTCGCGTCGTTGCGCCTCACCCACCCTTTCTCTGACCTCTGGCATCTCTAACCCCTTTTTCGTAGGTTCTTGATGAAGTGTGCCAACGAGACGGTCACCATTGAGCTCAAAAATGGCACCATTGTCCACGGCACCATCGCGTCCGTCTCGCCCCAGATGAACACCGCCCTCCGCAACGTCAAAATGACCCCCAAGGGCCAAGACCCAATCCCCCTCGACACCATGAACCTGCGCGGCAGCACCATTCGCTACTTTATCCTCCCCGACAGCTTGCCGTTGGACACCTTGCTGGTGGACGACGCGCCCAAGCCCAAGAACAAGGCGCGCAAGGAGTCGGACCGCACGGCCGGTGCAGGCGGCGGCCGCGGTGGGCCACGGGGCCGTGGCCGGGGTGGTCGGGGCGGTGGACGCGGCTTTGGCGGTGGTGGACGTGGTCGGGGCGGGTTCCGCGGGCGGGGGTAGACGCGGGCAAGTTGCGCGAAGCGAGACGTGGGCGAGGCTGTCCGTCTGCCTCGACCGCGTTGGGGACCCGCCTTTGGGTTTTGTTTTGCCTCGTTGCATTCGTTTCATTTCTGCCGGCTCTTTTTTTTGGTGTATGGATAGTCTGGCACGGTTTGTACTTTCATTTGCCTCTCCTGACATTCGTTGATTTCTTTACTATTTCTGTTTCTTTGGATTCCATTGGCGTTTACGGAACGTGCGCTGGGCAGCGGTGAGGGCCAAAAAAGAAGGGGCCAGAAATCATTTACGCGAGATAGAAAAAAAATAATGAATATGAGAAACAGACATTCCCTGGGAGACAGGAGTACAATTTCAATTCTATGACGCTCGATATATAGATGTAAATGCCCCTGTAAGGAAACGCAACGCTTTCTGCACAGCAGATGTAAAACCCAAACAACATGAAAGAACACCAGACGCCTTTGCGTGCAACAAGTTTCCCCCGTTAGTCGCGCCAAATGCGCACAATCTGCAGCTTCTCCCAGCCTGCCTGCTTGCCGCTGGAGCCGACCGTTTCTGCATGCCAGGACGCCGTCGCATCTGGGCAAGGCCACGCCCGAATACGCTCCTTGACGGCGCCGGGCCGGTTCTGGGCGCACAGCAAAATATAGGCACATCCACGCCCTGACAGCACGTCGGGCAGCGCCTCGAGCAGCCGGTCGGTCGTCTCCATGCCGTCGTGCCCGCCTGCGTAGGCCAGCTCCAGCAGGTGCGAGTCGCGGGCAAAGTCGTCGCGCGTGTCCGACTCGTTCTGGGGCAGACGCGGCGTCGGCACGTACGGCGGGTTGAAGAGCAGCACGTCCACCTGGCCGGGGCGCAGGGCCGAGACCAAGTCGGCGCGGAGGGCGCCCACGAGCGTGCCAGACACTGAAGGGCCTGCCTCCTGGACCGCGCGCCGTACTGTCTCTGCTGTGGCCGCGCAGGCAAACGTGTTGACGTCGACGGCCATGGCCAGCGGACGAGGAGCGGTCTCCCCGAAAAGGTGGGCAGCCTGTGCAACGACAAAGGCGAGCACGACACCGGAGCCGGAGCCAATCTCAACGACCAGTGGCGGTGTTGTTGGGCCCGAGCTCGTCGCCCCAAACCTCGACTGCAAAAACGCCGTCTCTGCGGGCAGGGCGAGCGTGTCCATCATGAGGAACGAGTCCTCGGCCGGCTCGTAGACGCGGCTGTATGGGACATGCGAGGTGTCTGGTGTGGGTAGCATGGTGGATCTGTGGATGTGGTTGTTGGGTAGATGAAGAATGTGCGCTTCGGAATGATTTGACGTTGAAAATCTCGAACTAGAGAGCCGCCACCAAAATACTGTTAGACGAACACCGCGCCGGAAGACAGACATCACCACTCTTTATTCTGTTCCCAGCACCTTTACTTTCGAGCGAAATTTCAAAGAAAAATAAAATAAAAATAACGACTTAACTAGTGGGCGATGCGTTTACCTGCAAAGTAGCATTTCAACAATAATGACCAGCGCTATTCTATCCAACCACACGCCCAAACAGTCCATTTGAAACCACCAAGCGAGAAGCGTCATCGTACTTTTAACAACACAACCCGTACTCCAGAATCCAATAAAATAAATCCAATGACACAAGGCACCATCAAGCAGAGTCCACGTCCCCGCATCTCCAGTGACTGGTCCGCCCTCCTCCCCTTCACATCACATCGCACCGGCACTCCAGCCCGAAATCCTGCGGGTCCGGTCCCGTCCCTAGCCGCATGCCGTTCTGCACGTCCAGGATGCGCCTCAGGTAGTTGCGGTCGTAGACGCCGCCGAGCGTGTGGACGGGGCACGGCACGGCCGACCAGGCGTGTTCGGCCTGGCGTTCGCGGTGGATGTCGCGGCCCGTAAAGAGTTCCCATACACTGGGTTTGAGGGCCGACGTGCCGTACCCAGAGGACCCGGAGCCGTGGCCGGCGCGTGTGGCGTACCCCGAAAAGAAGGAGGGACAGGTCGAGAAGCCCATGCCGGGGCCGCAGGGCTGGGCGATGGCCAGCCAGCGGCATCCGCACAGAGGGTGGTCGTAGTAGGCCGTGCGACACATTGCGGGGGCAGAGTGGCGTTTGTCGATGTTGTCGTGGAGATCATTGGGCAAAATGATGATGGCGACGGAAGTGAAGAAAAGAAGACAAATCGACAAAGATATCGTTGCCACAAAAGGCGGCCGCGTCACTGTGCAAAATGAGATGAAACGGAGGGGGCGTTCGGTGACGCAAGGAACAATGCAAATTGGGTATTCGAAAGAAAGAAAAGAAAAAGGGCGCAGGCTATCAACAACACCAGCACAATCTGCCAGCTATGTACACTTGTGTGACCATCACCTCTCATCGGCTGTCTCGTCCAGGTCCGTCATGGTCCCCGTGTGCTCGGCAAGCACGGCCTCGTCCTCGTCAATCACCTCGTCGGCCGCCTCGTGCGCAGCGTCGACGGCCTCTTCGTCGACATCCTCGCCTTCCATGTCGTCGCCGTCCTCCACTGCATTTTCGTCGGCGTCGTCGCCGTTGGTCCCTTTGGGGCCGCCTCGCACGCTTGGCGCTCCGCTTGGCGCTCGGCTCGACGTGCCCAACAGCTGTGCCAGCATCCCTTCAATGCGCTGCATCGACGCTTCCAGCCCGTCCAACCGCGTGCGCACGTCCTCGTCGACGGCCGTCGTCGGAGCACTGTCGTTTCCGTGCCCGTTCTCTTCGGCCTCCAGCTGCAACAACCGCTTCAGCTTGTCCGGATCCAGGCCGGGGAAGGCAATACTGTCCCGTCGGCTGGTACCCGTGGCTTTGGGTGGACGAGGCGTGCGGGCACCGCCCTGTGATGCGGCTGGTTGCGGCTGCGCCGTCTGGGCCTCGGCAAACTTGACGGTCGAACCACTCCGTTGCAGGCCACCGGGGCCGGTGCTGCCTGCATTGGATGCCGGGCGGGCCTCGGTGGACGCACCGTGTTGTGTCTGCCCAGGCCGCGCCTGGGTCTGCTGTTCCTGCTGACTCTGCGCTTGCTGCTTCGCCAGTGTGGGCACGGCGTCCGTCGTCTGCTGGCGGGTAAACTGTCGTCGGATCAAATGCCGTGTCAGGTCGTCATCCGCCGCAATCTCCTCCTCGACGGAATCGGGTGGCGGCATGTCAAAGACGGCCTGGATGTCCGAGTGGGCCGTGATGCGCCACCGGCCCCAGAACGAGTCACGGGCCGCACGAGCACGGGCGGCGGCGTATTCGGGGGACGTCGGGTGGGCGGTCAGGCGGCCGCGGGTGGACGTGGGCGGCCGGTTGAGGCCGGCTTCGGTGGAGCGGTAGGCTGAGTAGTGTTTCGAGTAGGGCGAGGAGGGCCACAGCAGGCGGCGTTCGGCAACGGCAATGACCAGCAAGATGGGCAGGTTGATGGACCGCACGCAGGCGACATGGATCTTGTGGAACCAGCGGGGACTGACGAGAAACTTGAGGGGCACAAGAACAAAGAGAGCCAGGATGTTAAAGGGCGGCTGGTAGGCAAAGATGGCGTCGCTCTTGACGCCCTCGAGGGTGAGGACGGCACGGCGGTACTGGATCTCGGCGGTCGCGTTGGAGACGATGGTGCTGAACGTGTTGGACAGCATGGATACGAGGATCGTCAGGAACAACGTGTTGCCGAGGAACGCAAAGGCCACCATCAGCGACGGACCCAGCAGCCAGTGGAACTCCGTCGAGCGGTGGATGCCGGTGCCGTCGAGACCGAACCAGATGTACACCATCCACTTGCCAATCATGACCACGGAAAACCGGCCCTCGCCAAGCCAAGAGAGCGACAACAGGAAGCCGGCAAAGCACCACGCGGCCAGGAACGTCAAGAGGGTGAAGTCGGCCACCATGGAGCGCAGCGAGACAAACAGCAGATTGTCAGACAAGACAGTAAACGCGATGCGCGGGATGAGCACAGGCGCGGCCAGAGCCATGACGTCCAGAGCCTGCTGGCCGGCACCGCCGGGTGCGTTGCCCGTGCGGAAACCCTGGATGCGTAGGAGGAGGTAGACCCAGTAGACGACAGCATAGGCCACATCCAAAAACGACCACAGGTTCTGCGTATAGACATGCCAGCCGTGCTCCAGAATGGTGGCAAACTGGTCGAGGACCCAGCCAAAGGAAAAGATGGAGAAGGCAAGCTCGAGGCCGCTGTAGCGCGCGGCGTCCCGCTCGGCCATGAAGCAGAGGTACAGGACGAGCAGCGTGGTAAACTGCAGCGACTCGAGGATGTTGCGCGTGCGCGGCACAATGAGGCGGTACTGGTTGAGGAGGGACGCGCCGCGCGGGTCGTAGAGCGCAATGGGCTTCTGCTTGTAGCGGTCGGGGATGAGGTTGAGAAGACTCGAGGGCGTGTACGTGACGCGGCCCACGTAGATGGCCTCGATGACCTTCTGGCAGGCCGTGGACGACAAAAACAGCTTGGCCTCGCTGAGAATGGCCACCTCGAGCGCGGGCAGCGACCGCCGGTAGAGCCACGCCGCATCGTGCCCTGCCGGGTCCGCGGCGTCCTCGGCATAGCTCGGCCGCACGGTGTCGGGCGCATTCTGGAACGGCTCGAAGCCGGCCACCAAGATGTGCGACAGCACCAGCAGCCCCTCGAGCCCCTCGTTGTCCTCGTTGAAGCGCCGCAGGATGCGGTGGGCAATCAGCTCGCACAGCGTCGCCCGCGTAAAATTGACGTTTTGGCGGTTGCTGAGGTGCGCCTGCTCGTGCAGGAAGCGCGCCCGGTTGACCAGCAGACAGTAGACAATGGAAATGTCGTCGAGCTCGTACAGCTTGTCGACGAGCGGGCGGACCACGGACAGGTTGATGCGCATGTCGTGCAGCTGCTCGGGCGACAGGTAGTCCTCGACAACCGACACAATGTCGCGGCGGATGCGGTGGATGTTGGTGTAGACGGGCAGGTGGGTGTGCGGATTGGTGGTGCACGAGTAGATGGGGTCGGGCTCGAGGTCGTGGTTGAAGGTGCGCCGCATGGGATGCAAGAGCGGCTGCCGCTCGTCGTGGTCGGTGTTGGTGGCGTACGACGCCGTAGACGTCGCGGTGCCGGACCGTGAGCGACCATGACTGCTGGCCGGGGGCGGCGTCCGGGCCGGCCGCGGCGTACGAGCTGCCATGTTCGGCGATCGTGGCGGCGGTGGCCCCGATCCTGTCCCAGATCCGGATCTGGACCCAGACCCGACGGCCGTGCCGGTACTCGTCCCGGACGCCATTCCGTCGTGTACACTCTCGGTCGTCACGTTTCGGCGCAAAGGGTGTGGTCGGTGGGAAGGGTGGTGTGGTGCCGGTGAGGCTGCAGCCAATCCGCGTTTCGACGGCTGCATCGTCGAGGGCGAAGGCGGTGGTGGTAGATGGTACTCGGTGGGGGTGGGCTCGAGACAAGAAAGGAATCGTTGAGAGCTCGCGCTGAGGGCTCACACTGCCGCCGTCGACGTCGAAATGGGTCACGCGGGAGGGGCCACAACGTTGGCCATGATCAAGGTTGAAAGAAACCAAGAGAGAAAGTCGATGACGCAGACCAAAACAGAGGAACGAGGCGAAAAGCGAAACAGGGCGACAACGACGGCGTACGACTCGGCGAAAAGGCCGCAGATCGGTCGAAATCAACGCAGACGATGACAGAGCACGACGGTAGCAGCAGATGGCGCGGTGGTGGTGGTCAATTGTGGTGACAGGTCAAGATGGGAGACAAATGTACGCGACGAAACTCGATGTTGAATGGATGCAGAGTTCCCTTATCACCTGTCATTGCTTGCAATGGCCTTTTGGCAGTGACGCAAAGGCTACAGCGGGAAGGAGCAAGGGGGCTGGCCACTAAGGCGAGACAACACTGTTTATGTGGCTGCACCGTCTAGAGTCTAGAGGCCTTGGCTTGGCTGCAGCAGCGCCTCTTCAGAGGCTCGGTCTGGACTCTAGGCTTGGCCTGGCAGGCCTGGCAGTATCACTGGGATGCATGCCCACTAAGGCGGTTGGTCATCTATCGCTTCGACAATAGTAATAGGCACGAACAACAATATACATGTCCATCCGAAGTAAACAGACGAGTTTCGTGAATATTGAGAATAATTGAGACAAAATCTGCTGATGTATTAGAAGCCAAATCCAATACGTCGATTGCCTCGTCGGAAGTTAACAACTCCTCACATGTTAATTTGTAGATCATCAGATATAATTAGACTTCCAACACTTTGGTGCAACAGATTGATGGCTTGTACTTTAATGATTCGGCGAAAAATCATTCCATTCAACCAAGAAAAGTCAAAGGCTGCCTGTTGTGGTTTCTTTCTACATGTGTAAAAACGGGTAAAAGCCGCAAGCACAAAAAAAAGAAGAAAATACGACGAGGCGATGTAAAGCGACGCAAACCGAAACCAGTGCGTCGTTTGTCATACAAGAGTCCTCAAAACATGCGGCACAATCCAGAAGGATGACCATTTGTGCAATCGTGGTGCATACATAGCAGGAGAATAAAGTGAATGGGAAACGGCGGCTTGAATTGGGCATGCCGCATGCTTTTGTTGCATGTTGTGTTACCTCGGCGAACAATCTCTGCGAACGAAGAACAGTCACAAAATTCGAGGGCAGAGTGCAGCATGGGCAGCTGAGTGGAAACGAAACTCACATGCAACTTCTTGCTCGAACGGGCTTCGTGCAGATGCAAGTAACCGTACTGAACCGCCATCACAGTGGCCACTGTATCCAAAGGCTCCTATACGAGGCAGACGTCCAGCCACCGGTCTTTCTGCGGTCCGCCCAGAATTATCGTGTGTCCGAGGAGAAGAAATGTTGTCCGAAACAGACAAGTCATATAGCAATCGAGGCGAAGACCCGAATCTGACCAAAACCGGCAGCCTCTTTATGGCAATCCTGCAAACTGACGGAAAGGAAAGAATGGAGGAACCACAGGCCGACAACGAACGACAACAATCAGACAAACTAGTTGCACTTGCTGTTGTCGAGTGTACGCTTACATAAATGGACATGTCAACAAGTACCCTTACGGCAGTAAACAAAGCAGAGACCAGGTCCAGACGTGATAAGAGGCAGGCCGTAGCGAGGAGTGTCGGTGTGCTTGTTTTCGGCTAGACGCAGGCTCGGTGTGATGGGGTGAGAAAAATGTGGCTTGAGAAAACAAACGAAATGGAAAGCATCGAAAGGTGCGAGAGGTTTGACTCAGAGCCGTGTCAACGAAAAGGCAACCGGGAAGGACAAAACAATACTGCTGATGCATTGTCATGTGGGACACGCGTCACGGGTGAAGCCTGGCTTCACCTATGTGTCGTCTCTATTGCCGTCGTTGATGGCCAACAAGATACAACATCAGATACAAACTTGTACAAAGACATTGATGACGATGCCTCCTCCTGGATACACTGTCAATTGGAAGTCGTTGTTTTGTACAGTGATGTTCCATCGCACCCGGCACAAGCTGAGCAGATAATATTGAACAAAACTGAACAAATCACAAGGAGCACAAAGTCTACTCCCTGCACTTTGTAGTTCCAGCAACGTATACTGGAACACAAACGTAATTAATTGTGGGAATACGACGGGAGGTCTGGAAAAGAAAGAAAAAGAAAAAGAATAAATAGCAATGCCCCTTAGCATTATGGCAATTCGTAAAGGTTAAGTGCAGTAAGAAAGGGGGTCTTAGTGACTGTGGCGGATTTTTGCAAGATACTTTGCGTTTATGACAGGTGTCTCTCTGCTAAGCGGGCGTAACAAATAAGCCACTACAAAAGGAAGTGAAAATGAGTAACTTGCCCTCCAGTTATTAAAAAAAAAATCGAAGAGGAATTGAGTTGCTGGGCTACTACGAGAAACGAACATCGAACATGAACCACTTTGGCCACGGCCGATGAAGATGCTCCCTGGCTGTTTGCTGGGAAAAGGATGAGAAATCATGGTAGTAATATAGTTGCATACTATTTTCGACGGGCCCGTGAATTATTCGAGTCCGAATAGGGAGGACCCAAAGCCGGCCAGAAAGTGGGAAGAACATGGCCTCGTCTACGAAAGAGGTGTGGCAGCACGATGCACTTTGCGTGTACCTAACGGAGCGTAAATGTAAATACAACTCAGCCTCGCAGACACCATCGCTGTCCATCGCATTCAGCGCTAGAGTTCGCACTTGTGCCCTCTGACCGATGACATCAGCTGTTAGCCCGCATCTGGTTCGAGGTTCTACCTTACAATCAGTACTTCTCTTGCGTTTGTGAACTGGCAAGTTTCGATTTGCGAGTTTTGATTTATTTATTATTTTTCGATTTAATTTTACCATCTTCTGGGACTCAACAGCGTTTGATTTACCCAGGAAGGGGCTGAAGGCAACCCAACCAAAGAGACTATTCGTAAAGACCACGAGAAAGGAGGGAAAGAAGCAAACCGGGCCCAACTCTACCGATGGCTTTTTCTTTTTCGTTTTGTTCGAATGCTCGTTCTAATTTTACCATCGTCTTATCCCGCTTTCTGTTATCGTCTAGCCCTTTCAAATGCGACGTATATCTCTTCACTTTCATGGGAAGCGAGCTTGGGCATGACCTAGTTCCGGTTGGTCAGAACCGCCCACACTTCGAAAAGTATCTGTCATTGGAAGCATGGTCAGCATAGACAAACAGACGAGCACACTGAAGTCCGTCGCCCCATTATAGCCAACAAAACGTTTTGCACCTTCATTCCGTCAACCTTCGTAATGCTTATTGGTGCGTGTTGGCGCTGCTTTCGTTGCTGCCCTTCGCCCCAATTGTGCTCCTGATCTCATCACAAATCGTTTCTGCATGTTTGGGGCGTGTTGGCGCCCACACTACACCAGAAGAGTACATTGCCAGACACGCTATTCTCACGACGTCTTTAGCGACGTTATCCCACCGCTAAAGTGCACCGCACAATGGCCGCCCTATCCGATGTGAGGGAGGTTGGGGTTTTATGTCCAGCGCTCCAACATTCTCATTTGCATCCTTCCGTGTCGTTTCTGCGTTGGCTGTGCCTTTTTGCAAACGAGCTCTTTATTGCTCCCTTTACACGAGTGCAACAGAGGCTGTGATCGGTGTCTCCTATTACACATCCTCGTCCTGCATGGTAGTTCTTGGTCAGCTCACTTGCACAGGATGCCTCTCGCCTCTCCCTTCCTTTGGGCCCATGCATTTTCCCCCTGCAGGTGGTAAGGCGACATGCTGGGGTGATGAGATATTTTTACTTCTTTATAGTTTTCTCGCTCCGCACAGCGCCACGTAAATACGTAAAATGGGACGCGGAAGCCACGGACATCTTTGACCCAGACCTGGTCCAGAGACTATCCCACGGAAGGCCTTATGTTCAAAGCGATGACCTTTATAGCCTTCGCCGGTGGGACCACGCCTAGTGAATCGGTATAGTTCCGTACGCCTTTGTCACTACGGATCCCTGCTACTCACTTACACAGTATGCCGAAAGGCGTGTGTGCTTTAGAATGTGCATCGCCCCGTCCGCCTTGTGTATGGGCGTAAATTTTACAGGGCTCTCTAAACAGCGAATGTGCATAGGGTCCGGTATTTCTTCTTTGTAAATTTCCACTTTTGTTGACACCCAGTTGTGAACACAGTTGTGAATGCAAACATCCACAGGCGCGCCAGGGGGGCCGAATATTTCCCAACATGCAAATGAAATGGGGCGTAACACATAGAAGCCATTGGAAAGAGCACAAGACACGAGGAGGAAAAGGACAAAGCCGCTCGGTCACACAAATATAATGCAAGCTGAAATGCAGACCTGCGGGGGGCCAGGAAGGCGGTCTGTTGTCTGTTCATTACCTGAGATACATGAAAAAAGAAATATGGCCAAGGACAACTCTTTCCCTAAGAAGGCAAAGCTACATGGCTGGCTCACCAAACATTTACCCGTCTACCTTGTATTTCGAAAAAGACACTGAGCTCGGCCCTCCAACATTTATAGGGACAGGCCCAGCATTTTGGTATTGCCCTCCGTCGAATTTACTCCGACTGCATCGGAAGCAATTACGCCAACACCACCAAACCGAGGGTTCATAGAAGCCGGCATCGAACTTGCCTAGCATGGCGACTTGTATTGCTCCGTATTTTACAGACTATTCTCTGGGACTCCTTCGCTACAATCGTCTGAAACTTGTAGATTGGTTATTGGTTGCCGCTGAAACACTTTTACATGTAACAACATATACTGCAAACGAAATGCCTGGCAATCGTGCACTGGACGATACGCTGTGCTGTGGTACTACGTAGTGGCGAACCAAGTCTGCTCATTGCCCAAAACGGCAATAGTTTGGTATCAATGTCATCTGAAGGATGGACACTCTGGACGGCAAGACCCACCCACTCAATGACTGTCCCAATACGGAAGGCACTGTGACCGATGGCGCTCAGAGAAAGAGCGCAGGAGGAAAACGCAGAAAGGGAAAGAACGATGCTGCCGTAAACAGCATCTACCCCCTGAGGAAGAAGAATCCCGCAGATAAACATTCAGACATTGCAACGTATACACTTCTCTTCTCAACACCTAGTGACGACAGCTATTACTCAACGCGACGGTTTGTGGCGACGTCTTTCGTCGAGTTTGTTGCTCAGCGAGCCTGTGAACACCCGCCGAAGCTCCACCATCTGGGAGACCAAAACTACGGCGGTGTCAGCGACGAACATCAATAGCACGATTGTCATCGAAGGACGTCAGGATTCACCAACGCGTGGGGCACTACTACAGCCAAATCCACACTGCATTACTGCTGGCACTGGTCGTTTTTCAGCACACTGGTTTGCGAAGCGTTACTGCACCTCCGCGTGCACCTCCGCGTGCACCTCCGCGTGCACCTCCGCGTGCTCCTCTGTCGATGTTGATGCTGGACAGGCCCTTTCAGCAAATGCATTTCCGCGGATGAATTAACCAGGGTCGCTGAGGCACAAACAGAAGCGTTGCGCCACTAGGCCACCAGATTAACTGCCAGTTTGAGCCTCAGCCCAGTAGGCCGCCTCTCTGATGTCCTGATGTCTGTCCGTCCATGAACACACTCTAATTGTCAAGTGCGCCGACTGCAGATACCTTCGACAGCCACGAACGTGCTTGGCAGCGTTTTGTCCTTGAAAGCTGGAGACAAGCTCGGCAAGAGTGCAAGGTGATTGGCAACAAACTACCATTCGCAGCCTAGGACTGGTCCGGCCCCCCCGTCCTGCGTCCTGGCTGGCTGAGATCAAGGTACGGCACCCGCCTCGCCGCTTCCCGACTCAGACGCCCGTTTTTGTAGTTCCCTTGTTCGAAGTACAGGGTACGTTGGGACAAAGGGTTGTTTAGGTTGTTAAGCGGCCAGATCCAGCCCAGTCCAGCCCCGTCCGGCCACAGCTCAAATCCTTCCCCTCCTTTCGTTTCGCGGTCATCCTGCGCCCTTGGTTCGTTGCTTCTTTGCCCCAACGGGTACAGCGGGACGAGCAGGCCAAGCCTTGGACACCAAATAGAGTCTGGCCACATGCATCAGCTGGTCCTCGTTTGGATAACGGACTGGTTTGCTCTGAGACTGACCTGGTGTCCGATGCTGCTTGTTGGTTTCCTGTCTTGCTCGTTCTTTTCTTGCTGTCGTTCCGCCTCCCTTTTCTCGATTCCATTCTTTCTTTTCGTTCCATTTTTTCTTTCCTTTCTTGAACAAGAGGCGGCCGACTTTCTTTATTCCTCGTCCCGGGCCTGCTTATCACTGCTGCCCTAACGAGCACCCTCGCACCAAAGCCTCACATCCGTCTCGGACCCTTATCAGTCTGCTTCCCATCTGCTACCCGCCGCTCACACCCAACATCCGAAGACCAACCAGCTCGCCGAAAGCTGGACATCGTTGCGAACCACGCGACTGGCCGGCAAACCAACTCTTACGACGGCATTCGGGTTTCCGTTGTTCCAAAAGGATATCGCCGACACCTCAAACCAGAGTGTAAGATATCATTACGTCGCTGTTGCAAGCATAACACACTGCGCACGCAAACACAACGCACAACGGCGCCTCTATCTAGTCATCTCCGTGCAGACGATTGTCAAACCTCGCGGCACAAATACACTGCCACGCAGGAAAGCTGTATGCATTCTGCGTGCAATCACACCGGACACACTGGTACACGCACACGCTCCAAGCGGACGCACAAGCTCTGCACACCCCTTCCAACCGCCGACGCCGAAACCCCTCCTCTCCAGGTCTACCCATCCTTACCTTTTTTTTACGAGAGGGGTTCCGGCCCTGTTCGTTTGTAGCAACTGAAGCGCAGACAACTACAACTTTGTTACAAGATAGAAAGCTGTGGCCTGAATGAAGCTTCCGAAGGGCCTTTCAGGGATTCCTTGCAAGACAGCCATTCGGCCTCATTGGGAATTGCTCCGCTGTGCGTGCGTCGTCCCGTAATCTTTTCTTTTGTTCTGTTGGAACGGTTTCCTCCCATCTCACAACGTTGGGGCCTCTTCTGTCATCCCTATTCCCATTCCATTTGATTCATATTACTTTGCCCTCATTGCCCTCGTTTTGTTCTTACAGCTGCCACACACCCATTCACACTAAGCCACCATCAAAACAGCTGCATCGTCTCCAGTGAAGCGGACCACTAAAGGTGGAACGAGGACTGTCCCGCGACCGCTTCCTCACTTCACACTTGGGCTCTGCCACCCTCGCTGTCGCCTTCGTGCATGCATCCGTGCATACGTGCCTACCATTATTGCTGCTCGTTTGCCTGACCAAGCACGCCTGCCGACAAATAGTCACACGCCTTTGCCCCATTCCTTTGTCGGTTGCCTTTATTGGCAGTCTGCTCGTTTTGTCGCCCGTCTGTTATTTAAGCACATTACCTCGCACTTTCTTCTCCACGGCTCTGCTGCCTTGCTTGCTTTTGTGTGAACAGTTTGCACGACAATACCCTCTAACTGTTCGGTTTCTCTTTTTTATCCTCTGTCTTTGCTTCATCCTGATACGAAGAACTCAGGGTATTGTCGTATTTTCGCTGCGACAACTTGGTTCCTGCGGCTCATCATCGTCTCGCTTTCAGCTGAGACGACGACATTTGCTGTTTCTCCTTTCGCCGGCACCGACGGCATCTCACGATCCGATTACGACCCAAATGGTACATTGTGTCAGAAACGCCAACCCAATACCGTCTCGTTTCGTAGCAGCGACGAAACGAGGCCTCTCAAAGAATTTCAAAGAACAATAGAACAACTCTTGTTTTTCGCCCCATTGCCCTTTCCAGCCAGAATCTCCCTTTCTTTTCTTAACCTTTCATTCCTGCCCGAATTACTTCGCTTCAAATCCGACGACTAGTTGCCAGTTGACTGGCGACGAACTTGGATCGCCTGCATCATGGAAGACACAGAGATGTCCAACGAAAGAGACTCGCGAGAGCAAATGGTGCAATTTCACCCATCAGACAATGCGCCGCGTGCGGCTTTTCAACTTCAGTGTCCCTTCTTCGCACACGTGCATCCGATGCCTACAGCTCAGCAGTCCCACGGCCTCGATCCGATGCATTCATACCTTTGGGGACACCCGCAATATCAAGGGCAGCCTTACGTCCCCCTCGACAACGCCGCCATATCCCAACACTTGTTGCGACAACAACAGTTGCAGCATCGTGCATATTTGTTACAGCACCAGTATTTCCACCATCGCCAACTTCAGATACAAGAAGCGCTCTATTCGCAGCTTCCACAGCACCTGCCCGACCAAGACGCCGAACGACAGCCTGAACCAGAGCAAGGGCAGGAACAGGAGCCGGAGCAGGAGCAGGAGCAGGAGCAGGAGCAGGAGCAGGAGGAGGAGGAGGAGGAGGAGGAGGAGGAGGAGGAGGAGGAGGAGGAGGAGGAGGAGGAGGAGCAGGAGCATGAAGCAGATCGGCGAAGATCGCAACCACTGACGCCTTCCTTCGCAGCAACGGCGGTATCACCAGCTTCCCTACCGCCATCGCCAAGTGACTCTCTTCCACAAGCACAGACGACTTCTGGTGCGACAGCCGCCAGAAATAGTAGCAGTAGAACGTTGGAAACGGCCTCATCAGGCCCAGGGCCTGCAACACCGCGGGCCGCCACAACCTCGGAACCTTCTAGCGTACAAGGAATTCACCAGCTGTTAAGTGCTGAAACGTATCTTTTATCGCCAACGACGCCGGGGTCACAACCAGCATCTTCGTCACATCCGTCGCAGCCTTCACTCAATCCGCAACTAAATTCTTTGGCGACCGGCCACTGGCCCCGGCTTGCGGGCCAGCAACCAGCCGCACACCAGCCCTCCGGGTTCACAGCCAACTTTGGTTATCGGGTACTTCCCCAAACACACATCCACGAACATAGACGGCACCGTGACGACGAGCGAAGTTCAGCACAGCAGCAAGCGGCACGGGCACCGACCATGACTGTAACGGCTACAATAAGAATGACAGCTACGACTGCTACTTCAGGCAGGCAAGCCACGCAGGCTGAGGCTTTGATGCATCAATCTCCCGTAACCGCTGCGGGAACAGCGTCGATATCGTCTTCAGCATTGTCTATGGGAGCATCGCCGAATCCGATGCCAGCTGAGGCTCCTGCTTCGGCTGGCCCGTCTCAAGAACGACGGGCGTCTGCCAGGCGCTTCTCGAGACGAGATGGGATGGTGAGCCCGAATTACGGCGATTCGCACCCATATGACGGTTCGACTAGTGAAGGCTCTGACTCGGAGGTATTGCCTCCGCCGTACGTGGTGATCCCATATTCAGACTTTGCGGAAAACTCCGTACGACAGGCTCAAGCCCGTGTGCGTGACGAGCCTACCGAGCGCGCTCGCCACTTCGTTCACAACAGGGGCATGTTTCGCTCCAAGTCGCTGTTTAGTTTGATGAAGCCTGTGAAGATCGATGACCTGGAGGAAGACGACAGGATGTGCATCATCTGCTACAACGACTTTGGTGTTTGCGCGCCCGAGGGCATCGTCGAGCACCCTCTCCGGATGCCCAAATGCAACCATGTGTTTGGTCACCACTGCATCCGGCGGTGGCTGGTGCAACACAACACTTGTCCGTACTGCCGCGGTCGCATCGAAGATCCGACAACCGACGGGCACCGTTCAGCGTCAGGCAGCTTCCGTCGATTCAACGCAAACCTGCCTTTCAGTTCCCCCTCTCAAAGTAGCCGATTTCCATACCACCGGTCTGGACTCTTTGCAAGCTCCGATGTTCGGACTCCGACGACATCGACTGCCGCGGGCTCTAGCACGGGTACGGCCAGGACGGACGACAGCACGAGCAGCTCTCGGCATACAGCTGTTGGAGAACGGAGGCCGGCTTCGTCCATGGATTCTTCGGAACAGCCGCCCCGCCAGCGTGCTAGAACTCGCCACGTCCCGTCCCGCTCTTCGGCCGCTGCCGTCGGCACATATCCGCACAATACTCTCCACATCCAAGGCAACTTGCAAATGCAACGCCAGCCGCCGCCCACATCTCACGCGTCGATGCCAACCTTTTGGCATGTTCCTTTCAATGGTATGCAGTCACCACCGGGTCAGCTGCCTCCGAACCCATTTTTGTCGGCCTCCGATCAGCCCAACGACTACTCGGTGCCGTTGCGTCGTCCCAGCCACCCCATGCAGGGTGCACAAACGTTGCATACACACGCTGCCTCTTCCAGCATCAATAGCAATAGCAACAGCAACAACAACGGAGGGCCGAACATGCCGGCCTGGGGCATGCCGGTGCTCCCCTTACCAACGGCGTCATCGACCGCTGGTTTACCAGCCAACGCAAGCCGGCCAGTCTATTCGACCCCGTTCAACCACCAGCTCCCTCTATCGCTACAGCCGATGCCGACGCCCTCTTTTGTCTCCAACCCCGGCATGCAGCACACACAGCAACCGACGGCCATGTCAGCCTCGGCCCAAACATCGCCGGTGGTGACCCAGCTTCAGGATCTTGCCACCGAAACCAATACATCTTCTCATCACACCGCACCGTAATACAGACCTGTCACCTCATTCATAATGTCATATAGACTACTCAGAATTGTCCTTTTTATGGGTTTTTTTTTCGGCTTTCATCTTTTATTTGCCATTTTAACTTTTTCATTTGTCGTTTTGCTCAGTACCTTTTGTGTTTCGCATTTGCATACACCCGCATTCTTCGCCGTTGCATAGCGTTGTCTACATGCATTAGTATCGTATTTGTTTACCTCTCTCTTTTCTTTCTTTTCCTTTGCCTCTTGGGCGGCATCATACCAGTCAACGGCGTTTGGAAATACGACACGTGCTTTGGGATTCATTCGGTTGCGTCGAAGACCTTGCCTGCATTGGTTTATTTTGCTCGGCCCAATTACTTTTACCCATCTTGTTCACGTTGCTGGCCCTTTCTGTTTTGTTCGTTTGTATCTGTTACCAGCAGCACCAGTGGCGTAATAAAGTTGCGTTTGGATGACAATTCAATATACGAGCTTAGTCGAGCGGCCGTCATTTACTGAGCCAATGGCCCACATGTGGTGTCAGCTGTGGTATCAGTTGTTGTACGATTCCAACAGAACAAACAGTATAAAGTAAGCAATAGTGTGGCAAGCAATGAAAAGCGTGCATTTTTTTAGTCCAATGCAATTTGGCTATATGTACAAAAGTTGGTGGTACTAACCGATTCAACGGTTCGGTACACATGATGACACATGGTTGGCAGAGATGCAGAGTCCAAAGCATGTCGGCGCAAGACGTCCATCGTCACCCGGGAGTCCCTCCCCCTCCCCCCGCCCAGCCTCCTCCCTTATAACTTGGCCTTCTCGTCGTCGTCGGCCCCGTGCAGCTCCCGCGCCTCCTGGATCATCGTCCAGGCCAGCTCGGCCAGCGGTTGCCGCGCGTTGGCGTACGACAGCGCAATCTCCGAGCTCGCCTGGCGGCCGGCCACACGCGCCGCAATGCCCTGGCAAATGGCCGCCTGGCGGAAAATGTTAAAGGCAGCGGCCCAGCGCAGCTCGGACGGCGTGGGCGTCCAGCCGGCCTCGGCAGCGTACATGGCGGTGATCTCCTCGGGGGTCGGCAGGCCGGGCAGCTTGCCGGGGACAAACAGCGGGTGGCCGTTGTGGATTTTGCCGGACAGGTGGGCGGTCTGGAAGGGCGTGAGGAGGTTGAGCAGGTCGCTCAGTGGGTGGCCGCGGGTGGACATTTCCCAGTCGAGGATGCCAATGACCTCGGGAAACGTCTTGTCAAACACCATATTGTCAATCTTGTAGTCGCCGTGGATCAGCGTGGAGCGGTCCCGGGGCTGGTAGCGCGGGTCGCCGAAGAAGGCCATGGTCGCCTCAAAGTGCGGCAGGGCGCCGACGGGGACGCCCGTCTCCTTGTCCTTGGTGCCGGCCTGGGCGGCACAGATCTGCTGCCACGTGGCAATCTGGCGGTTGTAGAACCCCGCGGGCTTGCCGTAGTTGGCCAGGCCGACGGCCGCCGGGTCGACGCGGTGCAGGCGCGCCAGCGCCTTGACGGCGGCGGCCCACATGGCGCGGCGGCGGCCCGGGTCGTGCTGGATTTCGTCGTCGGGGATGGCCGGGTCCTCGATGATGCGGCCGTCGAGGAAGCTCATGACGTAAAAGGGCGTGCCGATGACGCTCGCGTCCTCGCATAGGCAGTAGGTACGGGGCACGGGGACGCCGGTCTGCTTGGCGCGCTCGGGGTTGCCGCCGAGCGCGGCCAGAATGCGGTACTCGCGCTCGACCTTGTGGGCCGTCTTGGAGACGAGCTGGCCTGGGGGCTTCTTGCGCAAGACATAGCGGGCACCGGAGGGAGCGGTCAGCTGGTAGGTCGGGTTGGACTGGCCAAAGCCGAACTAGACGACGGGCGGTTAGAGAGGAGGAGGACACAGAGACAAGAAACAATGCGACAAGGGCGCACGTAGGAGCGACAAAGACAAACCTGCTTGATCTCAAGAGGAAGCTCAACCTCCGGCACGTTTTGCCGGAGGTAGTCCTCGAGCTTCTTGAGATCAATGGGATGCCGCACGGGGCCGGCCATTGTGGTGATACGGAAATGTGAGAGGGAGGGAGGAAGAGGAGAGGGGAGAGCGAAGAGAGACGAGCGAAGTCGTCACGAGAAAGTATGAGGACGACGGTGAGGAGACAGAGGAACGGGGGCATGCAACGAGCAAGGGAAAGACAAGGAGGAGGAGAAAACAATAACAAAATAAAAAAGACAGGAACGTCCCAGGAAGAGACCCGACCAAGTTCGTCCCTTGCCCTGTGTTGTAATACCAGTCAGTATCCGCCAGATGTGTCTTAGTTTGAACCAAAAAGGCTGCGCAAGGATTCAGATATTGCCGAGGACATAAAAGTTTAGAGAAGACAGAGAATAACAAGAGTCCAAGCTTCGTTTTGGGCGCTGTTTCTTCGCTCCTTCTGATTTTTTATTTGTTTTTTCTGGGATAACGAGGTTCAATTCACAACTATGGGCTTCAATGGAAGGCGCGGCCGCCGTCCCTGCATCTTACGGATTGTCTGGCCCGCCGCAACCAGCCGAGGTATCGGATCTCTGATCTTTTGGGGAAAGAAGGCCATTCTCTTTTGGAAGGCGCGTGAGCACGGTACGGGAAGAAAAGCGGGGACGTCTTTGACTGGTTGTCCCCCACACCTTTGGGGGCTCTTGGTCCACTTATTTCTCTCGCAGCTGTTTGTCGAGTATTCTAAAGTCGCCCAATCCACCCACTATAATTTTGTTCACCGCAGCGGGTTACGATATCCGGGGTGCACTGCACAACTTGCACCAACGGCCACGCGCTGCTCAAAATCATCGTCACGAAACAACGACTCATAGGCCGGGGAACAAGGCGAATCATTGTGCTGGTAAGTTAGCCTTGGCCGTCTGGCCGAACACGTTCTTCTTTTGACACAACTGTCTATTCATTTGCTTGTCTTGTTCCCAATTCGTCACGGCCTGCTTCATGCATTTCGTGATCTGATGAGATACAATTCTATATTTTTATTTTATTCATGGCCTTTTTGTACTTGATTTGGCATCGACAGCACTCTGGCTCTGCACAGTTGTCTTTGATTATGCCTGCCCATATCCCGTTCTTCTTCCCGGCCCTTTCCCGTTGAAACAGAACGCCCCGGTATATTAACTTGCAGAGAAAAAAAGACGCATTTGACAACAGAAAAACAGAAAAGGAGAGGTAGAACAACAGAAACATCGCCCAGCCTATTACATTGAGAAAAAAAAAAAAAAAAAAAAAAAAAAAAAAAAAACAAAACGATTTCCATTTTGATTTCACGTCGCCACATTGCTATATTGTACAGCCCATAGATTGGGGATGAAAAGGGAAACTGAGTGCTTCAGGTATGCGCACCCCTGTCTTAGTCGACTTCTTCGATATCGTCGTCGCTGAGGTACAGGTTGTACATGGGCAGCCCCGGTAGCGCATCCAGGTCTTCGCCGTCGTTGACCTGCATCTTGCTAGCACGCCCGTTCGCCGGTGGTGGTGGAGGTGCTGGTTGTCGCCCATAGGCCTGCAGCGGCCGCCGCGGTTTGCGGGGGCTCGACTGCGAGTCGTCCGTTGGCCGGTCGGTGGCCCAGGCGTCGTCGCCCATGCTCATGCCAGCGCCAATGCCAAAATTTGCGTCAGCAGCGTCTTCGTCGGCATCGTCGTTGCCCGTGGCTGCCGCGGCCGCCCCGATACCGTGGAACGAGACCACTTTTTCGAGGTCGCGCATGCCCATGGACCCGAAAGAGCAGCGCTTGCTACGGGCGATGAGGGCCATGTAGGGCAGGCGTTCGAGCAACAGTTCTTTTCGCGCCGAGCTGCCGAGCGAGAGGAGCGGTGGTGGTGGCGGTGACGATGAGGTTTGTGACGGTTTCTCCGTCTTCTCGGAAATATTGGCCAAACTGCTCGCGCTGTGGTCCGAGTGCTCCTTCTTGATGACGATTCCCTTTCGGTCGGTGTCATCGTTGGTGGTTGCCACACGTGCTTGGCTCGAGCTCGGGCCAAAGCCCGATGCCTGGCTGCTGCTGTTGCCGTTGCTGCTAAACCGCGGTGCAGGCCGGCGGAACGACAGCGCCCGGTTGCCCCCGCTCTGTTGTGTCGACGGTGGACCACCGCCTTGCTGAACCACCTCACCCCGAAGCAGTTTCGACGACCAGACGTCAACCAATGCCTCCATCTCTTCTCGGTTCCGCCACAGTTTGAGGCTCATGGGGTAGAACATCTTGAACTGGTTGCCGCCTCCGCCTGCGCCTACGCCCACGCCGCTGCCGTTACCATTCCCGCCGTCGCCTCGTTGGTAGTGCCCGCCCGACGACCGCTTGACGGGCGACGGCAGCGAAAAGAGCAGGCCACGGACGGCCACCTGGAAAGCCATCTCATCCTGCCGCAATACGTGGCTGCCCGAATCGCGTCCAAAATTCGACCGGTTCGAGCCGCGTCCGCCAAAGAAAATGTCCCACGTCGGGCACAGCAGGTCGCTCTCAGATAAATACTCGATGCAGCCATTTAAGTAGTCGATGGAAGACATGGGATCGTGAGGCCCGGTCTGCTCGCACGACAAGGCGTAGTTCTCGTGTAGGGCGGAAATAAAGGTGTGGGTATCGGTACCAATCTCGTCGATAAGCGTATCAGCGGCGACGAGCGTGCGCTTGGGCCGGGCGTGGTGCGCAAAATAGTCTGGCAGCATCTCGGCCAGGGCTTCTTCAGTGTCTGGCGGTCGCGGCAGATCTTCCCGCTTGTTGTAGACGACCTTGCCAACCGCATGGAAGACACCGAGGCTGGCTTCGCGCTGCGAGACCATCTCAAGCGTCTCACGCTCGCCCTTGGTGAGGGCCGCGTCCTTGGGTCCCTTGCGGCTTTTCGTAAACGCCACCTTGGCGCCCCAGTCGCCCTGGTCATCGCCCTTGACGCAAAGGAACTCGAGCGACGCCACAGCGCTCCGCACGTCGCCAACCTCGCCAAGACGCTTGAGGACCAGCGGGCCCGGCGTCCGTCGCCGGCCCGACTTCCTGGCCTCTTTCTGTACAATCAGCTCCAGGGCCTTTGCGAGAAGCGACGGCGCAATGGAGTTGAACTCGATGAGGCCAGTGCCTGGGTGTCGGAGAATTTCGGGGCCGAGGAGGCGGTGGGCCGTGAAGCTGTCGGCCGAGGCTGATGTAGTTGTAAGCAGGGTCTCGGAAACAATCATAATTACAGGCGCAATGGTGTCCGGGTCAAATGATGCGCGCCGCTGCGCGTATGCCGCTAACGATGGGGTGTTGGTCGCCAGATATTGCAGTACACTGTTGCGGAAACCGGTCAACGCGCTCGACGAGCGCATAAAAGTGTTTGGGAACTCTTCAATGACAATGACCTTGCGCCGCCGAGGTGTCGAGAGATCGCTTGATTTGCCGTTTTCGTTACTGTTGCCATTCGTTCTTGCCGTTTGTCTCGACGTGCTGTCGTCGCTGTCCGAACTGGTGTCTTCCAGGTCGAGCTGAGAAAACTTGGAACCGCGGTTCAAAAACTCGTCGAACTGGGCGGCCGCCGACGTAAACCCCATGGATGTGGCACCAGCCGCGTAGGCACCGGTCGGATTGCGCCACTCCAGAACGTCCAGGTTCATATCCTTGGCCAACAGCCGTACGGTCGTCGTCTTTCCTGTGCCGGCGGCACCTTTGAGAACGAGCAGCCGCTGCCGTAGGTGGCCGTGCATCACGTCGTCCAGCCATCGCCGTACATCGGTCACCTTCTTCTTGTGTACAGCGAGCTCGTCGAGGTTTGTGGGTGCAAATCGTTCCGACCAGGGCCGTAGGTCATCGTCATTCGCGGCGGCCGCGCCGTTCGAGCCTCCAGGTCGTATTGGTCGCTTGAAGCGTTGGCTGGAGGAATGAGTGGATATTGGAAGTGCGGAGGAGGAGGAGAGTGGTAATGACGAAGGCAGTTGCTGGCTCGACAGATTCGACAGATTCGACATCGCTGCCGACCCGTTTGTGCTGCTCTTCCACCGTTTCTGGGCGCGGCTGCCGACATAGCTCGCCACAACGGCACTGCTCTCCGCGATGCCGCCGTCGTCGTCCTTTATGTCGTCGTCTTCGGATGCAATGGGATCGCTGCCCATGTCAACATCGAGGGCCAGCCGGACGGTCTTCTTGGGCGGCGAGTTCTGGGCCTTCTCGGCCTGCTTTGTGAAGAGGGCCACGAGGTCAGCCGACTTGCCGCGCTCGTCGACCTGGCCCTTGAGGGCCTTGTTGCCACGCCGCTTCTCGGGACTCGGACATGGACTGGAGCCAGCACTAGCCGACCCTCCGCCGTTTGCATTTCCACTGGTGCCCGCTGCGCCATTCTTGCTGTTGCTGTCCTTGACACGGCTGGAGAGAATGCGGCTGAACGGAGAGCTGGGTGCGGGAGACGTGGCGGCTACTGCTTTGGAGTTCTTCGATGGGGACTTGGTCGGTGTCTTTGTATGGGCGGCAATGACTCGTGTTCTTCGTGTGGGCGTGGGCGAGGCTGTCGGCGTTGTTGGTATTGCTGCTGCCGACTTTGCTGGAGATGCGTCCGACGCACCGCCCGTCGAAGTCGAGACTGTCTTGTTAGGCGAAAAGAAGTTCCGCAGGCTCGTCTTCCGTTGCTCGCGGGCCTTTTCGTCCTCGCTGTCGGAATCGTCTAGGACGTTCCGTTTCCTGCGGGGTGGCATCGCGGTGAAGAGGGCGCAGGAAGAGGAGGCGAAGAAGAGGAGGAGGAGGGCGGGAGGAAAGAGTCGTCGGCGACGTTGTGCTGGTCATCTGTTGTGGGTGGTGCTGGACGAGGCGGGTGTACATCAAATGTGAATTTAGTAACGTCGCATGCATGTAACGTAAAGCGGTCGTCGTGAAGGAGACGGCGATGGGTGGCGGTGGACGTGATGGTTGATCGTCGAAGAGGTTGGAGATTCGATTCCGGCAAACAGAAAGAGAGCGGGCAGGCGATAACAGGAGACGAGTGGCTGCCGCGGGCGTTTCTGCTCAATGCAATGGGATCGCACCTTCCATATTGGCAATATACGTGTCGACTCGCCAGACGTCCTTGTTTCGAGGAGGAAGGAGGGTGGTTTTGAAAATGGGAAAGAGCAATGATAGTACTATCTGTGTGGAGATGCGGTTGCCCGCTGAAAAACATAAGAGGAAACGGAAAGGCCTGTGCACTGGGAAAGCGCGATCCCCCAAAACAGCCCAGGAGGCCAGGACCTGCGTCGCTCTGTTGCCCCCCTTTTTCCCCGAACAGCGGCACTAATGCTCCTTCGATATGGATCCACTGTAGCGAGGCTGTTCGCTGCGAGCCAATGAAGGCATCCAGACTTACAACGTATTTACAGCAGCCTCTTTCTAACGTCTTGTTCAACGTGAACAGCCTTGTTGATGGACGGTTTACGCGGCACACTTGAAAATGGCATATTCACGAAATATTGTAATTTTTACGTACTGATAGTGGTAAATTTTCTCTTATTGATGTAATTGAACTGCTTGCTTTTTATTTTATTTCGTTTTTAATTTTTTTAAAAAAAAAATCGTACGGGAAACTAAACGAGATAGAAAAGATTGACTTCACGTATGGTTCTAACACAAAGAAAACACAAGCACAAGCAAAAAATAAAGCAAAATAAGATGAAAGCGAAATAAAACTTACCCGAGCTGCAAGGAGACAGATTAAGCTAAAGTCTCAACCACTGGCTCTGTCTTGGGCAACTTGGACGACGTCTCCCACGCCTGCCGACGCCGCTCCAGATCCTCGCGTAGACTGCGGATGCGTTCGCTTAACGTCTCGGGGCGGCCAGGAATGGAGGACTTTGTAGTGCCATAGCTGTTTATGTTGGGGGTAGCAGTGACTTGGGTTTCGGCGACTGTGGCATATAACCGAGACAGGCTCTCTAACGTCGGCGGCTGCTCCGGCCAAACCTCATCGTCATCGTCGGCGCCAGCATCGTCGTCGATGAGAAGCGGCGTGTCAAGTCCATCGTCCGATGCCATGGAGCGCTGGTCGAGCATGGCACGCAGCATGTTGAAGCTGGCGCGAACCTCGGCTGCCTTGGCCTGGACACGGTCAAAGACCTGGCGTCGAAGACAAGCGCTGCACTCGCGGCCGACACGGAGGGGCAGCAAGAAGGGAACGTTGTGGATCAGATCTCTTGGGCTGTTGCCGTTGTTGCAGATATCCTTGACGGGGTAGTAGCGGTCAGCGGCATGGTCGCAGGCAAAGACGTACCGGCGGGTCCAGTAGGTGGTTGTGGTGGTGCGCTTGGCTATCTTGTCCCGAGTATCCATTTTGTGAGGCCGGCGTTGGAAACGGTGAGATGTCGTGATGCCGTACGGTCGAGTTTGGACGGTCGTGTCGGAGGCTTGTGTAAGTTTTTATTGAGAGATGGTATACGAGAAAAAAATCCCTCGTATGACGGGAAAATGAGAACTACTGTCAATGTCTTTGAGGAACGGTCATTGTTATATGAAATTGCTTGTCCAAGGTGGTGGATGAACAGATAAACAATGTCGCGATGACTGCTTTGTGCAGCACTGTCTTTGTGCATTGTTCACCGCATAGCATGCACACCTTTGTTGTCAGATTTGGTGTCGTTCAATACACAGCACAAAATCGCCAAAGAAGTCAATAAACAAAAAAAGAACAAAGGCAAATGCTTCTTGTTATTTCTGTAAAGACGCTGTACGACACCAATATGCCAAATGAGATGCACTCAAACCTAATCCAAAATCTTGGAGGCCAGGATCTCCTCGTAGTCTCGTGCCCAGGCCAACCTCGGTGCATCGCCTTCCTCCTCGCCCCGTGGTCTTTGAAACGGTTTTGACTCCGAAACATGCGGCACCTCGTAGCCCAGCCGGACCAGCGTCTGGATCAGCTTGCTCGTCGCCGGCCCGTCGCCGTTGGCCATGGCAATGCCGCCACCACGACCGCCGCCCGTGCCTTGGCTGCCCGCGTGGACCAGGCACTCGAGGTCTGTGGTCGAGTCGCCCATGTACACGACGGCGTCGTCCGAGTCGGCCGTTGCTTCGGCCACAGCCGCCTCTAGAGCCTCCACCTTGTCCGAGCACGACGCAAACGGCACATTGTCGTCGTGCTCGTGGACTTGGCCGACGGCTGTGGGCGCATCTTTTCGCCGGAAGTTGGGGATGATGGCCCCGGATGCGGTCACCTTGTTGGCAAACACGCGAATGCCGCTTTTTCCAAACTCGCCGCCCGCTGTCCCTCGGATCCCTCCACTCAAAACACCTTGGATCCATGCGTCTGACCAGTTGACCGACACAATCGACACGGGCCACTGACGCCGTGTGGCCGTCTCGCGCAGGAACTCGGAGAAGCCCCGCCGTACGCGGACGCGCCTGTCGTCTTTGTCTTCGTTGCCGTTGGCCCCAACCGCCTTTTGGCCCGCAGCAAAGAGCCGCTCCTGTGCCGGTGCCATGCCGGCAAACAGCCCCGCTTCGCGCAGCCGCCGGATGGACCGGCAGTCGACGCTGTGCAAGCTCCTCTGGAAGGCGAGCTCGTGCTCGAGCGTCGTGCGCGCGTCCTCGGGCAGGGCATAAGCCGCCTTGTGGTCGCGGTGGTCGGCCAGGTACTTGTCGACAATGTCTTTCCAGCGGGCGTCCCAGCCGGGCTCACCGCTGGTCGTCTTCCGGGACTGCTGCTCCTGGAACTCGACGGCAAATGCTGCAAGGTGGTCGATGGTGTCGTGGACGGTAATGGTGCCGTCAAAGTCGAGGACGATGTGCATGGCGGCGGCGGTTGCTGTCAGTCTTGTTGCGGCGGCACTGTCACTGTAGCTGTCTCTGCAACTGCACAAAAACGGCGAAATGGCCTGCCTCCAGGGTAGTGTCTGCAAGGCCTGCCGTGCCAACAAGGGAATGAGCATGAGCACTGGCCCCAGAATGAACAGACCCAAGTTTCTCCGTGTCAACGTCGTGAGCATTAGAACACCGCTTGGCGCCGAGTTCGGCCAAGCTTGAATTACGTAGACCATCTCTCCGCAGACTATACATACGGAGATAAGAAGCAACCCCCCATTCCACTTTAACGGGGCTGTAACTCAGTGGTAGAGTGCTCGCTTTGCATGCGAGAAGCCTAGGGTTCGATCCCCTACTGCTCCAATTGGATTTGTTTTTTGCTTTTCGACGGTTTTTTTTTTTTTTTTTTGGACGCAACAAGCCGTTCCGCCCAGCCTCCCAACGTACTAATTTTGATTCTTATTACATTAGCCTTATTACGATATTTATTTAAGTTTTCTTCCCTTTCGGGAGTTTATCTTTGAGTGGCGTGTAATCCATCAAGCCAAGCCGCGTCGGTGTTCATTTTCGTTTTTTGTTTCTTTTTTTCGTCTTAGGTATGCAAGAGTCTGCTGGCACTCCGGGATGAGGCAAGAATGAAATTCACTGCGCGGTAGCAGAAAGCCACTTGTAGAAAGCCACTTCGCACTGTCTTTGCCATTGCCTCTGCTTTACATATATGGTCGTTCGACGTGTATGCGTTTTTGGGACTTTCGGCCTGGGGACGCAACAATTTCTGCTTGTTTTGGAGTTGGTGGTCGCGAAGTCCGTCCAGTTGGGATACTGGAAAGACTAGACCGAGTGGCAGAAGCAAACGAGGTTGACAGACTTGGCACATCATCGTCATCCCAGCTACGCTTCTGTGCTCGACCCCTTGGCTGATGGTCCCTATCGCGGTCGTGGTCGCTCGTACCACCTTCATCATCTGACCAGGAGTAGTCACTACCGCCATCAGCCAGGATGCCGCCGTGCGTCGAATAGGACCTCTTCTTTGGGCTGACACTCCGACTTTGTGACCGCGCAGAGTCGAAAATCTGAGCAATAGACCTGACATCAAGTCCTCTTATATTGCGGGTCTCGGACTCACCTTTGATATTGTTCCACAGGAGGACAGTGCATTCGAAGTCTGACTGAAAAAAGGGCATATGCTCGTCCGTAAATATGGACCATGCGAAGCGCGCAAGGAGGTATTCGACGCTGATGCCGCAGATCGGCTGGGGTAGGCGGTTGTGGTATAGACCGATAAGTTCGGGTGAGCCCGACGGCAACAACACGTGTGACACAAGCTTGACAGACTCGGATGCACACGTTCCGAATCGCTTGGGTATGAAGGAAAAGCGACGTAAGTCAAAAAGATGATGCAGGTCCTTACGAAGGACAATGATGTTCTTGTCGTCGTTGATAGCTGATACCTCTAGTGGTCGCCGGCCGTACCTACAAGCAGTCAATTGTTAGTTTTGCTCAAGAGAACCAAAAAAGGCAGAGTGTAAAGAGAAAAAGGAAGGTGTTCCGTAACGGTTAAACCATTTGATATAGAACGGGATAAGAACTGATTAGGGTGGTTTACCTATCCATCTTATTCGACACAAACCAAAGCCGTTCTCCTTCCGGAACGAGGTGTGCCTTTTCAACGCCATTCATGTGCCCGGTTACCCGGCAGGTAATATCGCGGTCCATTGCCGCGGCAGGGCCCTTCACCGTCGGACGTGGTGGGATGAAATCGGGAAAACGCAGGCCTCTCCATGGAAGTGGAAGGTTACCGCGTGGCGTGCCATCGTCCGCTTCGAAGCTGCCGTGTGGGAAGCGCCAGTGATGGAACGATGGGATAACGGGATATTTGACTACAACGTAAACAGTGATTGTTAGTCATCGGACCTTTTAAGTTTGGGGTAAAGGAAGCAGAGGGGGGAGGTGTGTGGGCGGTGGAAGAAGAATAGGATATACATAAAGGGTCGTCTCCATCAACACAGAAAAAGTATTCGCGTCCATGGAGTGAGCCGTCCTGCGGGCGATCGACCCGTTGAAGATCGTTGGTGGCCGAGGCTTTCAGTGCCAAGTAGCCGCCGTCCCAGTCCACGCCAGCGATGATGCAGCAAGCCGCCAATGCAAGATCGTAGTCGAGCCCGCCATCGCCGTCTGCGGCCATAAGCACAAGTAAGTCGGGAGCTGAGTCGGGGTAGGCTGGGTGTCGAAATCGCACGGCGCGCGGCGTCGGGCCCAGCGACAGCGCTGCCGCTGGAGGCGTGAAAGCCGGAAGTGCTGCCATATTTCGGACTCGTCGTTATTTGGGGCAGTACAAATTGTAGATTTGTGGTCAGCGCCAGGTGGTACTGGCTTTTCGCCGAGTTGTTGGATCAAGGCTGATGTTTGCGAGCGTGGTCGCTCAGGCAACAACTGCCTGTTTGGGCCACACTAGAAGTTGGGGTTCTAGGCTGTTCAGACACTTCATACTGCAATAGCCCAAATGTCGCTCAACCACAATCCCTCAAGCAAACAGTAAGGGCTTGCGTCGGCTTTGGTCGACCAGGTATCTGTCTCAAAGAGCGCAAAAGCACCCCGCCTGTCCGCGACTCAAGTTCTTTGATTGTTGTTTTGAGTTCGGGGTGAAACCGGATGTCAACCTCTCTACCGGTGTACTTCTTGTAGACGAGCACCATCGCTACCGTTGATGAACGAAATGAAAGCTTTCGTAATACCCTTGTTTTCGAAAGTGATACTATCAAGTTTCGATCTCCAATCTGGGTCACCCGTCTTTGTGCAAAATGCTTCCCAGCGTTGTTGGGGTTGGACAATCATTTCTTTCGTATCTTTTTGAGAATCTGGGTCTCGCGGGCTGGGCTTGATTACCGCTCGCCCATATTTGTCGCAGCTCGTCAGCACTTGGGCTCATCCGAGAGCGGGCGCGAGCCGGCTGGTCAAGAAGTTGAGGCTTCATGTTGTTGAAAAAGAACTTGGTGAACGTTTGTGTTAGAAATGAGAAAATACGAGGACTATCCTACATTAATAAATTAGAATAACTCTTCTTGTCTTTCAGTTCTTTTTATCCTTTTCTCTTATTCTTATTTCTGTTTTCTGTTTATATTAAGGGGTCAAACGATAACACGTCCCCCCGACTACTCCAATTGGATTGTTTTTTCTTTTCTTTTCTCTTTTTTTTTAGACGCAACAAGAAGTTCCGCCCATTCTCCCATTCTCCAAGAGTATTCCTTTGATTCTTATTAATTCACATTAGCCTTATATTTATTGATCTTCATTTTACGATGTTTATGTAAGTTTTCTTCCCTTTCGGGAGTTTATCTTTGAGTGGCGTGTAATCCATCAAGCCAAGCAGAGACCCTTTCCCTCCAGGCTGCTGGCATTGTCGTTGGTGTTCATTTTCGTTTTTCGTTTCTTTTTTCGTTTTGTTGCTGTCCCTGTTCCACGCAGAGTCCCCCCAAATGACACATCGAAAAATATGTACACGCACCGACGACCGGTGCAGAAAAGAAAAAAGGAAAAACGGATGCAAAAGCGAACCAGTCTATGTGAGATGGAAGGAAATGAATGGCAAGAAGAACAAGACCCATCCTTTTGTTTGCCCAGGCAATGAATAAAAAAAATAAAAAAAAGGAGACGACAAGGGAATGAAATGAGATGTGCCAAGAAGATGCAGCAAAGATGCTAGAACAACAAGAACTCCTATTCCTGGTTCAATAGTTGAGACAGTCCATAAATATGGTTTTGTAGTGTTTTTTTTTGGTTTCCTGACGGCCTCCTCATTTTCGGGTTTCGGTATACCCGCCACGTTATCTCTTCCTCGAAGACGTATGATACAAGGGATTATTGAAACAGTATGCGATATGGCGAAAAGATGGCTCTGTGAAGGCGATGCGGAAAGATGGAGGCGAAGGGAGTGGAGCAATGATGTGGTCGGTAAAGGTGTTTGAGGACACCAGTTGGGCATGAGAAGAAGACAGAGCGAGAAAGAGACACAAAATGGACACGCCTTAGATGTAATCGCGGCCGCTCTTCTGCATCTCAATCAACCGCCAGCCGCGTGTCTCGGGGTTGCTGACGTCCTCGGGCACGCGCGTAATGCCAATGGCGTACGTCACCAGCTGCACCTTGTCCTCCATACCGGCCGCCAGCTCGTCCGTCTTGACCTGGCGGTAGACGTGCACCTCCTGCGTGCGGCAGGTGATGATGAACACGGGGATCTCGCCGGGCTCGAGCATGCGGGCCTTGAGAATATCGACGTGGCGGATGTCAAGAATGCGGCCGTCCGACTTGAGGCCGGCCGTCAGGTACTGCTTGGTCAGGGCCTCGTAGACCGAGTACTGGGCCTCGGACAGCCACAGCTTGAGCGTCTCGACGTCGCCCTTGACGTAGGCATCCAGCACTTCGGGCAGGATGTACTCGCGCAGCTCGCGCAGAAACGGCTCGAGCTGGAAGGCCGGGTCCATCTGGCGCAGCTTCTTGATGACCATGGCGGTCTCGTTCTCGGCAAAGAAGCCGGCCACTCGGTCCGTGATGCTGCGGGCCGTCGAGATCAGGGGGTTCTCCGACTCGTTGTAGACGTCCTTCATGCTGAAGAAGCCCTGGACCACCTTGTTCGAGTCCTTGAAGCCGCGCCACGCCTCCTTCCAGGCGGCGTCCTTGTGCACCGTGACGTTGGTGCCTGCGTCCGGGTTTTCCTCAAAGACCTCGGGGGCCCCGTTGGCGCCCTGCGCGGCGCGCCACTTCTCGCGGCGCTGGCGGCGCTCCTCCTTGTCGGCCCAGCCGCCGTAGCGCGAGCTGCTGCCGTCGTCAATGACGTCCTTGACGTTCTTGTAGGCCTCGGTCTCGCGGATGGGCTTGGTGGCCTTGTCGAGCACCTCGCCGGTCGCGTTGGCGCCGGCGCGCACGCCCTTCATGACGGGCGTCTCCCAGGTCCAGGCGGCACCTTTGCCGATGGTGGTGGCGGTGGACTTGATCACCGTGGACGCGGTGGAGGAGACGGCGCCCGAGGTCGCCTCGTAGGCCTTGCGTGCGCGCTGCACAGACTCGCTCTCGGTGAACTGGTGGGCGCCCTCGGCCAAGGCCTTGGTGGAGTCGTTCCACTCCTTGGACTGCTTGAACTCGGACTGCATGGTCTCCAAAAAGACCTGCCACGGGGTCTTGTCGCCGTGGGGCGGCGGTGGCGGCGCGGCCTCATTGTCCTCCTTGGCCTTGCCATCCTCGCCCTCACCCCCCTTGCCCTCGCCCTCCTTGCCTTCACCCTCCTGGCCGTCCTTGGCCTCCTTCTCGGTCTTCTGCTGCTCCTCGGCGGCGGCACCCTCCTTGGCGCCTGCCTGCGCCTCAGCCTTCTTGGATTGTTCTTCTGACGGCGGCGGCGGTGGTGTAGAGGACGACGAGGACGACGAGGACGACGATTGCGGCTGTTGTTGCGTTCGGAGGACGGTGGCGTGGAAGGCACGCGCCTGCGTCGGCATGGCGAGGCGGATGGAGGTCGGGAGGAAGGGCGAGGTTAATGCGGAGGAGGAGGAGGAGGAGGAGAAAGTGGAGTGAGTGGAAGAGAGAGGGGTGCGCGATGCGGCATCTTGGCTGCGCAAGAGGGACGGCGACGTCAATAACCGGCGGTAGGCCGGTGTGCGGCCGGTTGTGAGGAGAGAGGAAGAGGCCCGCGAGAGGGCGCCGGGGTGTGCCTGCCGTGCGACGTTCATCTTGGGCTGTGGGGTGTATGTGACGACGGTGGAAGGTGCGAATAGGAAGAGGAAGTGAAAGCCTCGTGCCTTCCCGGTCGGTTGAGGAAAGAGCACAAAAGGCTGATCGTTTCGAGGCAGACGAGGGAAGGTGCGTTTTGTGTGTCTGCGTGTGGGGTGGAAGGAACTCGGTGGCGGGCTGGGAATGGGAAAAGAAGCGAGGCAAAAACGGCTTTTACTGAATTTTTTCGGTTTAATTTTTTTCGCCAGTCTTGGTCGTCTTCCTAGCGGGCCTGGCCTGGGAGGACTAGGGAACGCGATCGAATACGACGATTTTCTTGGGTGGTAGGAATTGGCTACAGAGCGGACAGTGGCTTGTCGGAGCGGCTTTGGGGCATTTGGGGCTCTGGAAAAGCAACTGCCATAATTGGACTGAATTTTCTTTGTCTTCGTAGGGAAGGTGCCAGTGGCTGTCGGGGGAAGGAAGCAACCTACGGAGAATGCCAGATGCAGTAGACGGGGAAGCGCTTGACGCTGATTGGTTGGTGGGGCGGGCGAGCTTTTTCAAAGGGGCATCGGATCTGACCATTGAAAATAGTATAGCCCGAGTGTCGAAGAAAAACACACCTTGACGAGCGACCGCAACCAAACCTCCATTCGCCCACGACACCCCACGACACCGACCTCGAGTTCTCACCTCGCCATGGAGAAGGTGTCCGCCGGCTGTCTGTGCGTGGCGCGCACGCTGGTACGGTCAATTGCCTCACCAGCGCTGCGACCAGCATTCCGATTTATGTCGTCGACGCCCTCCTCCTATTCCTCCACCTCCACAGCCCTGCGGCGGCCATGCGCAGCAGCACACCCGATACGGCTGTTCTCCAGCACATCAACTAACCGCAATGCGGATCGGCCACCAGCCAGCGGTGGCAGCAGCAGCACTGCCGCACCCGCACCTCCGCGGCCAAGCAGCGCCAGCCTCATGGAGGGCCTGGCCGACCTGCTGCCGTCGACCCCTGGCACGTCCGGCTCGTCCCTGACCGGCCAGGCATCGACATCGTCGGCACTGTCTGCGTCTGCCGCCCCGTCTTCGACGCTGACCGCGGGCATGGACGACATTGACAGCATGAAGAACGACGTTGAGGACATGTTGGGCGAGTTCCACCTGGCCATCTACGCGCACAAACACAACACACACGTGACCTTTTCGAAGCCCAACGGCAACGTGATCATGTCCATGTCGACGGGCAACATTGGCTTCAAGCGGTCGCACCGCGGCACGTACGATGCGGCGTACCAGCTGGGCGCCGCCACCTGCGACCGCATGTACCGGGGCAACTGGCACAAGAACATGCACAAGATGCGGGTGACGCTGCGTGGGTTTGGCCCCGGTCGCGAGGCGATTACCAAGGTTCTGCTGGGCCAGGAGGGCAAGCTGCTGCGCACCAAGATTACGCGGGTGGCCGACACGACGCGGCTCAAGTTTGGCGGCACACGGTCGCCGCGGCCGCGTCGCCTGGGTTAGCCGCGGACAGTCGGGGAGGGGTTGTGCTGCGCATTTGGGACACATGCTTGTACTTGTAGATATAGGAAGAGACATGCAAAATCAAGTCTACTTTATCTTGTTGCGTTTCGTGTCGTTTTGCTGTCGAGGTTGTCGGAGGTGGATTATATGTTGCTTTGTGGCATATGTTTGTAGCGGGGCATAGGCATGAATGGTTGGCAAACCAGCCCACTGGAGAGCGTAGTATTACAGGGCTCCGAACCACCCACGACCACTAAAATTCTAGAATCGTTAGCGGCCGTGACATCACACCAATCTTTTCACTTGCAAACCGTCAAAACGTCAAGGCAATGGGCACAGCTCCAAGGTGACCATGTCCACACGAGACTCAATACCACCGCCCTCTGCGGTCTCCGCAGTCTCCTCGGCCTCACCACCCCCCGCTACTTCTTCTTCCTTCTTCAACCTCGACACGCTGTTCGAGAACCCCGTTTTCGCCGGTGGTATCGGACTCGCCGGGCTCGGAGCGGCTGCAGCAGCCGGTCGACGCGGCCTTATTGCGGGCGCCCAGCTGCTGCGGCGGCGGCTGCTCGTCAATGTCGAGATCAGTCGGCGTGACCCGTCGTACCCCTGGGTGCTGGCATGGCTGTCGGAGCCGCGGCCGCCAGGCGGGTTCCTGGCGCAGCGCATCACGCGCATCCACAACCTCTCGGTGGCCACCGCGACAAAAGCCACGAACCCGGGCGGCGACGCAAACCAAGGCAGCAATGGGCCCGTGCAGGCGTCCTTTTTCCTGCAGCCGGGCTACGGCCGCCACATCATCCAGCACCGCCCGGGCGTGTTTATTGCCGTCAGCCGCGAGAAGCAGAGCACGGCCAACATGTCGACGGGCGAGCCGCACGAGACAGTGACGCTCACGACCCTCTATGCGCACCGCCACGTGTTTGAGGAAGTGTTCTCGCAGGCGCACGCGCTCGCCGCCCAGGCGGCCGAGGGCAAGACGCCCGTGTACAGCGTGCAGGGCATGGGCTGGGGCACTCTGGGCGAGCCACGCACCAAGCGGCCGCTGGCGTCCGTCGTGCTGGACCGCGACGTCAAGGAGCACATTGTCGCCGACGTGCGCGACTTTCTGCAGCGGCAGCAGTGGTACGTCGACCGCGGCATCCCCTACCGCCGGGGGTACTTGCTGTACGGGCCCCCCGGCAGCGGCAAGACGTCCTTCATTCAGGCGCTGGCGGGCGAGCTCGATTATGGGCTGGCCGTTGTGAACCTGAGCGAGATTGGCATGACCGACGACAAGCTGGCGATGCTGCTGATGAAGCTGCCGCGGCGCAGCATTCTGCTCCTCGAAGACGCCGACGCCGCGTTTGTCAACCGACGGGCCGCGCGCGACGCCGACGGCTACAGCGGACCCACGGTGACGTTCTCGGGCCTGCTGAACGCGCTGGATGGCGTCGCAGCGGGCGAGGAGCGCATCGCGTTCCTGACGACGAACCATATTGACCGACTGGACCCGGCGCTGATCCGGCCAGGTCGTGTCGATATGATGATGCGCATCGGCGAGGCCACGTCGTACCAGGCGGCGCAGATGTGGGACCGGTTCTACGGCGACGTTGACAAAGATGGCGCCGGGCGCGAGCGCTTCCTGCGGCGGTTGCGTGACCTGCGGCTGGTGGAGGACGACGCTGATGCGGACGGTGCTGCGGCTGCGGTTGCAGAGAGGTCCGGGGACAGCGTGCCAAGGCGGCACACGAGCACCGCGGCCATCCAGGGCCTATTTTTGTTCAACAAGAACGACATGGAGGGTGCCATCAACATGGCCGAAGGCCTCATTCCGCGGCAGTTTGAGCCGGAGCCGACCGACCCCGGGGGTGCGATCAAAGCGCCGGCGTAGGGGAGCATGTATGCTCCCTTTTCTGTACTATATGCACTTCATTTTGTCCCTCTACTTTATTTGATGTACAAACACCTCGGGCAATAGACAAAATTAGGATACCCCTTTCAACAACTTTTACTCTGTCAGAACCAGTGTTCCATGAACTACGACATATTGCAGTGATCTATCTAGATTCATATCCATCCATGTCCATTCATATCCCGGCTTCCGATACTTATTAGTTGCCGAGTCAATCCCTTGCCACTCTCCCCTCGTCGCCTTCTTTCTTCCATTGTCAGTCCTCCATTATTTCTACCTCTTCCCACCTATTCCGTGATATGGTCAGTTCACCTCGAACCGGAGGTTGTCGCTTATATGCATGTAAGCAGATATCGCACTAAACGAAGTAACGAATACCTTGCGACCCATTTTTCGGTACCTTTTTATCGATAAGGATTTTTGTCAGAGGACACCGCCTAAAAAAGTAACTGCTATAAGTCGGCAGAAAAAATAAAACGACCCGAAACGCCGCCAGCCTCTTCTTCCACCAGCAACGAGGGCATCTCGTCGGCGATTTTGCAAGACAGATCTTTCCACCACACAAACCACAATTGCCCTTCCTTACGAATTCTCCGCCGCTCTCCCTCCTCCTCACATACGACGATGCTCAGACAAATCACCCCGCGCAATGCGCGCTCCAAGCGTGCCCTCGAGAAGCGCGCACCCAAGAACGACGAGAACCCCAAGACCTGTCTGTTCCTGCGCGGCACGTCGGCCTCCCAGATCGTGCAGGACTGCCTGACGGACCTGCACGCCATGCGCGCGCCGCTCGCCAAGAAGTTCACCAAGAAGAACGACGTGCACCCGTTTGAGGACCCGGCCAGCCTCGAGTTCTTCTCGCGCAAAAACGACGCCAGCCTGCTGCTCTTTGGCAGCAGCAGCAAGAAGCGCCGCCACTGCCTGACGCTGTGCCGCACCTTTGACTACCAGATGCTCGACATGCTGGAGCTGTACGTGGACGAGACGACGGTGACGCGCATCGGCCAGTTTGCCGGCGAGGACGGCAAGAAGCGGACGTTCCCCGTGGGCGCGCGGCCGATGCTGCTGTTTGCGGGCACGCCCTTTTACGAGGGCGGCGACGGCATCGAGGGCGGCCGCCGCGACGGGCAGGGCGGCGTGGCGCCGCACGTGGCGGGCGCGACGTCGGACGCGGGCCGCAAGTACGCGCTGGCCAAGAGCCTGCTGACGGACTTTTTCCGCGGCGACAGCTCGCCCGACAAGATTGACGTCGAGGGCTTGTCGCACATTATCGTGTGCACCGCTCCCGAGGGCAAAGAGGGCAAAGAGGGCAAAGAGGGCAAAGAGGGCGCCCAAGGCGCGGAGGGTGCTGCCGGCACCGACGCCGTGGCCCTGCCTCTGCTGCACCTGCGCGTGTATGCTCTGCGCACCAAGCGCAGCGGCCAGCGGCTGCCGCGCATCGAGGTCGAGGAGATTGGCCCGCGGTTGGACATGCGTCTGGGCCGGTTCAAGGAGCCGGACACGGAGATGCAGAAGCAGGCGATGCGCAAGCCCAAGACGACGGAGGCGCGCACCAAGAAGAACATTGAGACCGACGGCATGGGCGACAAGGTGGGCCGTGTGCACCCGGGCAAGCAGGACATGAGCGAGCTGCAGACGCGCAAGATGAAGGGCCTGAAGCGGCAGCGCGGCGAGGCGGAGGGTGCGGCGGGCGACGACGACGGCGACGATGCCGACCGGGCAGTGATTGAGGATGCCGGCGAGTTCACGGGTGTCACGGGCGTTGTCGAGCTCAAGAACGACTTTTCCAAGAAGAAGGCGAGACGGACATAGGAGAGGGGTGAAAGACGAACGAGGAAGAAGCACAATCATCGTGTGTAAAAAAAAAAGCAACTTGTTCTTTTAGATTATTTTATTTCTGGAGCACGGCGTCATTCGGACAGTCTTTAGGACACATACTGCTTTGTTTTCTTGTTTTCATGAAACACTTTTTTTTTTCTTGCAATTTACACAGCTTGCAGTATTTTTTGGCTCTAGCATCAGAAGGTAGAGTAGTTCGAATGGTATGGTTTGTATATATTTGTTCAATATACGGATCTCAGTCAATCGTTTCAAGTAACAACTACATACCTCTGAGAGAACCAAATGTAAGAGGACGAATGTGGTCCTGGTCAGACAACACGCGCTGGCCAATATAAAACGCCAGAAATCAGTTCCCATCCCCAAGTGTCACTCCTGAATGCACACGACTGGCTACCCATCGCCTAGCTTTCTTTCCTCGTAAGAGTGTTTAAAGAACACCTTCAAGAATCGGACAGTAAAGAAAGGCCAATTATGAGCCCCCCCCCTCCACACCCATCCCGGCCCAAAACGTAAAATACAAGTACAAATGGTTTAAAAACGCTCACAAAAAAAAAAAGAAAATAAACTCCGCGCCTTCTCACATATGCGCCGAAACGATGTTGGGGTCTCTCACTTTCTGCATACACGGCCAGCAGCAGTCACCCGCCTCTATAAGCTGGCAAAGTTGAACTCGTTCAACTCTGACGGCACCCCGCCATTGTTAATTGTCTCCGTGATCATGTCGATGTGGTGCACGTAGCTTTCGGACCCGGCCGCAGCACCGGCACCGGCGCCGCTGGAAACCAGGCCGGCTGCATCGTCCGTACCGGCACCGCCGCCGCTGGTGCCGTCCTCCGTGTCGTGCCAACTAGCGCCCCAGACCTCGGTGGGGACATAGTCCGATGGGTGGTTGTCGTCGTGGTACAGGGCGACGCGGACGGCCCACTGCATGTGCGGCCACCAGCGGCGCTCGACGTCGACGGGGACGGCGTCCGAGTTAAACATGGACACGACCCCCAGCACTTCGCGGCGGGCCATGCCGTGCAGCCACCAGACGCTGTCGAGGGTCTTGAGCATGGCGAAGAAGCAGGCCAAGATGGTCAGGGCGCGCGGTGTGCGGCTGCTGAGCAGCTCGACGAAGCGGCGCGATACGGTGGCCGGGAAGGCCAGGCAGGCGCCATTGTTGCGCATGCCGTGGGCCCAGTTGAGGACGGCGACGGCGTGCTGGTAGGCGTGGCGGGTGCGGGCGCTCTCGTCTGGGTCGTCGGCGACGTGGACGCTGTCGCGCAGAATGTTGGCGATCTGGTGGCTGTTGGCGGTCGGGGAGCCTGCCGGGTGTGGGTGCTGGTGCTCGAGTTCGGCGTCGCGCTCGCTGTTGCTCGTGCAGACGCAGCTTGGGCTGTGGTGCCGGTGCGCGCCCTGCTCGGAACGGGACGAAAACGGATCGTTGGCCGCCGAACTTGCGACGTGGCACTCGCTCGTGGCGCCGGACGCGCTCGCGACGGCCGCCAGCTCTTCGTCCACGCCGTCCAGCAGGTGGCCGAAAAATCCGTCCTTGGCAGACGCAATGTCGAGGTGCAGTGCCGGCTGCGCATTGATGATGGGGAGCACAACGTTGCTGCGGCGCAGCCAGGGCCACGAGGCGGCTGTGATGGCCTTGACGCCCTGGAACGCGTGGAACCAGGACATGGGCAGGCCGTAGTTGCCACTACTCACGCCAATGGACATGTGGGACAGGGAATATGGGTCGCGTGCCGGCGGCTGGCCGTTGGCATGATGGGCGGGTGCGGACGGCTGTTCGTCTTTGCTAAAGATGCGCGTGGCGGTGGACTGGAAGGCGATGAGCGTGGAGTTGAGGAAGAGGGCCTCGGCATTGGAGGCTGTGATGCCCTGCTGCAGGAGGCGGTTGTACTCGCTGAGGGACGAGCCCATGTAGGCGTGCGAGGCGCGGATGAGCTCGCGGTCGTGCGGAAACTCGCTGCGCAGGTGGAGAGCGGCTACGGCCAGGACAGCGTCGGTGAGATGGTTGGAGGCGGCATTGACGGAGCCGCTGGCGGCCGCAAAGGCCACGCGGGGCACATTGTCGCGCCAGATTTGCTCTGCCGAAGGGCTCTGGCACGAAAGAGTCTTGCTTGTCTCGGTGGTGTAGTGGTGCAGCAGGCGCATCTCGAGCAGGCGGGCGGCTGTTGCTGAAGCCGGCGGCGCAAGAGCCAAGGATGTTGGTGATGCAATGGTCGGAGAGACAGACGGCGGGGGCCCGAGTCGTGCGATGGCGGCGGCATTGGCCTTGATCGACGGTATTGAGGGGGTGGCCGGGACGGCAAAGGAGCCAGCAGGTGTGGCTGCGGCCGGCGTGGCGCCTGGTGTGGAGGCATAGGAAGTGCGCGGTGTGTGGGCAATGTCGGAAGCGGCATTGGGGAACTCAAAGTCGCACTGGACGCCGTGCTTCTCGCAGTTGTAGCAGCGGGGGCGGATCTCGTCGCACTGAGGCTGTTAGACGGTGAACAGTGATGGCAAACGAAGCGAGAGCAGACATGCCGGAGGCACGACAGCCATGGCTTACCTTGATCTTGCGCGACTTGCAGCGGCGGCAGCCCGCTCTAGACTTTTTATGTGAGCGCCGCGGAGGCATTGTGACTGTGGAGAAGGGGATGGGACGTGCAAGTGGCGTCGACAATGGGTTGTGAGCGCAGAAAATATAAAAAGGCGGACGGGACGGTCAATGTAGAACAAGGAGGGCACGCTTAGGCACGTGTCAATGAGCGGCGGGAGGATCGGAGTTGACGGTAAATGCACAGGGACGTGACGTCAACCAAGCCATTGGTTCAGGCGGCTGCCTGGTCATGGTAGTGAGGCCGTCTCCGGGCGTAATTTCGGGGCGTGCCCCTGAGGCTGCACGGATCGGGCCAGGATAGACGTGAGGAAGGGAAGGGCGGAAACGGGGCAGCAGAACGGGACGGCGAACGGACAGGACTGAGGGTGTGTCTGACGACCGTGAGATATGCAGACAGATGGTACGGGGGAATAGATCGTGCAGAGAATCGAGAATGCGGAGGTCGAAAATGCGAAAATACAAACGTCGAAATGGAAGCGGCAGTCGTCTGGGTCGAGACACGAGCCGCGGAGCCGCGTAGGATGCAAATGACATGGAACAGCCGTGTTTTCCAGAACATGCAACGCTGACGGGGAACGACTGAACCCGAGGGCCCGAGCACTAGTGTCTGTGCTAACTGGAGGAACGGTCAACTGTGGATGAAGCAACGAGGGCGAAAATGCAAAATAGTGAGTTTTGGTGATTGATGGTGCTGCATTGGCGCCCTTTCCCATTTGAGCCACTGGCGGCCTGAAAGGCATACGTTCGTGCTAGAGTGGCGCTGATTGGCCACAAGGGTTCCGGCGCAGAGGAGAAAAGGAAGGAGCCCCAGCCGGATCATGGACTTTCCGTGCCATCGTGCATAGTGCGAGGGCGCGAAGAAGGCGCAGCCGACAATGTGTCTCGCGCCTGGGCAACAGGCAGGTGCGGATGACCCTCGAGAAGCAAGAACGACGAAGAGTCGGGCATTGCAAACAAATGATCATGGAAAGAGCGTTGCGGGAAGCCGATTACTTGGATGATCGGTTGGGAAGCTACGACCTTAAATCCTGTGAAGTGAAATGGTAATGCGGAATAAAAGGAGCAGAATTAAGATCCGAGATAAGAGGATCAATGCGTTGAGGCTGCGGGAGCCGAGAGGCCGGGTTAGGGACAGAGACAGAGACAACGAACAGACGGGAACGAGCGGCAGATTCGACGATTGTACTGTGTGTTGTCATCTGATGAGATACTCCCCAAAGAACACAAACAAATGTGACCAGCTCTACAATACCAATACGCAGAGTGCGATGCAAAACAGTGCTCCGTAAACAGTACTACGCTCTAGGACGTTGATCGACCAGGCCCAGAGAATGGCATCAGCCGTGCGGTCTTTTCGTTTTCAGGGTCCTAGATACTCCGTACATGGGCTATGGGACACAGGTGACAGGCTAACAGGGTATGGACACGGCTCGCGGGGCAGCTCATCGCTGAAGTTGCAGGGAAGTATGCCCGTAGAGAGAAGCACAGAACGTACGGGGCCGCAAACAATCTGGGGTGTCAGATCGATCAGCACCATCGGAACGAGTCAGCAAGACTCGCAAAAGGCCGTTGCCGTTCTATCGATAAACAGACAGCTATGACGACATGCGGCAGGGGCCACCAACACGCAGTAAGCGGACACGAAGTGCCGGTTGTGTGCTTGGTGACACAGAAAGACGCAGACAAGGTGATCGCCGTGCAAAAGAAAGGGCGTGGAGCAGCGTCAAATATCTTAACTGGATGACCAATAGTGATTATTTAAGCATTCCGCGTGGTTCGAGGGCGACCTGCAAAAGGCAGGCGCGGCTGGCTACGGCGGAGTATGTCACAGAAACAGAAAGAGCGGTGGACACGCACAGCGCGGAATGCTTGCAACTTCCTTTTTTGTGTAAGCAAACGGGTCAAAAATCTTAATCTGGGGCCTTTTCAGCTTTTTTCGACTCCCGTCACGCCAGTGGCCCAGGGCGGCTTTGGCAGTTGTGTAAGTGCTCGTATTCAACGGGCGGCAATTCGCGGGCTGGTTCATTGAGCTTAGAAATTATGGAATTGCCGTGGTGAGTAATAGAATCGGCCAGGAGCACCAAAGAAGCGAGCCATGTCATGAGAGCGAATCCCGAAGAAAGAACGACCGCTTGCGCAAGATATTTAAGGAAACGGCGACCATGGAACAGAGCACAACGCATTGAACGGGAAAGAGCCAGCAAGGAAGCCACAAAGATACAGACGAGAAGGAACGATCCAAGACTTTGGGCCTCGCTGCAGCTGCGACAAACTTCGCATCAAGTCCCATCAATTCCTCAGAACTGTGTTCAAGACGTGCCTCCAGAGGCATTAGCCGCATACGGCAAGTGAAGAGATTGAAAGAAAAATTTTAGAAGGAAAAGACGGGACGGGGACTACGTCCATCGTTTTGCAAACCGCCAATCACCAAAACCCCTCCTGCCCTCCTAGCTCCAAGGGCTTTTAAAGACGGAAGGAACCCCACACTGACTCGGCCATTGCGCCATCGCCGTGACATCTTGCGACTCGAGCAACTTCGCCTCTCGTTTGCATCGACAGCAGCCCTGCAGACGCCCTGAGTCTCTGAGCTCCTAACATTGCCTTATTTCTTCACACAAAGCTCTTTCGGGTCCTCTTCAAAAGCAACACACCCCCACGCATCTGCCCTCTTTCAATTCTGCCGCCCAGTCGAAATCGCAGCAAATTACACGGAAACATTTCCCACGTCATCGTCAGATCCAGATCGAGACAAGAATAAACGAATCATACACAAGACAAGACCGATAGTGCATTTGGATCTCATTGGCAGCTTGCGCCGGATCCAAGGACCGTCCACACGACCGCCCTCCACCCAGAACGAAACCACCACAAGCTCTATATCGCAGACCAGCCGAACATGACCGATTCCAAGCTGGCTCCAGAGCAGTCCGCATGGCTCAAGAACGGCGTGGCCGCCAGCAACGGATCTGCAGGCACCCCCACTGCCCAGAAGCAGGCCAAGGCGCAGGCACCCCCACGGGGCTTTGGCACCCTGGCCGTCCACGCCGGCAGCCCCCACGATCCGACCACGGGCGCCGTCATTGAGGCCATCAGCCTGTCCACGACGTTTGCGCAGTCGGCCGTGGGCAAGCCCGTCGGCGAGTACGAGTACAGCCGCAGCAGCAACCCGAACCGCACCAACTTTGAGAACGCCGTGGCCGCGCTCGAAAAGGCCCGCCATGCGCTGGCCTTTGGCTCCGGCAGCGCCGCCACGGCCACCATCCTGCAGGCGCTGGCCTCGTCGACCTCGGTTGGCCCGCCGCTCGACAGCGCCGCCGGCGACCGCGCGTCCATTGCGACGGCGGCCACGGCAGCGGCGGACGACAAGGCCTATGGCTCCTCGCACGTCATCTCCGTGTCCGACGTCTACGGCGGCACGCACCGCTACTTTACCCAGGTCGCCAAGGCCCACGGCGTGCGCGTCACCTTTACGCCCGCCATCGAGGTCGACATTGCCGACCACATCACGCCCGCCACCCGCCTCGTGTGGATCGAGACCCCCTCCAACCCGACGCTGCGCCTCGTCGACATTGCCGCCGTCGCCCGCACGGCCCACGCCCACGGCGTGCTGGTCGTCGTCGACAACACCTTTATGAGCCCCTACCTGCAGAACCCGCTGGAGCTCGGCGCCGACATTGTCGTCCACAGCGTCACCAAGTACATCAACGGCCACAGCGATGTCGTCATGGGCGTCGCCGCCTGCAACCGCGACGACCTGCACAAGCGCCTCGCCTTCTTGCAAAACGCCGGCGGCGCCGTCCCCTCGGCCTTTGACAGCTGGCTCGCCCACCGCGGCCTCAAGACGCTGCACCTGCGCGCGCGCGCCGCCTCCGGCAACGCCTTGGCCGTGGCCACCGAGCTGGAGCGCCGCACCGACCTCGTGCGCGCCGTCAACTACCCGGGGCTGGACTCGCACCCGCAGCGCGACGTGGCGCGGCGCCAGCACCGCGAGGGCATGGGCGGCGGCATGCTGTCGTTCCGCGTCAAGGCGGGCCGCGCGGCCGCCGAGCGGTTCTGCCAGTACACGCGGCTGTTTACGCTGGCGGAGTCGCTGGGCGGCATTGAGTCCCTGGTGGAGGTCCCGAGCAGCATGACGCATGCGGGCATTCCCCGCGAGCAGCGCGAGGCCGTGGGCGTGTTCGACGACCTCGTGCGTGTGAGCTGCGGCATTGAGGAGTCGCAGGATCTGCTGGAGGATGCGATCCAGGCGCTCGAGCGAGCCACGGCCGAGGTGCTGGCCGAGGCGGCGGCTGCTAATGGCAACGGCGCGTCCCACTAAGGAGGCTTGATGTCGTGAGAGGCTGCGACTCTCGACGTTGTTGGGAAAAGTTATCATTTGGTTTCCTGTTCTTGCGCATTGTTTACATGTTTTTACTATGCATAATACTGTTGGCTCTGGACCTATTCAACTGTTGGAATTATAGCGATAGAATTTTACATTTTACGTTTTGCCCTGCATTGGTTGTTTCTCCAAGGCGATGAAAATAGACATCAAAGGACATTCACATATGAATCACGGATTGCTATTGAGCGACAAAGTGATTAAACTCGTTTAGAATTGTAATAAATTGACCTTTTCATTCTGCAGAGAGGAGCGCTCCTCCCTTGGTATCGTCCCCCGCTTTTCTCCTCGCCCGTATCTAATTAAGACGCCGTTCACCCTCTTTCTGTGAGGGGCTGAGTTCGTGGAAAAGGGGAAAATGATGGATGACAGTGAAATGTATGAACAAGCACCGCGTACGGAAAATGAAAATGCCCGAATAGAAGCAAGCGTAATCCAATATGAGATGATATGAAGGTGGCAAGAATGGGAAGAAAATATGAGAGCAAATCGAAATTAGTTGTAAACAGCAATGCAACAAAACGCCGCCGAAAAAAACCTCGCTTTCCCATGCCATGAATGTTGGTTGTAAGTAGGCTTGATGCGCTGAGCATGAAGCTTCAGGGGTACAAGACAATGAAGTTAAAAAAGGAAGGGAAAATGATGTGAGAAATGCGGAAATGGAGAGACATAAAACAAGACGCCGTAGATGGCAGGCTGCGAGTAAATGGGAGCATGAACAAGATGAGATCTGAGGGCCAAGGCTAACCGAGACGTCGCATGCCCTCCACGCCCAGTGTCGGGACCTCGACGTCCTTCAGGCCGTAAATGCCTTCGTCGCGGCGTCGGTCGATGAACGAGTTGCACTCGTTGACCACCAGGCTCCACTCGGCCAGGGCACGGCCCGTATACTTGGCACGCATCTGCGCATCGTGGCCCTTGGGCTCGACAGGTTGCACGACCACGCGCTCGCGCTCGCGCTCTCGTTCACCATCGAAATCGTCCTCGGACACTGCCGCAGACGCGTGCCACTCGCTTCCGTCATTGGTACCAGTCGATGAGCTGCTGCGGCGGTAGGCCGTGCTGCTGTCATCGTCAACCGGAACTGATTCGGCAGGGTTGGCATTGCGGGCTTCGTTGATCAGGCCGCCCGTGGCAAAACCGGAGACGCGGCGCGTGATTGGGGGCAGGCCCGCGGCAGGTGGTGGCGGGCTCTCGGAGCGTTTGCCTGAAGCGGCAGTACGGGCGCTGACACGGGCCTGGGCCGGTGCCGGCAGCCGGGGGCAGGTAAGGACACGCTCACGGTAGGCCGGCGGGAGCACGATCTCACCCTGCCCACCACCAAAGTTTTGCCAGGGGATGTTGTGCAGCATGAACCGAAAAACGAATTGGGCCGCGTCAAAGACGGGCGTCGATCCAGTAGACGAGTCCGAATCCGATGACGGTGATCCCACGCGGCCGCCGGACGACAGCAGCGACGATGATGACGTTTTGGGAGGCAGAGAAGGCCCGCCTTGCTTAGAGGCGGCGATGGCCACAGCCGTCTCCCGGCGCATCTGCTCAAAGTCTTCTTCCGACGGTGTCTTGGAGGTGAGATTCAGGACCTTGCCAAGGAGTGACCACTTCTTCTTTGCGGAGCCGCCATCTGCCTTCCTGTCGTCAGACGCAGGGGACAGCGTAGGGCTGCTCACGCCAAAATCGTTGCCACTGAACGAGGCCAAATTGGCAGTGCTGATACCGCTGACCGAGCCAGCGAGGGCGTCAAACGTGGTCGGGGGGCGGTTGCGGCCAGCGCCGGTACCATTGCCAGAGCCACCAGCGCCGTTAGCGAGGAGGCCCATATTGGGGCCAGTGACTTCGGTGCGCACAATCATGAAACGCTTGCCAGGTTGTGGCAAGGACGGCGCGGTCGAGGGCGGCGGGACACCCTCGGCGTCGGCCTTTTGCTTGAGCCAGAGGTAGTGCGACCAAACTGTCTTGAGGCGCTGGGAGACAAGCAAGAAGATATTGGCGTCGAGCTCGTTGCTGCTGCCTGCGTCGCGGCACATGCGCCAGCAGAGCAGACGCATGTAGTAGGCACGCACCATAGGGCACCAGTTGTTGAAGAACTTCTCAAAGACCTCCTCGGTCAGCAGCCAACCGACACACAGCGCCTCCTTACGAGCGGGGTCGGCAGCAACAATGTCCCACGTGGCAAAGACAAAGGATAAGACACGGATCTCGGACATGGTGTTGTTGGAGTTGAGCATCATCTTGCAGACATCGAGCCAGAACGTCCAGTCGATGAAATCAATGGGCTCGTTGGCCGGAACAGGGGCCCGGTAGTCCGACGTCGAATCCGCTGCTGCCCTACCGCGGTTGGCGTAGCCATAGTAGTTGTCAAAGGTTTGCAAAATCTCGTGCAAGAAGTCGCACAGAATGTAGCACGCATTGTGGTCGTACTGCGACGTGCGCAGGGTGGCTGCTTTAAGGAGCACCATGGCCGAGCCGGCAAACGTGGCACGCGCACCAGCCAGCGACTCGTCTGCGGTCAGCAGGTCACGCAGCAGAGCAATAATGCGGTTCTCGTCCATGTCGCGGAACAGATTGTGGTTGGGCTGCATCATAAAAGAGGGCACAAAGGCGTCGTCAGACGAGGCCACGAGGAACGGCTGGCGCTGCTGCATCTGCTGCTGCATCCACAGCGACGGGGTACCATCGGTCATCGGCGTACCTGCCATCATCATGGCTGCCTCGACGGCTGCCTGCCGGTGGATGGTGTTGTCAAAGATGTGCAGCAGCTGGGCGTGCAGCAGCACAAACCCAGGCGCGCGGGCCTTTTCCACGAGGGGCAGCTGCAGGCTGATGGGCATGAACTCGTTGGCCAGCACGTGATAGTATTTGCAGAAGATGAACAGCAGATCGGTGTCGGCACCACGCCAGCGGGATAGCCAGCAAGGGGCAAACCACGAGACACGGCTGCACGCAGACACATAAGCCGGTGGCAGCAGGCTCATGCGAGGCGGGCGCCGCAGCTTCGCCTGCATCGCGCTGACAGACGACCAGCCCAAGGGACCGATGCACGGCGGGAACAGGGCCACGAGGTCCTCGCTCTCGCCCTTGCTGCGCCGGGGCAGACCAAAGGCGTCGGCAACACGGCGGACCAGCTCAATGTTCTTGTCCAAGCTCCAGAGTCGGATGAGGATGTCGGCCACACCGGGCACAAAGAAAAAGGCGTAGGCACAGGCCTTGCCGCTAAAGTTGACAATCGAGAGCGGTGCCTGGCGCAGAGCCATTTTGTCGACCACAAGGATCAGCTGGGCCAGCAGGTTGTTGATGAACATGGTGCGCACGTTGTGTTCGGCGGACTCTTCGACCAGCAACGCCGGGTCGTCCATGGGCCGGGAGTCGGACGTGTTGGCACGGGCACGCACACGCTCACCGGGCGACCGGTCCGCGAGAGGGCGGAAGACGGTAGTGAGAAGACGCCATTCGGGCCGTGACATGATGAGGGACATGCACTCGAGGACGACGGGACGGTCGACGCCCGATACAGCATAAAAGTTGCCGTTGGTAATCGTCGACGTGCCAAAGAAGGTGCCGCCACCAAACAGGCCTCCTTGACCCTGGCTGGCATTGCCCTGCAGCTGGCTGGGGCTGTCGAGCATCTCCAAGAGGCCTGTCCACCAGCGGTTGAGGATGGAGGCACGGCGCTCGACATCTTCGGGCGACAGCTGCGAGTTGGTCTTGTTGTCGGTCGTGCCGTCGGTCGTGTGGCGGCGGAGAAACGGGATGAGCGTGGCCCGAACCAAAATCATGCGCTGGGCCGTAGTGGTCTTGGATAGGAACTTGAAGAAGTTGGTCTCGAGATCCTTGAAGACCACCCAGAGAGGGTCGCGCGACGTCGGATGTGGCATGGGGCAGTTGTGGTTGCTGGTGTCGGCAGTGGTTAGGGACTCGGCCTCGGAGGCGGGCAGCAGCGTGCTCTCGTTGGCGCTGCCGTCGCTGCTGCCGTCGTCGCTGTTGGAGCTGCTGTTCGTCGTGCTGCCGTTGGACTGAGTAGCACTGGATGCCTCGGCACGCTTGTCGGACAGCAGCTCTAACGACAGAGACAGCAATGGACGAGCTGGCACGATGCGGCTGGAAGTCCGCCCGTCAGCATTTGCATCAGCATCGGCGATGGTGTTTTTGGCTTTGGCCGTGTCATCGGGCGTTTCTCGTTCGTCGTCGCTGTTGTCGTCGTTGGCAAGGGTTGATCTGTTGCTGGCACTGCTGGAAGTGACCTTGACAAACATGCTCTGGGGGCGCTGCTTCATTCGGCTCAAATATGTGCTGGCGCGGCTGAAAGTCCTTGATGTGGACGCAGGGGCTGCAACGGCACTTGCGGTGGTTGTGGTGGATGTGGTGGATGCGGCGGTGGTCGTATTAGCGGCGGATACTTCTGCAGATGTGGCGCCAGTGGTGGCCGCCTTAGCAGGCTCTTCAGGTGCCTTTGGTGCGTTTAGTGCCTTTTCCGCCGATCCAATGGGACCCTTCCCACCAACACCGCCGCTAGCGCCATTGCTACTGCCGCTCAAGCTCGTATTCAGGGACCCCTCTTCGGGCTGATGCCCTGCATCAGGGCTGCGCTTGTCGTCATTGTTGGTACTGGTGCTCGTACTTCCATTGCTGTCACCGGTGTTGTTCACTAACAAAACGGTGGACACGGGCCGCTTGCGTGTGAGTCGCCCTCCTGATCGGCTGCTGGCTTCCCTGTTTTCTTTACTCTCCTTGTCGTCTCTTGGTAATTTCCGTGGCGATTGGGGCGAAGGGGACGGCGATCGCGAAATCCAGGACCGTCGCGCAAAGTCGACAAACGATGCGGACACCGTTCGTTGCCGCTCGACCATTCTGTCGCCGTCCACCAGCAGCGTCGGTGGGGCCTCTGTCGATGTTGCAGGGGCGTCGTGAGCAGAGTTGGCTATCCTCTCATGTTTGTCTGGCAGAGCTGAGCCCGATGCTGCTGCGGCCGACTCTGCTGCGAGTCGGGCACGTCGAGCCTCCTTTTCGCGTTCCTTGTTCAGCAGCTCGTCAAAGTTGGGCGCCGATCGCGAGCCGGGGAGCCAGGAGCGCGGGCGGTCCACGAATGTCTTGCGTCGGCCGAGTTGTTCGCCGTCTGTCGGTTGGGCTCGTTCCTGGTCAATAGCCTGTTGTCGCGCGGAAGGAGACACTGCGGTAGACGGCCGCGGGAGTTCGAGAGGTTCTAGGAGGCCAGGACGATGAGGCAGGTCGCGGTTGCGAGTGCTCAGATCGGCGATTCCTGTAGACGAGGTCGACGCTCCGAATGTTGAGTTGAGTTCCGCCTCGAATTCGCTGGCAAAGGAAATGCTGTTGATGGCCGAGGCGTTCTCGCTTGTGCCGTGGCTGGTATTGCTGGTACCCGTCGTAATAAATTCTTCCCACACTCGCCGGGGCGCTTCGGTCGGCTGCTTCGCTTTGGGGAGTGACTTTTGTCTGCGTTGAAACGAGAGTTCCAGCTCGGCGTCGAGGTCAATGTCAAAGTCAAACGAGGGCAGGTCAAGCGAGGGCAGGTCAAGCGAGGGAAGGCTGGGGAGCTCCTTGGAGAGATTGGTGAAGGAAGAATGTGTAGACGGGGAAGGAGAAAAAGAAGAAGAGGATGAGAGGTTCGAAGGAGACGAGACGTTTGGTGTTGACGCCGACGCTATTAAGGCAACCGGTGCGCTTAAAGGTGCCTTCGATAGTGCGGCTGGGGGCAGTGGAGGTGTTGCTGCCTTCGGTGTAAACAAAGTTGGCACTGCTAAAGTGCCCGCTGTGCGACGGTGGTCAACATGGCTTGTAATACTTGTCTGAGTAAAGCCGGGAGAAGAAGGCAGTGAAGGGAGCGAAGAGCGCAGTAATAATAAATCCGGTGTCGAGTGAGACCGGTGGAACACATTTGTGTTTGTTGATTCGATAGCCGGAGCCATCGCCAGCGGAGGGCCGCTCATCTCATGGCTGGCCGGAATGGAAGTGGGCAGGGTGCAGGCCTGAGAGCCTGTTATGACCACACGCAGGGGGGGTTGTTCCAAGGCAAAAATGTATGTCTGGTGTGTTTTATTACTCCGTAGACCTACGGCGAATATGCGCAGTCCGGTGTTTTGGAGCCTTGTTCAATGGTATGTTGTCGTAATGGCACGGGCCAGTAGTGGTGTCAGATAGGTTGCGAAGCACGGAAGATGGCCAACCGCAGGACGGACAGAAGCAGGGTGTGCACAGGGCCGACGGGGCAGACTGGGAGGCACGACAGCGGATACAACAGGCCAAGATCACACAAGATCAGCGTCGAGGGGAACTAGAGACGCAGCAAGACAAGCTGAGCCCCCAGGCTGCACCAGGTGAGGCGGATTGAGGAAGGAAGAGGAGGGGAAATAAAATATAAAATATAAAAATATAAAAAATAAAACGAATAAACGAATAAATGAAAAAAAAACGGTGCGTAAAGCGAGGGAGGGAGAGGGAATAATAGGGAACGTAAAGGCACGGGTAAAAAGGGAATGGAAAGCGAGTGGAATAGGTTCAAGGAAGCGTCAGAATGCTCAAGGACGCTCCCCAAAACAGGATACAGACCAAAGGCAGCACCGGATGCAAGAAAGTGGCAAAGTGACCAAAACAGGACAGCCGAAACGGAAAGAGGCTCTCTATGGGCATAGACGTGCGTCGTAGACTCGTAGAAACCCAGAACGATCCAGCCCCGGCTCCAGTCTCACTGCATGCCTCTCGATATTAATCCCGAGACGTTGTTTTCAGTAGTCCAAGGCGTACAGAGTACAAGGACAAACAAGATCGTGTATGCGGTGCGGAGTGCGGAGTATGTATACAGAGCAATGGAGTACTTGGAAGGCACCCTATAAAAGCCAGTAGTATTTTCCGTTATAGGAGGTGGCAGGCGGTCGACAAGTAGCTGTCGTCAGATTCTTGCTTTATGTGTAGGCGGCTTGGCGGTAGAAGTCGAAGCTGAAAGGACGACGGCGTGGACCATAAAGCGTGCGTCGCTGCGAGCGAAGAATGTGCGGCGAAGCTTTTGTCGTTGCGTAGCAATTATTGTTCCGAAGGTGTATGGGACGGATACGAAAACGTGGGCGTGGGTGTGTGGTTTCGTTCGGAGGTATTACCAAGGGGCTCGAATGGCAAAAGGCTCGCACACGTTGCTTGCTGGTTGCTTTGCTAGAATGGTGTCAATACAACATTCCGCAGTTCTTGGTCCAACAAAGTGCCGCAGAGTGCTCCCGTAGTACGACAGGGCACGGCGTGTTTCAAGAAGACAGATGATAGAATGGGGCGGCGAGAAGAAAATAGGTAGTGACAATAAAAATTAAATAAAAATATTTTGGAAACGTCAACAGGGAACAGGGAAAAGGACAGACGGTTAAAGACAAAAGTAAGGACCTGGCCCAAGCAATATCGAAAGAAAACGAGGTTGAGGTGGTGGCAATTATAACGAAGGATTGTAGAGAGAATAAGAGGCCCAACAGAGCAAAAGGGACAAGAGAAGGCTGGAAGCGACTCACATGCAGCTATGGGTGGCCGACCACCTTTATTGAAAGAGATGTCGATATTGGTGTTTCCGTAAGGAGGGACGGCGGGAGGGAAATGCACCGCAAGGAGCAGAGAGATCAACACATGAGAAATGAATTGTGGTGTGGAGAAACGACTGCCCAAAGAAGTGACTTTGGAAAGGCTGAGAAAGGCGGACAGAAGATCGGAAGACAGGTGAGACAGGCGAGACAGGCGAGACAGGCGAAACAGGTGGAATAGTCGAGAAAAGGAGCAGAACAGTGCTCGAAATGTAAGACAAAAAGAAGACACAAAAAGAGCAGGCGCAGAACAACTCTGAAAGACAATACGACAAGGGAATGAGTGGCAGAAGCGGCGCTTCAAACGAGGGACGGGGCTGGTGCGAGGTGAGTACGGCGAGGCGATGCAGTAAGGGTTCTTGGCGAGCTTCCTTGAGATGGGCGAAAAGAGGAGAAGGAAGAGAGTTGAAGTTGCATTTGCAGACTACGGAATATTCGTGTGAAAACCCGAGAATGCGACGGAGGGGGATGAAGGAAGGCACGACCAGCTCAGCTACGGATGTTCGAAAGCACGCCACGACACGATTCGCGAAAAGGGAAACTACGACCGCAGGTGGGAAATCATATAAAAAGTGCCACGGAAGCAACACAAAAAGAGGCAAGAGCTGAGGCGCGCGACCCCGTGCCCTTCCCTTGTTGTCAAAGAGTTTGTCCCCCTATTTTCTCTTTTCCTAACCAGCTATTTTGGTGTGGTGGGCGGGTCGCCGTGGCGCGATGGGGCCGTGGATATTTCTACGATGATATATTTTTTGAGATGGGAAGATCGGGTTAGTCTGCAAATAACAGGAGCAGGGGAGAAAACAAATAAATAAAAGGAGACAGAATCGAAACGAGGCAGAGAGACACAAAAGGAAAGAGTCAATGCAGATTGACAGCAGGAAGGAGCGACATGATATCGTCAGAGAACGAGTAATGGAAAGAACGTGCTGGCTATCAAGAAGCATTAGAAACGACAAAAAGGAAGGCGCATCGGAGAGGCGGTTGTGGAAATTAGGAAAGAGCAGGGAGAGTCACACTAAGGAGGCGGCGGCAGTAAGTTACGACGTACGGAAGGAGGTCAGGACAGGCGAGAAAAGCGAGAAAAGCAAGAAAAGCAAGAAAAGCGAGACATTCTGCACAAGATCGGGGAAGGGCTGGTCTCCCTTGATCAGAACCGTTGTGGCGGGCGCTTTTGGTGATGGCTCTGACAAAAGTTGACGATCGTGTTGATCGCATCTTCCGCACGGCCAACAAAAGTCTACGACAATTCCGTACGAATGGGATATATTGACTGCAGCAAAACTAGCCGCAACCACTTGAAGACGTAAGATACGATATCCAGGCCAGTACCATACTCCATACGAACGTTCCAAAACAACACACGACATATATCCATTGAACATTATTGTCTGGGACTTGGCACTCCATACGGAACATCAGACAGGCATCAGAAGGGGTGGGAGGGAGATCATTCGGAAAGGAAACCGGGCAGGCGGTGCACGAAGAGCAAAAGAGCAAAAAAGGAGACAGACAAGAGACAAAACCCGTACCAGACGACTCTGCTCAGTATTGTTCCTCATTCCAAGCCACAGGGGTTGGCCTGTCCGTGGCCCAGCCCGGGGCAAGCGCTTCCTCGAGAATGCGACGTCAGGGGCTGCCAACGCTCAAGACCTGACCTTTCCCAAAGAAGTTCAGCTGAGAGGGACTGCATGGGAATCGAGATCAATTTAATATCCTACGAAGCCGCCGTCATAGGGCCAGCTCGACTCAGGATCACTGGAGAATTCGTGGCAGGGTATGTCGTACAGTGTTAATACGAACATGTGCTGCTTTTACATCGTAGGTTCCGTCTTTTTTCATGCAGCGTTCTTCTCTGTGCGTCTGCAATCCTATTCTGGAATATGAGCTGAGATCCACACCAGCCACGAGTATGGAGCACGGAATACAACAATACAACACACAAGAAAAGCAAACCTCCCTCGACAAATGCTCTTCTCAGCCAACGACTCAGATCACAAAGCAGGCCAGCCACCATATCCTGCCTTGCATGCAGACAGAAGATCGTTGGCCACCAGCCTCTCGTCAAAGAGCGCCGAAGCTGCCGAGGCTGAGGACAACAAATCAAAACAAGACCAAACCGGGAGGAGTAAACAATGCGAGTTGAGGCTTCAACAACGTCGCGTGTTGACGTGATGACAGCTTATCTGTGCCAATACTTCGTATGTAGCCTATACTGTTGCCGTACTTTGGCCGTGCTGTTTTCGGTTGTGGCCTGGCCCAAAGAGGTGGAGGCCAACTGGGTCGGCCTGACCCCTGGTCTGTTTGAGCACGCCGAAGTTCTGGGTGTGCCGTGATGGGCCGACCACAGTCAGCCAGCAGACACCAAAGAAACAAGAAGAAACGAGAACAAAGAGACGATCAGAAAAGGCGGAGACGACAGAGAAGCAGGAGACCAAAATTCGCCAAATGTGTCAGAATCCACACGACCCTCGTTTCCCACCACAGCCGGTCGCCGACGACCCTTGTAGAGCAGGGATTGCGAGCCAAGATGGGTTCAAGGCCTACCGTTCAAGATCGGTGTAGCGGCCTGCACTAGGCCAGGGGGTGGAGGGACCCTTGCGGGCCTTGGAGGGGACCCTTCAAATTGGCGAACGATGTGGAAGCCCAAGTAAAAACCGGACGACGTAATTCTTGGCGGATTTTGACAAGGCAAAATTAGACACCATACGATGTACAGCGCGAGCTAGCTTGTCGAGCTGAAAAGTAGTCATGTTGCATCGTGCCCGGAAGGCAGTCAGAATTCAAATTCAGACTCCATTTGCCGTACGATTCCCATTGTACGAAATATAAATATGCCTTTATTACATAGTAGCACGTTGTAGACACTAGGCAGCTCTACGTAGAGAGAGTAAAACAGTTATGTACAAGGCAGACCAGAGAAAAAGCGGAAAAGCGGTCAAGACGGAGAAAAAAGGCCATAAGAATAAAAACGCTGCATTGCAAGAAAAAAAAAAAAAAAAAAAAAAGAAAGGAGAGGCAGACGTTAACCGCTGCCAATATGTAAAAACAGCCTGCCGTTGAAGAAGTGGCGAACAGAACCGTTCGTTTGGCGCTGGCCTTAACGTGGTGAGGAACGAGAAGAAGAAAGAAGAACATGAAAATGAGAGGGTACGAGAGTGCGCTTTCCTCGCTTATGCTTGACGCAGGAGAGGCCATGAAAGTACAACATAATACGAATAAAAAACATTAAAAAACCCCCAACAAAAATAGGAAAAGAACAGCCGCCCGTAATTTCTGCAGCACGGTTATTTCTCGAGGATGGCGCTTCTATGCTTTTCCTTTTTCCTTTTTTTTGTTCTTCTTTTATTGTTCCTTTTCGCGTTTTTGCACTTGTGTCAACGTGGCATGTCTTTCCTTTCCCTTTTAAGGTTTTGACCGATTCTTGAATTAAGTAAACAGGTAGCGGGACGACGACAAGGGGAAAAGGATGAAGAAGAAAACAAACGAGCAGTTCATGCAGGCCGTCATGAGGAATACGGATCCCACAATGAGAATACGACCTTTGGATATGTTGATCTGTCAAAACGTATGGAGTACTACGACTGGATGGAGTATTACGACGATATGGAGTATGTTGCACGGCAATACGACCAAGGGAACCATTCAGTCCGTATTCGTGCTCTGAGCTACACCAAGCTACGGCAGCTCACAAACCAGCAGTTACTGGCGTCTTAACATACATTATATATGTCGTACGGCGTACGGTGCACAAACCCATGCCAAATCCGGTGGGAACACAACAACGTTGGCCTACAAAGCAGAGGGAAGATGCTTTGTGACTGATGACCAAAACTCACTCATGGCTTGTGCCACGTAGGACGAGTATGGGGCAAGATGGAAGGACAAGACGACGAAAATGGCCGCCGAAAGTGGACGGCGAGATAAAAAGAATGAAGCGTACGGAGATGGGGAACGTCCTGTCATACAGACGATGTAGACCAAACAGACCAACATGGTGCGTAAAAGACGCCATCACAGACGAGGTGAATACTGAAAATCCACAGACGAGAAAAGTCAATGTGGTGGCGTTGAACGAAACGAGGGAATCAACAACGCCACCGCTCCGAGGAGAAGGTTTTTGCTCGGTCTCTTCAACAAAGTCACGGTGCCCGCAAGGCTGACCTGCCTTTCATTAATTTGTGTATTTCCCCTGTTCCGCGCTCGGCGTGGCCCGAAGGACGCCGGCATCGCCGCCTGCTTATTTTATTTTGTCTCGTCTCCTTTCACCATCAGCACGCGCGCTCTGGGTCTCAATACCCAGTATATTGTTTTTTTAATGGACAGCCACGTCGGTCCAGTACGGATTCACGCCCAGCCCGGAGTCACGCCAAGCCCTTCTTCAGACGAGGCTCCTCGCTTTCTGAGACAGAGTTTGTTGTGAGATGACTTGGGAGGGGCGACGACACCGATACCCAGTGGGCTGGCTCAGCGCGACCTCCAATGCCGAGAAAGAGGACGTGCAAGACAGGAGACACAGTGCAGGTTGCTGTCCTTGTCCACGCTACAAGTACATTGAATACGAAAAGGCGCCTCCGTCTCGAGTCGCTTCATCCCGTTTTGGGCGGTTTTGGACGCTGGTGTCTTCCGAAATGCGAGGCAGCGGCTCTCTCTTGAAACACGCCACAATCCTGTCGTCGAAGTCTATTCTGCTCTTGCACGCTGTCGGATATGTTTATTGCTATCAGAAGACCACAATCTCTAATCCAGCTTCCGTCTCACCAGGCTGATGCAATGCCAATGTCAACCCTGGTCCTCGCCAGCCCTATCGCCCCATGCCAACCCCTAGCACAATAAGATGTGTTCGATACGCCGTAGAAGACGGAATCATGAGGTTGATCGACGGACCCTGGCGCGGTTCCGAATCCCCCTTAGTACTTGTACCAGCAAGTAAAGTGGAATGCGGAACGCAACGCGGCACGGGAAGAAACGCAACAGAAGAAAAAAGCCCGACCAAACATGGCTCTCGGACCCTCGATGTTACATTCTTTCCGCTCCCAACCTTAACATGGCTGTTGGAACGCGGGGAGGGGGGTTCGGCTGTTCGTCGTGAATCAGAGACAGAAGGTATGTCTTGAAAGTGCAGTTCTGCTTACATACCTGTTTACAGGTCATTGATGTCAAAGGGACTGTGCCTTGCTAGGTGATTGTTTTGTGGCGTTCCTACACGGCGAAATCCGAAACATGGTCTGCGTCAATGTAAAATGATTTAAGAGACCCGGAAAGGGTCGAGATATCAAAAGTAGGTAAGGAATAACTTGGTGAGTTAAGCGCAGAGGTACGCGGTCTGCCTTGGCAGGTTTGATGATAAACGTTCTGGGCTTCGTTGTAATCTCGAGCCTAGATAACCAAAGCTAACTATAATTAAATTAGTTGAAATATTTCATTCCCAAATATCATAATGGAGACAAAGACCATTTCCTGTCGATGACAGACACAAATCTCAATGACGCAACAAATAGGACACAGGTACATCTTTCTGGAGGCGTCTGGCCACACCTTTCAGAACTTACCACTACGGTAGCTGTACCGCCTTTACAATGATACATGTTCAATTAATTGTCTGCTTTCTGGCTCCGGCGCGTTGTGTAAAAGACGCACAGCGTACCGTTCAGATGAACGCCAGGACACTTTCCTTCCACAATATGATGGCCAAAGACGAGGCTATGCTTCAGATCTAATACACGGTCTCCTCACAATGAACCCACCGACTGCGCCTTCTGTAGCTTCTAGAAGACGTATCTACTGCAGTAGGATTAGAAAAAATAGAATAAATCAACCTCCGTGTTGTGCTTTGGAGATTGAACGGACAAGAGCCAGCGGTTGTTTTGTGACAGTTTTCCGTACTTGGAGTGTCATACTGGTGAGGCTGTTAGAATGTGTCGACACCGAGCTAGGTTAGGTCACCACCAGGATTACCTAACGCAACGCTACAGCGATGCTTAAGTCTGCCTACAGCGAAATCAAGCATATGGTCGCCAGCCAGTTACAGGCAAGTTTACAGAGTATTAATTTCAGGATACAGTGGCCGAGCAGAAAAACTGGGCACCTTTCATATTTCGCCCCCGTAGACAGCGGGCAATGGACGGTGCTGAGTGCTGACAGGGCATTCTGTTCTTCATTGTTCTCGTTCTGGAGAACACGACAGCGCGCAAAGCCCGAATTTCAACAAATGTCCAGTCCATTGCAACGCGACATTGCTGTCTTACTCCTCTCCTTTTGTCAGCGTCAAAAGCCAAAAGACACGACGACTACGGTGAATATTGCGAGGGAGCACAGAAGACGACTGTCCGCCAGCATCTCCTTTTATCGCTCGCCCTTCATTTCCTTGTTTGTTCTTCATTTATTTGTCTTGCAATCTTTCTTTGTCGTCGCACACGGCCGTCGCCTCCAATCACTTTTCGCGTCGACTCTCATCATCGGGCGCACCGCCATCGCACCGATCCTCAATAAGCACCTACCGACGGCTTCGTTCGACACAGACACAGACACAGACACACACGCCTTTTCCTGTCGGCGTTCCGTCCACACAATGGCCCGCCGCTTCAAGCTCGTCCTCATCGCCGCCCTGGCGTTTACCATTGCCACGATGCTCTACACGTCCCGACTGCGCGACGCGCGCGCCCCCGACCAGCGCACCATCCAAGACTTTTACCACAAAACAAAAGGGGCTCTGACGCCAGGCTCGGGCTCGGGCGCGGCCGCCGTGGGCGGCACCGCCGACAAGGCTGCTGCGGCCAAAGTGATTGACATGGACAACGACGGCGACGTGGACGAGGACGATGCGCGCCTGGCGCGGGAGATGCAGAGCCGGCTCAAGGCGGCCGAGCAGCAGGCCAAGGACAATGCGAACGCCAAGGCGCCGAACCGGCCGGATGCGCCGGGCAGCGTGATTGGGGTGGGCAGTTCTGCGAATGGGCAGAAGGCGGCTGGGGGGGCCGCCGGCGCGGGTGCGGGTGCGGGTGCGGGTGCCCCAGCACCGGGAGCAGGTGGCGCCGCTGCTGTCGGTGGTGTGGCCGCCCCTGCCGCAGCGGGCGCGGGCGCGGGCGCGGCCCCCGGCGCCGACGAAGCCGCCACCGAGCTCGCGTCCATCCTCCGCCGCGCCCCCGTCGTCATCTTCTCCAAAACCTACTGCCCCTTCTCCAAACGCGCCAAGGGCGTGCTCCTCGACAAGTACGTCATCGAGCCGGCGCCCGTGGTCGTCGAGCTCGACACGCACCCGCTGGGCCCGCAGCTGCAGGCGCACCTCGCCGAGCGGACCGGCCGGCGGACGGTGCCCAACATTCTGGTGGACGGCACCAGCATTGGCGGCGGCGACGACGTGGCCGCGCTCGACGCGAGCAAGCAGCTGCTGGACAAGGTCACGACGCTGGGCGCCAAGTCCGGCGTGCTCATGAAGGAGCGGTTGGGTTAATTGGTCCGCGGGAGCCCGCAACACCGTTTCACCGTTTTCTTATTTTCGTTTCTTTTCTCGTTGTCCTTTCGTTTACCTTCCTTGCAGGCGTTCGGCGACTGTTCCTGTGGACTGATACGGTTTCGTACGGTCTCTTGGTCTCTTTTCCATCATTTCTTCTTCTCCGTTAGTTAATACTGGGGACTCTGAGGTTTATGGGCGGTTCTCTGTTTCTTTCCCCTTTTCTTTACCCCTTTTCTTTCTACTTCTCTCTTTTTTTTTGTCGGCGTTCCGGGAAAGCAGTGGTTAGACGGTTATGGAAGAGCGGTTGGCTGGCCGTCTGGCCGTCTGGCAAAGTTTGTATATCGAGTATTTCTTGCTACTAGATCTTAAATTGTCAGTTTTATTCAGCTATGGTCTTCGTGCCGCCAGTCTTGAGGGTATGTTGTCCGCTCATTTTAAGACATCACCGGTAAGAGTTGAAATGTCGATCTCATCGACAGTCTAGTCGATTGTAAGAAGGTCCCAAATAGAGTCTGCGTACACTTGCGCCAAGATGACGGCCGGTCATCATCGAGTCGGGAGATGATTGTCGTCATCAGCACACGCGGGTCATCGGAGGTTGACAGGGTTTCACCATGTTCGTCGTGAACAGCCCCGGCTGATTTTCAAGTCTAAAGTCTGACGCCGGTGTCGACAAGCGACATACGAATAGTATGGGGGTTGTGGCATGTGGCATCGACAATGATGAGAAAGTCCAGCTCCCCCCCAACAAAACACAGAACTCTCCGTCTACGTCGGTTCTCCGAGGCACCAGGATTCGTTTGTTCTTTGTGCGTCGCTCGGTTTGGTTACGCGGCCTGTGATGGCCATTGCATTGCTGGCCAGACAAGATCTCAATAACCGCTCGTCGGCCAACATCGACCGCCTCTTCTGCTGCAAAGACGGTCCGTTGCCATCAGCAAAGAGCGGGATCCTCAGCATTTTTACGTTGGCCACTCACAATGTTGATCTAGACTTTCTTTTTTTTGTAGTTTCTTTTCACTTTCTCCTGTTCTTGATTTCCCTCAAAACATGTCAGAGTCTCCACCCGTCATGGGCGCATGCGCGTCCTTCCAGACTTCAGAGTGCACCATCGGCATCATCTTACTCCGTGTCCAGTGTTGATCCATGGGCCACTCTCATAGCCATCGGTCGATTGTCCAGACAAAAAGACACGACAGCACGGGAACCGGCACGAACGAGGGCACATACACCAACACACGTGCGCGCGCCGATAAAAACGCAACCGCATTCGGAGGGGAAAAGCGGAGGTGTGATCGGGCCGTGGACCGGTGGTGTGCGCGTGAACGCCAAGGAAGTGATGCGATGCATGTTGATTCCTTTGATGATGGGGGCCGGGTACGTCAACCCAACCCCCGGCGTCGATTGCAGCCTTGCGCATCGCCAAGGACACGTAAAAGAGAAGAAAAAAAACCAACCTGCTGCACGGGGAGTTCCGCGTCATATTACGTAGTAGAACTGCTTGGCGACTTTGTTGTATTTCGCTGCCTTGTTTAGCGTTGCCCAGGAAGGAAGAGCACTCGCAAGTAGTACATGCATTGGTCGTGAACATGCTGTTTCCGACATCGGTTTTGACGATCCGATAAACAGTCGTATATCCGGTGGGTGTTTCCAAGTTTTGCGTCGAGCCAAACTTTGAGAGAGTTGAGGCAACGTACAACATGCTCCGGCGTTGGCGAGCGAACGTCCGAATAATCCTTTTCTCCTTTCGACCCGACACCGAGGCTGGTCTCGCCAAGCTTGTCCCTTGTGGCCGCCGAGCCTCGCTCCGAACCTTGTCCCATTCCACCTTTGCGCGTGTACTGTTATAAGCGTAGAGGTACAGCTGATGCCTTGAGGTTCCGTCTGCCACATGTTCTCCGTCTCACCTCGGGAAGGCCATTGCGGTAGACGTAATTTTCTAGCGTATGCCCTGCCCACATCGACATCAAGACAAGGCTGGTGAAGTACTCCTTGTTTGCTGTATCTCTCATCGATGCTGCTTACCGAGAAAACGGTTGTGCTCTTCCGCGCCGTTTACGATGTCCTTCCCTTGGAGTCACAGCGCAGTTGGGTGCTGGTTGTTGATTGGTGACGAACAGACCGGGGGAGGGGGGGTCGTTGTCAAATCTTCGAGCAAAATGTGACGAGAACCCGTGAAGAAACGGGCGGTAATTGTTCCATCTTATTCACAGAGAATTTTATTGTTGCGGTCAAGCAGCTGGGGGGAAGATACACTAGCCGGCGCTTGCACTCAAAGTGGGAGGTGTTGTAATTCGCGTAACCGTTGTGAAAGCTACGTCATGTGGAAACGGCGCTGAGAAGTCGTCATTCTGTAAGCTTACCAAATCAATGCGAGTGATTGTCCGCGAAAAAAAAATAGTGAGGATGACGAGGAGATCATCACGACAAGCTGGCAGCTGGAGCACAAGGGACACGGCCAGGCACTAGACGTGAGAACGGCCAGAATACCGGGGCATCAGAATGCGCCGTCTCGTTAGCACCTCATCTCGTTGTTTCGATGTCTTCGTTGTATCGTGTCGTTGTGTCATCGAATTCTCGCCATCTCTTGTCGTCGTTTATCGCGTGATGCGGAGGCGCCTTCCGTGCAAACGGATACGGACTTTACAGAAGATAAAGGCCGTTCCGAGTGGGAAGGTGCGACACCGCCGGCGTTGTTCTGCACAGGCAACTACGATTTACAGGAAAGCGCAACTAACAGTTGTCTTGCCTATTTGGGGTTGGGACCAGCACTAACCGCGTCAAAACCACAAAACGGAGCCGTCAAAGGGCAGGAACGACGCCGCCGCCCTGTGACTCACATAGCGAAATGGGCGGCAGCGTTATGATCTCCGAACGAAAGTGCAGACGCCTCTAACGTCGTAATCCAACCTATCGTTTGGCATCTTTCAACCTCTCGCCAACCCCTTTCCCACCCCAAATAAGGTTAAGCTGTGGCAGTCACCAATAGCTGGTCTCCTCTACGACGCCCCGTTTTGATGCCAGTTACTGGCACAGCCTCTTTGGCGGTGCACACCGTCCACACTATTGGACGTCTGGGCGTCTAATAGTTGCGATGGGTGACTCGAACGGTCGGCAGACGGACTGAAAACACAAGGGAATGAAACAAGAAGACACAAGAAACGACATTCGCATCGAGGAACATGGAACGACTTACACGGCAACGCGCGCTGCGAGCCACGATGACTACGCCAACTGAAAATTTCATCGAGACTCCACTCCTCTTCGCACATGAACAGACCGTGTCCAGCCGTCGCAAGACGTGCATTGCCGTCTCTCAGGCACCGGCTATGGATCGCTGCAAAGTTTTGCACGTCCAGGCCCATCTCGACCTTCCACTACCAAAGGCTGCTGCGCCGCAAGCAAAACTAACTGGACAATGGAGATACGATCGTATTGCATGTGCTGCGGAGATTGCCTGAAAATTTTGTTCTTCTTACGTCTTCGTCCATGATGTACGTGTTTTCGATCTCCATTGTGGCACAAAGCTGCACAGGAGAATTTTACAAGCCTCCATTTTCATCCGTCGTAAACCGTAACATCGAGTGTACCACCTCTATCCGATACGATTGGGTTTGCCTCTTCCTCGTCAGCCTCTTATTCAGCTCGATGAGAGGCTTCAACATAGCGAACCAAACAACAGGTTTCTATATTTTTGACGCTGTTTACAAAGGAAGATAGATGCCAAGTGAGCCGCCAAAGGTTCATCAAAACGGCAATCTGTCGTCTGTCGTCGAGCCTGCATTGTTTGGAAAGCTGTGCCAATCCACTGAAGAAGGCATTATTAATTCCTTTGTGGAGTAGAACGGAGCGTACGACGTAATACGGTCCAGACCTTGACTTGTTGAGGCTGAAGGAAAGAGGCTGAAGTTGGAAAGGTTTTGGCTTTCTTTGCACGGCCTCGCTCCGCAACAGGAGTCATCGGTGCATACCCGCCGGTTTCCTTAGCTTACAAACTAGGGTGGATTTAACTGTGTTTTGGCAAAGATGACCCGACTGAGGGGGTCGTCAGAGATGGGATACAGACATGGCTGATGTAGGCCTAATCGCCAAGGCAGCAGTGCATGTCAAAGTGAACGCTGGCCAGCAAAACCTAGCATCACAAGCATTACAAGAAACACAAGGACACAAGCATACAAGGAAAACAAGCATAAACAGAAACGTCTAGAAAAAAAAGGCCGCGACAGCAGACGCAATGAGTACGTAGCCGAGTAAGGCAGCAGATAACGTACCAAAAAGGCAGCAGGAAACCGGACACGGTGAATGGTCCGTGTGTCTTCATAAGCATGAAAGCACGAAATACGGAGACACGCTGGCGTCGACATGGAGATACGCTGCAGCAGATGACCATCTTACGCGCGATTGCTGTTGGGAACCCCCTCAATTTCACAATATCAACTTACAAAGCAATGATGCTACGACGCGCGGGACACACCACGCACCTCAGGCAGAGACAAAAAAACGAGGATACGAAGACCGGAAAGCAAGGCTGCCAACATCCCTTCGGCCAGGCCCTTTTCCGTTTTTTTTTTTTTTTTTTTTTTTTTTTGAGTTGGCATGGTTTGCGCCGGCGCGTGTTAGTTGGTGTGGAGCAGGGGGGAGGCAGGGGTGATGTAGGTGGGTGGAGATGACTAGACCGGGACGACAGCTCGTGGCATTGCTCAAGGTTAAGGTTGTAAGACCGAGGAAATCAACGGAAAGTTGTCGAGGCATCGCAGAAAAAAAAGAAAGAAAAAAAAAAGAAAATAAGAAAAGCGGCGACGAGATGACAAGATGACACGACTGGGTCGCTGCGGCCAGCCGATGTCCCTTTTTACTGGGTCCTCTCCTTGATTGACTCGTTATTCTGTCGTATCTTGTCATGACGCTAGATCAGATGGGACCAACGCAAGACGATTGACCATGTTGGGAACCTCCTTTCATGTTCGCCCTCGACGCCCTTCCTGTGACGCGTGGCTTTGACCGTCGTTGCTTTTTGATCTCGAATCATGTATAAGTAAAGAGGCATCCCCTCGCTCCTGGTCAAGATATTTTCCTTTTCGATCATCAAACGCAAACAAACACTCAACAATAGTTGAACTCGCACTTCCACTTCCACTTGCCACCTTTATAAACAACTTTACACACAACTTTACAAACAACTTACAAACAACTTTACAAATCAACGTCTGTCCACGTCCCTAACACTACCACTCCAACCACATCTCCCGCAATCTCATCACCACGTCCACAATGTCTGCCTACAGCGACTCTGTTCATGCCTACGCGCATGCCAAGGCCACCATGGCCGCCAACCGGGCGGCCAACTCGTCCTCGTACACGACCGCAAAGCCCAGCGCCAACACCGCCTCGTCGGCCGCCTCCGTCTACAGCGACACCTCCTCCTACTACCCGGTCAAGGACGACTACGCCGCCACGCCCAAGTCCAAGTCCAGCTCGCTCAAGAACTGGACCAAGAACCTGGTCTCGGACATTGGCAAGTCGCCGCAGTCGAACAAAGCGGCCGGTGCGCCGTACAGCGTCGACAACCGGCCAACAAAGATGTGAGGAGTGACGGCTGAGGCCGAGGAGGGGACCAAGTCCCTCCGAGCAGCACTCTCAATCTCCTTCACAACGCGTCTTCAACGTTCTTGCGTCTTCTTTGTTTTAGCCAGCATGTTGTCCCGGTCCTTTTTTCTCCAATACCATTTGCATTACCAGTGCATTTCTTCGACTGCAGCATCGTTTTGGTTTTATGATGTATGGTCTACGGTTTACGGTTTCTTTTGATTACTAGATGTTGTTTTCTCTTTTGTTTTCTCTTATGTCGACTGTTTTCTGTTGTCTTTTGTCTGTTGCTATTTTCTACTTCAGTTGCCGACAAAATATGCTTCTTTACTTTATTTTCTACTTAATTGTTAATCTGCATTTACTGCGTTTTACCTTTTGCTTCCGTCCTTTCAGTTCCGTTCTTTCTTGCGACCGCAGAAGCCCTTCTATCCTCCTCTCTTTCTTCACATTTCCCATTTGTGTCCGCCACGTCACTTCCCTCGCTTTCCTCCCGAACACTGATTCTTGGGCTTTGAGAGTTTCGTAGGGGGGAGAGACTGCGGGTTTGTTCCTCGCGAACACGCAACTTGTCTTCGATCCTCTGCTACTAAAATCTCAAAGCCCAAGTGTCAGTGTCCCGGAGGAAAAGGGACGACACGACGCGTCACGAACAGGGAAGAAGATGGGAGAGGGGGACAGAAGGACTCCTGAGGTCGCTGTCGAGCGAATACGGAAAAGATAGACAGATCCAATACGAATAATTCAAATGCTTCTTTAGCGGACAAACGACAAACATTGTGAGTGCCCAAGCGGATTGTACTTGGCAGAGGTTCGAAATATTTTTTTACTGGCACGGATCATCTATCCGGCCAATCGAGACGGCACAGCCGCGACTCTATCCGCAAATTTATACCAGAATATATGGCTCAATTTACACGATGCGACCACGGTGGACGCTGCATCCGCTCCCCGCAAACAATATAACGCGTTGGAAAACCCAGTCGCTGCATATGGTTACGTTATAAGCATCAATGTCATGGTCAAGGTCGTCGCACAGCGTCCATGCCGTCTACTGTCCAGGGCACGATAATCTGACACAATGAGACCCGTTTCCCTCCTCGTCGGCCTTGGCACAGCCTCCGTCGCTGCGGCGGCTCTCGCCTACCGCGGCGTCGACTGGTCCTCCGTCGCCGTCGAAGAAGCCGCTGGCGTCAACTACAAGTCCGCGACCACCAACCAGGCGGCGCCGCTGGAGAGCATCCTGGCCGCCAGCGGCGTCAACATGGTCCGCCAGCGTCTCTGGGTCAACCCAAAACCCGACAATGGCGCCTACAACCTGGCCTACAACCTGAAGCTGGCACGCCGCGCGCGGGCGGCGGGGCTCGGCGTCTACCTGGACCTGCACTACTCGGACACCTGGGCGGACCCGGGCCACCAGACTATCCCGGCGGGCTGGCCGAAGACGCTGGAAGGACTGACCACACAAATCTTCAACTACACCCGGGACGTATGCGACGCGTTTGCAGCCGACGCCGACGCCGTCCCCGGGGCGGCGGCCGCCGCCTCCCTGCCGCCCCTCTCCATCATCTCCATTGGCAACGAAATCACAAACGGCCTGCTCTGGCCGGTCGGCAGCACCAAGTCGTACGGCAACATTGCTGCCCTCTTGCACGCCGCGTCCGCCGGCGTCAAAGCCTCCAAGCTCGCCACCGTCCGCGGCGCCCCGCCGCCCAAAATCATGGTCCACCTCGACAACGGCTGGTCCTGGTCCGCCCAGCACTCGTTTTACACCAAGGTGCTGGCATCCGCCTCGCCGTTGGTGGCGTCCGACCTGGACACCATGGGCGTCTCCTACTACCCCTTTTACAACGCCGCTGCCACGCTCGCCAGCTTGAAAACGTCGCTCCAGAACATGGCCGCCGCCTGGGACAAGGAGCTCGTCGTCGCCGAGACTGATTGGCCGACCTCGTGTCCGCGGCCCAAGTACAGTTTCCCCGCGGACGCCAAGAGCATTCCATATACGGCCGCCGGGCAGACCGCCTGGGTGCAGGCCGTCGCAAAAGTTGTCGCGGGCGTGGCCGGCGGCCGGGGTTTGTTTTATTGGGAGCCCGCTTGGGTCCATAATGCCAACCTGGGCTCATCGTGCGCCGACAACCTCATGGTGTCGCAGACAGGACAGGCGCTGTCGAGTTTGGCTGTGTTCTCAACAATTTGAGGTGGAAGATGATGGAGGCTTTAACTCGGCTAGAGCGATATGCAGTAGCAAAGGGAGAAGGAGGATCATATTTGCAGTTTTATCTTATCGGCACGTGCGCGTCATCAATTACAGTCACGTGAATGTAGTCATAAATTTTTACGCTAGATGCTCTCCTGTGTAGCTCTCATTGGCCTGCCTCATTTCCCCAGAGGGCAAGTGAACCCTACAGATGGCGTTTTGCCCGACAGTCAAGGGCCTAAAATTTATCCGCCGTTGCTCGCTAGCGCCAGTTTTGGGGGGAACAGCCCTCGCCGCCAGCCCAAATTTTTGCACTGGTTTTTTTTCAGCGAAATGGGGAGACCCATAGTTTTTGTGTGTGAGACTAACGAGCCCTGCTGAAAGAAATCGAACCTCTCTCTTTTTCCCTCTCCCCTACGAAGTTACGAATCGACATCCTCCACGTTCAACCACTCGACTTCGACAAACCACCTCCCGGAAAGAGAAAAACATCAGTTTTTTCTCTTTGCACATCACAAACGACAGCAATCATGGCGGATTCCGAATACGTACGTTCATCACCACGTTGAGACAGAAAGAGGGGATAGGAAAAGACGAAGAAAAGAGGAGGAACCCATCGAACCATCGACGTCTCGTCTCGATCGCGTCGCTGCGCCGGAAACGGGAACACGGAAGAACTTGGATGGCAACGGCAAACTAAGCGACGACGGCAGGGCACGATGACGGGATCGTTGATGGAAGGGGAAGGGGGGACTGTTGATTTGATCCAACGATCGAACCTGAAAACTAACTCGTCTTCCGCAGAACGCCGAGGAGGCCGCTGAGCTCAAGCGCAAGAGAGCGTTCCGCAAGTTTTCCTACCGTGGCGTCGACCTCGAGCAGCTGCTCGACCTCGGCTCCGATGAGCTGCGCGACGTCGTGCACGCCCGTGCCCGGCGCCGGATCAACCGTGGTCTGAAGCGCAAGCCGATGGGCCTCATCAAGAAGCTCCGCAAGGCCAAGCAGGAGGCCAAGCCCAACGAGAAGCCCGACGTCGTCAAGACCCACCTGCGTGACATGATTGTCGTCCCGGAGATGATTGGCAGCGTCATTGGCATCTACTCCGGCAAGGAGTTCAACCAGGTCGAGATCAAGCCCGAGATGGTCGGCCACTACCTGGCCGAGTTCTCCATCTCCTACCGGCCCGTCAAGCACGGTCGCCCCGGTATCGGTGCCACCCACTCGTCGCGTTTCATTCCCCTCAAGTAAACGACTCGGAGTTTTTATATTTCGATGGCAACCGGACGCGACCAGATGCGACGATTCGACGACAAACCTTTTTCGCAGCGACGACATCCCCTCCGACTCTTCTTCTCTCCCAACATCAACATACACTACCCTGTCCGCGTTGCTGTGTTGCGATTTGTTTTCGGGCCATGGGTTAATCAGGGTTTAACGAAAAAAAATACAAAACTTTTTATCTTGCATTAAAAAGACGTCCGAAATAGGAAAATGGAAAGCAAATTTTCCCGGAGAGAGAGTCTGGCAGAGCAGAGGATGAGACGACGTGTGGAAGGCATTGGAGACGATGGGATAGCAACCATCAGACTATCTACTTTGCTGAGCGTGATTGTACGGCAACAAGTATGGGTTGATGGCGCTGCTGTCTCTTTATATCTGGTGTCCTTCTCACTACGTCTCTCTTGTGGTTCTGCTGGCTTTCGTCATGCATGCCCTGGGTGGGAGGGCAAACAAATGGGTTCTTTTGTTTGTTTTTACTAAAACTCCACTAGAGTGGCTATCACGCAAAGTTTTGATAGTTGGCTTGAATAAAAAAAAATGATCAAAATGACGTCGTGACCAAGAGTGAAGTCATCATGGTATTCATAAGCTCGTGTACGTCGCATGGTGGTGAGACTTTGTCCTCTGTCTCTTGTCCACCTGTTTTCTTCTCCACTGATTCTCCTCCTCCACTGATTTTTATGCCCTTTAGTCTATGCCGACAAACGCCTGCATGCCAAGGGACTAGACTGGGGATAACATGTAAAAGACAACGCTCATGGTCGCTCAAAATAAAAACACAAATCGTCCACTCTCCCTGTTACTTTTTCACACAGCATTCTCCTTTGCACTGGAAGTCTTTGACGTCCTTGCTGTAGTTGATTGTCACCTCTTCGCCCGCCGCAATGTCCCGCAGCGCCAGCACGGCGATCGTGCCCACGTCCGCCGACACGCGGCAGTTTTGGAACCCGCCGCAGCGGTGGTTGATCAGGTCCGTCAGCAGGTAGACGGCGGCCTGGTGGTTGCCGCCGGGCTTGGCAAAGGAGGCGTTGGGCTTGAGCCGGAAGGCGTAGCGGCTGAACCAGTCGAGCGTCTCGGCGCGCGCCCGCTTGTCCGCGGGGGCCGCCACAGCCTCCGCACCGTCGTCGTCCGCGTCGGCCAGGGACGCGAGCGACGCAGAGCGTTTAAAGAGGCCCCGGAGCGCGGCCTTGGCCCGCAGGGCGGCCACCACCGGCGTACTCGGGCCGTCCATCTTCTCCGCCGTGGGCGACGCGGCGTCCGTCGGGCGCACGCCCTCGTCTGGCCGCATTCGCATGTGATCCTCCGCCGTCAGCCGGTTGTCAATGACTGGCTGGCGCCCCTTGGACGTCAGCAGCGAGCCGACCAGCGTGCGGGCCGCCGCCGCTTCCTGGGCGTCGATGCCATTGGCCCAGGCGAGGTAGGGGAAGGAGCCATGCAGGGCACGGCGGCGTTCCGGGCTTTGCTGGCAGTAGCGCTCGTAGACGTTGCGGACCCCGTCTTTGTGGGCGTCATGCGTAGCCTCGAGGGCGGTGCGCTCTTCAAAGAGGCGTTCGCCACGGCGATAGGGCCGGAGGGCGTAGACACAGAAGCCGAGGGCCGGGTCGTCGTTGAGGCGGATCTGGAGATCGGCGGGTGGCGACGATTCTGGTGGAGCAGAAGACTGTGTGTTGACAAGATTTTGTGTCGGAGATGAGCCTGTTTCTCTCTCTTTCTTTGCCTCTGTCTCTGTCTCTGTCTGTGTCTGTTCCGCCTCTCCTCCTGCTTTCTCGGGCGTGCTGTCGCCGGTTGGCCGTGCAGCCACTACGTCGACGACGTCTCTCGACATTGACACGTGCTCCGGCGTTGGTGGGGCAGGGTGCGAGCTTGTGTATTCGTAGCTGTGAAGCACTTGAGGTGTCGTTTATGTCGTCCAAATATGAGTGCAAATAGTCGAGAAGGGCAGTGTCTGTTTTGAGAATGCCGAGCTATAAACTTGGGTCGCGTGTTCGATTTAGGAAGGAAGCTTGTTAGCCTGGAAATTTTAGTATGGCAGGCACGAACGGCTATACGACATTGTGCAACGGCCAATGGTTTAGTGTAAGCCAACGCAAAGACGACTGAGAAAAGGTATTGAAAGAGGGCAATGGGTTTTTTTTTCTTTTTCAAGTCGTCCAAATGTCGGATGATGTGAAATGAAAAATCAAGTTGTCTGCACAAAAAAGTCGTAAATGGGCAAGCCTGCAGAGCATACGATTGGCTGCTTCGGAAAAGGTTAGAGTTGCAACGCTGGCGCTTCCAAGGACGACTTTACGTGGCAGCATTTGACGAATTCAGGATGCCATGCTGCCATGCTGCCATGCTGTGTTTGGGTTCATACGTGCAAACAGTTCCCGCCTGGGTGCAGTTTTTCGAAATGTTCGAGTGTTTCTTGTCGTACATGACGACGGGACAAAGTAAAATAAATGTTGCTAAAAACTCAAATGCTTGCCAAACCGGTCCGACGGAGTTCACAGACTCTACTCTAAACGAGTCCTTTCCACTGCTGCCATAGTCCATGGTCGTTGTCGGCGTCTTTCCTTGACGACCTCCTGTCAGCCGCCCACCCCAGCTGCATGTACTCTTTGTCGTCGAAGATTCATATGGAATCCTACAACATGGCGTCTGACCCGCCGTGGTTGGTATTTTTGGTATTTTTGGTATTATTTTCTTTGTTTCTGTTCCATTCGTCTGCTTGCACCCTCCATTATTCCTTCGTCCGGGCAGCGGCGGCCGCTTGTTGCCGCTCGACCTCCTTGTTGTGCTGTTCGCGGTAGTGGGCGACCACCTTGTCGAGGTTGACGTTGTGGCCAGCGGGGATGTTGTACGGCGAGCTCGATTGGAAGACCCTAAACGATTAGCATGGGCAGTAGGAAGCCGGTAGGACGGATATCGACGCACTCAGGATACCGCAGGTCAATGTTGGAGCTGCGCTCGACGGTGTAGAACAGGTTCTTGTCGTGCGCGGCCTGCTCCACAGCAGCGGTGTGCAGGTGACCGCGGGTCTCCCACTGCTCGCGCAGGTAGGAGAACTTGTTGAGGTAGGCCTCAATGGCCGTGGGCTCGCCGTCCTTGCCGGGCCGGGACAGGGTATACAGAGCATAGGTAAGGGGGATCGCGCCGACGGCAATGTACCAGGCGGTCTGCCAGGTTAGCGGGGTTCACTTGCTGGAGGGAGAAGAAAGAACACAGAGAAAACAGAGATAGAGATATCATACACCCATGGGTTCATCGACAGGGCCGTGGTGCTCATGATGGTCGTGGTGGTCGTGGTGGTCGCCGTGGCTGTCGGTCGAGGCGAAGCGGACAGCCGGCGCGGCCGTGAGGCGGGCGGGCCGGGCACGCGCCTGGCGCGCCATGCACGCCAGCCGTTGTCTTATCGGCTGCATTGTGACTTGTGGCGTGTGTATCTGTCGTCGGGGGAGCCGCAAAGAAAGTCAATTGGCGCGGACGGGGTGGGTGGCCGTTGGGTGGAGGGTCGTCGTTGTTGCCGGAGACGAGGGAAAAACACAGTCCGAACGGCTGGAGAGAGGAGATGCGCTTGTGGGTATAGCGATATTTGTGCTGATTATAAGAATATGCATGTAACGAGCTTAAGAGGGGCCAGGCTTCGGCCACTCAGCGGCGACGAATTAGGAAGACCTGCAGTTGGTGCTGTCTTTTTAGGCGCTAATGGGGCATTGTGCCACTCACCCACGGCCAGGCCACCAGCCCCTAACACCCGCTAAAGTTTGACGTGTTTTTAATTCTTTTTCAGGACACATCACACGTCACTAACACGGGGACCACTACATCGCGCAACTGGCGAGTGGCGAGGCTGCCTTGCGAAAGGGACACTTTGGCACTTGACGTTGAGTCAAAGTCTTTCGAGGTTCCATGGTCTTCTTTCTGTGTCTTGTGTCCGCTATCTGTTTGCATATAGGTCCTTTTGTTTCTTCTTTTCTTTGCCTTTTCGTGAAGACTCGCCTCTTATCGACATTTCATCGGCGAGTTGTGATTGACTTGCAAGTTTTCCTCTCACACACACTTATACACTGGCACCATGGCCCGCTTACGATCGCGGCCAACGACCTCACTGTCCTTTTTAGGTAAAGTGTTGGCCGTTTTTCTTGTTGTCGCCTGTCTTCTTGCCGTGGCCTCGGCCGCTTCTTCGGCTCCGCCGTCACCAAGACAACAAACGAACAAGGACAGCGCTGCGGGCGGCGACGATCTCATCTGCCACACGGACGTAGCCGCCGAGTGCTACCCACGTGTCTTCCAGCCCACCAACGAGTTCCAGCGCGTGCACGAAGACCAGGACCTGCCGCCGGGCCTACACGTGCGCCTCAATATCAACACGGGACTGCGTGAGGCCAAGATCAACAACGAGTCGGAGGAGCTGCCGGCGGGACTCCAGGGACTGCCGGTCGACAGTGGCGTCGTTCTAGTCGACCAGCCAGAAGACGGCATCAACGTGGACACGCCCCGCATTCCCAAAGGCGCGCCGGCCTACGATCCCGCCGGGGTTGTCAAGGACCCGGGCGCCCACGCTGACGGCGAAGGCAGCCGCGCTGCCATTACGTTCCACGAGTCCATTGCCCTCGTCAAGGGTGTGGCCGTCGGGCAGGTGGCCTCGGGAGACAGCAACAGCAGCCGCAACGACGGCCAGATCGACCTGGCGGCTGCTGAGCAGGGCCGCTTCCTTGATGCGCTCGTCGAGATTGACGATGTGGCACACGACATGTACTATGGCCTCAAGCTGGCCGAGGACCGCGACATCACGCGGCAGCTGCTGTGTCTCATGAGCGGCGGCCGCGTCGGCGGTGACCGTGGTGTCGAGGCGGCACAGAAGGCGGCCATGGCCGTTGCGTCCGCTGTGCAGAACAACCCCGTGGCCCTCCGTGAGGTGGCCGCCTACTGGGACGCGTACAAGAGGGGAGAGTGCGCGACGGCCGGCCGCCAGCGTGCGACACTGGGCGACGTCGTCTTTGGGCCGTACGATGATGGCAACGGTGCGCACGATGACGCTGCCACCGCCAATCGGCCGGCATGGATTCGCTCCCGGCTTTTGGCCATCAGCGGCCTCATCAGGGACAAGGATATTATGCAAGACTTTTTGGCGGGCGGCGGCCTGACCGAGGTGCTGCGTCTGCTGGTCGAGCGCGAGGGCGATGCCGCGTACGACGCAGTGCGCCAGCGTGCGGCCAACCTTGTGAACGACAACTTTTTGGACGTGAGCATGGGTGCGGACCTGTCGCTGTGGCCCGTCAAGGCGTTTGCGGCGGCGGCCGCGGAGACCTCGTGCAGTGACGGCACGGTCCACGCGCATTGTTGGGACCACCACATCCAGCAGCTGGCCAGGTCACATAGAAAGGACAAAAGCCACTGGTCGCACGGGCTGTGGAAGGGACTGGAAGACATTACGGAGCGCTCCAGTGGCAAGTCGGAGTTGTAGACGCTAGAAGGCTGTGCATGCGACGGGCAGTATATAATTGCCACTGACAGTTTTTGTTGACATGACCATGTTAATGTTGTATATACCCTGCACAATCAAAGTATAATTTAGTTATGGTGCTCCCTCAATGACAACAAAATTGATGCCTCTACCAATTTGGCAATTTTATTTATTCAAAAATTGACCAAAAATTAAGCCAAAATTCTTCACAAACTCATCAGTAAACCGACAATGTCGGGTCTACATCTGACAATATTTGGATTTGGATTTGCGGTATTCTTTTTTTTTTTTTTTTTTTTTTTTTTTTGGCGGTGGACTGGTGCTAGGTCATGCATTGTGATGTACAGAAGCCCAATATTCCTGTGTTTTTGGGAATATTAGCAAGGAATTTAGTATGGAGATATGACAATGAAAAAGGGCATGAAAACAATGAATTATTGCGAACTGCAACTGGCACAATTTGTGAAAATAAAATTCATTAAAATACTGTAGAGGCGTAAAAAAAGGCAATAATGACTTACATGACTTTATTGACAACGTTGTTGACCGTCGAAGGACGTCTGTCATGACAGTGTTTTTCGTTATTTGTGTGTTAAAATGACGTTCGCAAGGCTGAAACGGTCCGTTTCACTCCAGCGCAAGGCTGCACACAAGTTTCAACTACTTCAGGGCAGGATGGCCTGGAAAGAGCCCTGATTGGCCGAGTTACAGTGCCCTTTACGGGTGAGACCTGATTTAGCGCGAGCAGCTCCTTCCTCCAGAGGGCAGAAGAACCCCAGGGTCCCACTCTTTCCTACTCTTTCTCTCTGGATTCCCTCATATTTCAGTCTGGGCACACCCTCTTCTCTTTTCTTCCCTTTCCTTCTTTTTTTCCGACTTTTCTTCTTCTCCCCCTCCTCATCCTTACCCCTCCACCTCGCACATCCACACCATGGCCACCATCCCCGCAGGTCTCGAGATCCGCGGCGACCGCTCTCCTCCGGGCGTGACACCCGCAAGACGTGGTCGCGGCCTCTTTGCAACGCGCAGCTATGCACCTGGTGAGGAGATTGCCGTCTTTGGCAAGCCACTGATTGTGCTGCCGTCCGGTCCCGATGCCACCAAGACCTGCAACAACTGTCTGGATGCCCGCCGCGCGGGTTCGATCAAGAAGTGCCAGGGGTGTCAGGCCGTTGTCTACTGCGGCAAAGAGTGCCAGCGGGCGCACTGGAAGCGTTTCCACAAGTTCGAGTGCAAGCCGCTCAAGAACGCCTTTGAGAGCGCTGCCCGGCAGGCGGCGGCCACACCCGGCGGCTATGTGCAGCCGCTGCCGGCGCCCGTGCGTGCGTTGATGCTGGTGATCCTGCAGTGGAAGGATTCGGCCGACATCCGCGCGACGGTCGAGGCCCTCGAGGGCAACGTGCCGGCCTTTATCAGCAACCGCGACGTGTGGGACGACTTCAAGCTGCAAGCGGCCGGAGCCTGTCAGTTTACTGGCTGGCTCGGCGAGGACCAGATCCGCACGGCGGTCGAGATCCTGTGTCGCATCCACACCAACACGTTTGACCGCCGTGACCACAACCTGACGCAGTCGGGCCTCTTTCTGGACGCGACCTTGGCCATGGCTAACCACTCGTGCCTGCCCAACGCCGTTGTGGGTTTCTTTGGGCCCAAGACCTGGCTGCGTGCTACGGAGCCGATCAAGGCCGGCGACGAGATTACCGTCTCGTACATTGACTATACCAAGCCGCGTGCGGCTCGCCAGCGCGGGCTTGCCCATTACAACTTTACGTGCACGTGCCGCCGCTGCACCGAGAACCTGGACGTCTACCAGGTGTGCCAGCAGTCGCCCGTGCTGTCGCTAAACAACCGGTTCACGGTCGTGCCGCGTCTGGATCTGCTGCGCAACCCACCTATCCTGCGCGAGGCCGAGGGACACCTCATCACGCCTGAGCAGATCGAGGCCATGTATGCCGAAAGCGGCGTCGAGGCCATTGACGAGTCGGACGATTCCTACACCCAGGCGGACCCCTACTTTGGTAAGCGCCTGCCGCAGATGCGTCGCCTCTACCGGATCTGCAAGCCGCTCATCGATGCCAAGCGCTGGGCCGACGAGCCCGTCGCCCACTTGATGCACCTGGCCTTTATGCACTTTTTGGAGGTGCGCAACTTCTGCCACGCGCTGGCCTTTTTGGTCTTCATCTGCCAGCACATCGACCCGTACCGCTACCCGGCGCCTTTTGACATGCGCCGCGTCCGCAACCTCAACAGCGTCGCCACCATGCTCCCGCAGGTGTTGAAAGTCGTGTTTTCGGACGGGAACGGCCTCGACCGCTGGGGCAGGTCCGACCCCGCGCTCAACGTCTCGCCGATCCTGCGCGACAAGCTCAACGACCTCGTCGACGGCGCCACCACCGAGGCCGTTTTGCGCATCGTCCTCGAACAGGGGCCCAAGGGCCACTCGAACCAGTGGCCGCCCCTGGACGACGCGCGCCACTTCTTGCGCCAGGTCGAGACCATGGGCAACCGCGAGCTCATGGGCGGCATGGTCAAGGCCCAGCAGACAGCCGCTGGCGCTCCGCCCGCCATTAGCATGAACATGCCCTCGAACTTCCGGCCGGACCCTGGCGCAACCACACAGGCGGTCCAGCGCTGGTTTGCCGACCCCATGTCCCCCTATGGTGTGCGCTACTTTGACGAGCGTGTTCTCAAGAGACTGAACGCTGTGTCTGCCGTAGCCATTGAGTTGCTGGAAAGCGTGTTGTCTTCTCGATAGTTGAAGTAAGAAACAAAACGTTATGCGAAATGGAAGGCATAGGAACTGGACCGCTACCACTAAGCCAACTGGCAAAATAGAGAGCCGTCTATCACCATGGCTAGATAACGGGTCTGAAGCACCGCAGTCCTCCAACAGAAGGGGTGATGTCATATAGGGGCAATAACGAAATAGAGAGATTGGAATGAAAGCATAAGTTGACCGAGTTGCGATGATAAAGTGAGGTGTCAGTAAGATGCTGTTCAACGAGTTCACTGAGTCGCTAATAATACTGTGGTCACTCACTGTAGCCTGCTGTAGCTTGCCGTATTAAGTTGTTGCTGACTCGCAGTTGCACCTTGTGGTTTACAGCCGAGTTGCCTAATACGGAAGGCGGTGGTCCCCCACAAGCTTGCAAGGCTCCTTCTTTGTGCGGCAGAATTATCTTTTTTCGGCTCGCATGACGACCTTCGCGCCTGAAGGCAAGTGCATTCCGCTACCTCGTCACGACAACAATTGTACTCTTGGTCGAGCTTGCCGTTTTTCTTTCGCTCACCCGCTACGTCGTTCTTTCCAAATCGACCTGAGCCGTTCCTTCCAAAAAACGAGCAGCCCTTTCCCGACTAACGACCGACTGGCCACACATCATCTCCCGTTTCGCCCTCCACTCCTTTTTTCCTTTTACCATGTCCGCCGCGTCCGTCGCCGCAGACTCGACGACGGCCAGGCCGTCCAGCCCTGGCGACGAGTCGCCCTCGAACAGCGCCAGCGACTCCGCTGTCAGTGTCGCCGGCACCAAGCGGTCGCGCTCCGACATGGAGCTCGGGGATTTGGCTGCGACCGAGGCACTGTCGCTCTCCAACAATGGCGACAGCAAAACTCTGCATAAGAAGGACAAGAAGCGGGACAAGAAGGAAAAGCACGGCAAGCCAAGTGACGGCAACGCGATAGACGGCGCTGCCGATGGCGAGGACGGCGGCGGCGAGTGGCAGACGATCCGTGGCGGGCGTCCCACGAAGAAGTTAAAAAAGGTGCCCAAGAAGGACTCGGGCAACTACCCGGCCCTCACCTTCAACAAGAACGCCCGCCTGCAGAGCAAGATCCAGGTCTCGGACCTGCGCAACCTCGTCACGTACATTTTTGCCGACGGCACGGCGCCACAGTGGATCGGGGTGCACCACCGGCCATCCTTTCGCAAGATCGTCACCATTCTGGTGCCCGGGCTGGAGGAGGCCATGTTCAAGACCGGGGTCGACTTTGCCCAGTGGATGCAGCAGGAGGATGGCAGCATCGAGGCGCTGGAGCGCTGGACGAAGAAGGTCGCGACACCGCACGACGACGCCTACCCGCGCGCCCTCAACAAAGACAGCCTCCCCGCAGCCGTCCAGCCGCTCGCCGATGTGTTCCCGCAGCTGTGGCCCGTGCGGGCACGCGGCAACGAAAAGTACGCCACGCTCTTCTCGCCCGTCGCCACCTTCTTGACGGCGCCGCTGCCCAAGTCGGCCTCCGACGACAGCAAACCCAAAGGTTCTGGGCCACGCTTCCGTTCGGACAACGGCGCAAAGGACGTCCGCACACGCATCACCGAGTTCATCGCCACCCCGCAAGAGTACATTGCCAACGAGTTTGTCCTGCATCCGGCCCTGCTGCCGGCGGACCAGCGCAGCGCCTTTGCGGACGAGCCCGGCTGGGTGCACACCGACGTGGCCGACCTGGCGGACGGCGAGGTGCCCGAAGCGGAGATTGAGCAGGGCAGCATCACGGCCGGCCGCAAGGTGTTTGCCGTCGACTGTGAAATGTGCAAGGCGGCGGACGACAAGTTTGTCCTGACACGCATCAGCGTCGTTGCCTGGGACGGCGAGGTCGTCATGGACGAGCTCGTCAAGCCCGACGAGCCCATTGTCGACTACCTGACGCAGTTCTCGGGCATCACCGAGGCCATGCTCGCGCCTGTCACGACCCGCCTCGCCGACATCCAGCGCCGCCTGCTCGCCATTCTCGACCGCCGCGCCATCCTCGTGGGCCACTCGCTCGACTCGGATGTCCGCGCCATGCAGCTCACCCACCCCTTTATTGTCGACACGTCCATTGTCTTCCCGCACCCCATGGCCCCGGCCAAGAAGCACGCCCTGCGCTGGCTCTCCAGCAAGTATCTGAACCGCGAGATCCAAAAGGGCCACGGCACCGCCCGCGGTCACGACAGCGTCGAAGACGCGCGCACCTGCCTCGACCTGATCAAGCGCAAGTGCGAAAAGGGCAAGGCCTGGGGCGGCAGCGCCAGCGGCCAGAACGCCGAGTGGGCCGGCGGCGAGGGTGCCGGCGAGAACCTGTTCCACCGGCTGGCGCGTGCGGGCACCGCTTACCGGTCGCAGGGCGGACCCCAGGCGACGGGCGGCATTGCCACGGGCAAGTCGACGGCAGCCGTCGACTGGGGCGATGCGCGCCGAACGCTCTGTGGCGAGGCGGGCATCGTGTTGGGCGGGTGCCGCAGCGACGCCGATGTCGAGGCCAACCTGATGCGGGCGGTCCAGGGCGACCCGGACGGCAAAGTGGTCCCTGGCGGCGGCGTCGATTTTGTGTGGGCGCGGATGCGCGAGCTGGAGGCGCTGCAAGGGTGGTGGAACCGCAACAAGCTGCCGGGTGGCGCCGATCCCCAGCCAGCAGCAGCTGCTGCTGCTGCTGCTGCTGCACAAAGCCAAAACCAAAACCAAAACGGCCAAGGGCCGCCCACACTGCAGATGCTGGAGGTGCTGATGGCTGCCGAGGCGGACAGGCATCCGGACGAGGAACAGCCCGATGGCGGTAGTAGGGATGGTGGGAGCGAAGCGTCGCCCTTGGAGCGCGCCGTGCGCATTCTGGCCCGCCGTGTGCGGCGCATCCACGCCCAGCTGCCGCCCTGCACGGCACTGGTGGTCTTGAGCGGCAGTGGCGACCCGCGGGCGATGAGCCGGCTGCAGGCACAGCGGGCACAGCACAAGAAAGAGTACCACACACCAGGGATCAAGTGGGACCAGATCTCGGTGCCGTGGACGGACACGGAGGCACAACAGCTGCAGCAGGCGGTGCGGCGCGCGCGCGACGGCATTGCATTTCTTGCCGTGAAGTAAGAAGTCCCAGTGGAGATGGATCAGAGGCAATGTCATCGGCTTTACGACTCGTGTTTCTTTCACGTCACTGGATTTCCCGGGTACGACGGAGGGATGATTTTGATTGATTGATAGGATTTATTTCGTGAGGGTATACGAACTAGGGGGGAATGCCGGTAGGCTGCTCTCTCTGCAAGAGGCATGAATGAAGCTATGAACATTATAGAACCCAAAAAGGGAGGACTGCGTCCTGGTAAGATCTAAAGCAAATAAGAAAAGATGTGACTGTGTAATAGTGCATAGTGCATAGTGCAAAGTGATAAAAATGCAACCGTCCCATCAATGCAAGTCCATAAAATGTAAATAGTTTGCCGTCCCTTCATCGGTGCTGAACCATGAGCCCGTCCTCCTTTCTCCGCGTCAGGTCGTATTTTTATTTTATTTTGTTTCTTTTCCTTTTTTGTTCGTTTCCCTTTTGTTCCCCGCCCGTCTAGAAATCAAACTCGCCACGGAAAATGTCGGGGTCCATGTCGACGGACACGCGGTCTGCCAAGTCGCGGCGGTCCATGAGGCCAAACACACGCCGCAGCGTGTCGTGCAGCGTCGTGCTGCGGTTCTGCGTCGTCATGCGGTCCAGGTGCTCGTCGGTGACGCCGGCGGCGGCGCCGCCCAGGATCTCGCGGGCCTGTTCGCGGCCGCTCGTCTCGACGTCCTTGTGCATGGCCAGCGCGGCCAGCAGGTGGCTCGCAGCCTCGTCGTAGCAGCCCATGTTAATGCAGCTGACGCCCAGGTTGTAGCGGGCCCGCACAAAGTTGGGGTGCAGCGACAGGGCCTTTTCGTAGGCGGCAATGGCCTCTTCGGAGCGGCCCGAGTTGGCCAGGGTCGCGCCCAGGCGGTTCCACAGCAGGTGCACCTGCGAGCGCTGGTTGCTGGTGCCCTGCTCGCTCGACGCGAGGGCGGCGTGGAAGCAGTCGACGGCCTTGTCAAAGTCCTCGCCGCCGTAAAACAGCACGCCCAGGCCAACCTGGACGTCCGGGTCCATGTGCTCGCCATCGGGCGACAGCTGGGCGGCCTGGATGAACTTGTCGGTGATGCGCTCGTGCAGCTGCTGGCGGTCGGTGAAGCCAATCTCGGCGGCGTTGGACAGCTCGGCGGGCGGCAGGACCTGCGGGTACTTGGCGGACAGCCAGCGCTCGAGGGTGCGGTAGGCGGTGGTGTCGTAGCCCTCGTTGGTGTAGGAGACGGCGAGGGCCATGAGGCCCGGCAGGTTGGTGGGGTCGAGCTTGAGGGCGTGCTCGAGGGCGCGGATGGCGGCGGTCTCCTTCTCGTTCTGGGCCTGGGCCGAGCCCAGGTACACCCAGGCCTCGACGCGCTCGGGCTCGCGCTGGCAGGCGGCCTCGAAGGCGAGGGCGGCCAGCGACAGGTTGCCGTTCTCGTTCATGATGCGCACGCCCTCCTCAAAGGGGTTGCCGTGCTCCTTGAACAGGTTCTCTTCTTCAAACTGGTACGGGTCGATGCGCGGGTCCAGGCCCATGCGGTTGCCCATCGGCTCCCAGTCGTCGCCCCAGGTGTTCTGGAAGTCGTCGGACACGTCCTTCCAGTCGCCGCCGTCAAAGGCCTCGCGCATGGCGGCATTCTCGGCCTGGATGCCGTTCCAGACGGCCTCGAGGTCGCCAAAGTTGGTCTCGGAGTTGAGGACCTGGTCGTCGACCTTGTTGAGCTCGCGCTCAATGGCGTCGTTGGCGGCTTGGTCCTGGTCTTGGTCGTCGCCCTCCTTGGCCTGCTTGTCCTGCATCTCCATGCGCGCAAACTGCTCTTCCCACTCGTGGTCGTTGAGCTCGACAATCTTGCCCTTGCCCTTGCCCTCGACAACGGCGTTGGGCTCCTGGCGCTGCAGCGGCGCGGCGTGGAACGGCTGCTGGGCCCAGCTGTTCTGCATCTGCGGGCGGTACATGGGGAACTGCATGCCCGCGTCGTACTGTGACATGCCGCCGGCGTAGCCCATGCCCATCATGGGCTGCTGCATGTGCTGTGACGGCCCCGCGGCGGCCGAGGCGGACGCGCCGCCCATCTGCTGCTGCGCGGGGTGCTGGTGCTGGTGCTGGTGCTGGTGCTGCGGCTGCTGCTGGAACTTGGCAAACTCTTCCGGGTTGAAGCCGGCGTCCATCGGGGTCTGGGCACGGAAGCTGTCGGACCAGACGGGGGAAGCGGACTGGGCGCGCAGGTGCACGCCGCGCGAGGCGGGATCGATCTGCAGCTGGTTGAGGTGGGCGGGGTCCATGGCCATCTCAGACATGTTGGGGCCGTTTTGGAGGAAGCCATTGACCATCTAAGGGCAGGGGGCAAGGTTAGTGATTTGTGTTTTCTGAGGGGAGCTACAAAACAGGGCAGCATCGCGTGCTCGTGACAACACACGGCCCATACGTACCTCGTCTTGTGCGGGCCCCCGGTTGGCACTGCGGAAGCCGTTGACGCCATTCGGTCCGGCATTGACGAGTCGGTCGCGCTGCAGACTCCGGTCGTCCTGGACGTGCTTGGTGAACTGGCTGAGCGGGTTGCCCGCCGTCGAGCACTCGGCGCCGCCCAGAAACGACATGGCGTCTGTGTATAGGGAGTGTGGTCGGAGTGAGGCGCGGGGGCGGGTGTGAAGTCGGAGGATGCGAGGATATAGGGGTCGGATGGAATGTGAGGTCTGTAATTTGTCACCGGCTCAAAGAAGCAATATCGTCGAAAGGTGTTGTCTAGAACAGGAAGGAGTACGAATTAAAGAAACAACGTTTTGAGAAGGTGCTACCGGAAAACACAAAATGGAGAAACAGGCTTTCGCAAAGCGCTGACGTTGTTGCAGAAACACGGGGAAACAGCGCCTGTCCTCCGCTATCTGCAGGCAACTACAGGGCCTTTGGGGCGGTGACAAACGGCGGATTTACGCTGACCAACCCATTGCTTCGGTCGTCGCCATCCGCCACCCCACTAGCGCTCTCTCCCCCCCAAAATGCTGCCCCAGCGCAAACTATCTTACCGAGGCATTGTTCTCGGGAGCAGGTGACAAGAGTGACTTGCATTTGCAGTGCGCCACACACCAACGTTGAAGTCACTCTTCATCGGCAGCCAAACCCCAGATCGTCTGCCCCAACTCCACTATCACGCGCCAGCACAGGTACCCGCTAGCATGTAGTACAGGCGACATTCTCCCTCTGTCACCGCGATCCCCCCGTCGGCTACCGTACTCATTTTATACAGTGGACGGCGTTTGTATGCTGTAAAGTTGCCGTTGTTGGCATAATCAAGCAGCTGGTAAGCCGGATGCCCTGACAAGTGTGCTTCAACCATAATCAAGTAAACATACGTAGTATTGAGTAATCCAGGCATAATACGTGTAAATTTCCAAGAATTAATATTGCGCGGGCTGGTCAAACTCGCTATGTGAAGAGTATGTGACTGTGACGGAGGATGGCAATACATGTGACAATATGTGACGAGGTCGTATGTAACGGGGAGTACCTACGGCATACAATGCCAGGGGCTATCTGCAATCTTCCCGTCTTCGATTTCCGTCGTGTTCTCCGTCTCTGTCCAACTTGAGAAGCGAAATGCGAAAATGGCAACAAAAAAAGCATTGGATGGAAATAGGAACGAGTAGAAAGTAGTATGACAAAATATAAACGGAATCAACAAGGGGGGCCCGAGTCTGGGGGGTATCAGATGTAGAACGAGATTGGGAGGGTTTGTTGAAGGTGAGATGAGAAGAGAGGTGATGGACGTGATGGCGCTGATGGGAGGTGAAGTAAAAAAAGGCTGAGCAAAGAGCAAGAGGGCTTCATAGCTATGACTGAGAAGGCACCTTGTTGTCGGCAATCGTCCGCAGCAGGCTGAAACGACATTCTGTTAGTACAACGACACTCGAGGCAACACCCGTGCGGGACACAAAACGTACTGAGCATTGCGGTCGCGCAGCTCGTTGTCGAGCTCCTCGAGCCCGCGCGCCGTCACCCGCGCTTTAGCGATCTGTGCAAGAACATGCCATGTTAGTATATACTGCACCGTCACCCCAAGCAGGGCGGTGGCAATCGCACCGAAGCGAGGGCTGCCGATGAATGGTCCGGTTCGCCGGACTCACCTTCCGCCGCGGCAGGGTCCTTGTTCTCCGCATCCGAGGAATCGTCGTTGTCGGTTTGGGCAAACCGGCTGGCCGCCAGGCCCTTTGGTGCTTGTGCCTTGGCCTAGACGGGGGGTCAGCTTTCGGTGATCACGTCAGTCGATCCGTCACCTCGGCGTCACGTACATTTGCCTCCTTCAGCTCGGCCTCCTTGACGTTGAGCTGCGCCAGCAGCTCCTCGACCTTGCGCTCGGCTTCCTTCGCCTTGCGCTCGGCCTCCGCCGTCTTCTGCTGCGCCTCCTCGACCAGCTGCGTCATCGAGTCGTTGAGGTCCGAGTAGTCGACCTCGGACGACTTCTGCTTGGCGTCGGCCGCCAGCCGGTGCGCCTCAAACTCCTTTTGCAGCATCTCGTGGTCTTCCTGCACCGACCGCAGCCGGTCGGTCGCGTCGGCCGTCTTGGTCTTGGCCGCGTACAGGTCGTTCTCATGCGTCGTCTTGAGCGCTTTGAGCTCGGCCCGCAGGCTGTCGAGCTCCGTCGTGTCGGGCTTCTGGTTCTTGGTCGCGTCGAGCGCCGCCTCGGCCTCAAACTTCTCCATCTTGGCCTGCGCCAGCTGGCCGCTGATGGCGTCCGTCTCCTCGTTGGCCTTGGCCAGCTCGGTGCGGGTCTCGGCCAGGGTGGCTTGCACGGCGGCCAGCTGCGTCTCGAGCGCCACCGTGCGCTCGGATGCAGACGCGACCTGAGTGTTGATCTCGCCAATTTCCTTGGCGTGCGCCTCCTTGAGGGCGGACGACTCCGAAGCGCCGTCCTTCTTCGCCCCTTCCAGGGCTTCCGAGTGCAGCGCGATCAGCTTCTCAATCTCAGCACTGTGCTTGGTCTCGAGTTCGGCCTTGAGCGCTTCAATGGCCGCAGCCTGGCCCGCGCCCGACTGTGCCTTGGCCTCCTCGAGGGCAGTCGTGTGTGCGTCAATCGTCTTCTGCAGCTCGTCCGCGTGGCGCGCGGCCAGGTCGGCCTGCACTTTCTCGAGCTCGGCCGCATGCTGGCTCGCCAGCTGGGCCTTGAGCTCCTCAATCTTGGAGGCCGACGCATCAGAGTTGGCCGACTGGGCAGCAGCAATCGCCTCGGCGTAGCTGGCCTGCAGCGACTCCTTCTCAGAAGCATGCTCCTTCGCCAGAGCAGCCAGTGCCGCGGAGTGGGAGGTGCGCAGGTCCTCGAGTTCCTTCTCCAGAGACGACGAGGCGTCGGCCTTGAGGACGTCGATCTGCTCGGCGTGGCTCGCCTTGAGCTTCTCGAGCTCGGCCAGGTGCACCTCCTTCTCGGAGCTGCTCGTGCTCAGCTTGGCGCTCTCGAGCTCCTCGCCGTGACTAGCGCGGAGGGCGTCCAGGTCCTTCTGGTGAGCGGCCGTCTTCTCCTCCAGGGCGGCGGCGTGCGCGGCGTTGGCGTCCGCCAGAGCCTTCTCGTGGCTTGCCTTGGCAGCCGTGTGCGCCTCGGTGAGTTCGGTGTGCTTCACCTCCAGATCCTGGAACTTGCGCTTGAAGAAGGCGTCACCGCGCAGGCTCTCAATTTCCGTCTCGTAGTCCTTGGAAATCTGCTCGAGCTCCTTGCGGTGCTTCTCGAGGGCGGCCTCGTGCTCGCTGGTCAGCTTCGCGATGTTGGCGTCCTTGCTGGAGCTGTCCTCGAGAGCGGTATCTACGGACTTCTGGAGTGCCGCGTGCTGCTCTTCGGCCGCAGCGACTGCCGCCTGGGATGCGGTGAGCTCCTCCTGCAGCTTGGCAACAGCCGCCTCGAGAGAAGCAAGTTTGGCATCCTTGGCCTCGAGTTCGGCCTGGGCGGCCTGCAGCTGGGCCTCGACCGCCGAGACGGCAGAGGTATCGGCCTTGGCATCCTCCGCGGCCTTCTCGGCCGCCGCGAGCTTAGCTTGGAGGTCAGCAACCTCCGCTTCGAGGGCGGCGGCCTTCTCTTTGTTGGCCGACTCCAGCTCAGCCTCGGTGGCCGTCAGGCTGTCGATCTTGGCCTGCAGTTCGGCGACTGCGCTCTCGTGGGTGGTCTTCAGATCGGCAATGGCCTTCTCGTGGGATGCCGACGTAGCGGCTTCGCCGTCCTTGAGCCGCTCGGCGTGCTTGGCCTCGAGGGTGGCGATGGCCGCCTCGTGGTCCTGTCCAAGGCTCTGCTTCAGTGCCTCTAGTGCAGAGGCATGGTCAGCCGTGGCCTTGCGCAGGCCAGCCTCCTTCTCCTCAAGCTGGGCGGCGTGCTCCGCTTGCAGGGCGTCCAGAGAGGCCTTGAGCGAGGCGACCTCGTCATCCGAGGTGCCCTTGGACGCGGCGGCATCGGCGAGGTCCGACTGGTGCTTCTCGAGGCTGGCCTCCGCCGTCTGCAGCTTCTGCTGGACCTCCTCAATCTGGGCGTTGAGTGCAGCGACCGTCTCTTCGTGCTTGGTCGTGAGCTCCACCAGACGATCACTGTGCAGCTGCTCGCCGTCGTCATCCTTCTTCAGCTGGTCGTTGAGCGCGTCAATCTTTTCCTTGGACGACTCGATCTGCTCCTTGAGATCGGCAACCTCCTTCTCGCTTGTCGCGAGTTTCTCCTTGAGCTCCTCTGTGACCTTGGCAGCCTCAGCTGCTGCGGCAGCCGAAGCGCCGGCGGTCGAAGACGAGAGAGACGGGCGGGAAGCATGGCGGGCAGTGGTGGACGGCGCGGCAGAGCTGCCGACAGTGGAGAGGCGCTTCTTGGCCTCAGCGACCAGGCCAGTTGCAGACGGTCTCGGCGCGGTGGTGGAGCGTGTGGCGGTGGTGCTCGTAGACGATGTGCTAGCTGTCGGTTTATGCGCAGCAGCGGGAGAAGAGGTCGAAGACGCGGCGGTCGGCTTCCGTGCGGCGGCCGCCGTGCCGACAGCCGGGGTGGAGGAGGTCGAGGACCGCACCGAGGACTTCGTCGCGGGCGTCGTGGAGGAGGGCGCGGTCGAGGTGCGACGAGCGGCTGTGCTGGTGGTAGCGGTACGCTTCTTCTCGTCCTCAGACGCGGAAGGGTTCGAACGATGCGTGGCGGTGGACGAGGAGGTTGTCGGGCGCTTGGCCAGGGTGGACGTGGCGCCGGCAGCCGGGCGCAGAGGGGGCTTGGTCAGGCCAGTGCGACGCGCAGTCGCGGCAGGCGTGGTGCCGACAGTGGATGTCCGCTTCGCAGCAGTGGTCGCGGTGCCGGCAGCAGGTTTTCCAGCAGCAGCCTTGGGAGCGGAGACGCGCGTAGCAACCTTTGGTGTCGTCTTCGTGCTCTTGGGGCTCGAGGCGGTCGCATCGGATGCCCCTCCGGCCGCGTCAGGAGCAGCCTCGGCGGAGGTCGGTGCGGGCACATCCGCAGACGGCGCAGCAGGAGCGTCGTCGTGCGGGACGGGGTCGGAGCTGGTAGCGTCGGCCATTGTGAAAGCCTTGGTTTGTTTTAAAAGCCGGCCGAAAAGAGTCGGATCGTGGAAGCTGTCGCGGGATAATGAGTTTGCGCGTCCAACTATCTCGAAGCTAAGGAAAAGGGGAACGAAGGGTCCAGCAGTTAGCTCGTGTTGGTTGTCAACAGATAGCAATTTAGGGCCGCCGCGACGACCGCGCGTCAACAAGGTACAAGTTCCAATTCGAGGGACACTTTGTCACACTCCGCCACCAGGAAACCGTCCATTGTCGGGCCAAAGACTCAAGTGAATGCACGTCACCTCGGTCTCATGCCGGGGTCGTTTTGGTATGTTTGACAACATTGAATTAGACGAAGGTTATGACGACCTACCACTTCGAGACAATAGCAGCCTTTGCCTGGTTCCTCACTTATTGGTCGTGAATAGAAAAGGAGCCGTGTTTTAGGCGAGGGATGGAATCAACCGAACGGGCTGAAGCAACCACAATGTCGTGAGAAGAAACAAGACCAAATGTTAAAGAGAACACAGCTTGCCGGGGATCATGACCAGCTTTCGGTAAATGAGAACGAGAAAAAAATGAAAAAATAAAAGGAAAAAAGGCTGGGCGAAACAGGGCAGCAAATTAAACTGGGGGTGTAATTCGGGCCTGAAATAGAAAGGCGCCACAAATCAGCAGACAGGTGGGAACCGAATCTCTGGCGGAGCGAGAGCGACAGAGGTGCACGAGAACGAAAAAGACCAACCAAGAAATGGTCGTGACAGGATCGTGGAGCTGTGTACGGAATCACGGAAAACGCAAAAGAAAAGGAGGACGGGGTGAAGGTAAGGAGGGAGAAGAATGTCGAGAGGGGGAGAGAGACTGGAGACGGCCAAAACGTCAGAAGAATTGGGAACTCTTTTGGGAAAGTGCCAGGGGGTGCGCGAGACCAAGAGGAAATTAAAGCGGGAAAGTGCGCGCGCGTGGGTAGCTTTCCTGGTCCAGAAAGAAGCAGGGGCCAACGAGAGAGGGAAGGAGCGGCGCAGGCAGCAAAGTACAACATCTGATGGAAAGGGAAGGGGGTCGGTCAAAAAGGGAAAGAGCAGTGAAGCACAGGCCCCATGTCGCTTCACTTTGCCCAGGTGCCGCTGTCTGTGCCAATCGAACCAGAAAGGGCGCGCTGCCGACGCGTAGAGAGCACTACGAAGTGGTTTAATTACTTTCGCAAAAGGTACCGACTGTGTGTGTCCCGTCACATTTAAGATTGACAGAGCTGAGCTACTGTGCTCTGTCTGTAGTACGACGCCAAAAGACAGCAAATGTGATACGACGTCTTTTGCAAGAGGGAAAGAGCGAACGGTCTGATCCCGGGCAGGAAGGAGGGATGGGCATTGAGACCGGACGAAAATGGTATGGCTGGCATGCGTTACACGCAATTTGGGCAAGAGCCGTGAAGCTAGGCGTTGATCGAACAGGCAGGTCCCCCTGGGCCGGCTTTCAACGAGTGACGCTATTTGCAAATAGGAGGCATCTTTAATTGCGATGTAGAACGCACGTCGACGCGAGAGAATGGGAGAATGGACAAAGTCGACACACCGACAGGCCTCCCCACTAAGGCTCCCGAGCCATACGTCGCATTGCTTCGTGCAGGGAACGTCGGCAGTGTCGATTCGACAGGGACTTTTGTTTGTGAAACAGCGGGACGACGGCAGTCATATTTCTCGTTTTTGTCTCTTCTCCTCTTCCCTGTCGTTTTTGGGTTGTCAGGTCTCCCGCCGTCTCCGAACGACCGACGTATCAGGTTTTGGCCTTGCATTGAGCAGCAGGCATTAACACAAGAGCTTGCCATTCCTCGTTTCGAAACGGCCTGTGTCGTATCATCAGCAATGCTGTCATCAGAAAGCAGTCTCGTTTAATTGAGCCACACACTCACTTGTCGACCAAAGGCGCTTTTGACGTAATGAGAGCCAAGTCACTCGATGCAATATTGGTGAGGGGGGAGTGACAAGACTACAACGCCACCGGCCTGTCCAATACACCATGATCGGCGGGCCTCTGCTTTATTGGACTACGAAACAAGTCAGGCCGACAAGGCAGTTGTGGTGACGGCACCTTGCATGCTTCGTCTGGGGTGCATGCAGATATGTCAGGGTCTTCAACCAGTGGCTTCTTTAGTTCAAAACAAAAGGATTCCACTCATGATAAAATTATGTCTTTGAGTAATATGTTGTATATTCAAGTTCATACGAACAAAAAAATAGAAGAACACCGTTGGTATCACTAGAGAGTCGAAAAAGCCAAGAAAGAGATACAACTAAAAACCAAGGAAAAGTACTAAAAGCAGGAATATGCACACAGGGTCCCCCTTATCGAATCGTAAAGCCTGCCTGCGCCCAGTGTGGCACCGGCCTATTGTCTTTTAGCAGCTTGGCCCGGACCACGCTCTTGATGCTCTCGGCGCGGTTCGCCACGTCAAACATGTCGCGGTTCAGGTCGGCCGCCAGCCGCGCAAGGTCCAGCTGGTCCGTGCCCTTGAGTGCGCGGAGACGCGCCAGGATCTGTCTGAGCTCGGCGTCGGCGTAGGGGCGAGAGCCGAGACTGGCTGTTGCGGCACCTTCGCGTGCCGGCGTTAGTGTTGGTGTTGGCGTTGGGGCAGGGGTCGGTATATCGGCCGCGGGCGTAGCCGGGACATTAGCCGGGACCTCGACCGGGACCTCAACGGGAACCTCAACCGGAGCCTCAACCGGAGCCTCAACCGGAGCCTCAACCGGAGCCTCAACCGGAGCCTCAACCGGAGCCTCAACCGGAGCCTCGACCGGAGCCTCGACCGGAGCCTCGACCGGAACCTCGGCTTCGGCAGGGCCGGCCACCTGTAGAGTGTTTACCACTAGGCCGTCTTCATCCTCCGCTTCCCCGTTCCGCCCGACCACAATCATGTCCTGCGTGACCTGCTCAACACTCGCGACCGGCGGCGGGCTTGATGGCTGGGCGACGACAGCAGTCGTGATGGCCGTTGTCATAACTGGGCTGTCGTCGTTCTCGCCATTGCCGTCGCCATTGCTGTCGCCATTGTCGTCCTCGTCAACACCGTCGTCATCACCGTCGCGCACGACTTGGACATCCCGCATGCCCTGGTCGAGGTACGCGGCCGACGGCTGTGTCAAGACAATCTCCAACGACTCGGCAGCACGACCATCTGCGAGCTCAAATGCAAATGATTCGTCGTCCATGGCACTGATGTCCTGGGGTTGTGTCCGCGCAGCAGGTGCGCTTGCAGCAACCGCCACGGGCATCCATTCCCCGTTGCTGTCGTTTTGGTTTTGGTTTCCCACCCCACCAGCTTCTCGGTTTGCGTCCTCCCGTACCTCTACCTCTTGTCCCTCGTGGCCTTCCTGTGTCCCTTGACGCCCTCCAGCGTCGCGTGCAGTCTGTGCGCGCTCGAGGGCCAGCCATGCTTGGTTGAGCTCGTCCTCGATCCCGTTGAGAAGCGGCCTGAGCAGGCATCGGTTTCGTCGCACGGCAGCAATCGACTCGGGTCGCGGCAGCGCCGAGTTTTGTAGGCGTTGACCAGCCTCTTCGTCAGCGTCATCGAGATACTGGTACGTGAAGGGGACCCCCGTCATACGGCGGTCGGCGCGGTACCCGAGCTCCCAGGCGACCGCATTCTCGAGGCGTGTGATCCAGCCAACGACACGCCGTGCCAAGTACAGCGTTGCATGGATCATCTGCACCCAATTGCCTGGCACATACAGGCTGGCCTCGCCCAGCTCCCGGCCGGGCAAGCTGCCACCGAGCGCGTAGACTGTTTCGAGGACCTCCACCGCCTTGGGGATCACAAACGCCACAAGGTCTTCAGCAAGCAGCCAGCGGAAGCGGACCGTCTCCGGGGTCGCGTCGCTCGCATAGGTCGTCAGCGGCTGGAGCGCATTGTGGCAGATCCTATGGATGCTGGCGTCGATCATACTAAGAAGCTCGCCATGTTCGCCGTGGTGGTCGTGCAAGTACGTCCTCTGGGCCCACATGTCGAGCGTCTCCGTGGTCATGGAGGGCCGCGCCATGGGCCGCGGTACGTGCACATACGCGTCATTGAGGCCCGCGAGCTGTCGCAGGAGGTTCTTCGCCTGCGCCGTAAATGGCTCGGGGCCAAACCGGCCGGCATCGGTGTGCTGCCAGCTCAATCCCATTTTCCACATCACCTTGCCGGTCCACCCACTCGTGCCCATGAGGTCTATGAGTGCACTCAGTAGCTGGGACGTGATGAGCTCTGTCACAGGCATCGCTGTGGGGTCTTGCGAGGCAGATATTCGTGGCGCAGCTTGCGTGCCAATATCGTTGTTATTGTCGTGAGCGTTGTCGTCGTCGTTTTCGTAGTTGTTGGCGTCGGTGTTGCCATAACCTGGCAGCTCACCCTGGGAATGAGTTTGTGCTTCGCCGCTGTCGCCGGTCTCTTGTGGTGTTTCTTGTATTGTTTCGGCCGTCCTTTGCGTCACGGGTTGGCCGCCGCCCGCATCGAATTCGGCATTGGCGCCCGCTGTCGTCGCTTCTGGTTCCGCGCTGGGCTGAAGGCCTTGCAATCGTCTGGATGAACGTCCTGAGGTCGCTTGTGCCGTTCCGCTCGCCTGATCCATCCGTACTTCCGGTACATCGTCCTCTTCTCGCTCTGCAGGTTCTTGTTGTTGTTGCTGCTGGAGATGCTCTTCTGTATCTCCCTCCTTCTCCTGTCGCCCGGCCACAGGTTGTTGCTCCGTCTCTCGTCGTTGCCTTTTAGAAGGATCTTGCTGCTGCGCGGCCGCCCCCTCCACCGGCCCCTCCTCTTTGCCCAACTGTCGCTTTTTGGGCAACGAACGCCTCTCCGGTTGTGCCCTATCAATAGCCGCCGTCACCTGTTCCAGCACATTCGCCACGCTCATCACACCCCTACCCCGACGGCTGCGGTTCGTAGCCGCTGTCGGTCGGCCATTCGGTGCCACCGCCCTGCGTTGCCGTTTTCGAGGCGTTTGAGGGCTGTTGTGCACGTGGGCGACTTGTGCGCTCTCCATCTTGTTGTTGTTGTTGTTGTTGTTGTTGTTGTTGTTGTTGTTGTTGTTGTTGTTGTTGTTGTTGTTGTTGTTGTTGTTGTTGTTGTTGTTGTTGTTGTTGTTGTTGTTGTTGCTATCATCGTTCTCCTGGTCGTCGTCGTCGCTTTCGCCCCTGCGCTCCCTTTCACTCATCAAGTTCCACAGGTTGTCTGGCGATTGCAGTTCCCCATCCTCTTGCCGTGACTGCTGCTGCTGCTGCTGCTGCTGTTGCTGCTTTTCTCGCAGTTGTCGCTGGCTTTCTGCCTCCTCCTGCACAAGCTGACTCTGGGCCTGGATGTTTTCCCGGCCACGCTCTGCCTCGCCCTCTTCGTAGAGGTCAAGGGGCGGGAAGAGGGAGCCGCTGCTGTGCCCCTCGTTTGCCTCGTCGTCCGAGTCGACAGCATCTTTCGATGGCCGACGCGCGGGCTCCGTCGCAAACGGTGCCGTCGCACGCTTCCGCTCCATGATCAACGTCAGCATAGAGTGCGAATGCAGCCAGCGGTTTTGTGTTTCGTCGTGAAAGCCGCCAACGTTCGTGTCGCCATTCGGCTAAGCCTCGGAGACAAAGGGATCAACGCGTCGCAAAGCACCTAAAAAGACAGGTCTGTGTCACGGGCGCGGTGGATCGTCGATGTTGACCATGAAATGTCGACGTTTTCGAGGTTGCGCTGTCGTCCGAAGTGGTCGCGTCCAATTCACCAGGTTGTGGTATTGGCGAAGAAACGTCCCCACTTCCTCCCCCAACAGCACGGCAGGTGCCGTTGACAATGGTTTTCGGTCAACATGGCAGGCGCGTTTTAGCGCGTCCAGAGGCGGCTTCACTCTCTAATTGGGGCCGCTTTCACAACCTCTAAATGGTTTACGTATCTTATTTTCTTTTCTTGAAACTAGACTTGGACTCGTGACTATGAGGCCCCTAGCATATGTAAACGAATTGCCATCCATTGTATTTCCACCGTCTAACAGGGACCTTGCCGATAATGAACGAAAACAGAAAAAAGAATGCTGGTAACATGAAACGAAAATAAAAAGAATAGTAACCCGAGAATAAACGAAAATTAAAGGAAACAAATACCGCATCCCACAAACGCCGCCGAAAGCCCATCAGATCACTGTACCCGTTGTATTGCTCACCATTCCCGCAAACGTAAATAAAACTCCTGCCACCGTTCCGAGGTGGTTGTGGATGCGGTTGTGACATGAGATCACTGCGCCAGCCAGCTCGCCCAATGTAAACAGGCCAATGTTCCGCAAAATAGACGGCGGCAGGCCATACGATCCCATGATGAGAGAGACGGCAGGGCATACAATGAACGGCCACCAGCCGCCCAGCTCGCCGTACCCGCGAAACGAGTTTTGGATGGTCCAAGTGGCCGCCGCAGTAGCCTCCAATGTGTCCAACATGTCGTTTGTCATATTCTTCGCCTGGACCAGCAGGCGGCTGTGGGCGTCAAAGTCGGAAAAGAACGCTTGCGTCATGCCCTCGAGCTGCAACATGCCCTGCCAGTAAAAATCAATCTCAGCGAACGATGCATAAGACAATATGGAGGGACAGACTAGGCTTACCCTTCCAAGGGCTTCTTGGCGAGATGTGAGATCCGCGGCTTGGAGTTGGGAAAGTTCCTATCCTGTTAGAACAGTAAAAATACAGATGTAAACGAACTTTGCATTTGTACTCACAATTTCTCGTTGTAACGACAATGCGGACGCATAGACTCCCTGCATTGCAGCATTGATCGCATCCATCTCACCTTGTGTCACCTGATTGGCCCTTGCGATCGACCGCTCGTGCTCAAAGGCCAACTCCGAGTTGCTCTCAAGCACTGTCTTTACGAGAATGCGCAGCACCTGCTGTAGTGTCCGGGCTGACTGCGAACCGTCCTCCACCAGCGTGGCAGTCTCGCGCACCGAAGACATGAGATCATTGTGCAAGAGGGACTCGATGACTACCATTTTGTCCAAGAGGGCGTCTGCCACGGGTACGATGTGGCCAAGCCGATCTGCCGCACCCCGAGCTACCGCGTCGCAAACCTCTGTGCGCCTCTGCAGCTCGGCCTCGACGTCGTCGGTCAGCTTGGCCATGACACGCGTAAGCTTCTGGAAGACGAGGATATTTTGCGCTGGGACCGTTAGCTACCCTGTCTTCATTTCGTTTTTTTTTCTTTCCATTTCCTTTCGGCCGGGCACGTACTCTTCTCGTGGTCTGCTCGGGCGGCCTCACAAAACCGAACGGCCTTGTGACTGTAGCTGACCCACGTGTTCCATGCCGACGGCGACTCACCCAGTCCAGCCAGACACGCCCGAATTTGCGCTTCGGGTACATGCAGTTGCGCTGTATCGCTCAGCGGCGTTCGGCTCAGCGTGGGCTCGCGGAACGGCTCACACGCCGGCGGGATGCTGAAGCTGGCCCGCTCCAGGTCACAGATGGCGAGGCTGGCCGCGTACGAGTCCACAAAGTCGCGCGCCCGGCGTCCGCTGTCTGTCAAGACTGTGGCATCGTCTTTTCCCTCGAGAATCTGGCAGTTGTTGACGAGTAGCCGCGCGGCAACGCGGTGGCATAGCGGCTCTGCTTCGAGTTCCTGAAGCTCGGTCAAGGCTGCCTGGTAGAGTGCAGAGCGCGTTGCGCCCGCTTGCAAGAGGTCGGACGGGCTTATTCTTGCTAAAGATGGATGTGCATCGCGATCTACTTTAGATTAGTATGAGCCGTGTTGGAGGAAATTGAGCGCTATTGTTCTTACCCGGCTTTCCTGGCTCAGTGGAAATCCATGGGATAGCTGTGACGGATGGAAGGAGGTTGCATGAGACCAGCAAAGTCGCCAACAGCTTGACGAAGTACATGGTAGGCGCATTGGTCGGCGTGGTTCAAAAGGTTCCAAGGATGTGAGTGTGCGTAAGGCAGTCGCTTGGTTTGGTGGGCAGAGTATATGTTCATCTGAAAGCCCGAGATAGATGGGGAGGAGAAAAAAAGAGGAGAGTAAGAAGTAAAGTGAAACCCAGCAATTACAACAAATGCAGAGAAAGAAGAGACGAAAAGGCGCCGATTTTGCAGTGTATATCGCAGCGTCTAAATGATGCTCCAGCGTCGAATGCCACTCTGGATGGCAGGGCATGAACAGCTGCCTGCGGTCGAGGACTAATATAACGCGGGTTCAACCAGAGCGCAGGCTTTACAACATCGTCGCCAGAGTATGAGAAGAGCAAAAGTTTATATATATTGAACCCCTGAATGTCATGTCTTCTTAACACGAACTTGACTTGACTCCAGGGAAGGAGCAACTCTGAGTTCCGAATGAGGAAGGTTTGAGGGGACAAGCGCGACGAATTACACGGCAGGAGTGCACCGGTGTCTTGGGGCTGGCTTGGGTGGGTCGCGCGATCACGTGGAGCCTACCGCGAATTCGGGGCCCAGAAAAAATCGGCTACAGCACTGTTCCAATTGGCCGCCAATTTTTTTGAGAGCGTCTCTTGACGTCTGTCGAACGACATCGTGAGACCGACCAGGACGACGAATAAGCGACGACGGCGCGCCATTGGCCCTCCCCAACTACGACAGAACACACGTTCTCCTTCCCTGACACAAACCGCAATGTTTGCGCCGAGTCGGGGGCAGGCGCTCGCGAAAGCGGCCGAGACCGCGGTGGCGGCCGCAGGCTTCGCAGCGACAAGAACAACGGCTGCCCGGCGCGTGGCCCTGCCGGCTGCCGCGGCCGCCTCCCAGCAGTGCACCCGTGCCTTTTCGGCGACGGCAGCGCACAACTCCAAGCTCGGCCGGATGCCCATTTCGATCCCGCCGGGCGTGGAGCTGACGATTGGCGAGCCGATTGTGAAGAAGGACCCGACCACATACCTCAAGATCCCGCGGAGGACGATAGCGGTGCGAGGGCCCTTGGGCCAGCTGGAGCTCACGATGCCGCCATTCATCCAAATCGACCACGACGTGGAGGCACGGCGCATCTCACTCAACATTGAGGACCGCCAGGTCACGGAGCAGAAGCAGATGTGGGGTGAGTCAAGAGGGAAAGGAAGGGATCCCTGCGCGTGGTCCATTCGACACACACAGACACTGACCTGACCCTGTAGGAACCATGTGGGCACATATGAACCGGTACATTATCGGTGTGTCGGAAGGCCACACGGCCGTGCTGCGGCTGGTTGGTATTGGTTACCGTGCGACGGTGGAGGAGCGACCCGAGAAGGAGGCGTACCCGGGGCAGAAGTTTGTGGTGCTCAAGCTGGGCTTCAACCACCCGGTCGAGATGGGCGTACCCAAGGGCATTGCGGCCAGCACGCCGCAGCCGACGCGCGTGCTGCTCGAGGGCATCAACCGTGAGGAGCTCATGACATTTGCAGCGAGTATCCGGCGGTGGCGGAAGCCAGAGCCCTACAAGGGCAAGGGCATCTTTATCAACGAAGAGACGATCAAGCTGAAGCAGAAGAAGATCAAATAGACGATGCGCGCGAGGGGGATATTTGGGAACAACCAGGGTACAATTGTTGCGCATTGTATGTACTATATTCATCTATTTTTTCGGCTGTAAATTTACTACACATGGGCCGTCCTTGTTTTTTTCCAACCGTAGTTTTATATTATCATGCACGAGTCTAGTGTACACAGTTCATTTATGTTTTGGGGATAGCAGACCACACGAGAACAGCTTTCGTTTGGAGAACGAGACAGAGGCGCTCGGACAGCCTCCGCGGAATTGCATCAATGCCAGCTGTTTCAACAGCTGCAGCTCGAGTTCTCCAAACTACGGCGAAATCTTGAGGACCGTCTGTACGACACTGAGCACCCTGTCGTGGATCGCCGCCGGCGCTGCCACGACACCCTTATTCTCGGCCAGCGTGCGGCCGTGGCCAAAGTTGAGCCGGCGGCCCAGCGTGTCCGTGACCTGGCCACCAGCCTCGCGCACAATCAGGTCGCCCGCCGCGTGGTCCCAGATCTTTTCCTGGTAGGTCGCGGACACGGGCAGGCGCAGGTAAATGTCGCCGGCGCCGCGCGCAATCGAGCCGTACTTGGCCTGCGAGTCCATGCGCACGCTCGGCTTTGTGATGCCCAGGATGCGCGTGATCTGCGCCGACTCGTCCTGGTTGGAGTGGCCGGCCTCGACGCTCTCGCAAAACGACGCTTGCAGCAGGTCCTGCTTGGTGGACAGCGCGTTCATGTGGATGGCACGGCCCGCCAGCACGTTGCCCGTCGTCAGGGGGCGGCTGTAGGCGCCGTCGCCCTTGACGGCCGAGAAGAGCACGCCGACGTTGCTGCCCTCGTCGGATTGGTTGGCGCCGACGTCGACGGTCAGCTTGGTGGCGTCGTCGGTCGGCAGGTTGGGGCAGCCCAGCACGCCGACCTTGACGTCGCCGTCGACAATCAGGCCGACGCAGACGGCGTACTGGCCACCGCGCAAGAAGCCCTTGGTGCCGTCAATGGGGTCGATGGTCCAGATGCGGCCCACGGAGCCGCCCTTGCTCTTGCCCTGGTCGAGCACGTCGAGCATGGTGTCCACGGAGGGAATGGGGCCGCCCAGCACGTCCTCAGCGGCAGGATCGTCGAGCCGGCTGTTCTGCACAAAGCTCCAGATGGTGTCCCGCAGGTTGGCGTCGGCGCGCAGCTGGTCGGCCTCCTCCTCGGCCACGATCTCGTCGGTGGGGAACTGGTAGCGCAGGGCGGAGATGATGAGGGCCTGGGCGCCAAAGTCGCCAATGGTGACGGGCGACTTGTCGTCCTTGGAAACGGTGCCCTTGGCCTTTTCGTGGAACACGCGCTTGGTGAGGATGGCAGCCCGCTGGACGGCTAACTGGGCCACCTGCAGCTCTCTGACGTACTCCTGGCTCGCCATGGTTGCGGTGCAAGCGGTGAAGAGACGGGACCTGGGAAAAGGCAGATAGTGACGGGCCTGGAGAGCCCACGTTTGACGGACGAGGAGGAGCGCAAAGGCCAGGGCGACAAGTGCGAGGCCGAGGAGTATGCGGAAGGAGAAGAGGTGTCTGTCGCGGGGATAACGATGCTGTCGTCTCGACGTGGTCGCGGGGTCGCTGGTCCGACGAGGCGAGTCTGTATGGATGTTGTCGTCGGTGGGAGAGGGAGAATGCTTGTTGTGTGTCGTGGCGTCGTGCATGAGGGAAAATACCGTCGTCGTTGTCAGTGGGTAGCTCCTGCAGGTTTTCACATCTTCACACAGAGCTGCCTAACAGGCAATGATGTAAATGGCAAGAGCTAGCGACTACCCCGCTGGTCTCGATGCGCTGACGGAGCCAGGCTCCACCCATAGTGCAAAGTTCTCACTGTTGTTGCTGTGAGTTGATATACACGTACATGTGCATGATAGTTGTCAGGTTTTCAATGGGTTTGTGTCCTCGCACTCTGCTTGAATGTGCCTGTCCATAAACATTGCTTTTTGTTTTGCGACTTTTCAAGTGTGTATTTATGTTTGATGTGAATATGTTCCAGCGTCAACCACATGTACCTCTTCCACGTTGTGCCATACAAAGGGTACCTCATCACGCGTTGAGCTGCAGCTGTGCGGAATAGGGAAGGTGCGACCCAGCAACGAGGCAGTTGTTAGCACGCGGCAGGCACAGCAACGCCTTTTTTGGATCCAACAGACCCCTGACCCAAATCGTCTCTCTTTTTGTTGGTGTTCTCAGAGCTATCTTTCCACCACAAACACAACGACATTTCTTTGTTTCGAGCGCTGTTTCTTTCCGCTCTCGCTGCAGCGGCATTGTTGACGACCGGAAGGGACACTTTCCTTCTCCCCCTCACCACGGCGTCCTCGCTTGTTTCTGACTCCCTTTGTCTCGTCGACGTCCCAATTTCTCTTTTGACAGCCTCGCCTCCACGAGTATTCGAGGCTACGACATAGATACGGCAGAGATACGGCAGAGATAGCACGTCCTTGACAGGCTGATAGTCGACAAGAACGCATTGCGAGACGCGACGCGGCATTAAACCCTTTCCTGGGTGCTCCCCGGCTCGACAAACAACAGACACAGGGCAGAAAACAGAGGCAACACAGAAAACATGAATGCGACGAAGCGGAAATTCAACGCCCTGCTTCAGGGGATCGGCACGCGATCCACCGGTTCCGTTTCATCAACTGAAAAGAGCGATCCTACGCGCCCATCGTCATTAGACCTCGGCCGGGGTGCTGGTGAGAGCACATCTCGACTTTCGACTTCGATGCCTCCACGAGAAGGTCTTTCAGGAGCTACACCGACAACAGTGACACCAGGGACCACCCAACCGAGCGACATGTTACTCTCTTCTCCTTCACGAACGGCGACAGCGACGGCGACGACGACTACGACTCCCTCGGCGGCGAGCCTCGAGTTCCTTGCCAAGCGGCGACGCATAGCGAATGGCGGTGCCACGTTGCGCGATACAACGGGCAATGCCGCTGTAACACCATCAAGCAGCATCTTGCGCAAATGGGGTACGAGCACAGCCCGCGGGAGCATCGCTAGGCCAGAACAGACGCAGACAAACACACATACACAGACGGCACCGCCCCAGCCACGCTACTGCCCGGGCGACCGAGAGCAGCTCCTGCGGCGCTTGGCCACGTTCCAGGAGCTGACGGACTGGACGCCCAAGCCGGACCGCATCAATGAGATCGAGTGGGCGAAGCGCGGCTGGGTGTGCCAGGGCAAGGAGCGGCTGCGGTGCACGCTGTGCAGCAAGGAGCTGGTGGTGCAGCTGGGCCGCGCCAAGGGCAGTGAGGCCGACAACAGCGACAGAAGCACACCCGCGTCGATGGAAGCAGCTGAAGCGGCTGAAGCAGCCGAGGCGGCCGTGGTCGACAAGTACGTTGACTTGGTGGTAACGGCGCACGAGGAGGACTGTCTGTGGCGCAAAAAGGGTTGCGACGACAGCTTGCTGCGGCTGCCGCTGGCCAGCCCACACCAGGCACTCGCCGACCTCCGTCAGCGCTACGACGAGCTGTCCGCCCGCAAGGACTTTCTGCCGTACGAGTTCAACCTGCGGCTGCCCGAGGGCCTCGACATTGACGCCGTCCTGGCCACGCTCCCGCCGACCTTTTTCGACACCCCTTCCACGACGACGGCCGCGGCCGCGGCCACGCCCTCCCCCAACCGCACCGCACTCGCTCTGGCCGTCATGGGCTGGCAGGGCCTGACCAACAGCCGCATCGGCGCGGTGCCCAACTCGGCGTCATGCCATGCGTGCCTGCGTCGACTGGGCCTGTGGATGTTCAAGAGCAAGCAGGTCGACCTTGAGACGAACACGGTGCTCGAGCCGGCGCCCATGGACCATCTGGACGCCGTCCGTGAACACCGCTTCTTTTGCCCGTGGAAGAACGGCGCCGTGCAGCGCAACCCGGGCGGCGCGCGGCCCATCCGGAACGGCAAGAGCGGCGCGGGACCGACGGCTCAACCGCCGGGCTGGGATGTTTTGGTGCAGATGCTCAAGAACGATGCCTATCTGCGCAACCGCATGGCGGCCAGGCCGACGTCAAGCCGGCTTCCGCCCACGCCGTCCAAGGACGCGGCAGGTGCACCGGGTGTGGCGCCTGTGACGCCTGGCCGCCGGCCGGCCACTGCTGGCGGCATTGCCAAGGTCGGCAATGCCAGCAATGGCACACCTGGCCCGCTGCTCGGGACGACACCGGCCACGCCGGGTACGGGCAGCGGCATATTTGGCGACCACGAGGCACGCGAAGAGGACGAGGCAGCACGCGACGCCAAAGACAAGGAGCGGTGGGCGCGGCTGCGACGGGTCAAGAGCTTGTTCGACGCCAAGGGCACAATGGCCAAGAAGTTGAAGCGTGCGGGCGTTGGAGGCACGGGCAGCACGAACCGGCCGAACACGGGGCACTCTCAGTCGTCGCTGCGGCCGGAAAGTCAGGGTTAAAGGGATTGGGATATCTTGGACAAGGCGTGTGCATGAATGTTATCAATCATATCTAGCGAACATGCGGAGCATAATCAATTCATATTATTTGTTTCTGTCTAAATCTCCTTCCACTCGTAACGCCAAACGGGTAGCCGTGTCTATGTCTAAATGAATATTTTATGAGATCTCTCGCCGCCAACGTCTTTATGACTCCTTCTCAGCGGCTGCCGCCTTCTCTTCGGCCGCTTTGGCTGCTGCTGCCGCTTTCGCTGCCGCCGCCTCGGCCTCTGCCTCCTTGGCTGCGGCCACTTCCCTGCCACACCGCAGCCACACATCGTAGCTCGTCAGCAGCGTTGTGAAGAGCATGACACCGCCCACCGTCACCGGCCGCAGCGGCGTCCACCCGACAACTGCCCCGGGGAGCAGCACGTCCGCTCCGTCGGCCACGACCTTGCGCAGCAGCACCACCAGGCGGGCCTGCAGCGCCCGCTGCCACTTGCGCCGCTGCGTCATGCGGCCCTGTATGATGCGGCGCAGGCGCAGGCGTTCTTTGTTGAGCATCTCGATCTTGTCTTTTCCTTGCGTCTCGTCGCTGTTGCCGTTGTCGCCGCTGCCGTTGTCGTCGCCACGCAACGGGCTGCCCATGTGCGCGTGCTTCTCGTCGTCGGTCGGCGGCGGCATCGGCACGTCGCGCGCCACATGGGCCATGCGCACGAGCGTGGCGGCGACGCTGCAGCTCAGCGACAGGAACCAGTAGCGCTGGCCCTCGACATGTAAAACGGCGGCGCGCTCGGGCCCCCAGACGGCCAGGCCGGGCACGTCGAGCGCGTCGACAATGGTGGCCGTCTCGAGGAGCAAGTAGATGCCGGCAAACGTGCGCGCAAACACGTCCAGCCAGGGATCGGCTCGGAACCGCTTTTTGGGGTGTGGCCGACCGGCAACCGCGCGTGTCGCGTCGTTCCCGAGGCCGCCGCCGCCACCCATCAGCTGCATAGACAGCTGGTGCGCCCCGTGGAAGCTCTCGATGAAGCGAAACATGCGCGAGAAACGGCGGCCGAGGTTGACGCGGTCCCGGGCACCTGCCAGCATCGCAGCGGCCGTCCCGTGCACGGCAGCCATGCCGGCTGTCGCACGGAACTTTTCCGTATGCAAAAGCGCGGCTGCATAGCCGACCAGGATGGGCACGCTGACAACGATTTGGAGCAGCGAGTGGACAAGGCGCAGGATGCGCTCTAGGCCGACTGGAGTGGGGTGGTTAGTCTTTACAGGGACAAGTTAGGCCATGGTGTACGGAAGGGGCCTACCGGAGTCCGTTGTGAAGGCGATGAGCTGTTCTATAAACATGGTCGAGAGAACGAGGCGTGTGATGTCTTTCAGTTGAGAAGGAGGTGAAGCAGTCGATGTTTGTGTTCGTACGAAACGAGGACGTCCAGGAACGCCGTAATCATGACCAAAGAGGAACACAAACACTTGCAACGCACAGAGCACCGTGACGTGAGGACGCCGCCGATATCGTGTAATGAGACGGCTGACCGCTCCTGTGTTTGTGGTTGCAATGTTGATCCTGGAGCCGTCTGCGCTAATTTGGGGGGCGCTATGGTGGCTCGCTGTCTCCTTCCCGATCGGCCCCTGAATGAATATATGGGTCACTGACAGCTCGACATCTCACACCCGTTTCTTGATGACGTGAAGAATTTAATGTAAATAAATAAAGACGTCACCTAGCAGCTCCTAACACGGATTTAAATACAGGTGGTTTGTGTTATCTCTTTCTAAGAAAAAGGCTGGAGACGAAGCAGGCGAAAACAAACGTCAAATATCAGAACTGAGCGATAAAAGGAAACACAGAAAATGCAACAAAAACTTTGCAAAATATTGAGTCCGTTCCGCTCCCTGTCTCTTTTCTTTTTATGATTTCTTTTTCTAGATTGGTTTTGGCCGGTGTCGACTGCTCCTTGTTTCGTTATACCCTCCACGCACAACGCACATTTACTGACCCGGAGCAATGAGGTGGCCCTGCTTCCGTGCGTCGTGCGTCCAGCCGCCGGCCAGCGCCTCGCCGCCGGTCTCGGCCGCAAACTGCTGCATCCGCGCCTCGAGCTCTGGCCGGAAGTGGCGGATGAGGCCCTGGATGGGCCACGCAAAAGCCTCGCCGAGGGCTATAAAACGGTCAGTATAATGTACCATGAACGGTCTGTGTGAGTTTTAGGGGGGGGGGGGGGGGGGAATGTGTAAACAGGGGAGAAGACCGGGGAGACGTACCACAAATGGTGTGGCCTTCGACCTGCTTCGTCAGCTCCTGCAGCATGTCAATCTCGCGCTCGCGGCCCATGCCCTTCTCAAACCGCGACATGATCTGCTCCGTCCACTTGCTGCCCTCGCGGCACGGCGTGCACTGGCCGCACGACTCGTGGCGGTAAAAGTGGCTGAGGCGGCTGATGGCGCGGACCACGTCGGTGCTCTTGTCCATGACAATGACGGCCGCGGTGCCCAGGCCCGACTGGCTGTCCTTGAGCGCGTCAAAGTCCATGATCTGGTCGTCGCACATGGCCTTGGGCAGGATGGGCGTCGACGAGCCGCCGGGGATCACGGCCAGCAGGTTGTCCCAGCCGCCGCGCACGCCGCCGCAGTGCCGGTCAATCAGCTCGCGCATCGAGATGGACATCTCCTCCTCGACCGTGCACGGGTTGTTGACGTGGCCGCTGATGCAGAACAGCTTGGTGCCCTGGTTGCGCTCGCGGCCGAAGCCGGCGAACCAGCTGCCGCCGCGGCGGCAGATGGTCGGCGCGACGGCGACCGTCTCGACGTTGGTGACAGTCGACGGGCAGCCGAACAGGCCGACGGCCGCGGGGAAGGGCGGCTTGAGGCGCGGCTTGCCGGGCTTGCCCTCGAGCGACTCGATCAGCGACGTTTCTTCGCCGCAGACGTAGGCGCCGGCGCCGCGGTGGATGTAGACGTCAAAGTCGTAGCCGGAGCCGCAGGCGTTCTTGCCAATGAGGCCGTCGGCGTACGCCTCGTTGATGGCCTTTTGCAGGACCTCGGCCTCGTAGATGAACTCGCCGCGAATGTAAATGTACGCGGCCGTGGCGTTCATGGCGCGGCCCGAGATCAGGCAGCCCTCGACCAGCTTGTGCGGGTCCTTGCGCATAATCTCGCGGTCCTTGCACGTGCCCGGCTCGCCCTCGTCGGCGTTGACCACGAGGTACCGCGGCTTGTTGTCCTTGTCCCAGTCCTTGAAGTTCATAAACGACTTTTCGTGTCAGTTGTGAGTGGTTCCAGGTTCTCCAGTGTGCAAAACATGCATGTTGTCAAAACCCAAACGGACGTACCCATTTCAGACCCGACGGGAAACCGGCGCCACCGCGGCCGCGCAGACCCGACGTCTTGACCTCGTTGATGATCCAGTCATGGCCCTTGAGGATAATCTCCTTGGTCTTGTGCCAGTCGCCCATCTTCTTTGCGTGCTTCAGGTCCGGCGGGTACCGGCCGTACAGGTTCTGGAAGATGCGGTCCTGGTCCTTGAGACCGCCGTACACCCGCTTCTTGGGCGCCTCAGGCGCCGCATCCTGTACCGTGGCAAACGAGCGGCGCGACGACGACGAGAACGGCCGCCGGGCCGGTAATGAAGACGGCGACGATGTCGACGAGGAAGAGGTAGTAGAGGCAGACGAGGAGACGGCGGGGGCGACGCGGGCGACAGCCGACGCGGCGGACGCCGCCTTGGGAGCGGCAGATGCGCTGCGGGAGAGCATGATGGGTGTTCGGACGGACGTGTCGTCGAGGGGGGAGGCGGCGGCGGTTTCAGTGGTGTCGGAGGTCACGAAAAGTGGCGGGAAAATCGCTCGGCTGCTCAATTGAGCAGAGTGTAGACAAGCAAGCCAATGGATGGGCCTGCACTCGGAAAGTCGGCGGAGGGGAACAGAATGTGTCCGGAAGAGCGACTGACGTACGGCGAGTGTGAAAAAGGGACGTTTCTGCGCTTGAAGCCGCCCCGTTGTCCGTATCGTGGAGGTTCGGAAGAGGCGAGCAAAAAAGCTGTGATGGGAATGGGGGAAACACCACTTGAGCCGGGAAACTTCTCTCATAAGGGTCACGTGAAGAACACTGTGGGGACCTACTAGGCCAATCAGCGCAGCTTGAAAGCTAATACGTGGATGTCACATATGTACAGCATAGGGAACAGTTGCAGACAAATATACCATGTATTAATTTTCACTAAATTTCAGTCGATTTAACGAATGTTGTCTTGAATGCAATTGATGTCGACGTCGTCGTTATACGGGCCCGGGTCGTCCGGCTGGGCCAACCTGGACGCTTTCTGAGGCGTTGAGGGCAGCCGCGCGCTGATTGGCTATTCCCCCTGAGTACCTGAGGACCCACCCCGACGGAGCTGACCCTGAAGAAGCCCACAGCTCAACGACGTTTGACAACAGCGCAACGATCACGACCGCGTGTGTCTGCTTACAGACTCCGGCCATCCTTGGTGCTTCTTCCTTTTCGGCTTTCGTTTATTTAATAATACACGCCTCTACTGCATGCGCCATGTCAAAACGACAGTCGATGATGCCCGCGGCGCCGCCCACGCCCGTCCACTTTGTGACGGACCGCACCGGCGGCGGCGGCGGCGGGCCCGTTGTCATGGCGGACGCCGTGTACGTTGTCGGCACGTTCCCCGTGACCATTAGCGGCGACTCGGTCATCCATCCACGGGCGCGGCTGGACGCCAAGGGCGGGCCCGTCAACATTGGCCGGCGCTGCATTGTGGAAGAGCGCGCTGTGGTGGGCGGCGGCGCGGCGTTTTCGGCGTCGAACAGCAACGTGGCCGTCCCGGGCAGCTTCCCGTCGCCGGAGGGCAGCGTGACGCTCGGGGACTACGTGTCCGTGGAGACGGGGTCGGCGCTCGAGGCGGGTGTCGTGGTGGGCCAGGGCAGCGTCGTGGGCGCCCGGAGCCAAATCGGCAGCGGAGCCGTGATTGGGAGGGTGCGTTCCCTTTTTCTTCCCTACAACTGTGATGATCCTTGTATTGTCGTCTTTGTCGTCTAACTGACCGCGTAGTACTGCACACTCGCCCCGCGGAGTCGAATTTTACCCGGAGAACGGGTGCCCGACTTCACAGTGGTGTACGGCCAGCAGCGGCGGCGGGACGGACGCGTGGGCGCGGCCGAGGCACGGCACAAGCAGCAGGCACGCAAGATCGAGGTGCTGCGCAAGCTGATTCCTAGCGTGCCAGAGAAATACATGGCGGCATAGGGGCATAGGCGGAGAGAGCGTGGTAGCCAAGTAAAGCCACGTTATTGGCAGCCGGGCAGCGTTCATGATTGATTTACAATTGATACCCATCATAGTTTGCAGTCCGTTCCATTATTTGAAATGTCCGAAAGCAAAGTTCAATTTTGTTATATTTCCCAATTTTCCATTTTTCGAAGCGTTAAAGCATTATGTCCGTGTAAATGCTGCAAGATGAACTCCGTGTCCTATGTTCAAGTCCCATTGTCCGTTCCCGTTACCGTTCCCGTTTTCAATTTCGTGCCAATTCGGGTATAGTAGTGTGTGCGCGTGTGTGTATGAGTGTGTGTCGTAAAGAAGGGGGGGAAATACGCTATAGGTATCTCGCTTTCATCCATTCGCTGGTGCCGAGACCCAGGTTCAAGCCATTGGTCGCCCACCAGCGGCGAACGGCGGCCGGGTCGCCCAGCGCGTCCTCGAGGGCCTCCTCAATGTCCATGGTGCGGTACTCGACCTGCTTGGCGCGCCGGCCGTTCATCCGCGGCAGCGTCCCGTGCGCGTAGCCCTTCCACCAGTCCAGCACGGCCAGGTGCGAGTACATGGTGGCCTCCACCAAGACCTGGTGGTTAAAGACCATCTTGTCGTCGCCCCGCAGCTCGCGCCACAGCTCCAGCACCTCGACCTGGCCCCAGCGCGAGGCCACCTTGCAGATGGCGTCCTGGTGCCCGCCGTTGACGCCGCTCTCCTCCCACCAGCGGATGACGTCGACGCGGCCGTACTGCGCGGCGCAGATGAGGGCGCGGCCCGGCTTGAGGACGACGCCCGGCGGGCTCGCGAGCGACGCCTCGCGCCACCACTCGAGCACGCGCACGTGGCCCTTGGCGCTGGCCTGCTCGAGCGCCGCCTCGGTGTACTTGAGGGGCAGGCCCGAGCGGCGCCACCACTCGAGGACGTGCACGTAGCCGTTCTTGGAGGCGCCGTCGAGGGCCTCGGCGTCGTACTGCTTCTCGAGAAACGAGGGGCTGCGCACCCACCAGTCGAGAATCTCCGTCTTGCCAAAGTACGCCGAGGCCTTGGTGGGCACGGTCTTGCCGTCAAAGTTGCGGAAGACGAGCGGGCAGTGGGCCTCGACGTAGGTCAAGACGTCGGTCAGCGAAAACTTGAAGATGAGCTTGATCGCCAGCGCGGACAGGTCGTGGATCGTCGCGGGCGCCTCCGACAGCTTCTGGCAGATCTTGTCCGTCTGGGCGGTCAGCAGCGTCCACTCGAGCTCGTGCATGAAGACCTGCAGCGGGTCGTCCGGGTGCGACGGCTGGCGGCGCCAGCCATAGTGTGTGGGCATAGGCAGCTTGGTAAACACGTCCAGGGCCGCGGCCAGCTCCCAGTCGCCCGTGTACTCGAGGATCATGGACCAAATCTCGGGCGGCAGGCGTTTCTTGGAGCCCGCGGACGAGAAGCCCGAGTCGGGCGCAAAGGCGCGGCCGCCGTTGAGCGCGGCAATGTCGACGTCGTGGCCGAGCGACAGCAGGTCGGCATGGTTCTTAATGATGCCAATCAGCTCGGCAAAGCCAGACCACTGGACGACGCGCTTGCTCTGCTGCTGCTGCTGCTCCTGCTGCTGCGAATGTGCGCGAATGGCACTCTCGGGCGTCGACGCGGCGCTGTTGCCGGCGGCGTCACCAGAAGGCGGGGGTGCGTTGTAGTGCCACAGAATGGGCGGCAGGACGCGCACCCAGTACCATTTGCGGTGCAGCTTGCTGATCTGTCGTTTTGTTACCGGGTTTTCCCACATGTGGGTGGACATGCCGGGGACGAGCAGGATGCGCTTGGAGGCGTCCCAGCTGCGCAGCACCTCGAGCAAGAGGGTATCGGCGATGCCGGCCATCATGCGGCCGAGGTTATCCGCGTCAATGGGCGCGAGCACGAGAAGATCGGCCCAGTCGACCAATTCAAAGGCGCGGCGCTGGGCGCAGTCGATTTCGCGGTTCGACTGGCAGTTGGGTATGCTGTGGCCGCCGGCGCCTGTAGATTTTGCAGTGGAGCCATCACGCTTGGGAGCGCCATTGAAGTAGTCCGTCTCGATGGATAGGGACGGGGGGTGCAGCGAGCGGTTGGCAAAGCAGGGGAACTCCTGGGCGAGGCGGTGGGTGAGCTCGTCGACAACGACCTTGACGGTGATCTTGGGCTCCTTGGAGAGGCGGACGGCAATGGTCTGGGCGTAGGCGACCTCCTTGGGGCCGTTGGCGGCGACAAGAAGCTTGAGGCGGCGCTCGCGCGGCATCTCGTAAAAGGAGGTGGCTGACGGGGTCTTGGGGAGGAAGTTGATGAATGGAGGTGGAGGGTCGTCGGTGGACGAGGACTCCATTTTGGCAAGAGGTTGAGGGGATCGGATGGGCAACAGACGAGAGCCCGACGGGAGCCAGACGGGAGGGCAAGGGCTGCTGGTTGGTGCAGCGGCAAAGCACACAACAAGGTGGTCACGAAAGGTGTTTTCTGTGATGTAAAAAACGGTGATTGGCCTGACGCACAACGTGCAGTTCGAGAGTCAAGTGACAGCTAAAACGTTGTAGGCAGAAGCGTCCAATGCGCACGGCGAACAAAAGAGCGGCTGGGGCTGGCGAGAGGAAAAGAGACGCAGTCCGAGGCGAGTGGAGTGCAGAAGTTGGAGTATTAACTGCGGCGAACAGCTGTCATGCAAAAAGCAAGTGAAGCAGGTCGAGTGCGTCCGAGACGAAGAAGAAGGGCGCGGCTGGCTGGAATCGGGGTGTTTAAGACGGGCGACGGGCCGTGACCATGGGCGCTCCGCACACAACAGCCGAGGGTTCGAGGGTGATGTCGGCTGACGTGCAGTCCAGTACGAAGTAGGGCAGTATCGAAAGACGGTCGGATAATCGTCGTATCCAGTGATGGCCTGTATCGGTAGAGCGCAGAGCAGAAATGCCAATGCGGTCTGATACGTGCACGCGTGTGATGGGCGGGTCGGCGGTCAACTTGTGGGCCGTGTGCTGGGTGCGGTGGCTGCAAGAGTCGGTGAGCAAAAGGGATGCACACATTTGAGACAATGAGGCAGAAGTCGAATGCTGGATGCCAAAAAATGGATTGAAGTGGCCAGACTGAAGACTGCAGTGCGCTCTGGGGTTTTGGGGGCAGGTGCCATTGGATGGTTCGTGCAGGAACACACGGCGTCTCTCGCTCTTTCCCACATCCCATTTATTGCCCTTGCGCGGCTTCCCGCTAATTAGCGTCGCCCTTTCCTCTCCGACCGGTCGTTGACGTCGAACAGGAAGGAAGATCCGTTTCGAGCCCCCGCTTGCAGGCGAGATGAGGCTAGTTCAGTGGGTCGCGCTTTCCTTTGCCTCCCTCTTTTGGCAAGTCTTGCTTTCGATCTCTGCCGCCCCTTCCCAATTCCGCACCTCCCGTTCGCAGCGTTTAGGGAGGCGTGCGAGAAATTACGTACTCGGGACAGGGAGTACACTGTCTCAGACTGGCGACGAATGGCGGTCACGCTCACCACTCGACTGATTCCAGATACCTAACAAAGACGATTGCCACTTCTGGCGGTGTGGCACAGGCCTGTCCAGGTCCAATTCAGGCCCAACTCACAGTACTAGCACCCCCAAAGCCTTGTCGCTCCAGTTGTCAGATGTGATATTTTACAGACCAAAACGACTTATCACTCCAGCCCGCGGCTAACCGCTGTTGCGCACAGCACCGAGCCTCGCCCAGCTATCGCGGTACGAGCCGATGACAGCGGTCTCTCTTGCCGTTGATAGGGGAGTGATCTGGTGGGATTTTGGTGTTGTATCGCAAGCCAAGCGCGCCAAAGGCTGAGGATTCTCGAGGAGACTCGAGCAGACGAAGTGCCATAGAAGACATACGAGAAGCACACTTTCGGATCCCATAGAGCAGGAAACAAGACCACGGAGCCGTGACATTGCGTGGTATATTATTCATCATTAAGATGTCAAGATGTGTGAGTGCAGGGCACGAGTGTCAACGAAATAAAATAAAATAAAAACTCCCAATAAATACGAGGACGACAAAACACAAAACATCCGACCACTCCCTCAGGTCTGACCAATGGCATCGACAGCGGCCGCCTTTTCGCTGTCTCCGCTGAAGCCGGCAGGGTTGCCCGACGCGACTGCGGCCGCCGCGTTGATGGCCATCTTGTCAAAGACGGTAAAGTCCAGCGGCACGCGCTCGCCCAGCCACATGGCCCGCTGCGAGTGGTTGCGGCGCTCCGTGGCGATCTCGCCGACCGGGTCGGCCGCGCCGCCGCCTTCGGTGGTGTTGGGGTGGACGAGGGCCGACAAGGGGCCACGCCAGATGGCCAGCCAGGGAATGAATGCGCCGAACTGGGCCGGCGTAAAAAGGTTGACTTCGAACATGGCGACGGGATGGGGGCCGATGGGGCGGTCCCAGAAGCGGTAGATGCGAAGCTCAGGGACTAGGCTGGGGCTTTAGCTGGGAACACACACACACACACACACACACACACACACACAAAGAGTGGACAGGGCTCAGGGAGGCTCACACTCTCGCCGGATGCGCTCGTGGAGGGCGCGGGCGTACTCCAGCTGCTGGGGGTTGGCCTGGAAGTAGTAGATGTGGACGTCACTGCAGTTCACGTTAGGATCCACGGCGAGTAACAGTAAGACAATGTCAAAGGCTCGACGCTCGAGGAACGCACAATCCGCCTCGCCGTCCACGATCCAGGGGATCGACAAAGGCGTCGTAAGCTGGGCTGCGGGCGGCCGGTTCGTTCTTGAGGCTCTTGCCGTCGTCGTTCTTCTCATCGCTGAGTGGTGCCTTGCCCTCGTAGCCCGTCAGCGGCGAGGGGTACGCAGAGATCGGGGGGTTGTAAAAGTCAGGAGCAGCCATTGTGAAGTGAGGCAAGGTGAAGTCGCAGTGGAGTTCGAGGTAAGTTTTGAGGTGGATGTCGAGTTGAGTGGAGAGTTGTCGAGATATAAATTGCTTCCGTTGGGTCTCTTGTGTCGTTATATATGCCGTTCTTTGCGGGGTTGTTGCGGGATGGGAGCTGGAGCTCTAGCGGACACAGATGTATGGCAGAGCAAGGACAGAGGTCGGTGGATGGTCATACAACAGACGGAGAGCAGTCGGCGACACAGTTTCATGTTTTGCTCGTCGTAATGAGGCTGTTTTCGACCCTTTGTCGCACAAAGCCCCGCTCCCATCGGCGCAGCCTAGCAGAAGCACGTCACTGCGGGACAACTGTATTGCCAGCTACATGCGCTGTTGGACGTAGTCGTGTGTTAACTACAGCGCCTTATTACGTATGTCTTAGTGGGCGGCCGGCTGGTGGTCATGAGATCTCGGCCGAGCACCGGACAAAACAAATGAGGCAGGCACATATCTCGGTCGTGCCTGGCGAAAGTGTAAGATATTGTTCTTCGTACCTTCCATGTTGAACCACAGTACGTCGTATTTCCAATCTGATTAAACCTGGACTTTATCCCCGCCCTCGTCGCCCCTTTTCTCCTCACTCTTTTTGCTCCCTTTTGTATCCTTTCCCAGAGACACACCACACGCCATACCTCACATACATCACGTCTGGACTGCCTGTCAACGCCGCCCCAATGCCGCTCGCGGTCGGTACCATGGCTGTGCGCCACCGCGTGCCCGTGGCCGCGCCCACTTCGTCCCACAGCTTCTGGAAGGTCGTTGCGTCGTGCAGGTAGCGCGTTCGTGGACTGTGTGGTACAATGCGGTGCTCACCAGGGAAGCGGTGCGCGAGCTGGGCGCCAAAGACAGAGATGCCCGTGGGTTTTTCGTCCGTGCTGCCTGTGGACGTGTCGCTGGACGTGTGGGCATCGCTCAAGAACTGCACAATCCGTACAGCCGCCTTGACCTGGTCGTCCCAGCTGAAGAGGTGGAAAAAGTTGGCGGCGTGGACCATGGTGACGGACTGCGTGAGCGCGTCCAAGGGACTCGGACGGTCGGTCAGAATGTCGCCAGCGACAAACGTGAACCCATTGGCCCCTGCCTCCCCGCTTTCGCCCGCGCCGTCGCCAAACATCTCGTATCCCAGGTCAATAAATTCGCTGTGCAGATCGGCCCCGGACAGCTTGTGAGGATCGACGCCGTCGTGTGCCATCTGGCGCAGCACCTGACCGACGCAGCAACCAAGGTCCAGCAGGCGTTCATGGTTGAGAGCGGCCGACGTCAACGTCAGTCGGGTCACGGCCTCTTGGTAGTACGGCGACTTGGTTATGCCGAGGCTGAGAAACGCAAAGCGGCCAATGCACGGGTACTGGTAGACCGACCAGAGCTTGTCGCGGACTGCGTACAAGTGCGCATCGATGGCGTCGGCCGGCATGTGGCTGTAGTCACGTAGCAGCCGGCGCATGTGCGCAATGTCCTCGGGCAGCGTTTCAAAGTACGAGTGCTTCTTCCAGAGCTCTACTCTTTCGGCCGCTATGAGCGGTGCCTGGGGCCTGGCCGTTGCCTCGTCGGCAGCCGCGTCATGAGGAGCAGCAGCGGGGACAGCCTCGCCGGTAGAGGCAGATACCATGTCAAAAATAGGTTTCGACGTGACCATTGTGAACGATTGTTGAATTCGAGCTCGAATTTACTTAATGATTGTCCTCTGATCGAATCGATTATACCTGAAAGAGTTGCGTCTGCAAAACGTCCACAACACGCTCAAAACCCCTCTTCGTCACAACCATATCCTCGGCCAACCCCAGCTGGCCGTTACCCACGACGGCTGCTCGGCTGCCTAATGGGTTACATTCGCAACTTTGCGTTTTCATTTTGGGTTGTTTTTATTTTTATTTTTATTTCAATTATTTTGCAACGTCACTTGCACATTTCATGACAACTGTGACTAACAAAAGTGAGGTAAGGTGTTTCTGAAATGACACGAGAATAAGAAATCCAAGAAAAACTATAAAAGCAAAAAACAAAAACGCCTCGCTATGCAGTTCCTCAGAATCGATGTCATATCGTTCCAAGACAGTCCGAGCCCCCAAAAAGACTAGACAAGAACAGAAAAATGATGTGGTTCATGTGCATCGCCAATGATACCCTCCTCCTTCACCTCCTGCCAAATAATGTATCTAGAAATGCGTGTGCGCAAATGCTGTCTAAAAGAGGAAGCAGGCAAAAGCCCAGAGGTGCAAAACTTTTGCGGAAAGATGGCAGCGTGCGGTCTTACTCTTTCGGCGTCGGGCGGTCAATGACCAGATTCTTGACGCCCGTAATGGCTTCGGCGTCGACGTCTTCGGCAGCCGAGCTCGAGGCGGACGAGGAGAGTTTGTTGTCGGTCGCAGCCGAGGGATGGCGCTCAGGCTGCGGCTCGTCTCCTTTGTCTTTGTTTTCATCTTCGTCTTCGTCGCCTTCTGTCGTCGGCAGAGGCTGGTCGCGCGAGATGGAGGCAATGGACACGTTTTGCACGGTCGGGTCGCCGCCCATGCGCTCCTCCTCCACGTCGCCCTCGCCCTCCAAGTCGCCGCTGAGCACGCTGCCCTCGCCATAGTCGTCCATGGAGTTGCGCGACATGTAGCTGTCACCCATGTCGCCATTGTCTTCGTCGTCGTACTCCTCGTCGTCGTCGTACTCGTCATCGTCTTCGTCGTCGTCGACGTCGTCGTCGTCGACGTCGTCGTCGTCGTCGTCCTCCTCCACCTCGTCGTACCGACTGGTCCGCCGCTTCGGCAGCGGGCGGCCGCGGTGGTGCCGGTGGTTGTCAACGTCGTCGTCCGACTCGCTGTCGGAAAACTCGTCCATCTCCAGCGGCGCGTCGCGCCAGTACCGGAAGTCGGTAAACTCTTCGCCGCCGCCCTTGACGAGCGTGCTGATGGGCGGGAAGTAGTGGTCGACGACCTCGGTGATGTTGACGTAGGTCAGCTTGAGCATGTTGAGGCTCAGCAAGTCGAGGGACACCTCCGCATTGGCGTTGATGGTAAAGATGCGATTGCGCGGCACGTCGACGGTGCGGTACGAGATCTGGTCCGTCAGGCGGTTGCCGAAGCCGGCGTAGAAGGGGTGCGTGTTGGTGCCGTACAGGTTGCGGATGTCACGCAGCGTGGCCATCTTGAAGACCTCGGGTTTCCGCAGGTAAATCTCGCGGCGCAGGGCGGCCATGGTGCGGTCGGGCGACAAGATGGTGGGGCCGCGCGGCAGGCGGTAGCCGTTCTGCAGGATGCCGGCCAGGTAGGTGCGGGTGGAGTCGGCCTGGCCGACGGAGCGGCTGGTCAGGTACATGATGTTGTAGCCGTTGGCAGCAATGTCGCTGTAGAGCTTGGCGACGCCGGCATGGGTCCAGTCGCGGCCAATCATATTCAGCACGTGGCCCAGGGCGTCCGACTTGGTAATGGTGCCGTCAATGTCGGAAATGACGACGGGCACGCCGTACTTCCACAGGTACATGTAGGCCGAGCAGGTGGCCTTGTTGACGGTGAAGCTCATGGTGTTCTCGCCGGGCTGCAGGTGCAGCGCCTTGAGCTGGTCGCTCGTCAGGCGCAGCGTCTTGGCGTAGTTGCGGTTGGGGTCGCCGACGGCGGCCACAGGGCCCGGGGACGAGGGGGGCGTGGTCTGGCCCATCTGGCCGACGTCGGACTCGGAGCGGCGGTGCGCGGGTTTCAGCTGCGGCGTGGAGTTGGCGCTGTCGTCGCTCTGGTAGCCCGGGTCGGAGGCGGCGTCGAGGGCGACGGCGTGATTGCGGTTCATGCCCGAGGACTCCATGACGCGGCGCATGGCGGCCTCCTTGGCCTCCTCGCTGCTGTAGATCCACAGGTTGCCCTGCTCGTCCATACCAAAGAGGGCGCCGACGTCGTAGTTGCCCTGCAGCTCGTTGGCGAGCACGCGGCGGGCCAGGACCTCGGCGCGCAGGGCCTCCTCTTCGCTGTTCTTGAAGCCGGTCATGTCGAGCATCAGGTCGCCGGAGTCGGTGACCCGGCTGGGAATGTTGACGGACTCGAGCTCCTTGGAGAGCGCAATCGCGCGCTCAATGGCCTCGGCGGGGCCCAGCGGGGGCGGGCTGTGCGAGCGTTCCGACAGCTTCGGGCTGCCGTTGCTCGTTTCGCGCTCGACCGACTCGGCGCGGGTCGACTCGCCGGCCGTGAGGGACGGCTGGCGGGCGGCCTGGCGCAGGATGTCGTCGCTCTGTGACCGCTGCGCAAGCGAGCCCCAGTCGCCAGACCGCGGACGGCCGGCGTAGATCTCGGGAGAGGCAGAGAGCGGGGTGAGAAGGCCGTTCTTCTGCTGTGCGGTAGAGGAGTGCACGATGCCCTTGGGGGCGGTGCGGGACGTCAAGGTGGCGGAGCGCGGCTTGCCCGACTCCATGTCCAGAGCCAGCAGCGAGGGCTCCTGCAACGACGGCAGAGCAGACGCCTCGGTGGCACTGGAGGGCGGTGTCTGGGGGCCGAGAGACGGGCTGCTGACGGGCGAGGAAATGGGCGACGTCTGCATGCTCTGGGGAATGTCGTCGGTGGTCTCGAAGACGAAGAAGGCCTCGCCGCCCTCGCCGAGCTTCATGGAGTAGTCCTGGCGGGCGCCGTTGACCTTGAATTCGACCTTTTTCTCGTAGGGCCGCAGCAGCGAGAACTTGCCGAAGCGCACGTGGAAGGGAGAGCACATCAGAGTGCCGTCCTCCTGCTCAACGACGATGACGTCGATGGCACCGCTGAGGGTGGCCGGGTTGATGGAGTTCCATGCTGTCGACACGGAGTCGCTCAAGTTGCGCACGTACTGCATGGCGTTGTGTTGGGGGGGGGGGAGAACGCAGGGCAGGGTGGAGAGACGAGAGACGAGAGGCACGCGAGGCGCCGGGGCGAATAGAGGAAGCGCGGCCTTGGAGGGACGGTTGTCGACGAGAGGAGTTGTCGGTCCTGTTTCGATGTTTGATGTTTCCAAGTTCAATGTTCTGCAAAGGCACTCGACAAAGGCACGCGAGAGTTAGAAAAGACGCCGTCGTCCTCTCATGCCCGAGATGTCGTCGCTGTCGGTTGAGAGAATGTTGCGGTACCGAGGTCCGCGTTGAGAAGGCGACGGCGAGAAGAGGAGAGAAAACAACAAGGCCGGACAACAGGTAATGAAGATCAATGCCGAGGATGAGGAGAAGCAAGGGACAAATTTGGCCCGCGAATGGATTGCAAGAATGCGAGGGAGAGGTTGAGAATTCGCAGGAAATAAAGTCAGAGACAGGAGAAAGTACTGGGGAAAAGAAAAAAGAAAAAGAAAAAGAAATAAAAAGCAGTAGCTTCAGCCGGGCGGAATACGGAGAGGGGAGAGGAGTGGAAAAGATGTTGAGGACGTCCAGGACAGTAGCGAGGCACAAGGACAGGGCCGGTGGGCGTGGCACGACGTATTGGTTGGGCATGTGGCATTGGACAAGAGGATGACGCTTTGCTTTTTTCTTTCTCCAGAGGTCAGAGGTCTTTTTCTCTGCCAACATCGGATTGGGAAAGTGGAAACTCAGAAGCGGCTGGCCGGCCTTGGCTGGGACAAGCAGGAGGCAAGACGAATCATGCCGGTGGGGCCTTCCTCTTTCTGCGAGTCGCGCGGCGGACTTTGGGGTGCATTTTGGCTCGTGTTTCCTGCCTCGCAGCTTCCCTACAAAAATTTTGATGGGTTTGACGCCAAATGCGGAGAGCCGCTCTTGCCTGCTGCCTTTAGTTTGGCATGCACCTGAGCTGCTTAGGTATCCACTGTGCCTGCCGTAGTCACGTAGTGACATCAGCATTCGGGAATACGACATACGCTGCAACGGTCAGGAAGGGCCAGGCGCGCAAAACCAGGCCTCATGGTCGAGTCAAAATGGAGCAAGAAACAGTCACGGGGATGCATGGGTGGCATGCCTCACCAAGTCGCCCGTCCCCCGGTCACCGCCGTTGCGTTTTGGGGGTCTGAAAGGCATTGGGCGCTGGGGCACTTCGCTGGGGCGCCAGACCCCAACAAAATAGGACCACTCGCGCCTGCCTCAACACGTTCAATCATCGCTGGGGTACGGCAGGTGCGGACAAAGCAGGCCACAGTTTTAGGGAAAGTGCACGTGATGTATTTCATAAAGAGAAAGAGCTTGCACGCGAGGCTATTACAATGAGCTCTGCTCAACAGGAAGAGTCCGGTCGTAGTCGAAGACTTGCGCTGCGCATCTTCTTGACCGGGCCACCATATTTTGGTCATCATGCCTTCACCCCATGACCATTCCCGCCAGCCTCAAGCCGTTCTCCACCCCCAATCACCTGCCCTAAAACGGACGTCGTATTTGGTCTGGTCTTTTTCACCAGCTAGCCTGGCGGCTTTCTCCTTCAAGGCAAAAGAGCCGCCTTGCCGGTTGTTTCCCGAATGCCGAAAGGCGCCCTAGTAGCTTCTTTTCTAACCTGCACCCGTTTCTTGCTTGGCATAAACGATGATGATGCCGCGGGGAAACGTCCCGTCACGACTTCGTCATGACTGGCGTCGGTGACAAGAGATGGGCATGTTGTTGCGATGCGCTAAGCAACAAACAACAATGCTTTTGACGACCTCAGCACAGGCCGTCTGCTGTCGACTTGAGTGGCAATGTCATCGCCGCGAAGACGGCTCGGACAGCTCAACGAGACGAACACGGCGACATGTTTTGGCTCCAAGACAGAATTTCTCGCTTCTGCACCGCAATGTGTGCTGCACGCCAACGTGCCGTTGCGGGAATGGCTCACCTTGGAGACAAACTTGCGACAGAGTGACAGAGACCAAAGACACGCCTTTCCGTCGGCGTAATTTCGTGGCTGCATATTCGGAGATTCTGTAAGGGGCGAATTTGGTCTACTGGTTCCATTGGCCTGTTGCGGCTCTCTCCGGGTACGAGACGCTGCCTGACGAAATACCTGTGGAGAGGACTCTGAACAAGGAAATGTCTCGCAAGACGAAACTGGCTGAGACATGGCTGCAAGGCACAGCTGCAAGCGGAAGGTGAGGTGGTGCTGCAAAAAGTGGCTGTAATGAATACAACAGACGACGATTGTGGATCGCGGACATTGACCACGGTTCACTGTAAACACGGCGAAGCACCGCAGGCAGGAAGCTGTTCAACTATGAGCATACTCGCATTGCCGTTTGTATCCCCATGGCACGCCACGCCGGAAAAGTAGGGTTGAAAGAACCTCGTGCCAGTTTAAGCTTCTTTTTTTCAGAAGGATGTTACGGCAGTTTGACGAGACGGACGAACAGCAGCAGAGCCGGCCGTTCGTGCCGCTTTGCAGTGTGTCTCATTCGTTCACTACGCTGGGTCCGCATCTGCTCCGACTGAAATACAGAGCAGGTGTGACTACCACTGAGCCGCAGGCGTTCCTCAGCCGATCAGGATGGGCAAGTGAGGGGGCGTTGATCGCCGCCCTCCCGACATACCATGAGCCACCAAAAATGGCGAGGACGGAAACAGTTGGGTATTTCCGTAGGCGACATCGGCTTTTGGGACGGGAAGAGGCTTAACGTGCGGCGACTGCGGCGCACAACGGTGTAAGACAACGAGGAAAGTTTGATCACGTGGTATTTGAAGATATTGAAGGTCCTGTAAATTGTTCGTGGCTGTGTAGTATCATTTCTCGGAATATGTTCTGAGCACCACAGCACAGGCGGGAACCGCTATGGCGGCTTGTCGAGGCTGAAGCTTTCAACTATAAAGAAGTGGTTTTAAAGAAATTACTTATTTTGTAAGCACGAAAATACTCGATGCGCGTCACGAAAGACTGACTGTTCAAATGTGGGTCTGTACTAATTGAGTTGACAACCAAAACTTTGTAATAACATGGACTCACCTACAACCACGAAACATAAGGACTAGTTCGAAAGCAAAAACTCCAAGCACATACAACCTCTCATCCATACGAAATTGGTCGTCACAATGTCAGATCTCATAGTGTAATGGACTACAAAAATCCGATTCCATAAGATAAAGTCTGCTTAACTAAAGCTCGTAGGTCTTGACAAAACAGACTCTCGAGAAACCAGACCTGCACAAATTGCCTTTTCTGCCTGTGCTGCTGACCGCCAATTCGAACACAAAAAGAACCCTGGTCGGATTAGTGCAGCAACGACGGGCCGGCAACAGCGCCTGATAGGTCGACGGCATTTGCCATACTCTCACGTTTCACACTTTTACGCTCTAGACGAACAGCGCTGCATTGTCGATCCTGCAACTCTAACCCCCCATTTCTGATTTATTTTCTCCGATTCATTGTCGCCTTCCCCTCCATGCACTGCACTTTGTCGATTGTTTCTTATTTCTGATACGATCGCCTATTTCGTACACTTTCTGTGGTTTAGGGTGGTTGCAAAGGAGGGGGATGCTGCGTTGGCTGCGTTGGCAAGCTGGTACTTGACGGCACACATGGCAACGTGCGTGCGGAAGGACGCCTAGAACGCCGTTTCTCCTCGTCGTTTGCTCTCTCGCCATTACAAACCTACGTTGCTTCCGAGGCAAGTCTGTGGCCTGGTCTACTGGGAGCCGCCAGCAGCGTCTGTTCTATTAAACGGGCATGTGATGTAATCAAACTCTGTATTGCGACGTGAACGTTCGCGGCGCACTCTCGATAATCAACAACAGGCTGCGCATGCTGATGATAGTTAATGCGCCGGTGCTTGTGCCGCAAATAGATTGCACCGTGCTACGCTATGGCGCTTTCGACAAGCTTTTGCTCAATATAAACCAAAAAGGCGAGAGCCGTCTGCACGATCTGGAACCCGCTGTTCTGCCGACAGCGAGTGGCTCGACGTAATTCCTCTCCCCTTTCCAAGCCTATTTCTCCGCGCGAGGCAGACATTCAGCTCTGCATCTCATTTGCCACGCTACGACCTTCTCTTCTCGTGCATGCTGTACCAAAGTTGCACTGCGAGAGTGAATACGACGCTGTGTGATTCAGCCGCTGATGCCGTTGCCCTCTCCTTCCCGTCGACGACCTATCCTAATTCGTATCTTACCTTGCCTGTTAATTACCATTCTTCTTCCTGCAGCCTACAGCGGTCGTCTGTTTGAAACAAAGGCCCACAAAGCATAAAAGCGCAATTACATCACAAAACGGCGAACAAAATGCCCCAACTGCAAAAAAGCACCCGGAGTGGAGAGCCTGTGTCTCGCTGGAACGCTGCATGCCCAGGCCGTGAGCCCTGTATCTTATATTAAATGCCGAGAGTAGGGCAGATCGCTGGCAGTTTAGATTGGATTTGGACAAAGTACCACTGACCACCTATGCACTGAGCACAGATACACTGTATTGCTGTGTGCGGAGATCTATATCAGCGTATCGTCGGCACGGAATATTTGTAGGTGTGCCGTGTATGTGCATGTCGTTTGACACGGCACATGCTACCAACGGCGTGCTGTATATTATGCGCCCAAGTGCCCGGGAAGGAGATGCATGCTGAGCCAGTGTGCCTTTGCAAGACATTGTAGAGCGAAACGAATCGCAGAAACAGGACGGGATCAAGCGAGCCAAGGCCAGCGCATCAACTCATGTGCTTCATGCCAGCCGCACATCGCGATCCTCTCGCGATCCTCAGACGGACACTGCTCGTGTGCTCGATCGCAGATATCTAGCCTTCATGCCTGGATCAGCCGTAACGGCCCCAAAGACGTGATACTCCCCATCTTCCGCGTATTCTCATGCCGGCTCTGCCACCGTCTGCCCGGCACCGGACGGCGCCCAGTCTCTTGTCCTGTCTTATTCCCATCGCTCTCCCATATTTTATGGGTCTTGCGCGTCTCTCTCTCCTCGCATTCTTTCTTTCAGGCCACCTGCCGCCTCAATGGATTTTTAGTAAGACCCACGCCGGTCAGATTCAAGGCGAGACAAGGAAGGAGGCTGGACTAAGGACTGGAAGCCCGGGCTCTAGACACAGGCAACCGCCCCCCCTACTTCTTGCCTTCCCCGGAAGTTAATCGCCTTTCGCCTTGTCGTCCGGTATTTCCTAATCCTACGACTGCCGCCCGGCACCTCCTTCCCTGCCCGTCAGCGCGCACCTTCCCCCCTTACTTAGTCAAGTGAATCTCGCCCAAACGGGCAAGATTGCAAACTCATGGAATAAATCGTTTGGGCACAACGGTCACTCCTTCCCTCGCTGCGTGAAGCCATTGTCTGGTCCTTCTTTTTTGGTGCACGCTCTTTCCGCCTGTTCCGGGCTGCCCTTTCTTCGACTTGTGCCATATTTTGTTTACCATCTGCATCGCATCTTGCAAATTCAACTTCTCCAAATCCATCGTCTTTCAAGTGCTCTCCGACAGACACAAAAAACGGCCCCCAATCCCGTCCTTTGGGCCCATGCCCATTTTTACATAGGCGCCGCAAAACTACAGCCCAAGCCCGCCTCCACCCTGTGCAACATTTTTAGCGTGAATTTTTTGGAGCGCTGGTTCAGGCCTTTTTTTTTGCCTCTCGTCTCCTCCCTGTCAACTTTAGGAGGCTCGTTTTGTCTCTTTTTTCTGCCTATTTTTCGTATGTCTTTAATTTGGATTGGCACAGACGAGTCATCAATCCAGCACGTATTTTTCATTTCGTTTGTCGCTATTGCCACCTGTTTTAACTGCGGACATCGCATCTTCTGTCTCTTTCTAAGCTTCGCCTTTATCGCTCTCCTCTCGACACCATTTCAATTGTCGGCTGCCGCGTTCCCGCCCTCCCCGATCGCAGCTCGATTGATTGCCCACCTTACCTCCTGAAAACCAGAAACGACCCGCCGTCCCGCTGCGACCCTCCAGCACCTTGTGGCACCCTCTGGCGCACCCTCCCGCAGCCCGTTTCTTCGGGCTTTTCTTCGCACTACAGCCCCTTGTCGCTTCAGATTTTCGTCGCCGCCGTTTCCAACCACCGCCCTCGCATTCTCTCATCTTCGCTCTTCACTTTTCTCTTCTCTCTCTCCCCTCCCCCTCCCCCCGCTCCCCTCCTATCCTTCCTCTTCTTCCTCCCCTCTACCCCATGTTCTCCTCCCCGAACGCCCCCTCTTGTGCGTCCCGACATGTTATGGGCTACATGGACGAACACGCCGCTGGTCTCCTCGCTGGTCCTCTGCTCCCTCGTCGTCCTCATCTGGGCTGTTGATCCGCAAATCATCCAGCTCAACGTGCTCTTCGTCTTCGCCTGCCTCGCCCTCCTCTTCTCCCTCGCGCCCGAGCGCACCGCCGCCGTCTTCGAAGCGCTGCCCGGCGTCGCCACCGCCGTCATCAATGACTACCACCTCGGCGGGCTCTTTTTCACGAATGCTAGGATGCTCTTCACCGGCGCGGCTGCTGTCTGGTACGGCTTATCTGTCTTTGCCCTTGCCGTCTTTCGGATTCTTGCTCCTTGCGGCTGCCTGCCGCTTCTTACGTCTGCCTACTGCGGTTGGCGCCGACCTGCGCCACCGCCTTGAGGCAGACGTAAAACGGCCCACCATCGCTGAGCACGTTTGCTAACTCTCTTTGTTCTCCCTCTTTCTAGGCTGCTGCGTCGAGGTCTGCAAACCCTCTGGAAACCGGTCCCCGAGCTCATCGATATTCTAGGCGTCGACGTTCCCGCGCCCCCCGACGTTTCGCTGACGGCCATTGGCGTGGACAAGGCCACCATCACCTGGACGCGCCCACCATCAAATCGCCATGTCGACAAATACGTGATCCAGGTGAACGGCGTCAATGGTATGTGGAAGCTCGGCCCGTCCATGTACATGGACTTTCGTCTTCTCTGGTTCTCTTGCTAATCGTTCTTTTTCGTAGTGGGCGAATCCGCGACAAGTCACGATACCTTCATCACCGTCTCTGGCCTCAAACCGAATCACTTTTACAATGTCCGCATCATTGCCGTCGGCGCCAACAATTTCCAAGCCGGCAGCCGTGTTCTCCGTCTCCGCACCTTTGGCTCCGATGGCCGCCCACGCCTCGGCACCTCGCGCCTCCCGTCCGACTTTACCGAGGACGATGCTGCCTCCGCCTCAAAACAGCACGAGGCCGCGACAGGCACGGACGAGAATGGATCGACCAAGCAGTTCGTCACATCAACATTCGGTGTCGCCCAGCCGCTTCCGTCGGAATCGCCGCAGGCGCTCTCGAGAGAAGGCACATCTCTGGGTTCGCTGGCACCGTCTTCGCGCCGTAACACGGTCAATCGACGACACTCGCCATCGACGGCGAGCTTAGAGCAGCAGCAGCAGTTCAATGGAGTGGCGGCGGCGCCCACCGCCGACGACGAGACGGGGGTCACGGAAGCACAGATGGCAGAGCTCAACCAGCGGTACCTGGCGCTCCGCAAAGAAACCGAGGAGGCCACGGCCGCCTGTGCGAAGGAAGAAGAGGAGATGAAGAAAACAATAGACGAATTGGAGGCAGAAAAACAGGCCAAGCGGAAGGAGCATAAGCGGAAAGAAGAGCAAACGGAGAAGCTGAAACGCGAGCAAGGCGCCACCGAGCGCGCCATGCGCAACGCCATATCGCGCCGGGCGCAGAAGGAAAAGCGGCTCAAGGAGAAAACCGCCGAGCTTGAGCGCATCCGCAACAGCATCGAAAAGTGGACGAAGTCGATCCAGGAAATGCGCGAAAATCAGGAGGACTACAATAAACAGCGAGCCGAGCTCGACGAAGAGTACCAGCGGAAAGTCAACGAATTACGCGAAAGCAACAAAAATGTGCAAGAAGAATGCGCCAAGTTAGAGGCCGAGCTCAAGGAGAAGCGTCGTCTCGTCAAGGAACTCGAGGACGAACGCACCAAACTTGAAAGCCACGGCGAGGACCCGGGCGTGCGAAACGAGATCATGGCCCTCAAGCGCCAGCTGCAGCGGATGGAAAACGAGTACCGTGGCCGTCTGAACCACGAGAACCGCCGGCGGGATGGCCTCGATGCCCATATCCTCGTCTTGTCAGCCCAGATGCAGCAGATCCCGCAGCCCAACTACGGCGCCTACAACCCTGCAGCCAGCCCGCCCATGATGCCGCATATGATGAGCCCGCCCAACATGTCACAGAGCATGATCTACGACTACGACCCGACTGCGGCGAGCCACCCGACCCATCTCAAGCAAGAGCGCCGGGCGAGCAACCCGTTGTCGAGCGGTGCCGTGTCGACGCCGGCGCCTGTCTTTGCCCACACAGACCTCAATGGACTGCCGCCGTCGTCTACGCCGCCCTTTGTCAGCTCGGGTCGGCCACCCACGCAATCGGGTGGCTTTCTCACGGGTCCGTTCATGGGCTCATCAGCAGACCATCCGGGCCCCGAGGATGCCGACGCCGGGTTTAAGGCACTGACCATGGGCGCTCCGCTGAGCCCGTCGGCTACCTCTCTTTTGCCCTCCAACATTTTTGCAGACGACGAACCGCCCAGCCCGTCCTTGAATGTCCGGACCATGAGTCCGTTTATTCCCTTGGACGCGCAGTCTCCCGACATTCTCGGCAGCCTCAACAGCTTCACGAATCACAACGGCAACAACAACAACCACAAGGCAACCGATAGCAGTAGTAGCCACGGAAGCCAAGAAAACAGCAACAGCAACAACAGCAGCAACAGCAGCAACCCACTCAACAACATCACTGGTCTCACCTCCACCGACTCGCCCAAGACGTTCCCCGAATCGATTGCAGCCGATGCAGTTAGCGGGCCCCAGTCACCAGCCTCGTCGCACCGGTCCAAGAGCATCTTCTCGAGCCCACAGGCGTCGTCGCAAAACTTGCCCTTCTCGTCGTACGGTATCGAGGGCATCGACGGGCGCCCGCCGCCGACGAGCGCCCTCCCTTCGCCGATTGCTGACCCAGCTACCGTATCCGGCCAGCCCGCGAGCAGTACGCGATTCAATCTCTTCTCGTTCCAACGCTCCCGCGCAGCGAAGGCGGCCGAAGAAGGACCAGCACTCGGCACCCTTAAGCATGGTCAGAGCCAGTCGTTCCCGCGCCAGGGCGAAGACGCCGAAGGCAGCAAGAATCGCCGAATCAGCCTGTCGGCTTGGAGCATGTTCAATCGCAACTCGGCAGGCCCTGAGATCATGGAGCATCAGTTCGGTCCGGATGGCCAGCCAATCAACAAGGCGGGCGGATTCTCCGCGCGGAACCTGTTTCCCTTTGGCGCGCGCGGCGGCAATGTCTTTGCGGATCGCGATACCAGCAGCCCAAGACCGGCCTCCATGGCGTCGATCGACATGCCTCGGCCGTCTACGGACAGCGGCTCCATTTGGGGTCCGCCCGTTGACAACGGTGCGGCGGGCGCGGGCCTTGGCAAGGCCAGTCGCCTGTGGCCTCCGGACAACGCATGGCCCAGCCGCAACCCATCGCGACGCCCGTCGATTCACGGATCACCCTCGGCTCTCAAGACCAACCTCGCATCGGCGGACGATGAGATTCTCGACGAAGAGGAGCTGCTCAACCCGGAAACGTCGCCCAGCCAGGTCGGCGTCATTGGCAGCCGCCCCCCCGTATCAGTGCCAAAAGTCAACAAGACGCTCAACCCCGCGGCGCCGACGTTCATGGCCAACATCTTCCGGCCCAAAGGCGACAAGGACAAGGACCACAAGGACAAGGCCAAGGACAAACCAAAGGGCAAGGACAAGGGCAAGGACAAGTCCAAGGGCCGTGACAAGGAGAGGGCCGCCTCCAAGGAACACCGTGACTCGACGGAGGTCACGGCCGGCACCAGCGTGCCGAGCTTGGTGGTCGAGGACTCGCCGTCGGTCTCGCGCATGTCCCGTGATGGGCTGTCGGTGCATACCCAGGCGTCGGTGTCGGTGTCCGAGTCCCGCGACTCGCTCGACTACGTCGTGTCCAACACGACGTCCGAACCCAACAGCGTCGGGATGCTGTCGTCGTCCAAGGACAGCAGCGAGAATGCGCTCCTCAAGCTCTTTAAAAAGGACAGCACGGGCAAGCTCAGCTTCCCGCGCCGCATCGGACGCTCCAAGGGCGGCGGCGCGGGCAGCATGGCCGGCTCCGACAAGAATGCGAGCGTCTCGGAGCAGCGGTCGAGCTTTGGCGACTTTGACGACATGGGCGACGAGTCGGTGCTGTCGGCAGCGAGCAGCCGGCGCACGGGCATGAGCGTGCCTCTAGCGGCGGCCAGCAGTGTCAGCACGAGCGGCGGCGGCGCGGATAGTGTCACCAGCAGCCCGTCGCTGGGCCCGTCCAAGTCGTCGCGCGACGGCAACAGCAACGGCAAGAGCGAGGGCGGCAAGCTCAAGGGCACCGGATGGTTCTCGATGAAAAAGAAGAACCGAGAGAAGGAGAGCCTGGACATTGACCGCGAGCGCGAGCGCAGCCTCCACGGCCTGGGCCTCGGCGAGCCCGACTCGACGGTCTCGTCGCTGGCCACGACAACGTCCAACGTCACGGACGAAAGCGATAGGAAGGCGTAGCCTATGATGGGCAGAGCTGAGCAGTGCTGGACGGCCTTTGACGGCTGTATAGATGGGCATAGGTCTGCAGGTTGCAGGATGCATTTGCTGTCCCTGTTTTCGCATTTTGCTGGTGGTGGGCTGGATATGCTTGCTTTACTGGTTTGGCGTCTGCAGGTGTGAGGAAAGGGCGGAAAAGAGAGAAAACGCTGAACAATACAAATATTGAACAACACTATAGAATGAGTCTATATGCAGTTGTGCAACGGTGACGTGAAAATAAGAATGAGAATGAGAATGAGATGAGTATGTGCATGAGATGCTCTGTAAGTGAGCAAGTTTACTGTAGGGCGGTGTACGAATACAGGCGAGACAGGGCAGTTACAGGCACCGTTGTGGGGATGCCGCTCGGCGTTGAATGCCCTGCGCCAATTCTGCGCCGATCTTTTTCTGCCCACAGTAGCCACAGGTAAAGCGGGGCCCTAAATCCCGGCTCTCTTGCTCAGCTTTTACGGCAGACGTCCCCTCCTCTGCACAAATCGTTCGATTCCGACAACGTCCAACGACGACCACAAAACGAAGCCACCACGAGCTCGGCTGCCGGTCCCAACGACAACCCCGACGACTGACGAGCGACGATTGCCAATTGCCGACGGTCAGCAGCGAAACGGCACGTCGCGACCCCTCAGGCCCTCCTCACATCGAGCGAGCGCTTCCTCGTATGGCCGCGGTGGCCATGGATCCGCCGACCGGCCGTTCTTCTTCCCCTTCGCCGTCCTCGTCCCCACATACAATGGCTTCCCTGCCAGCAAAACCGCCGTCCGCCGGCCTGCCCATGCCCTCGCCCAACCCGCTGCCGCTCTCGGCGTCCCAGGAAGCCCAGGTCCGCGACCTCTATTATGAGCGCGTCCGCAAGCAGTGTTCTGAGGAGATTAAGGGTGTGTTGTCTGCTGCTCCCCTGCTGCTCCCCTGCTGCTGCTCCTTTCTTTCTTTCCGGTTTCCTTCTCTCTTCCCCTTTTTGTCCTTGCTAACCCCAATGCCAGCCTTTGCGGACTGTGCGCTGGGCCGCACCTTTTCCGTCGTCTTCAAGTGCCGCGACAAGAACAACGAAATGAACGCCTGCCTCCGGTCCCACGCCACGCCGCGCGCGCTCGACGAGGCCCGGGAAGAGTGGTTTGCCAAGCGGCAAGAGCGCGCCGCCGAGCGCGCCGCCAAGGCCGCGCGCAAGGCCGAGCAGGAAAAGCTGATGCGGGAGTGGTGGGGCCTGGAGGGCGCGGACGGCTCGCAGGCCGGGCGCGAAGACATCCAGGCGAAGCGGCGGCGGTACGAAGAGTCGCGGCGGCACCGGCCGGAGCGGGTTGGCGGGATGCCGGCCAAGGACCGGCCGCGGTTTGACGATGCTGCCGCGGACGAGGCGACGAAGCGGTAGCCGTTTGCGCGGGGCCTTGTCTGTGCAGGTTTTGTGTCTTTTGTCAGTTTGGTCTATTTTTCTTTGGCGCTCGGGATGGTGGAGGGGAGGCATCTGGTTCTTTTTTATAGGTTTTTTCTTCTTTTTGCTTTGCACAATTTCCTCTCATACATTGGCGTTTCTTTATTTTTCTTGTTTCTCTTTTCCATTTTTCTTTCTCAGTTTACTTTGGACGCACATCTTCATGATATGTATATCTCTCGCGGTGTTTGTTCATGGGTTTCTCATGGATCCAAGCGCTTATACCATTGTATATTATGACCACCAAAAGGGGGAAAATGTTGCATGGACAGCCTGGCGGCCGGCAGCAGGATACAGAAAACACTCATATACTCTACAATACCAAACATGTACGCATCTTCTATCGCCGCCGTGTCATCGCATCGTGCAACACCCCTACAGGTTCTTTTTCACCAGTTCGGCCACGGCACCGGCCACGCCCCATGAGATCTCGTAGCCGCGGCCGCCGACGCCGTACGCGTGCACAATGACATGCTTCTTTGCCCTGCCGGACGACGCCGCCGCCACCTCCTCCGCTTCCAACCGCATCCCCCCCCGCCGCGTCGGCCGCCGTCCCACCACGTCCGCCAGCACCTCAAACCGCCCGCGCTTGCTGCCCTCCAGCACCTTGGGGTACGTCGCCGCAAAGTTGGCCAGCAGCTTCTCTCGGTTCGCCAGCGACGGCGACGCATCCCAGTTGCCGGGCTCCTTGGTGCCGCCAATGATAGTGCCGCCGTCAAAGTTGCGCGGCACCGAGAACGTCCAGGAGCCGTCGGCGTTTTGGCGCGTCACGGTTGCATCGCAGGCGTTGCGCACGAGGCACGTCTGGCCGCGCGTGATGAACATGTGCGGGTCGTCGCCGAAGCCGTTGCCGGAGCAGTTGACGACCAGATCAAACCCGCCCGCAGGCGCCCCCAGCGTCTTGTCCGGTAGTGGTGGTGGTGGTGGTAGTGGTGTGCCGGCAGCAGTAGCAGCGGCGGCGGGGGGCGGCGCAAACAGCTCGTGCGGTGTGCGCAGGTCCCGCCGGGCGACTTTCCCGCCGGCCGCGACAAAGCGCCGCAGCAGGAAGCTGCAGTACACCATGGGGTTGACGCACCATGTGCGGTAGGTGCAGCCCCAGGTGACGCCCGCCGGGAACGGCGCGTCGGCCGCGCTGTCCGCCTTGCCACCACTGCTGGCGCCGTCCTTGCTCAACACGCGGAATCCGAGGTCGAGGTCGGCGTCGTGCAGGCCCAGCTGCTTCTGGAGGGCCTCGTCGGCCAGCTGCGTGTACTCGGGTCCGGGCGTCTCCAGGTACTCAATGGCCGGCACGAACGTCACGCCGGCCTCGGGGAACCTGGCCACGATACTCTGCATGTGGCGGAACGTGGCCAGGGCGAACCCATGGTCGCGCTCGGCCGCCGCTGCCGCCTCCGACCCGTCAGCGACCCAGAGCACCCAGCGGTTGTGGGCGCCGGCCCAGGGCGACGTGTAGTTGATGTGGGCCGCCGGGTCGAGGAAGAACGTCTCGGCCGGCGCGGGGAAATCGCGGGCGACAATGGTGACCTCGATGGAGCCGTCGGGGTGCTCTTCGAGGAGGCGGAGGGCGGCACTGAGGCCAATAACACCGGCACTGGAGTCATGTTAGTTTGAGGAATGCAAGGAGGAGCAAGGGTGGAAAGGTGGCGACGTACCCAACCACAGCGACCTTGGCAGGCATGGTGACGTTTGTGTAAAGAAGAGTCATGGAAGACGGACGCTTGGGGAGTGATGGTGCAGCGACGGCGACAGAGGTTGGGTTGCCTGATCAGAGTTTGTAGTAAGTTGGCCTTCGCTGATTTATATATTCGGAGAAGAGACGATCTGCGCCAAGGACGACGACGAGAGATATTACACGAGGTATGAGAATGACTGGAAATCAATAAACTGAAAATGCAAACCGATCAACGGTATAAAGAGAACAAAAAGCGACAAGGTCGTGCACAAGGCTGGCCATCAGGAGCGTCGTAGATGAGACGGGCCGTTCGCGGCCAAGAGGTCGTGTGCGTTGGCCGATTCGCAGAGCGGTCTCGACTTGTGCGGAACGAAACCGAATGTGCCTTGTGTAAACGTGCGTGAACGTGGCTTGAAGAGGTGGCACTGAAAGTCGGAGTAAATAAAAGCGAGACAGCCAAACGATGGCACGCCAAAGAGGAAAGCGACTCATGCGTTGTTCCTTCCTCGGTCTTTGTCTTGCTGCACCGGGCGGGACGTGCCTTTGTGCTAGTCGCCGAGCATCGGGGCGGCCTAAACAAGTAATTACGGAGGCACTAGTACGGCGATAACTGTTTCTGGGGAGCTGAGGAAAGAGCGTCCATGGCGGAAAGAGCACCGAGGGAAGGAGCACCAAACACGAGATAATTAACGAACCAGAAAAAAAAATTATGATGTAAACCAACAGGCAAGGCTGTCAATGCGTGCAAGGCTCCTCGGCCGACACCTTGCATACAAAACAGTGGCCCCACTACAAAAAAAGGAATTACGACGGCGTTTATTGGCTTGTGCCGATGTAACTCAGACTTGACTTGGACGGTTCCATCTTCAATTTTGTTTATTTTCCGTAAATGACTATCGCGACTCAGCGACTATGCACGCCATGCCGTGGTCGGGCGTCCTACCTCGTCAGGCGGTCTCTGCTCGTCCCGTTGTGTCTTCCCCTCTTCCGCTGCACGCTCAGCCACCACCGCTTCAATACCAAACCTGAGGCCAACCGTCATTCTCATCACAGTGGGCGCACTACTTTGTTTCAGCATCCGCCCACGCCGTGCCCGACATCGTCTTTGCATGTGTCGTCGTCTCCGAGCTCGCCTCCGGTAGTGTGGGGATCACATCACATTGCAGCAGGCTGATCATCGTGGAGAAATTGTGTCCTCTCGATCGGTTGCATGCGACTTGTCTGGGCCGAGTTGACCGATAGGTTCACAGCCATTTTCGTCGGCTTTCCTGTGTTGTCGCGACATGGTGTGGCCGCGTGTTCACGTGGTCGTACGGTCTGGGCTGCATGTGGCAGGTATTCTCGTTGCCGCCGTCGGGTTTGGTATCATAACCTCCTCTCTCGTCTCATCGTATCGGAACGACGAGGCAGACTCGAGCTTGGGAGCATGGCCAAGAAAATGGCCCACAGTGGTTCGCTGTTGTGTGTGTTTGTGTGTTTCGTCCTCGTCTCCCACTACCCATTCAGCCGCCCGCTTTTGTCGTTTTGCCTGCTTTCTGGCCCGTCGACTGGTGCGTCTTGGCCTTGACCCTGCCGTTTGATATCGGTGGCAGAGGTGCTGCCGCGGGTTTCGGAATCTTAAAGGGATGCGCCTCCGTGTTGTAGACATAGTCGTCCAGGCTAAAGTAGTCGGGCTCCGTAAACGTCAAGTACAGATACTTGAGCGTCTCGGCAAACCAGAAGCTCTCCATGGAGTCCAGCTTCTGCGGGGGGCCCGTCACCGTCACGTCGGCAATCGCCGAGTTGGCGTGCTTGGTCGCCGTCGACCGCTCAATGTTCAAGTACATGCGCCACGCCGCTTCCTGCAGCGACCGGTCGCCCGTGATGCGGTACAGCAAAAAGACGCTCTCGACGGCCTCGGGCCGCAGCAGGTAGCGCGGGTCGCGGATGGCCGCGAACCCCGGCGGGTAGCGGCCGGCCTTGTCCTTGGGGAACTGGGCGGCGCGCCACGCCGGCTCGTCCCAGGGACAGGCCGTGGTGTTTTCCGCGGCGGGCGCGGCGGACGCGGCCTTGTTCGTCGCGATCAGCGCCATCTTGTCCAGCCAGCCGCTCGGCTTGGGGCACGGCACGAGGTCAAAGGACTCGGGCATGACGCCCGTCGGGAATGCGTCGTAGGCCCAGATGCAGCCCTGCGTCAGCTTGGTGCCGACCTCGACGTCGGCCGGGCGGTCAAACAGCTTGCCGCCCAGCGCAAACATGCCGCCGGCAAAGCAGGCCAGGTGCTGGCCCTCCGGCATCAGACTGACGCCGTTGCGGGGGCCGCCGGCCAGGACGGTGCCCGACACAAGAATGTCGTGGCCCCGCACGTCCGGGTCCGGGATCATGGGACGGAACAGCAGGTGCTGGCGCGCGGCGTCGGCGGCCTTGACGTACATGTCGCGGTACGCGGCGTCCTGGCCGCCCAGCAGCATGTGCATCTTGGGCAGGTACTCGTAGAGCGAGTCGGCCATGCCGCCGAGCGTGTACATCTGGCCGTTGGCCTTGAAGCCGTTCTGCAGGTCCAGGAACGTCGGCCAGAGGCCGGGGATCGTCGTGGTGTCCTGGACCCGCGCGAGCGCGCGCTTGATGCGGTCAATGGCGTCGTAGAAGCGGTGGTCGCCCGTCAGCTGCGCCAGCTTGGTGAACTCGAGCGACAGCGTGCCCACGGCGGCCGAGGCCTCGTGGTCGCCCGGCACCAAGAGGCCCTGCCAGGCGCGGTCAAAGTGGAACCGGTTCGCCGGCATGTGCGAGGCCGTGTCGAAGGCGGCCAGCAGCATGTGGGCCAGCTCCTTGGCCTTGTCCAGCAGAGGCGCGGCGCCGCTCATCTCGTAGGCCGACAGCAGCCCGCCGAGGTAGCGGATGTTGGTCTCAAACAGGCTGCACTCGAAGCCCGTGGCGGCGTCCCAGTCGATGGTGGCCACGGCCCGCACGGCCTCGTCAAACTCGCTGCGCAGGTCCATGATCCACAGCGTGTCGAGCGCGTCCACCAGCGTGGCGCCCCAGCCGCTGAAGCCGTCCTTGCCTTTCAGCTTGATGGGCAGCAGCTCGTCGTAGCCCCAGGCGTGCTGGCGGTAGCTCTCCCAGGCGCGCAAAAAGGCGCTGCGGATGGCGTCGCGGCGCGTGTCGCGCAGCAGCTTGACGTCGGCGGACTTGTAGTCGGGGTCCGCGCGGAAGCTGTACTGGATGGCCGGCATGGGCGCGGGCGTGCCAGTCGGCAGGCGCACGAGGCTGGCGTCGGGGATGGGGTGCAGGCGCTGGCGCAGCGCCCAGTTCACAGAGCTGTTGACGTAGAAGATGGGGTCCGTGGACTCGCGCGCGGGCTGCAGCACCTTGTGCAGGTGCACACGGCCGGCGCGGGGCTGGAAGACGTAGATGATGAGGAGAAAGGCGGCGGCGGCGAACACCAAGAGGCGTGTTTTGCGCCGCAGCGAGATGGCCGACAAGAGGACGGCCATGGTGGGTGAGTGGGGGCGGCTGCGTTACCAGATCTGAAGAGTCATGATACAGTCAGAGGGTACAGAGTATGTCTGGGAATAGAGAAAAGGAAACTGAAGGGCCAGAAAGACAAAGGCAAAACGGTAAGAGGCAAAATATGAAGGCAAGATGAAGCTCACGAGAGGCTCACGATGAGATGCGCAACATATGTGTTTCCAATGGGGTGGGACAGCAGACGACGGGAGACGGAAGGCGGAAAGCGGAAGCCGATGTTGAAAAGGCTAAAGTGCGAATATCAGACAGGGTCTTTGTTTTCTTTTCTCTTCCCTTTCCCATGTGGTCTGTGGCGGTTGTTAAAGAAGAGCGCTTCTTTGGAGGTGGACCGACGTTGGAGCCAAGCCGAAAGGATCCAGGGGCAGGGGCCAGTGAGCCATGGCAGAGGGAAGGTGCAGTGGGCGGGACGGGTCCGAGACGGGAAAGAGCAGAGGGCAGTGAGTTGTGAGATAATGAGATAGCGGGGGGAAGGAGCGACGAGCACAGGCCGCCAAGGATGCCCAAGGATGCCCAAGGATGCCCTAGGATGGGAAGGAGCGTACGAGGGAAGCGGCCACAGCTCAGTCAGCCTTCAGGTTGACTATCATCGTCCGTACGACGTACGTCGGGGTTGAAGTCGACGCTGTTGTTGTACCCGTATGTTGTTAAGCACGACGGCTGAACACTCGCACAGGCACTCTGCAGGGACCGCCTGAACTCGCCAATAAGACGCCACAGAAGCAGCCAGTGTCAAAGTGCGAAACACCGCAGTTTCAGCCAGAAAGCTGCTCGAGAGACGAGAAGACGGTGAGTGGATCTGTAGTGGAAGAGGATGACATAGATAACGCGTTCAATCACTCCCAGCCCGTTTTGCAACTTTCCTTGCTGTACGAATTAGTTGAAGCTGGAACACGCCTCGTAATTGAGCCGAATTATGCTTCTTGCCCTGAAGCACTAACGCACTACAGCACTAAAATACAGCGCCAAGCCATAGCGCCGGGAGCGCTCTTAGCGGGTCTACAGCGAGCCCAAGTCCACCGCCCGCTGATGACAAAGCGGGTCTCCCGATAAGATAACACTTTTTTTTCTGCCACCGAAAACACGATCTACTGCTAACATCCTACGACATTCAACCTCGACATTCTACCTCAACAATCACCCACCACCCACCACACATAATGTCGTCATCAATGCGAAACGCCATCCAGCGGCGCTCTCACCGCGAGCGTGCGCAGCCGCTGGAACGCAAACGGCTCGGCCTGCTCGAAAAGCACAAGGACTACAGCCTGCGTGCCAAGGACTGGAACAAGAAAAAGGCCACCCTCCAGAGCCTGCGCGAGAAGGCGGCCGCGCGCAACGAGGATGAGTTCTCGTACAAGATGATCAGCCGCGGCCGCGGTCCGGGCACGGCCTTGACGCGCGGCAGCGACCAGAAGCGCGACCGCCACTGGACGGGCACCGTCGACGGCGACCGGGGCAACCGGGCGCTGCCGGTGGACGCCGTGCGGCTGCTCAAGACGCAGGACACGGGCTATCTGCGGACGGTGCGGAGCGTGCTGGTCAAGGAGGTGGCGCAGCTGGAGCAGCGGGTGGCGCTCGCCAAGACGTTTCTGGGCGTGACCGACCTGGACGAGGACGACGATGAGATGGACGCAGGCGAGGGCGAGGGCGAGGACGAGGACGACTTGGACTTCAGCGACTTGGACAGCGCGCCCAAGAACACGGCAGCAAAACCAAAGGCCCAGGCGCAGAGGCCGCTCGCCAAACCGACACGCATCGTCTTTGCCGAGAACGCGGCCGAGCGCGACACCAACGTCCAGCACGTCGTGGCACGGGACACCCAGGCCGCTGCGGACGACGACAGCGAGGAGCGCCAAGAAAAGGTGGACAACGCACGGCGGCTGCAGAGACGGCTCGTCAAGGCCCGGACGCGGCTGCAGGTGCTGGACCAGGCAGAGCACGAGCTGGACCTGCAGCGCGCGCGCATGGCCAAAACGGCAACGATGGACATGGTCACGAAGAGCGGCAAGAAGATCAAGGTCCGGGAACGGAAGCGGTGAGCGGGTGTGACGAACGATGTGATATTGGTATTGGTATTGGTGTTAATATTGGTGCTGGTATTGATATTTTGGCACTGTTTTCTAGCATGGCTATGGCGGGTGATTGTGGCCACGGGGCCTTTTATTTCTCAGTTTTCGGCGTTGGACGGTCAAGAGCACTTTTTACCCTTCTTGGATTTGTTGATGAGACGAACGCAGCGTGTATGCATATATTGTGAATGGCTAATCTAGCAGAAGATGGAAAACAGGAATCAGCAACAGAAAGCAGCACACGAAAGAAACAAAACGCCTTATCCGAATGTATACGCCAGCATCAAACATGAATATCTAAAGCAGCACTAATATTACACGCCGGCGCCAAGAAAAGGACGCCATACACCATAGAAAAGATTACAGCAGTCATCAGTCGTCGAGGCATTGGGGGGGGGAACAAAAACACGAAAAAGACGAACTTCCCTACAACAGCTTCTCCGATGTCACGCATTTAAAGAGACCGCCCACAATGGCCAGTATCGCCCGCACAACCATGGCCACACACCAGAAGCAGCACTTGAACAAGGCCGTGATCAGCCGCAGACAGCCCGGCATCTTGTCCTCGTCGTTTTCCTTGCGGCGGCGCTTCTTGCTCGCCTTGGCCGTCATGCCGCCGCCCGTGCCGCCATTGTCCATCATGCCGACGTTGCGGCCACCACCGCCCACAGGGCCCATCTCGAACATCTTGCCGGACAGGTCGATGCTCGTCTGGCTCTCGAGGTCGAGGTCAAAATCGTCCATGCGCGGACGGGCCCTGGACGACTTGCTCTTCTTGCCGCCAAAGAAGCCGAACCCAAGACTGCTGCTCTTCCGGCTGGCAGAGCCTCGCTTTCCGCCGCCTTGGACGCCGGCCCCGTCACGCATGCTCTGCCGGCTCGTGCCGCCGCGGCCCATGGCGCCGCCCAGGACCATGTTGACGAGAGACGCGTGGGCGCTGTCGTGGTGCCCGAGACCGTGCTGGTGCATCGCCAGCCGGCTGTCGGGCGGCGGCGCAAACTGCTCGACGGCCGCAAACTGGCCGTCGTTGTGCGCCACCAGCAGCAGCGCCGTCACCACGACGTCCACGAGGTACACGGCGTCAATCTTGCTGGCAATGCCCGTGTCCACCTCCAGGTAGCCCGCGCCGGTGCCGTCGCGCGTCAGCCGCGCAAGGTGCTGCGGCGACTCGCGGTGCTCGAGCGTGTACGCGGTGCGGCTCCACGTGCTGCTGCGCTCAATGGTCACGGCAAACGGCAGGGCCAGGGTCGGGTGCACCAGAAAGTACGTGCTGGTGTCGTCGTCCCAGACGAGGCGCGCGCACTCGCGCTCGGCGGTGGCGACCATGGCGGCGTCGCGCGGCCGCTCGAGGGCCATGCGTGTCGCCGCCGCCGGGTACAGCAGCGCGACGAGGCCGTCCTGGGGCTGGTGGCGGCGCGCCTCCTCTTCGAGCGTCGTCGTCAAGGCCACCTGCCAGTTCTTGCTGCCGTCGAAGCGGGCATTGCGCGCCGCCGCCGCCACCGCCGCGCTGCTTTCGACACCGCCGCCGCCACCACCACCACCACCACCACCACCAGCAACGCTGCCGCCCGAAACGCCCATGTCCAGCACGCTGTTGCGGCTGCTGCTGCCACCGCCGCCGCCGCCCTCAGCACCGTCGGCATCGGCGTCTGTGCTGTTTGCATTGTTGCTGTTGCTGCTGCTGTTGTTGTTGCCCTTCGACTCCAGCTTAAAGGGCCGCGCCGGGTCATGCCGGGACGCCGTCACATACGCCGACATGGACGTCGGGTCCAGGCGCAGGCGGTAAAACGGCTGGTGGTTCGCCGACGACAGCCGGTACACGGGCGCGTCGCGGTCGCACGACATGCGCAGACAGAACACGCGGCCCTCGGAGGGCCCCGCCTTCCACCCGTTGGCGACCTTCCACAGGCTGCGCAGGTCGTCCGAGGTGGACGGGACGGGCAGCGAGGGCGGGTCGCCGCGGGGGTGGCCCACGGGCACGGGGCCCGAGTGCATGGGTACGTGGACTTGTACGGGCGGCGGCACGGCCGGGTCGTTTGGCGGTGTGATGTGCACCGTGGGCCGCTGCCGTGCGGGACTGGCGACGCTGGCGCTGCGTGCATAACCGGGCGCCGGGCTGGTGGTGCGGGCGGCCACATCCACGCTCTGGTCGGACGGCTGTTGTGGCTGTTGTGGCTGTTGTGGCTGTTGTGGCTGCTGCTGCGTCGTCGATACGGGTGAGTACAGGGGCCGGCTGATGACGCTCCGCGGAATGCGCGTCGGGCTTGTCTGTGTGGGGAAGTAGTTTTGCTCGTCCAGCGACACGTCCGGGTTGTACTGCGGGAAGATGGACCGCAGGGCCGGCGGCCGGTGCCGTTGTGCGTCCTGCGTGCTCTGCTGCTGCAATTGCTGCTCGGCCAGCGTCGCCGCACCCGTCGGCATGGGCGGCGGCGGGTCGTCGTCCATCGGCGGGCCGTCGTCGTACATGGACAGCCGCACCTTGGCAATCGAGCTGCGGGAACGCACGCTGCTGTTGCGGCCTGGCTCGTTGTCGTCGTTGCTTGCGGTTCGCCGCACGGACGTTCGATCAGCGACTGCCGCGGGAGCGGAGATCTGCACTTCGGCCGTCACGGCCTCGCCAATGGTCTGTGGGATAAGGGCTGTTGGCTCAGGTGTGGCGCGCTGTCGTTGTTGTTGCTGTTGGGGCGAGGCGGCGCGGGGCCGGGTCACTTGTGTCCTGGATGGCGGACGGCCGGTGTTTGGGAAGAGGGAGAAACCTCCAGATGGCGTTGTTGCGGACATTTTGTGGCGAGGAAAGAAGCGGTGATGATGAGAGAGAGAGAGAGTTAGGAAGAGAAGAAGGAGAGAGCCTGTCTCTCTTGGCGATGGCACGGTAAACAGACTGCCTTGTCGTACGGTAAGGTCAAACGTCAATCAAAAGAAACGAGATGCGAACCGAGTGTCACCAAAGCATGTTTGGATGTCCAGTGTAGATGGCCTGCATGAGGTTGTGCGAGTTTGCTTTGTATGAGATCGACTGGTGAGATGAGAGGCTCGTGTAAACAGAGAAGAGGAGACACGAACGAGTACGTTGCGGAGAGCGAAGGTGGAAAGAAGACGACAAAAGTCAAGTTACGGTCAGACGACAGATACAAAAAAGTCAAAAAAGGGTTGCCCTTTTTTTTTCTTTTCCAAGATGCACGGGCGGGAAGGAAACAGCAGACAACATGCATATATTGCTCTTGATGGCTGTGGGCAACGGGCAGCGACTGGTGACCAGAGAACGTAGAAAGAGCATGGACCCCTGCCCGACCAGGTTTCGCTGGATTTGTGATGTATGGACAGAAAGCGGTTATTTTTACTTTTACGGCATACCTGACTCCTCGATCCCTCCTCCAGTCCACCTCACCCTGCAAGTGCTTCCGTGCGTCCCACCCACAGCCACAAGAATGGACGGGCGCGGACCCAAGAACGGTCGAGAGCGTAGGATCGAGTGCGGGAGGTTCACCAACCTCCCTTGTCTCTCTGCCGCCATGCATCTCCCCTCTTTTGGCCTTGTTCATCGCCCTTCTTTCCGTATTTTTTCAAGCTTCTGTCTTCCTGGAGTCACATTAATAGTAGTGATGGCTCCCACTGGAACTGTCAGCCATTGACGGCCGTCAGGCCTAAGAGGAAGACGAGGGGAAAGACGAAGAGGTTGGAGGAACATGGGTGACAAGAATAGCAATGTGACAGTCGACGCCTGCAGTCGGTCTCGTCTCTTCCTTGCCTATTGCAATTTTCGACGTTTCTAAACAACATCGAAACGCCTGGATGCGCGCGTCTGCTGAAGAGCGAGTGGTAAAAGAAACGAAAAGAAACTGTTTGCGCCCTCAGTCTTTCAGTATTTCCTCTTTAAGCGCTGGCCCAGGCAGCCAGGGTCTCTCAAAAGTGGGCCAGTGAACGTTGTAAAGAAGTGGTTGGTGGGCATCGAGTCGATGACCTTTACGACACAGTAGAAGGCCCGTCGTGGTGGTTCGTGCGGCACTGGGGACTGCCAAACAAGAAGAGAGAGAAAAGGAAAGGCGGTCGGCACAAAGAACTAGCTACTATGGCAGTCGCGACCGGCCATTGGCTGGGGCCCGGGACGCCCCATAGGCGGGTTGCGGGAAGCGCTGCCAAATATAGAAGGAAACAACAAGCCGCGCGGTGGGGCCTGGGCCAATCACAGCGCACATCACCTTGCAGCATGTCCTTTTAGACGCCGAGCACACCTCTAGTCTTATTTGCAACTCGTCGACTCGTCGACTCCCATTCTCTTCGTTCAGCTTGCCCATTCTATGTTGTCGAGAAGAAAGCCTCCACTTCCACTCACAGAAAGACGTCTCAGCGGCAAAGCAGCCCGAAGGCCTGATAGGGTGGATAAAGAAATGAACAGACACATGCACGTAAGCAGATACATACGGTGCGTGTCAACGTCATGAACTGCCTACAGAGCATGTAAAACGTGGATAGGGAGAATCACGTGGAGCGCTCGGTACATGGTGGATAACCATGACGCTGTTGCCGTTTTGCATCGTGGAAGCTTTGCCAGCCGCCGCACACAATGAGTACGACGCTCCATCGGGCACTGATCCCGGTAACCAGGCGCCGTGGTGGCGGGTATGAAGAACTGCTGCGGTACCAGAAAACAAGATCTATTAATTTGTGTAGAGGACAAAGACTTGTGCCCAAGATCGTATATAGACGATGTGACAGCCCCGTGTTCATCTGCAGTCGCTGGCTGGTGCCGCCGAGCAGAAATCCGCCTCGCTGAGCCATCCATCTATATTGTGTATGAGTTTATGAATTAGATGTTTTCGTTTTGTCGCAAGCGACAAGAGCCCGACAAATAAACGCCATGCCAAATAAAAAAACGGTGCAGTGGACAAGAAGGCGTGCTTTGTAGATGCACAGTATCGCAAGGCAAGACAGCCTGTCCGTAGCGCCCGTCCACACCCAACGTGCTGCTCTCCTCTCACTCGTCCTCGCTGTCCTCGTCCGCCTCCTCCTCCTCGTTCTGCTTGAAAATCACCTTCTCGGCCAGCCGCAGGCACTGCCGCACCGGCAGCCCAATCACATTGTCCAAGTTGCCCTCAATGCGGCTCACCAGGAGCAGCCCGCCCGTGCCCTGCACCGCGTACCCGCCGGCCTTGTCCGCGCCCTCGCGGGTCCGCACGTAGCTGTCAATCACGGCGTCCGACAGGCCCTCGGACTGCTTGACGAAAACAACCTTGGTCTCCTCCGTGTGCGACGCCATCGAGTAGCCCGGGTGCGCGGCGTCCTGCCGCGGCGACAGCACACACACCGCCGTCAGCACGCGGTGGGCGTCGGTGTCGCGCAGGTGGCGCAGCATTTTCACGTGGTCCTGTGCGGAGCGCGGTTTTTCGAGAATCTGGCCGGCGCGGGTCACAATGATCGTGTCGGCGGCAATGACGAGCTCCGGGTCGGCGGCGACGGGGTGGTGCTGCTGGGGCTCGGCCGCGGCAAGCTCGGCCTCCTCCTCCTGCGACTTCAAGACCTCCTGGTAGACGTCGAGGCACTTGCGGTGCGCTGTTTCCGACACGTACTCAAAGGGCCCGTACAGGGTCTTGGACAGGTCCTCGGGCTTGCTGGACGGCCAGATCTCGAGCTTGGTGAGGCCGACCTGCGCGAGCAGCTGTTTCCGGCGCGGCGAAGCCGAGGCCAGGATGACGCGGCGCGAGCGCAGGTGTGCGAGAATGGGGAGGTCCATGGGCGGCGGCAGCTTGCGAGGCGGCGGCACGATTCGTGGTCGGCCAGACGCGGCGGCGGCAGAACCATCAGGGGCAGCAGCAGGCTCGTGCTCGGCCGCCGCGGTGTAGACCGGCGGCGGATCGGACGGAATGGTGCTGTCGGCCGACACGGCGCCCTTGGTGTCAATCATTGTGAGGGTGGTCGGTGTGGATGGGTTGGTTGTCGGGGAGAGTCAGGAAGCCCAGCGCCTCGGTGGCAGCGTCGGTCAAGTCAATTGGCGGGAATGAGCCTCGTATGCGTATTCTACCTATGCGAATAGACACGTTGTCGTGAAGAAACGAGTGACAAGTACGAGAGAGAAAAGCGGCCTCAATGAAACTCGATGCCCGGAAAGAGGCAAGTTGACGTAACTGACGTATTCCCAGCCGTAATTACGTCTCGTTGCCAATAGAGCTCCCATAGCATTCCAGTGACCCTGTTTCACTCAGGGCGCTCCTGCTTATCTTATCGGCCATTAATATGGGGCACTTACTAGCGCCCATCTGTTGTGGATCCTTCTTAGTCATCACGGAGGAATTACCCCCAACTTCATCGGAGGGACTTGCCCCGCTTTAATTTTGTTATTCGCATCGGCCGCCAGCCATCCATCTCAGATCAGTCACATGCCAACTTCTCCACCATGCCGAACGTCGTTCGCATTTGCCGACCGCACCCTTAGAGCCGCAGCCACAGGCCAAAAGTACGACAGCATTCACAGAACGGACTCGAATTCATCGCAAGACACAACCGACGGCTTCTGCTATCCCTTGGACGTCCCCTCACATGCCTTGGCTGCCGGGTCCCGCGACCTATTTTATATGCCTTTCCCCACGGCCTCGTCCACGGCGGCCTCTGTGTCCTTGGTCCGTGTCTTGATTTGCGACGCCGCCTCGTATCGCTCGCCCTTTGCTTTTGATTAAAAACCCCCATCGACCGAACAGCACCCGTCATCCAATATCTCCATCTACATCGACCCATTCTCCTCTGCCTCGCCATGTCGTCACCGCAATCGGCAACAACGCCGCAGGGCGGCGAGACGGCCGGCGCAGCGACTGGCTCGGGGGTGGAGGAGAAACCGCGCCTGACGGAGCGCGAGAAGAAACAGAACCACATTGCGTCGGGTGCGTCCTTGGGCCTCTGTAGTTGGTGCGCGAGAGCTCCATTCGTCTGCTAACACATTTCTCTGCAGAACAAAAACGACGCCAGGCCATCCGCGAAGGCTTCGACCGGTTGACCGAGCTCGTCCCCGGCCTCGAAGGCCAAGGCCGCTCCGAAGGTCTTGTGCTGCAGCGCACGGTCGAGTTTATGAATGCGGAGCTCGAAAAACGGAGACAACTCATCCGCGACATTGAGAGCCGCGGCGGCACGGTCGATGAAAAAGACCGGCTGTAGGCTGCAAGAGCGGCCCGACGGACGGACGGACGGGGTGGACAATTTGGCGTGGCCCCGAACTGCGACGGCTGTCGTTTGTCGAAACAGAACAGCGACAAGCATTGGGAACGGCGACTGGCGTTGGCGTGGTTGTTTGTGAATTCTTATGTTCATGTTCATTCTCATAGTCATTTTCTTTCGTTTTGTTGCCACTGCGTTCTTCTTCTCTAGATGGACATACACGGACTAGGATGGCTGGGTTTCCTCATCATTTACAGCATGTTTCCCTTTATGGAACGGTACCTGTACGATTACCAGGCGATAGGTGCCCAAAAGTGCAAAGAGCTTGTACGTTACTGGGTGGATAGGCAATTATGTTGTACAGTATTTACAGTTCATTATCCGTAACATAGCAGTGGCTGTGGCCGTAACCTTGTCCAACCGCCGTCAATGGCTACTGGTAGGCGGCTACCTTTTCCTGGAGCAGTCGCAGCAGCGCCTCGGGCGTCATCTCGATGCTCCGCTTCTTTTCCTTGGATGGGGCTGCCCCCTCCTCGGCATTCCCATCCTTGACGGGGATGCCCGACAGATCGACGGCAACGGTGCCCTTGGCAACGTCCTTGGGCCCGACGACCACGATCGCGCCATAGCCCTTGGACTTGGCCTCGCGCACTTTCAAAGGCAGCGTGCGCGCACTCGTATCGACATCGACGGCCGCCAGGAGCGTGGGGCTCGATACGATGGCCGGTGGATCGGATGCAGCCACCGACGTGCCGGCCAGGACGGCCTGCACCTCCTTGGCGAAGCCGACGACGGCGTCGCTGTCGTTGACCGTCAGCACGATCGCCTGGCGAGGGTTCAGCCAAAACGGCCACCGGCCATTGTAGTGCTCAATCAGCAGTGCCATCAGCCGCTCCACGGAGCCCAGGACCGCGCGGTGGATCAGCACAGGTGTCACAGGGCCGGCTTCCTCTGCTCCCTCCGCTCTCTCTGCTCCCTCTGCTCCCGTCACTGCAGCATCGCCCGCTCGGCCCGCCATTTCCAGCTCGGGCGACGGCGCCTGGTACGACAGCGCAAAGCGCCGCGGCAGCTGAAAGTCCAGCTGCACCGTCGCCGTCTGGTGCTCTTTGCCGTCCGAGTCCTGCAGAACAATGTCAATCTTGGGCCCGTAAAAGGCGCCGTCGCCCGGGTTCAGCGTCCACGCCTGACCGCTGTGGTCGAGCGCGCGCCGCAGCGCCGCTTCGGCGGCGTCCCAGTCGGCCTCCGACCCAATCAAGTGCCCGTCGGTAGGCCGCGTCGACAGCACCAGGCGGTAGGGGCCGAGGCCCAGGACGTCGTAGGTGAACCGCACAAAGTCGAGCGTGGCGCGGATCTCGTCCTCGACCTGCGAGGGGCGGCAGAATACATGGCCGTCGTCCTGGTGGAAGCGGCGCACGCGGGTCAGGCCGCTCAGGGCCCCCGAGATCTCGTCGCGGTGCAGCGGGCTAAAGTCGGCGTAGCGAATGGGCAGGTCGCGGTAGCTGTGCCGCTGGGCGGCAAAGATGAGGCAGTGGCCGGGACAGTTCATCGGCTTGAGCCCGTACTCGTCCTCGACGCTTTCGCTTTCGGGGGACGCCGCACCTGCGTCGACCCTCTTCTCGCCCGTCTTCAGGGACGCACTCGTCACGGTAAACATGTCGTCCGCGTAGTTGTCGAGATGGCCCGATTTGGCCCACAAGGCCTTCTTGTAGATGGTCGGCGTGATGACCTCTTGGAAGCCGTAGCGCACATACTGCTTCCGCAGAAAATCGACGAGGCGGTTGAAAATGCGTGCGCCATTGGGCAAAAAGATGGGCGAGCCGGGGCTGTAGACGGACGTGGTGAAGAGCTCCTGCTGGACGCCGAGGTCGCGATGGTCGGGCGGGACGCGGTCCTTCTCGGCCTGCGGTGTCTGTGGCGAGCCGTGTGAGGAGCAGTACTGGCGAGAGAGCAAAACTAGCGGCCGTGGAGGGTGTCGGTGCCGGTGCCCTCGTATTGAGCATGTGACGGAAGCAAATCTGGCGGAGGAAGATGAAATCGAGGAGGACGACGGAAACGGCGGCGTCAGAACGGCGAGCCGGACGGCAGGGGCGCGTAACGCCGCAGAGGCGTGCCTGGGAGACAGCATGAGCGCAACCGCTTCGCAATTGGCATGAAAGAGAGCGACAAGAACCGGCTGCGGCCGATATATGAAGCGGCACGTCGACGTGGTCGAGCTGTCAGGTCAGGCTGAAGCTAAAATTCGAGATCTCTAGTGGGACCCGACAGGCCCTTCCCAATACGGACTAACGCAAAATGCTCAGGTGACCACGCGGGTGTCCCTGTGGGTCCCTATCACGCGGCGCCTTCCCGCCCTGTGCTTCGCTGTGTGCAAGGCGCCAGAGGGCGCCTTCCCTTCGTGCCACGGACAGCCTTGCCCCTGCTGACCAGGCTGCCAGGCACCCGCCCACTGGTGATGTATTTATGTGCTCCGTATTTCTCCATGCAACGTTTTGATTCCTCGTCCACGATTCGCGCGCGTCCCATCAACGACATTGCGACAAAAGGCCGCCGTTCCCACGCAAGGCTCCCGCGGTGCCTGTGCACTTCTTCACGACTATTTTCGCCGCCGTCAAGACAAACGATGTGACTCACCAACAATTGGCATCGTCGTGATATTGCTTTTTTATGTTTCCCCCGAAGAAAGCTAGATGATCAAGCAGTCAAAGCGACAATACAGAAAAAATACACAAAAAGCACTTTACGCGTCGCGTTCGTCACGTTTATTTTAAAGATACAGAACCCCTCATCCCTGTTGTCACAACAAGGACGTTGCACACTGCTCTAGCCACGAACGACAATCTCCATAACGCGCACTGTGGGCCGGCTGCCTTGCGTATTACTTCACTCATGGCCACCTAAAGGGTTCCTCCCTTTCGTCTCTTCTACACACCCAGCCATCACCACCTCCTCTCTCTACAGCCTATTGTCGACATGACCGCCCTCCCCGTCGAGAGCTCCTGGCGCATGGTCGAGGGTGAGCACGACAGCTTCGACACGTCGATTGTGCCCAACGCCTTTGGATTGAGCGGCGAGGATGGAGACGACGGCGACGATCCATTTGTGTCCAGCAGCGGTGCGCCGTCCCAGCAGTCGGCTGGTTCGGGGGCAGGGCCGGCTGCGGCGGCGAGATCCGGGCGGGGCCTGGGACGCCGAACGGTGAGCGGTGCCAGCGGCATCAGCAGTGCCAGTCGCGGCGGTGCGTCCTCTTCCCAAGAAGACCGCACCAGCCTCGGCGGCGACTCCTTTGGCAGCGGCTCCATCCCTGGCTCGCAGGACGACGACATTCACTCATTCCTGCGAAAAGCCGAGAACGACGAGCGCGTCCTGCTCCGGTCGCCCTTTCAGCCGTCGCTGCCGTCGTCGGTGCGGCAGAGCCCGCTGAGCGCGAACAGTGCAGGCAAAGCAAAGACGGCAGCGAGCGCCAGCCGGCTCGACCGAAGCAACCGCACGTTTCAGACGCCCGAGCCTGAGTTCCGCATGCCCACAATCGACATGGACGGCAGCCTGCACGCTGGTGATGGCCGTATTCACCCCCAGAACCAGCGCGTCGCGGGCCTTTCCTCTTCATTTCGCGTCAGCAATACCGGGAGCCCTGTCCAGCGCCGGTCGACCGGTGGTGGCCTGCTCAGCCGACTGACTGGGCAGCGCAAGGCAAACACGGCAAAAACACCAAAAGACGATGCACATGACGCCGGATCCTCTGGACATGGTCCGGCCACTACTGCAGCAGCAGCAACTGCTGCCTGGAGACGGGCCGTGCCCTCCAGTCGGGCCTTTCTCTTCGTCGTCCTACCAATCATCGGCCTGATTGCCGTTTGCGGCATGCCGCTCTTTTATTCGACAGCCATCCACACGGCCTGTTCGCTACCGGGCGTACCTCTTCTCGGGCTGCCATTCTGTCCCGACACAGCCAAAGCGAACAGCAAAACCACAATACCGGCACAAAATGACGGGATCAACACCGAAACCGACACCGCCTCCGACGCAGCTCTGCAGGATAGCAACTACTGGGCCATCCGCCACCGCTTCAGCTACGAAAGCCGGCAAGCCGTATCCGAGGGTCCGGCGTCGCCGCCCGCCACGCCCATCGTCAGCCTCGTGCGCAGCGCGGGTCAGCTGATGCGCGTGCAGACGCAGCTCGCCGACGTTGTCAAGGAGCGCGTTCTTGTCAGGCGTTCGAACAACGTGCCCCCCGCCCAGGACGCCTGGCTCGTGCCCCGCGCGCTGACCAAGGACCTCGTGCGAGCTGCGCAGATGAACACGGCCACGCTGCCTTTGCTTGCCATCGAGCTCGACGCCTACCTCGACGCCGCCAAGCGCGTATCCATGGCGCTCACGCGCCTGCAGACGGGCGCCGTCGCCACGGCCGCTGACACGCTCACCTACCGCAGCCAACAGACACTGGCGCACCTTAGGCGGATTGCGGCCACGACCAGCGAAGCACACCGCCGCGGCGGCGGCAGCGGCAGCCGTGAAAGCTGGCTCAGCCGCGTCTTTTCGCCTGCCAGCAACACCCGCCGCACCCAGCTCCTCGACACGTACCGGCGCCACGTAGACGCCGTGCTCAGAAAGACACAGCTGCGCGTGGGCGAGGCCGAGGCCGTGTTTCATGCGCTCGAGGCGGCCGGCGCACACTTGGCGACTGTGCAACAGTACGTCGTCGCCAAGAAACTCGAGCTGCTCGGCGCCAACGTTGGGACGGCGCCAGATGGTGCCAGTACCGGCGGCGGTCCGGGCGGTGACCCTCTGCTCGACACGTCCGGAGGCGTCTTCTCCTGGCTCTGGTCTATTGTCTTTGAACGCCAGCCGGACGATGGCGTGTCGTCGTCGACCAAGACCATGAGCAAAGCGGCACAGGCTTGGTCCGGATATGCGGACCAGGTGCAGCGCCTACACGAGGACCACGAGGCCGCCGTGGGCCGTGCTGCGGAGGCGCTGGACGAGCTCGCCGCCGTGCGAGACGCACTGAGTGTGTTGCAGACGGAGCTGAACCAAGAGGGACGCGACGGCACCAACAACAACGAGGACGGCGATTTGGACATGCGGCTGCACATGGACATTGTCGATGCCGGGATCCAAGATCTAGAGAAGGTGGGACGGTGAGGCCAGGACGATTTGATTTTGACGGGATGCGAAAGGGTTTCATGGGATGTACGTTTTTGTGTTTTCCACTCTTCTTATAACGAGATACCAGGCAGGATTGGGTTAATGGCGGCTGGCGTTCTACAGGACACGGGATCTGGGATATTTTGAATTTTGGCGTTTCTAGCGACAATACGATGTCTTCCTTTGTAGATTCTTTTCTTCCCATATGAAATCCGTAAATGACCAAACCGCGTCTTATACGACCAAATCCAGGTTCCATATCCCCTGTTCCGAAGTGATAGCATCGTGTTCAGTAGCCGCAGCTATCAGCCAACGTGGGGCGTCTTAGCCTGCGATTCGGGAAACGGCAACGGGAGAGTCAGGATGACATCAGACGTGCCGGACGCTGCTGGTGGGTGGCGCCTGCCTTCCATTCGTTCGCGAGCTCGTCCCAAGATGGCAGTGTCACCCAAACTAAAACAGACTCGGCCAGCAATGGCGAACTTGGCCAATGGAGAGACGTTGACATTGGCTCTTTCCTTATCTTTAGTCGTCGCTCCAGTCAGCGCCTTCGCCTGCAAGACACAACGGAATTGCGGGGTAGGTGCGGCGGGCGTCCGCTGCAAAACGACAGACGAACTTCAAAAGCAAGAAGGAGGGGAAGAGAGAAGAAAAAAGAAAGAACCACCGATGGAGCGGCACCAAAATGCGGAATTTGGGCCCCTCTGGATGGCCTGGTCGTTCTTGCTCGTTTTGCGTGGCGCCGTTGCTCTTGTGCAAGAACCGAGCTCGAGCTCTTTTAGCAGGGAAGGAACCACCCGAAAAAGTTTCGCCCGATAGCTGGTATTTTTGGCGGGTGCTCTTATCTCGGGAAAGAGCGAGCGAGCATTACTCTGCGGTATATCCTCAACAGCTTGAGATCTTTTGTTTCTGCTTCATTTTTTGTCCTTCTCATTCACCCTTACCCATTGCATTTTGATCCTTTTTCCAGTCCTTTTACTCCAAGAATTCCCCCTTGTCGTCTTGTTGCTGTACGCACACAGCACTCCCGTTCCCGGCAGAGGGCAATCCTATCACACAGAACCGGCGCCATAACCAATTAACCATGCATCTGGTGCCAAAAGAGGTTTGTCTTACGCCATGAAAACGCTGCTACCAGTGCGACAGGCTTGGCTTTTTGGGGAATTCCAATTGCACATGCCGTGTCCAGCATGCACGGGGCTACAAAACTACAAAAATACTGAAATTGGGGGACATAAGTACCCAACGCTGCGAGGTACAAAAGAATGCAAAGAACAGACACTGACGCGCAACCTTTCTCCAGCTTGACAAGCTCGTCATATCGCAGCTTGGCACCATAGCCCAGCGGCGCCTCGCCCGTGGCGTCAAGCTCAACCACTCCGAGGCCGTCGCTCTCATCTCCCACAACATCCAGGAACTCATCCGCGATGGAAACCACAAGGTCGCCGACCTCATGGCCCTCGGGTCGACGATGCTGGGCCGTCGCCACGTGCTGCCGTCTGTCTGCACCACGCTGCACGAGATCCAGGTCGAGGGCACCTTCCCCAACGGCACGTACCTCGTCACTGTGCACGAGCCCGTCAAGACCGACGACGGCGACCTGGCGCGCGCGCTGTACGGCAGCTTCTTGCCCGTGCCCGACAACAGCCTGTTCCCGCTCGAGGCCGCCGCGGCCTACGAGGCGGCCGCGCAGCCGGGCGCTGTGGTCGTCGTGAAGCAGACCAAAGACAACATGATTCGCCTCAACGAGGGCCGCGAGCGCACACGCCTCAGCGTCACCAACAAGGGCGACCGCCCCGTGCAGGTCGGCAGCCACTACCACTTTATCGAGACCAACCCGCAGCTGCTGTTCGACCGCAAGCGGGCCTACGGCTTCCGCCTCGACATCCCCGCCGGCACGTCCATCCGCTTCGAGCCCGGCGACACCAAGACCGTGCCGCTCGTCGCGATCGGCGGCCACCGCGTCATCCGCGGCGGCAACAACCTGGCGTCGGGCCCCGTGGACCTGTCGCGCGTCGACGACATCCTCGCGCGCCTGCAAAAGGCCGGCTTCGGGCATGCGCCCGAGCCGCTGACCGACGCGCCCTTGGACCGGGCGGCCTTTGAAATGACGCGCCAGGCGTACCAGACCATGTTCGGCCCGACCACGGGCGACGTGGTGCGGCTGGGCGCGACGGACCTGTGGATCGAGGTCGAGAAGGACTACACGGTGCGCGGCGACGAGTGCAAGTTTGGCGGCGGCAAGACGCTGCGCGAGGGCATGGGCCAGGCGTCGGGCCGGGCCGACAAGGACTGCCTGGACCTGGTGATTGTCAATGCGCTGGTGCTCGACTGGACGGGCATCTACAAGGCCGACATTGGCGTCAAGGAGGGCATCATTGTCGGCATCGGCAAGGCCGGCAACCCGGACGTCATGGACGGCGTGCACCCGGCCAACATGATTGTGGGCAGCTGCACCGAGGTCGTGGCCGGCGAGAACAAGATCATCACGGCCGGCGGCATCGACACCCACATTCACTACATCTGCCCGCAGCAGGCGTACGAGGCCCTCGCGTCGGGCGTCACCACCCTGCTGGGCGGCGGCACGGGCCCCACGGCCGGCACGGCCGCCACGACGTGCACGCCGGGTGCGCACTACATGAAGCAGATGCTGCAGGCGGTCGACACGCTGCCCGTCAACCTGGGCATCACGGGCAAGGGCAACGACAGCGATCCCAAGGCGCTGCGCGAGCAGGTGGTGGCCGGTGCGTGCGGCCTGAAGCTGCACGAGGACTGGGGCTCGACGCCCGCGGCCATTGACGCCTGTCTCACCGTGTGCGACGAGCTGGACGTGCAGTGCCTGATCCACACGGACACGCTCAACGAGTCGGGCTTTGTCGAGAGCACCATCGCCGCCTTCAAGGGCCGCACCATCCACACGTACCACACGGAGGGCGCCGGCGGCGGGCACGCGCCCGACATCATCTCGGTGGTGGGCGAGAGCAACGTGCTGCCGTCGAGCACGAACCCGACGCGGCCGTACACGGTCAACACGCTCGACGAGCACCTGGACATGCTCATGGTGTGCCACCACCTGTCCAAGGACATCCCCGAGGATATTGCCTTTGCCGAGTCGCGCATCCGCGCGGAGACCATTGCCGCCGAGGACGTCATGCACGACCTCGGGGCCATCAGCATGCTGAGCTCCGACTCGCAGGCCATGGGCCGCTGCGGCGAGGTCGTGCTGCGCACGTGGAACACCGCACACAAGAACAAGGTGCAGCGCGGCAAGCTGCCCGAGGACAAGGGCACGCCCGCCGACAACTTCCGCGCCAAGCGCTACGTGTCCAAGTACACCATCAACCCGGCGCTCGCGCAGGGCATGGCCCACCTGATTGGCAGCATCGAGGTCGGCAAGCTGGCCGACCTGGTCGTCTGGGACCCCGCGTGGTTCGGCACCAAGCCCACCTCCGTCATCAAGAGCGGCATGATTGCGTGCGCGCAAATGGGCGACCCCAACGCGTCCATCCCGACCGTGCAGCCCATCATCGCGCGGCCCATGTTTGCGCCCCTCGTGCCCGCGACCTCGGTGCTGTTTGTGAGCGAGGCGAGCATTGCCCAGGGCGTCGTGCAGACGTACGGCCTGCGCAAGCGCATCGAGGCCGTGCGCGGCTGCCGCAGCGTCTCCAAGAAGGACATGCGCTTCAACGACGCGACGCCCGCGGTCCAGGTCGACCCAGAGGCGTACACGGTGCTGGCCGATGGGGTGCCGTGCACAGCAGAGCCCAGCGAACTGCTGCCGTTGTCGCAGCAATTCTTTGTGTACTGAGCATTGAGCATCGTGGCCAGGAGGCGGCGGATCTGACCGGTATATATAGCAAGATTGTATGCTTGGATTGGCCGCTTTTCAGTATTCAGTCATGTAACGAACCAGGACATCTTTTGGAAGTAAAGGAATGACGAGTGCAGTCGTAATTTGAGTGCTTGGTAGCAGTGTACTGTAGAGCATGTGTCTGAGGATGATGTGTTTTCAAGGCCAGTCGAGGTTGGTATCTAATAGGGGGCAGATTCCAAAAGGAGGTTGTTGGAGCATAAGGTTGCTGTAACCTACCACGCCACGGGGAATGGGTGGTGAAGAATACAGACAACAACGTTAGGCTGGTGCTGGAAGGAACGATGTGGAGAGAAAGAGTGACGAGGGGAAAGCACGATCCTCCAGAGGGTGTCAAACGGAAGGAAGTATTAGTGCGCGCTGAAAGGTAGTCTGGGAAGGAACACGAAGGGAAAGGGGGAAAGGGTTACCCAGAGCCTATACCAAAGTACATTCACTATTCACTATTCACTCTTCACTATTCGAGGGAACGAGAGAGGCCGTTTGCCAGCTCCTTCCCCGTACTGACCTTGTCAAGGCAAGCCAGTAAAGGCCTAAACCGGCCATGTTAGGACGCTGTCCTGCAACGGCCACCGGCAGTTCAACCCAGCTGCTTGCTAGGCGGCCCCCCGAACCCATAATGGAAAACGGCATTGTTCAACGACACTGAAACTTGCCACCGTTTCGGCCGCCATCCCTGTTCAGCCTTCCCAATCCGTGTAATACCACTGGCTGTTGGCCAGATTGGGGTTCCGCGATGAAGACTGCCTGGCCGTTGTTCCTAACCAGCCATACTTTCAGGGCCACAATGCCACCACGGAAAGATACTTGGATCAAGTCGGCAGGTACCTCCGTCTGCTATACGTGAACCATAACGGCGGCCGAATTACAGAGCCAGTGCAACATACAGAGCACGACATACACAACCCAACAGCAAGTCCTCTCTGCTTCCTCTATTCTAACATCACCATTGGCCGCTCACTGACCTTCAATCATTGTGTCCTTGGGACTGTGCCTTACACCAGAGAGTCTATCTCGCTGCCAATCACAATAACACGTCTCGATAACATGGCAATAATAGCTTTTGCACGACTTCTGAGTGTGCCAATAAGCACCGCAACAAGAAAACACTGTCTCCATGATTTGCAACGCGCAAAAATTATGAACTTTGTCGTATATTGGAAGGGCCATCCAGCTTGAGTGCCTCCTAGCCTAATACCCAGGGTGTGCTGTATTGTCCAGATTTCTTGGGGCCACATTCGGCTACTACCGACGTCCCTTCCAGCGCTTCCCCGTTCCGATTCCGTAACAAGACCAGACCGTATGATCTATGACCCATACGTCAATTTTTCCACCGCCCCCGTCCTTCCCAAAACATGATATAGTAGTCAAAAGTACTTGTAAAAAAACAAGCAATAAAACAATAAAAAACCAGCAACTCAAAGCAACGATAGTCCCCCTCCACAGCAGGGAGTGACTGGGTAAAGAAACCGAAAAGAAACCGCAGACATAAATACACACAAAACCAAACACAGAAAAAGAAGCCAATCATGACGTGACAGTACTCGTGACAGTACAAAAACCAAAGCAACCCATCGTCACAAGCCAGAGTCGAAAGAAGAGGGAAAAGAAGCAGCGCGGGCGAGGTGGGGGAGGGAAAGAGAGAGAACGAACGAGACGAAAAACAGGATTCATACGCAGAAAGACGCAGAAAAGACGCAGAACCGGACAAGTCAGCGTCGCCATACGTACTATGCTCTGCCGTGCCATGCAATACCGAAAGAAAGGAAGGGCAAGCAGGAGTCGCAAATCGTCGTCCGAAGAGTGGTAGCAGTCGTCGTAAAAAAGAGTGCCTCGCGCGCGGGGCGCGGCGGGAAAGAAATCGTCGCAATGGATCATCCAGTGATGGGAATTGATGGGAAACAGATAAATCGACAAGGGTTATTGGAAGAACTCTCATCGACTCACTATTTCACGCTCTGAAGAGCGCAGGGTCAATATTATCAGTAACCAGAGCATTGGAGAACGCCTAACCGCCTCTTAGCCTTCTTGCTTCTGCAACTCTCGGGCTCATGCTCTAGTTACCTTTGATGTCCGCTTGCGCTTCTTGTCGGGGCTGGCAGGGGCGGCTCCCTTGACCGGCTCGGCCTCAGCGCCCGGCGTAGCGGTCTTACGCTTCCGGTTGTCCTTCTTGGCAGACTTGGGGGTCTTGGCCGAGTCGTCGGCGGCGCCCTGCTGCAGCTGCTCGGCAATGGCGTCCTGGTCGTTGCCAGTGTCCGCCTCCTTGCTCGTGGGCATGGGGATGTGGAACTCGTCGGCGTAACGGAGCGCCTCCTCGTCCGACATCAGACGAGCGTTGGCGTTGCCCGACTTGTACGAGTGCACGCGAGCGTTGTACAGGCGCAGGTTGTATTGGTAAGCGCGGTCCCAGCCCTACATAAGTCATGTCAGCCGCACGTTCGCAACCTTTTTCTGGAAAGAAAGGAAAGAAAAAAATGCGTATACTACGTACACCCTTGTCATGGGCGTTCATGGTGCTCCAGCGGCGCTGGCCCTCCTCTTGAACAGCACCCTTGGGCGCCTCGGGGCCCAGATCATTGGCAATGATAGGACGGGCAGTCTGCATGTACAGGAAGTACGGCGTCAGGGGACGCTTGGGAGCATTGGGGTCGTGGGTGCGCTTCTTGCGCTCCTTCTTCTCGTCGGCAGCCGGGGCGACGGCAACCGCAACAGGCGGCAAGACAGTGCCGACAGGGGGCAGCAGGCCCGTATCAAAGCCAATGAGCTCGCCGACGCCGTCCACGCCGGCTCCCTCACCCAGCAGGAGGTTTGTCTGGCGGAGGTACTCGCCAGAGAAGTTCTTCAGGAGTTCCTGGATAGTGGACAGACGAGCGTATACCTAGAGCGTGTTAATTATCGGTCACAATAGTCTATCTGGTGCATCTGGTCCTCCGGTGTCTTTTTTTTTATAAAAAAAAATGAGGCGCGTGCTGTACGAGTTGACTTTCGCGCGTCGCCAAATTGAGCGAATGTAAACAAAAGAGTGGGTCAGTGGCCGCTGGGCCAGACGCAAGTGTCATGCGCGACCTTTCAGTTCTCTTGTCCTAATTTCCTGTCGCTGGACTTGCGGGAAAGGGGGTTGTAATGAATGTCCGTATTGTGCAGTGATCGCAGCTGGAAAACCATGCAGGTTACTTTGTACTTGTTGTAATTCAAGTATCCAGTTGCCGCTTGCATGTGCGCGAAAAAGGTTTGGTTTTGCGCCGCGCAGTGCATTGTTGGTGCGATTGGGCAGGCAGCGTGAATAAGAATGGCAGTGCAGCGTTGACAGCCGTGGCTAGACTTCGTTTAGGCGTTGGGTTGAGAGGCAGAATATGTGCAGTGGCAGGGAGCCGGCTTCACAATGAGGCCCGAAGGTGTGACAGGGAATTGGAAACGGAGACAGCACAATGGTGAGAAGAAAAAGGCGCCAAAGGCAAAACAGATTTGAGGCTGGGAAAGCCGACAGCGCACGTCTATGACCAGGCGAGGAAAGAGTGTGCGCGACAGAAAAGTGCAGGTGAGACGAGAAAAAGAGCGCGATGCGGGCTCAGAAAGGAAACAGAAATGACACCGGAAGGCCAGAACGAGACCAGAAATAAGAGGTTGAGAACATAAGAGAACGCAAAACATACCGAATCGCGGACGCGAATGAAGTTCTCGACATCAATGACCTTTGGCGCGTCGGCCTTCGCGGCCTCAGCGAGCTGCTTCTTGGACGGGCGAGCCATAGCGCTGATTTGTAGCTGTGTAGTGGTGATGATGGATTGATGCTGTTGGAGCGCGAGCGATTTCAGGGACTTCAGTGGCGATGCGCTGAAGAGTTTGAAATGGCGATGTGGATTTTTAGTTTATTTGATGCTGGAAAGGAGACAAAAAGGCTACAGCGATGGGGGGGAGGACAGAAGGGATCAGAAGGGAAGGAACGAGGGGGGAAAGGAAAAAGTCCTTTCAGGCGCGCGAGGGTTGGGGGGGTGCCCGCGAGTTTATAGGCGGCTGGGGGGTTGGGGGACGACGCGCTGATTTGTTTTGATTTGATTTTGGCGCTTTTGCTTTTTTCGGGTCAGTCGCTCTTCCCCCCCTTCTGAATCGGATTGCTGTCCTATTTTTTAGTTGGTGTGGCTCCTTCCTTTTTTTGGCGCACCCTCTGTCCGCTAGGGAAAGGGGGGGTGGGCTGGGGGAAGGTGGTCCCCGACAGTCGTGCGCTGTCCCGATCTGACCTTTGTTGGGTAGCGCACGCTCAGCAAGACGCTCGTAATACAGGCGGCCACGCCCCATATCTTTTTTTCCTACTCGGGCGGCTTCGGCAGGGAGAGCCTGAACTGGTCGAAGGTCGCTGACTTGGCCTGGCATCCGCAGCGAGCCGTGCACCCCTGTCCGTTCTGGCCTCTCCTGCTCTTCTGGGAATGATAGCTTGTTGCGCTGGGACCACTAGATGCCTCTCAGTCGCTGTTGCCGCCTGGAAACACTGCCTTCTGCATCTGCGCGCTGGCCGCCCTCCCATACTACCGCTGTTTCCGCATAACCGTCAATCTCATTGATGATGGTGCTGAGATGGGGGCAGGAGCTGCTATTTCGCGCCATAGTGCCGACAGCTGTCTCAACAGATCCTCAGCTCCCTCGTAACACCGTTGGCCAGTCCAAAGCGGGATTCTGCCAGAAACCGCCAGACGATACTGTCGTGCAGCGCGTCCATCGTCTGTCTTCAGCAGTCTCTCCGATTTCACAAAGGCTCCCAACGGTCAGGTCTGTACGCCCATGCTGCATTCACTACCAGGCACGCTCCTTCTCTCGCTTTTTGATTGCGCCGCTCCTCACGGCCTGCGAACCCACACCTGCCCGCAAACGTGCACGCCTTCCTCCCCTTCTGGCCTGTCCTCTCAAAAAGATACTTCGACACCGCCGCACGTGTGTCTTTGCATTCGACTGCAAACCATGTATCGAACTATCTGGCGCGCTTTAAAGGTTCTCGAATTACTAGATATTTACTTAGGCAAGCGGGTGAAGCGTATGCAAATTTGTATTCTGCAGCGTTTTTTGAACACATTATGCAGTTGTGTTCTGTTCTTTCGGCCCGTGGTGGGCGCGCCGCGTGGTGCGAAATGCTTCGTGCTGTTTTCAATGGACATCCTTTTGGGGATTCAGTGAAGTATTTGGGGCGGCCCCTGAGGACCGTCGTAAAGTATCGCGGCGTGTTCTGGGAAGACTGCCCTATGCCTCAGGCGGACCCCCTCTTGGCCTTCTGGGCAGCGGCTTCTTGTTTTGGAATGTTTTGATTTAATTTTTTTTAGGCAAATTTGTGTCACAGGCGCTACGAGCGCTTTTCGGGGGGATACGGGCGCACGCCCCTGCATGGGCGCTATTGTCCAATGAAAGACTCGTTAACAGCCAGGCCACAACAGGGTAACGGGGTTGGTGGGGGGCACGCGCGGCGCTCAAAACAGAAGGAAACGAGACAGCCGAAACTCACCAGCCATCAGGCGAAACCCCTCCCCCTTGTACTGATCTGCTGTATTTCCAGTACGTAACCTGAAGTGCCGCCAATTCGCTAATTCGCTAATTCACTCGCCTCTTGCCTCAATCTGCTGAAAATGAGATCGCACAAGCCCCTCTTGCTCGCTATCGCTTACTGATCGTTGAAGTTGCCCTCTGTGGCTTCCTTCACTGCGCAGCCCAAGATCTAGCGCCTTTTAGTGGTCGCGCCTGAAAGCCCCAAAGTGCGTCACAATAGCAAATTGGACAGGCCCTGCAGGCGCCCTCTGAAGCCTCTTGTGGCCTGCGCTTCTTATCTGCGCGTATTGCGGAGGTAACGCTGTCTCTGTCCAGAGGCCAAATCGCACCCCCCCTCCCTTGCCGCTAAACACCCCCCCAAGGCCAGGCCCTTCTGCTGGCCCCTCTTTCCTCTGCTGAACTTGGCCGTCCTCTCCGCCGGGTCAGTTTTCCTAATACTTTGGCACTCCCCGCCTTTTTCTGCTTTTTACTGATTCTTTCGCTTTCAGGGACGCTGCTCTGGCGACGTGGCTTCAGATCACGCCAAATCAGCAACAACGATGGTGGACGCGCTTTCGACGTCTGCCCTTGTCCCCTCTTAACGCCAGATCCAAAGCACCAGGTCACCGCCAGAAAGGCCAATCGCCGAACCACAGCGGCCTTCTCTGTTCCCGCACAGCTTTCAACTGACATGCTGCAACGGCTGGTTCCATTCCCCGGCGCCATGCGCACGCAGCTCTGCTTTCTAGCTTCCTGAGTATTCACAGCTTTCTGTCCCCATCCTTGTTTTTCCACGCTGCAGAAGAGCGGACTGTCTTTCCTTCATGCCAACGCCAGCTTGCTCACGTCCGGCGCCATGTATCGCCTCAAAGCGCCTCTCAGCCCCCAAATCCCTCCAGATGTCTTAGCTGTTCCAACTTCCACGCGTCACGTCGTGCAATCTCTCTATCCATGGAATCTAGCCAAGCAGCGTTGTGATAATTCGTAAGACAAGAGGTAAGGGCGAACAATGGCACGCCCAATGACCTCGCCACAGGTCACATGGCAATCTCAGAGCTCTCCTCTCAAGCTCTGCTGGGTTGGTCAACTTTATATGCGCGTGATATATACTCGAAGAGGCTCGACAGATAGCTCAGTCAGTCTCTCCCACAACTGCACGCCGATATCTTAAAATCGTCACCATACCTGGCCCAAAGCTGTATGTGCAGAGGCTCTCCTTGGCTTACATACTCGAGCTTACGCGCCGTGCATAGCTGCAATATTCTAGACAGATCAGAGCTCGACGCGACAAGTCAACGTCCCAGGGCTTACCAGCTCCTGCTCGCTCGAGCTGCCAAGGCCTCACTCACCAGGAACGGGTCTAGCGTAGACGGGAACCTGAGCTTCAAGGAGCTCCCAGAGAGACGACGTGCTCTGTTAGCCCATCAGCAGTGCTCGTTGTCGCGAGCGGTGTCGAGACCCAGAACGCGTCGCCCACAAGGCTGCTATGGTGCCCTCTTGCCTTCTCCGTTCTCCTTTACGACAGCCTTGCATGCCGTCGGAACGCGACGTTCGTTGGTACCGTGGGAGCTCAATATCTGATAACAAATGAAGGACATTGTACTTGGTCTGTGTGCTTCCTCGGGCAGGAATGCTATGGGCTGGGCTCGATCTCTGTTCAGTTCTATTGAGACGGCGCGAGCCCAGTCTCGACCGACGTCATTGCAATCGAAGTTCCTCGTCTAGGCGGCCCTCACTCTTACATCCCACGCTCGTAAGCCTCCCGTGTATCGTAATTACCCATCACTGAAGGCCTGGAACGCGCCCGTAGACTCCAGTCCAAGCTCAGTCAGGCAATCCTTGACCTTTCTATCAGCCTTGTGATTACAGCGCGCCAGCGATGGCAGGTCCTTCACGGAGCATCGTATGCTGTCTGCTGGACGCGTTGATGCTGTGCGGCGCTGACGGCTTTTGCGCCAAGCGGCTGGGCGTGCCCGACTGACGGGCGCTGCAACATCGATGCCCTGCCAGATCTCGGTGAACCCCGCCGGCTACGTATCTTATGTGCGCCGTTGGTGGTCCCGTCGACACAACGAAGGTTGCCTGGCGCGACTTGCCAGGTCCTTTTGTCTCGTTCCAGATGCAGTAGTCCGCTCTCGTAGCTGCTGGTACGGGCCGTGAGGACCAAATGCACCTTTTGAGACACTTAGCCCAGGAACGCGCAGAGGGGTCTGATGAGGGGATGTGTATGGGCCACCCACCACCATGGTTGAGTCTGTTGTACTGAGTAGGGTCCTTTTTCCACGTCTTATTCTCGAAGCTGTTTGTCTGGAGTGTACAGTAGTCTATCTCTCTGCGATGTTTTTTCTGCCCCTATACAGTCTCACTGCATCGCTCTTTCCTTTCTTCTTATCCCCAACTCTTCCGCACTTACGCCCCCATGGCACCTGCCTGTCTCTCCTTCCACGATTCACGAGACATGGCGAAAACGATCGCCCGCACGCCTGGAAACGGCAGTCACGGCCTTCCTGAGCATTGCCAGCAACCAAAGCGCAGCGCTCACCGCAGAGGGTCATGATGACGCGCCACGATGCGCAGTGGGGTTGTCAGCGGGCAGTCAAGGGCGTCTGTCCCCGACTCCGTCACAACGACCTGTCTCTCCTCTCCTCTGACAACGCAGGGTGAACACCAGAGACGTCTCCGTCACACACAAGTCGCTCCTGCCACTTCACATTCGGTGAGGTCGACACAACACGGAAAGAGCAACCCACCCAGACTGCTTCGCACCTGCTTCGCCATGACGGCCACCAGTCGTGCAACAATGCCAAGCCCAACGCGGGTCCTCTTGTGTCGCAGGCAGCCCAATCAAGCCCTGTAACAAACGACGGCCGGATTGCCCCTCGCTCATCTCACAAGAGCTCTTGCCCCTGTCGTCAGGCCCTCCCATCACACCTTCCAAACAACAGCTCGTCACCATAACAGGAAAGAGGGGACCCCGGTCGTTGCCCTCCTCTTGGCAGCTTGGCATTGAGGCATTGAGGCATTGAGGCACTGAAAGATGCAACGGCTTCTCAGTATTGCATCTCTTGCTTATGTGCGTCTCTATGTCCTATGTCGTCCGTCATCTTCCTGGCACGGTGAAGATCCTACTTTAAATCAAGACGGCTCCCTCTTTTCCGGCTTAGATACTTGGGTCTCCAGTTTCTTCACCCGCATCTCGGATCCTGGGCTTTTGGCCACATCGCTTGTCTCTCGCATCCAACATCACCAACTCTTCACTTTTACTCTGTAAGGCATACCACCCACAAGATCTCCAAAGAAGCTTGGCAGACGAGCTCTTGGCCTGCTGCTCGGCTTGTCTTGGGCTTTCGTTTGCTTTTCTGCTGGATTTTTGCTCCGATCCTGCCCCTCCGCAAGCTTCCGTCCCGCTGACGCTGTCCAGGGCCAATACGACCGTATCAGCAACCCACGATGCCGTTGCTAAAACCTCCTCCGCTGCTTGTCGGCGTCCTCGTCCTCGTCTTCTTTGCCCGCCGGGCGCTCGCCTTTGGTGCCGGTAACATTGCCAGCATCTCCAAGGTCGAGGGCCAGAACTGTGCGTGCAAAACTGTGTCGTCGTGATCCACAGCTGTCTCCGGCCGCTCGCTAACCTCTCGTCTCTCTGTCTAGGGCGGCATGGCGACATCGAGGACGCGCTGCTGCAGCTGCTCATGGCCCGTGCCGTGGGCGGCAAGAAGTTCGACAAGCTCGCTGTCATGCGCGTGTACTTTGGCAACTGGCTCCGCGACTACAGCCAGGCCATTGACGTCGGTACCGTCAAGTCCGTCTCGGCCGAGGCCATTCGCCTGCTGCTCTGCGTCCTGGGCTTCCTGACGTTTGGCTATGGCTCCCGCGAATTCGAGGTCACCGCCGAGCGCCTGGGCACCTACCGCCCCGAAGACCACATCGACAACCCCAAGAACTATGCCGACAACCTCGACGCCCGCCGCTACGACCCGCGCCTCCGCGGCCCCGTGGACGAGCGCGTCGAGCTCGCCATCGACCCCGACTCGGGCATGAAGAACTACATTGCCAACGAGCGTGCTGGCATCATGACCAGCGCCTACCACGTCCGTCAGCTCTTTGGCAAGTGCGTCGATCTCGGCCGCTCGTACCGCCACAGCAAGCGCAAGGAGGACCTGTACGAGGCTCTGCGCCTCATGGGCACCGGCCTGCACTGCCTCGAGGATTTCCTGGCGCACAGCAACTACACGGAACTGGCGCTGATCGAGATGGGCGAGACCAACGTCTTCCCGCACGTCGGCCGCAGCACCCGCATCCGCCTCCGGGGCGCCGACCACAGCGTCTACCCCGTCGTGACGGGCACCTTTGGCGGCGTGGATTTCCTGCACTCCGTGACCGGCGAGGTGTCCGACAAGCTGACCCAGAACGAGATTCAGGAGCTTGAGGGCACCCTGCAGAGCAGCCAGAACACGGACACCAGCATGCTCGCCAGCGTGCTCGACATGATCCCGGACGGCATCTTCGGCGGCGGCAACAAGAAGGACAAGATGCACGACATTCAGGCCAACGCCGCGGCCGCGCAGATGCAGGAGATGAGCGTCTCGCCGCGCCGGCCGGAGGAGTACACGGTGTACATTAAGAACATTTTCGCGCAGATCATGCCCGCCATCCGGTTCCACGACGAGATCCTCCAGCAGATCACCGAGGCCATTGAGAAGATCCCCGTGCTCCCGCAGCTGGTGGAGCAGCTCGAGGACCAGCTGTCCATCTTTGTCTTCTCCGTCATTGCGCCGTTTGTCGTGCCCGTCATCCAGCAGATCCAGGCCGAGCTCGCCACGGGCTCGTCGGAGATTATCCAGAGCAGCAAGAACGAGCAGCTGGTTGTGTTCAACGACGACGAGAGCACCGACCCCACGCACTCGATGCTGTCCAAGGACCACTTTAGCAACATCCTCAACGAGATTGCCGGCCGCACGGCCAGCAAGGTGGTCACGTGGGTCGTGCCGCAGCTCATGCAAGCCTGGGACGACGACAGCGTCGACATTGGCCGCACGCTCAACCGCATCATCTACGGCGTGCTGCACCACCCGGCCCAGCGCGGCATGGGCGACGACGGCGCCCGCGACTGCCGCACCCTCATGTTCCGCAGCGTCGAGGAGTGGTGGCAGAGCATGCCCGACGAGCAGCGCGACGAGTACCGCGAGAAGCTGTCGCGCGAGGGCGTCGAGCGCGGCGACAATCACAAGGAGGGTGTGCACGACACCGGCCACGGCTGTGGCAAGCCGCTCACGATGCAGAAGAACATTACTGGCTTCGGACCGTCTGGCGGCGGCGGCGGTGGTGGACTGCCAAGCGAGCTCATGGGCGCAGCGGCCGGTGCCCTGTTCGGCGGTGCGGCGAGCAGCTTTGCCGGTGGTGGTGGTGGTGGCCACAACTACGCCAGCTCGGGCGGCGGCGGCAATCTTTTGGGCGAGATTGGCAACCTCATGGGCGGCGGCGGCGGCGGTGGAGGTGGTGGTGGTGGAGGTGGTGTAGGCGGCCTCGGCAGCGGCGGAGCAGCTGGCCTAGGCGGTCTCCTCGGCGCGGCCGGCTCGCTCCTCGGCTCCGGCTTCCAGGAATCCACGCGGCCCACCGTCACCAGTTCCCAGTACGAGGCCGACGGCGGCTACAGCCAGACGTACACGCAGTACGGCCGCAACCAGGAGGGCGACCGCTACGCCCAGGCCGAGTTCAAGCGCACCGAGTACCCCGACGGCGAGGAGCGCACCGACTACCGCCGCTACGAGCAGGACGAGTTTGGTGGGCGCGGCCAGCGCCCCACGGGTTTTGCCTACGAGGAGCGCACCGACACGCGGCCCACGTACGGCGGCGGCTATGAGCAGCGCATCGAGGAGCGCCGGTGGGAGGGCGGCGGTGACAATGGTGGCGGCCGCTGGCAAGAGGAGCGCCGCGAAGAGTATAGTGAGCGCCGCCAAGAGCGCTTCGAGGAGCGTCGCGAAGAAAGCGGCGGATGGGGCGGTGAGGGCGACCGTCGTCGCCCCGGTGGCTACGGCGAGGAGCGTGAGGAGTATGGCGGCGGTGGCGGCGGCGGTGGCGGCGGCGGCGGTGGATGGGGTGGCGGACGCGAGGAGCGCCGCGGCGAGTACGAAGGCGGCGGCCGCCGCCAGGGCTACGAGGACGAGAGTGGAGGTGGTGGTGGCCTCGGCGGATTCGTGAGCGGCATTGTGCGGGATGCGCAGGAGGCCTTTGAGGACGAGAACGGGGGTCGCCGCAACGAGAGACGCGAGGAGGGTGGCTGGGGCTTCTAAGGTCTACGAGATGCTGTTTACGAGAGATTTGTGATGATGGTGGTGAGTGGTGCAAATTGGGCCTGGTAACGCGGAGTAACGCGAAGCTTGTGATGGAGGTTGAGAGATGTTTCCCAAAAGCAAATGAAAGTTGATGTGTTATCCTGGAAGTGATGAGGATAGTCTACAAGATTTTTTTTTTATATTGATTTTTTATGAAAACACTCCAAAATAAAACGATGTTTTATGTTTTCGAAAATGTAAAATAAATACAATACAATACAATACAATACAATACAATACAATAAAATAAAATAAAATAAAATAAATGTTGGCCTATCACTGATTCACAGAATGGGACATCAGTGCACAAGGCAGGCAAAGGACCACCCCCAGCGAGTCATGCGATCAGGAGTCGCACCCAGCGGTAGACAAACACAACAGACGTTGGATCTGACGTGGACCAGCCTCCTTCAATTCTCCCCGTTTCTCGTTACCAATGGCCATTGTGGGATCGGCAGCATCAGTCCCTGCTCCGGTGTCTGTTCTTTCTGTGTCTGCTCTAGAAAGTTTCCTCTCTTCTGCCCCCTGTTTCTCTCATTCGTCGACTTCTCTTTAAATTGTGTTTTGTTCTATATTTACGTCTACTCATCCCATGTATATTAATATCGGCTCAACCGCTCGCGGCTCGCTGCCCAGGAGCCTGATAGACATATATTACGTACGTATAACAAATACCACATGAGTTTCTATCTTTCGAATCGTCCGCCAATCTGAACCAACCCCGTTTAGCCTTCTGCCACTGCGACTGCACACAAATCATCGCCGACCACTCCGCCTCTCACAGTATTGCCGTCTTGGTATGTGGGGTAGCCCCCCTGTCGTATTGATTGCGCAGCGGTGTTTATATTAATGCGCTCGACGCGCACTCGCCCACCAAATCGCAATATGGATATATATGTTTCGATCCCGAACGCTGGCTAGTCATTGTGGGCATGTCCCACCCACCCATCGACTCGACTCGATCGAAGAGTGCTCTGCATGTGGCTGTCACCGGCAGCCCAGGCCGTTGATCTCTCCACAATCTCACCAGGGGACGTGGGCGCGTTCAGGAAGAGCCATTCAGGAACAGGCAGAGGCTTGCCAAATACGATTGAGGCAGGTACAGCTGCCCATCCTCGAACCGGAGGCCGTGTCCGCAGTTACTCAACTGGGAATGACTCGAGGGGGCGCATCAGACGGCCCCCTCTGTTGATCGACGACACAACGAGCAGCGCCGAGATGCTTTGTGGGGTTCTGGGCCCTATGGGTGAGGTCAATGGCGGAAGGCGTCCCATGTGGTCCATGGGGCCCATCTGCTCGAACCCGGGCCATCCTGTAGCATGGCCCTATGTTGTGGGCGGGCTTCGTCTCGATGCGGCCGACAATGAGGCAGATAGAGGCGGGCTAATAGCGGGACTGGTAAAAATCAGCGCAGAAGATTGAGGGGGAACCGTGAGGTAGGAAAGACGGGTACACGATATAAAGAGAGGAGCTGCCATGGACTGCCGGGGATTTGGCCTTTGTGGCCTCCCCAGCAGCCTTTCTTCTTCGCCATACATGCCGTGATCCTCCCTCGGTCCCCACGAGCATCGCCGTCGTCTTCAGTGAAAGAGCGCTCCTGCATCCACTCGTCCACTCATCACTCATCCACTCATCCACCCCAACCCACTCCTGCCCCCCCCTTCACAATGATTCCTACACAAGCTCTCAGCGCCCTCGTGCCGGCGGCTCTCCTGCTGTTTGCGCAGTCGGCCGGCGCCGACAGCACCGGCACCACCACGCGCTACTGGGACTGCTGCAAGCCGTCGTGCGCCTGGCCCGGCAAGGGCAGCCTCGCCCAAGGCCCCGTGGCCACCTGCGACAAGAACGACAAGCCGCTCAACGACAACGGCGCCACGGCGTCGGGGTGCGACAACGGCGGCGGCGCCTTTATGTGCTCGTCGCAGGCGCCCTGGGCCGTCAACGACACGGTCGCGTACGGCTACGCGGCGGTGCGCATTTCGGGCAGCACCGAGAGCGCGTGGTGCTGCGCGTGCTACGAGCTGACGTTTACGAGCGGGCCCGTGCAGGGCAAGAAGCTGGTGGTGCAGGCGACGAACACGGGCGGCGACCTGGGCGCGAACCACTTTGACCTGGCCATTCCGGGCGGCGGCGTGGGTGCGTTCAATGCCTGCACGCAGCAGTACGGCGCGCCGCCCAACGGCTGGGGCGACCGGTACGGCGGCATCCACTCGGCGTCGGACTGCGCGAGCTTCCCGCAGGCGCTCAAGGCGGGCTGCCAGTGGCGCTTCGACTGGTTCAAGGGCGCCGACAACCCGAGCGTGACGTTCAAGCCGGTGACGTGCCCGGCCGAGCTGACGGCCAAGTCGGGCTGCAAGCGCAACTAGGCGATGCCGATGCCGATGGCCAGAGTGGTTCGACGTGAGGTTAGCTGATGGGACGGGGGAGGCGAGAAAAGGATGGAAAGGACAAAAATAAAGGGGAAAGAAGCCGAGGAGATGAGACTGGAGACACATTGTGAGGCAGGAGAAGGCTCAACATTTGTACAAACGCCCCGAGGATCAAAATCCTGAACAAAAAGCATATTTTCGTTAAAGAAAACACACAAACAAACCGTCGGCTCGGTAGAGCTCCTATTGTTTCCCTTGTCACCATCTGGCCTCGCTTTCGACGGCCTCTGCTGATCTCGCGATGCTCTGGCCCTGCCGACTCTTTTGGCCATGCATGGCTGTGTGGCCCAGGATTCCCATTTTTCCATTGTGTGTACCGTTGCACAACATCGGGACTGGCTTGGTCCCTGTTGGCCACGGATGACTGCCTCTCTGTCCATCTCTGTTTGGTACTCTGTACTCCGCATCGCCTGCTGGTTTCTCTGCCCAGCTCTTCCAGATCGTCGTCGCTGGACCTCGCGTTTGGCTCTGCGTTTCACACCGGCCTGCCAATGTGGTCATTTGTGTTTCGGAGTCGCCCACAGCCATGGTTCAGCCTCAGTCCTGTCGTTTGTCATCTCTCTTTTCTCGTCTCTCGTCTCTCGTCTTTTGCCGCTCGTTTCTCTTGCCCTCCTTTTCCCATCTCTCCTGGACGACTTGCCGAAGGGGACGAGGACGAACAACGAGATCGCGACGATGCCCTGCAGACAACGTCTGCATACCTCGTAGACAACGCGCAGACGGATCAACGCCCAAACGGGAAAACGATGTGATCGACCGAGACCGCCCTTGGAGTGGAACGAAATGCAGACAGAGCTGGCCTGAATTACGCCTTGTGGCGCGCCGTTAGAAGGAACGCCGCCCACTAGTCCAGGTCCAGACCTTTGACCTTTGGGAACGCAGCGGACCTGCCATACTGTTGTACCTGCCCCTAATGGCAGCAGGGAGCGCGCGGCGAAGGGAGCCCAAGTCGGCAGGAGCGTTTGTACGTCGAACATCGTATGACATATGGTTCGTCTTTTTTTATTTTTTTATTTAATTTTTAAACATCGTTGGCAAGGGCGACAGACAGTCTACAGTCGCAAATACGGGAATACAACAGTATCTTACTCCTTACCAAGGGCTGCACCTTCCCGCCGGCCAGCCGACACGAAGACACCTACTCGGTAGAAAGCCCAAAAAGAAAGCAGCGACTTGCGTTCTTGCCTACCTCAGTAAGGCCCCAATTTCCATCGCACCTTAGTGGAGACTCTGATGCGCAGCGCTAGCGGCTGCAGTGGAAAAAGCATGCTGTGGCTTGCCTTTTTTCCTTTTCTGGCTCTACTCCGTACGCCTTTTGGCGCCCCCGTGCCCAGTCGTGCCCAGTCCAGAGTTCGTGCCTGTTCCGTACGCCCCGGTCTGCAAGAAGAAAGTTTGGAGGGCTTGGAAAGCTTGTTCCTTCCCATCCGCAGAGTGCGTCTCGCGTGGCTGTTGCACCTGTCATTGTCGCGTTGTTCGCGCCTTCTCAAAGTATCTCTTGTGGCATGCATCGATCGCGACTGCCATAACGTCGCAGGATGTAGAATCTGCGTGCCAATTTTATTCTACTTGCGCAAGTAACCCAACTGTGAATGGCTGCCGCCAATTGCTCTTCTGTCAACCTTTCCATTGGACTGTCGTCTCGAGACAGACACCGACTGTGTACACTTTCAACCCTCTCCAGTGTGATTCTGGAATGGACGTGTCCGTCGCATCTTCTTACACTTTCCTCTTTTTTTACGATCGCTCCTGCCTAGTGCATCAGCTGTTGTGTCGACCGTGCCTTCTCTCTGTTCCTCACCTCCCTTCTTTCCTCTTTTTTCGCCCTCCCGCTTCAATGAAGTCAGAAAGTGTCGCTCGGCCCTTTCCAACCCAGTAGACGGGGAAGGAGCCCGTCAATGTCTCTTTCCCTTTGAGTGGCATCCCGTCCCTGCCTCAACCCTAACCCGCGCTGAGGCGGGACGCTCCTTCTCGTTTTGCGCTCGTTCTTGCCTTCTCGTGACCTTCAGGTCCTTTGTCGACGCTGCCCACAACTAGCTCTGTAAAAAGTGGCAGTCAGAAACTACCGTTGCGCACGCGTGTGTACAGCCTCCTTCTCGATTCGTATTCGTCCAATTCCAATATCTCCTCACCTTCCCTCATTTCTTCTGTTAGCTACCCCCCCCTTCGCTCTTTCCCCCCATTTCGTTTGCGCTCCCCTATTTCTATTGTGAATTTTGCAACTTTCATTTGGGCCTGAATTTCCACTTCTTATTTTTTGTCGTCTTTTCCCCTTTTCCCTCAACATCACCACATCTTCGTCTTCCGTCACGCTGCCCAATTTTGGTTCCATTTGCAACAGCTACCCGGAAAAGGGCAGTTGTTGATGGGCCAGGGTCTTGGCAGCCCGAAACACTTCCCATACGCAAAGTCCTTTCGATTGACCCGTCTGTCTTAATTCCTCATTCTTTGTCTTTGGCCTCCTCTGCAGGCCCTGCGTATTCCCCTTTACCCACCCTGGGCTCTCCGCGACGCACCCATTCGTCCTAGTTCGTCCCTGTCCACTGCACTGAGTCGGTTCGCCGCAGTTCGTCCACACCCGCGCTGATTCCGCCACCAAACTCTCTCGCGGAGGTGCCATTTTCTCTGTGGAGTATTCTCCACGAAAGCCAGCCCCTCCGGCCCTGGCTGCCACACGTCGAGGCCCCCGATTCTTTCTTGTCCTGTCTTAATAGGAAGAGACCTCGCTCTTTCTTTTTATCCTTCCGCCGTCTGCCCCCCAGCACGCCGAGAGAAAAAGCCAAGAAATCCAGCGTCACAATTTGCAAACAGGGCCCTGACGTGCAGTTGATCCTGGACTTTTCCTCGCATCCTCTCTCTTCCCTTTCCTTCTCAAAGGTTTGGGCTTCTCCAAACCATCTCATCATGATTGACCATGAGCTTGTGTAAGTCTCATTCTTTTCCAATTCCACTGGTTGTCCTGTCGTGGCAGGCTCGGTTTGGCCTCGTGCAGTCATTTGTTCTCCCGATGTCAATCGTCTTGGCGCCGAGCAACGGGGCTTCTCTTGGCTTGTCGCCTTGTCTCGCGCGACGACCCGTCTCTCTTGTCCTTGGGTTTTGTGTCTTTGTGTCTCGCCATTCATCTCAGGATCTGGGATTCCGCTTTATCGATACCTCTCACCTTTTGTCCGGTTTGCGATCGCATCCGGTTTGCGATGCGGTGACGATCAAGTTTGCCGCCCCATCCTGGCTCCTCGCACAGCGCCCGCCAAACGACTCGGCTGCAACGCGTCTCGCACCCATTCGCAACAGCAGAGCAGCAACACAATCACAAACGATGACAGGCACGAGACATACGGCGCACACGACAATGACGACGAACGCAGAGATGGAATGGGCCTGCACTTTCTACCCCCCCCCCCCCCCCCCCCCGCCAGACGTTACTGCCAAGAGGTCGCCAAGACTGCCACAAAGCAGAGACAGGAGCGCGTTTCCGAGAAGCAGAATTGCAGGATTTTACTGACGTTTGACAGCTCTTGATGGAGTCCAAAATGTTGTGTACGTATTGGCCCCTTTTTTCTTTTCACGTCGTTCTGCTTCCGTCCTCCCTGCACCATGGCTGGGGGCCCCGGACCGGCCGTCATTCCAGACTCCGACAGGTTTCCTGTGTCCTATCCCTTACCCGCTCCGTCATTGTCGAGGGGAGGGTGCATCGTCTCGCCGCTCTAACTCGGCCAACCCGGAAAGCGCGCAAGTGTGTCGCGTTGCAAGTGTCCCCCTGCTGGGCTGCGCATCCGGAGGTCCGGCATGGATCCCATTTTCCTTGCTGCTACCGTTCGTGGGTCAGCGCTTCTTTTCCACGCGATTCCGAGGCGGCCAAGCTGATTGCGCGGCCTCTCACGTGCAAGTGCAGCCCACAGGAGCAAGCCCCAATGAGGCACAGGGGAGATGGAGCCGCCCTTTTTATTCGGACAAGAGTTGGGGCGCATATCGAAATTTTGCTGTCTGGCTGATCGAATTGGCTTGGAATCAACTGCAACCTTTTGGTTTTTGTTTTTTGTCCTCTTTTTCAGTAATGCAATTTTTGCGAGCTTTCCGGATCGTGTCGCGGGTTTTGCCACTCCCCTTTTCCTACCACTGCACACTTCAGCACTCCACCACGCGCCAATCCTCACCCGAATTCGCATTCCCCCGCATGACAGGCAGTGCCAAGCCAGCCAAGCTTTCCTTGGCTGAACCACAACGGTGGATCCAACCAACCACGCCGTGGATCGCCCTGGCCTTGAAAGCTTCAATGACGAATAGGGCATTAGTGGTGGTACAAAGACATCGCTTTCAGATCTGTGACAGCTTTGTATTTACCGTTTGATAAATACTTGCTATATTGTTGGTGCACAGCCTCGTCTTGTTTCCCTCCAGCTATCTCTTGTATCTTGTTGCTTGGCGTCTCCCTCATTCTTGTTCCATCACATTATCATGGTCCAGACCACCCACACATGTTGCCATCATGCCGTCATGCTGCTGCAGTGGACACTGCATCTCTCTTCAACAATCGGCTAACATCCTCCAAGGCTCCTTTTCAGTGACCCAATCTACGAGGGGCAGACAACAGTCCCAAGTAGAATCCTTCGAAATCTAACGGCTGTGAGCGGCGACATTGCATATTCAGACCATGTCACCGACAACCTGACCGTCCTTCTCTCCAAGTACACAGAGACGCAGAACGGTATATTACAAGGTCTCCTTTACGTTCCTGACCTTGACCCTGATGACCCCTGCTACGTCTCGGAGAGCGATTATGTCCCCGACTCCGTTGTCCGCCAAAGCAACCTTCCTTCCACCAACTTCAATCTCATCGCCCTCGCACCCTGGTACAGCGTCAACTGTACCCAGTCCTATCTTGCATCTGCACGCTACGACCCCCTGCGTGCCTTTCTCTTTTACCTACCCACCAATGATACGTCAAAACCGCCTGACGAGGACTCGGACGTCTGGGATCTGCAAGACGATGGAGAATGGCGGCTCGAGAACCATTACCCAATCTTTGCAGTCTCTGGCGCCCTTGGCCAGGAGATGATGTACCAACTTAGCCTTTACTCAGGCAATCTCACGGATATTCCCTTTGGTGAAAATATTAGCGAGATCTACAACCCTGACCCCGACGACTATGTCCGCATATGGACCGAGCTCACCGTCAGCACACCGACCGGCCTGCCCAATGTCTGGGTCTTCATCCTGGCTGTCATCGGCGTGCTGCTCGCCGTCATCACCCTCATCTCTCTCTTCATGCACTTTCTGTGGCGGCGAAGACGTGCATCGCTTCAACGGCGCGTGGCAGTGGGCGAAATCAACCTCGAGGCGATGGGCATCAAGCGCCTGACGGTCCCACCGAGCCACATACAGAAATTCCCACTCTTCACATACAACTACGATCCACCGCCACCGCAGAGCCCGCCTGTCTCGCCTACCGCCGAAACCGTAAGCACGGTTTCGCCACGGTCATCCACACCCCCTTCTGCCTCCCTGGCATCACGACGACTTTCCCGACGATCCCAAAGTAGGCCGCACCAGAGCCTCGACGCTGCCTTGGATAGCGAGGCTATCACTAGCTCCAACTCCGCATCGGACGCTCGAAGTCAATCGGCGTCTGACTACAGCGCACCCGCCGTGCCGGCGGCGACGGCCGTACCAGCGTCTCCGGTGGCTGAAACGATTTCTGAAGCCCCAATTGTTGGCGACTTGGAGTACCAGCCGAAGTGCCAGATTTGCCTGGAGCCGCACCAGAATCGCGTGACCATTATTCGCGAACTGTCCTGTGGCCACATCTTCCATCCCGAGTGCATCGACGAGTTTTTGGCCCATGTCAGCTCGCTGTGCCCGCTGTGCAAGGCGAGCATGCTGCCGCGCGGGTACAGCCCACGCATCACCAATGCCATGGTACGCCGTGAGCGGGCCATTCGTCGACTGCGCGAGCGGGTCGTCGTGGATGATGTGAACAGTCCTGGAGATCGCAGCCGCATCCATAGCTGGAGCTCGTCGATCATGAAACACCTGCACATCACGACGGACCGGCTGTCCATGTCGCCCAGTCTTGGCACGATCACGGCCGACCGCGAGTCGGCCATCGAGCTCAAGAACCAGTCGATTCTGCGCGCGCATTCGATCCATCAGTTGCCGGCGATGAATACGTCGGAGGCTACACGGCGGCGGATGGCACGATTGGCTGGGATCCAGCTGCGTGACCTGGAGCCCCAAAAGGACGAGACGTGTAAGTTTTGTGTGCCCCGTTACCAGAGTATGCATATCTTCAATGACAGATACTAACGCGCCAAATAGGGAAAGGAAGAATCAAAGCTGCGTGGACGAAAGTTTTTTAACTTCACCATCAGCTGGTAATTATCACGGCATACGGCGGACGACATAGGAGCGAGCGAACACCACGGGGAATAAGAACGCATAGCACGCATTACGACGAGAGGCGCAAAAAGCAAACAAAACCGGCATCATCCTCTGCCTCCTTATTACATCATCACTTTGTCCAGTATCATACCCATTTGCATTTTTATTTACGGGAAGGAATTGTCATTTTCTCCCAAGCACGGCCTAGATCATCATGAAGGCGTTTTTTACGGCGGGTTACGTCTGTTTACTCTTTTCGGATATTTCGTTTTTCATATCGTTTGAAAGTCTTGGAACGGCATTTCGAGGCGATACCTAGGATGCCATCTGTCCAGAATAATCTATGGCCACCAGTAAGGTGGCTTGGCTTACAAGTAGACCGAAAAACGCAGGAAAGAAGTGCGTATATCCCGCACCCATATATCTTGACATCTTCAGAAAGCCCTCTTGTTTCCTTTTCTTTTTACACTTGTATTTATATCTGCCATACGACTCTTGTATATACTGTGACTGTACATGAATACTCGCTCCGTTTTGGAGCTTGGCAGAGAAAATGAGACGCGAAAAGATGCATTTGAAGAAATGGATAGTAGGATTCATGTCTGCATTCCCATTGTCTGGAGATGAAATGGTAGTCGTTGTACGCCGAAAAACGCCCCTTGCTAGTGATATGAAAGACAAGCACGGTAACCCTCCCCTCCAATGACTTTGTATCGTACCGGTGAAAACCCGAGACCAACCCATAAAGACATACTAGAACAACAAAAACAAAAAGAAAAACTATGGCCAGCCCTTTCACTCTTCGTCGACCTCCTCGTCCCAGGCCGCCTTTTCCCTCTTGAGCAGGCCGGCCATCTCGCTGGGCTGGAAGATGCTGCTGTTGGGATCCTTGGACCGCGGCACGCGCTGCAGCCGCTCGTCGTCAAAAACGGTGCCAATGTTCTCCATCCACCGCTTGCGGCGCTCCATGAGCGTCCGGGTCATATCGCCAATGCCAGGCCGGGCCATGCCGGCCGCACCGGCCCCGGCCGCGCCGGCCGCGCCCGCACCAGCGGCGGCACCGCCACCCGGGCGCTTGCCCTTCTTGGACTTGCCCATGGTGCGCGTGCGCTTCAGGTAGGCGCCCTGGACCTGGCCGTCGAGGTCTTCCAGGATGGTCTGGTACTCTTGGTAGGCCATGCGCTCCTTGACGAGGTCGGCCAAGCGGGCCTTGCGGGCGCCGTTGATGAGCATCTGCTCGCGCAGGCCGGCCTGCAGGCGGCGCAGGCGGGCGGCGATTTCGTCGTCAAAGTGGCCGTTGTAGTCGGCGGCGAGCGCCGGGTCGACGTCGCCACCCGTGGTGGCGGCGGCAGCGGCGGCGGCGCCATTAATGTTGCTGCCGCTGGCCGCACCGGCGGCGCTGCCGTTCGCGCCGTTGCTGGCCGACGTGCCATTGGCGGTTGCGCCGGCCGCGCCCACGGCGCCATTGGCACTGCTCCCGTGTGCGACGCCGTTGGCGGCGGCGGCGGACGCCGACGACGACGACGGGTCGGGAAGGGCAGGAAGCCAATGTGGCGCAGCTCCTGCTTGATGCGCTCGTCGACCTGGCTGTACTCGAGCTTGGGGTGGGTCGTCTTCTTCCAGGACTCGGACGACGATTCGGGCATAAAGGTGGCGGGCGGCCACGAGCGGTCGCCGTCGGCGCCGCCGCCCGGTCCGTCGTTGAGGTCGCCATTCATGCTGACGTCGCCGTTCATGGACGTGTCGCCGCCGCCACCGGCGCCGCCGGCGTCGGGCGCGCGGTGCTCGGGCCGCATGGCCTGCATCAGGCGCGCCAGCAGGGGGCCGACGGACAGCTTGTCGGTCTCGCCAATGTCGTCGTTCATGGTCTCGATGGAGCCGCGCGGCTGGTTGGGCGGCAGCTGCTTGTCGTGTGTGCTGGCGGAGGCGGGCGGCGTCGAGTCGATGGCCATGGCGCCGTCCTCCTCGGCCCAAATCTCGGTGTAGTGGCGCTTGCCGCGCTTGGGCATGGTAAAGGGCGACAGGCGGTTGCCGCGCTCGCGCAGAAAGGCCAGGTCCTCTTCGGTAAAGGGGCGGAAGTAGGGCTCGATGTAGGTGGAGAAGGTGGAAAAGTTGATTTGGTTCGACGGCTTGGCGCTACTAAAGTCCTTGTCGGGGGGGTTGCCCGCAATCAGGTCGGCGAGGTCCGACGGCGGATACGAGGCAACCGAGTAAATCTCCTTGATCTCGTCCACGGACATGCCGGGGGTGACGGGGCGAATCTCGTAGACGGTCGGGTCGGGGAACGTCGAGGGATCCTCGCCAAACGTCTGGTTCTGGGGCACGGGTCGCGGCGGCGGCGCACCCTCGTCGTCGGACGACTCGGACTCGGACGCGGACGCGTTGGCCTTGTCCTTGTCGTCGCCCGGCGCCGACTTGCCGTCTTTGTCTCTGGAGGCCTTGTCCTTGTCGTCGACGTCCATGGTGCCCGGCGTGCCGTGGGATGCAGATGCGGATGCGGATGCGGCGTCTTGCGACTGGCCGTCGCCCGAGGGCGCCTTGCGCTTCTTCTTGTTGGCGCGCCGCTGGTGGTCCTCGTCGGTGGCCTCGCGCTGGATGCGCTCCTCCTCGCGGCTGCGGTCGGCGGCCACCTGGTCCATGCGCGCGCGGCGGCTCTGCGACAGCAGCCGCATGCCCCGGTCGTAGCTGCTGCCGCGATCGTCGGCAATGCCCTGCAGCCGCTTCAGGCGCGAGATGATGCCGTCCAGCGACCTGGAGTCGGGCAGCGTCGAGCCCGTGCCCGAGCCGGCGTCGACGAGGTCATCGTATGTGAGGTTGTCAAAGACTTCGAACTTGAGGTCGAGGTACTGCAGGTCGATTGTGGTGATCTCGGGCAAGCTCGCCGTGGCAGCGACTGGGGGCGGGGCGGCGACGCTGGACGGGGTGGTGTTGCGCGACCGCTGGCGCGACAGGTTGCTGCCACCCTTTTTGCCGGTGCCCTGGCCGGGCGGCATTCTGCGCGTGTGGGGAGGGCGAGGTTGAGGATTGCGGTGAGTGGTAGGTGAGGGTTGTCACGGGTCGATGACGAAATGTCGAAATATCGAAATGACGAAGCCGATGGACGGCGACGAGGCGAGGCGCGCAAGGGCGCGTGTACGCAGGGGCGAGGCGGTTAATTGTTGCGCATGGGAGCAAACGTCGTCGAGAAGAGGGCAGCGTCGCCGATGTTTCGATGGACAATGGGTGGTACGCCGCGTGGTTGATGAGACTCCCCGAAATGGCGAAACGTCGATGCACCGCGCCGCGTAGAGCTGAGCGCAGTATGCGGAGGGTCCCACGGCGGACAGCCGGGGCAGCGCTGGGCGGAAGAATAAAGGGCCGAGGTACGGTTACAGTGGGCTGTTGTGATTATGTAAGAATCGCGATAAAGTGGGTCCCAGACTGCGCAGCCTTGTTGGAGGGGTCTTGAGCCTTGAGCTCTGAGCTTCTATTATGGTGTTTTGCAGCACGTTCCTTTCTACGCACTTGATGACAATGGCCACCAGACATTCGGGTATCGTCAACTGCCGACCAGATCACGCACTGCGCTCTGCTGCAGATGGGCGTGTTTCTCAGCAGACTCGACGCGGCAAAGCACCTGCATGTCTCTGTTCGTTTCTTTTCTCTTCCTGTCTCGCCCACCCCTGTCGGACGTCGTACTTTGGCCGCAGAGACAGGAAGACAGGGAGACAGGGCATTCAGGAGCCAGACGGGGAGCGGCCAATTGATTGCATCTGCACTGGAGATGTCTTGGGCAGCCTTGGCCGAGGCAGGTTGCGCTTCGGGCGTTACCAGCAGGAGGGAATTAAGCTGACGTACAGAATACAGCAAGAAACGAGACAGAGAAGTAATCTTAAGTCTTACGAGCAGAGAAAATAGGGAATCAGCACACTACCGCCGGATAATTTGGCTGTAGACGCAGCGAGGAGGGATTCCAAGACTGCAACAAACCCTCCACCCCAGACAGTGGGTGGACGCAGCTCCGATTCGGAACGACAAGCCGGCGCACGAGACACAAGACGAGAACGGCAGCAGGACAGTCCAAGAGACCAAGAGAATACTCCGTAGAGAGACAAAGAGACAAAGAATACGCACGTCAAGGCGGCCCAGATCGGCAATTGGGTTGGGCACGCGCGGGAGAACAAGGAAGCAGGCCGCGAGGATCTTGGGACGAGCAAGAGGACAAGATGAACGAAACAGACAAGACGTACAAGACCAGGGAGCGAGGAGGATCCCACGTTTTGTCGTCGTGGTCGTGCAGCTCGCAAGACACAAACAGGCTATTCTGCATGTGCGCGAAACAAGGGCCGCGATTGGCACCTCGCTAGAGGGTCCCACTTGTTGCACGGCTTGGGCGATTCCCAACAACAGGCGGCACTAAAGAAGCCAGGAGTTGTAGACCCTGGAAGGTTTGCCCTACGAGAGCAGCACGACAGACCTTGTTCGAGATTCGAGCTTGGGTCGAGGCCACGATGCGCGTGACAGTGACAAGAGATTTCGGGAGTCTGGAAGTCCCAGGCGACGAAAGACTTGGAAACCGACAGTACAGACAGCTAATGCCATGCAGGACAGCATCTTCTTTGATTGAACAGCAACCAGGAACGCTCCAACACGGCTGAGCTTTGCAGGCCTGGACGGCTGACACTGGCAACTGTCCAAAGTATCCAGCTAATTTAGCGGCGACAATCGCGCTCTTTGCTGTCGTCTCTCGTCCCCCGTGTCTCGTCTCCTGTTTTCTCGACTCTCAGACAAGCTCCAAGACACACCTGCACCACCCAACGGCTCGAGTCTCATCGCTAGGCCCGTAACAGTCAACGTGGGGAGTGTCCAGAGCGAACGGCCCAAAGGGGAAAGCGTCGAAAAGTGTGGAGAGTCTCGAGCCTGGCGAGTTTGGCGAGTGCAAAGTGATGCGCGGCACCCTGCCCAGCTCGCCAAATGGATCGAGCACGCGGTGCCTTCATTGGCCAATGCACCACGCCGCAACTGGGCTGCGAGCTAAAGGGCCGCATATCACTCGGCATCTCTGTTCTCTGTGATAGGATGATAGGATGATACGATGCTGCGGAATGGAGAATTGTCTGGCAGGCTCAACTCAAATGAACATACGGCCCAACAAAACGGGCACCACATGCAAACATGTGAGTGCGCCATTCTGCGCGAGGCCAGGTCGGCCAGGTCGTCGCCAGCCAACGTAGCAGCAGAACTACCAGCCAACAGCCAACAGCCAACAGCCAACAGCCTTTCTCCTGCGTGTCGTCAACATCCCTGCGGATGGCCGAGAAAGGACATGCGAACAGGCAAGGCACTCTATATTACCGCCTAGAGAGCTGTAAGCGTTGTATCGGAGGGTCCATCTGGTGCCTGCTGTCTGTTCCCGGCCGAGATCGTCAACCCCTCGCCGTTCCTTGCACCTTGTGTCCCTCCCCCTACTGAGTAGCTGTTCCCCTCGATGCCCCTCTTGTCCTCGGCGTCCTTTGGCATCCCAACATGCCCCTCGACCCTGATTCTTGGATGCCCCTAGCTCGTCCCAGCCGGTCGCGTGGGCTGAGGACGTGCCTCCTGTCGTCTGTCGTCTGTCGTCTGTCGTCTGTCGTCTGTCGTCTGTCCTTGTTCTGTCGAGTAAGTACTCGCGTGGTCTCTTGTGCGTTGGCGCTGTGCCCCTGTGTCCAAGACACAATGCACACACGCCCATATCGCCCATATCCTCCGGCAGGGTCAAGCGACCACCGGCCCAATCGTCCGCGTGCTCTCGAGACAAAGCGGTCCGGGTATATACTGCGGCCAGGTCCCTCCTTCCTTTTTGTACGTTCGTTTTATTTGTCCTTCTCTCCTTCTCTCCTTCCTCCTTTCTCCTTTCTCCTCCCGTCTCTCGCTCTTTCCTGTTCTGCTTTGTTTGTTCCTTCCTCTTGTCCCATTGTCGGGTCTCACCTGCAACTTCCATTTTCGGACATTTGCTCTCCTCCCTCCTTCCTCCTTCCTCTTCCCTCGTCAACGTCAACCCCTGACCTGCATCTTGTCTCACTCGATCGTGCATGACGGTATAAAGAACACGCCGTCGCCCCAACACACACAACCAACCCACTCTCTCCCGCGCGCCAGCAATGAGAGAGTACCATGGCTTCTCTTGGTGGTAACATAACGCCCCCGGATGTGGACAGCAAACTCATCTTTGCCGGGCTGGCAGTCCTCTTATCGGCTGCCATTGGCATCACCAAATACTCATCGTCGTCGTCGTCGTCGTCTGCTCCAGCGGCAGCCTCGGCCAAGACCGACGACAGCCAGCCGAGCCTCGTGCGCTCGGTCCTGCTCTTCTGCTACTCGTGCTTCATCAAGCCGCACCGCAGCTCGGCCAAGGGCTCCCAGCAGGATGCCCTCGAGAGCTTCTACGAGACGCAGGCGGGCGTCTACGACGTGACCCGCAAGACCCTGCTCAAGGGCCGCGAGGACATGCTGGCCCTCGTGGCCGCCCAGCTATCCCACCGCTGGGCCGTCGAGGACGCCGCCGCCAAGAAGATTGGCAGCAGCGGCAGCAGCAGCAACAACAGCGCCGACGCGCGCGCCAAGCGCATCTGGGTGGACGTCGGCGGCGGCACCGGCTGGAACATTGAGGCCATGGCCGCGCACGTCGACGTGCCCAACTTCTTCTCGAGCGTGTACCTGGTCGACTTCTCGCCGTCGCTGTGTGCCGTTGCGCGGAAGCGCTTCGCCCGCCTCGGCTGGACCAACGTGCACGTCATCTGCGAGGACGCCCGCAAGTTCCGCCTCGAAGACTACGAAAGTGGTCTTCCGAGCCGTCGCAGCAGCGTCGTCGCCGCCGCCGCCTCGCCCGCCTTCCCCGGCCACGGCTACTTCTCGTTTGACCGCCCGGACCACGGCGGCGCCGACCTGATCACCATGTCCTACAGCCTGTCCATGATCCCCGACTACTACTCCGTCGTCGACTCGCTGTCCTCGCTGCTGGCGCCCAACGGCATTCTGGGCGCCATTGACTTTTACGTCCAGAGCAAGGACGACTTCAGCTTCCGCAACTACACGGGCGGCCTCGTCAACCGCCACACCAGCTTCCTGGGCCGCACGTTCTGGCGCTCCTGGTTCGAGCTCGACCGCGTCAGCCTCGACGCCAGCCGCCGCGACTACCTCGAGTACCGCTTCGGCACCGTCCTCAGCGTCAACTCGCGCAACTACTCGCTCGGCTCCATCCCCTACTACATCTGGCTCGGCTGCCACAAGAAGCCCTTCCACGTCACCAGCCTGCCCCACGAGGTCGTCGAGCGCATCGACGCCATGGTCACCGAGTCCCCCTACCTGCACGGCAACACCACGGCCCTGGCCAGCAGCAGCGGCCGCAGCGGCGCCTACGGCACCGGCTCGGCCGGCGGTCGCCCCATCCCGCCCCCCAGCCCGGCCACCACGCTGTCGCGCGCGGTCCAGCGCACCGCGCCCGAGATCCGCTCCAAGGCCTTCCAGACCGCCATTGCCAACCTGTCGGCCAACCTGCCTCTGCCTGCCTTCTTCTACCAGAACCACCACTGGCGCATCTACTACGACGACCAGCTCCCCAAGCACACCCAGTTCCGCGACGAGTACATCTATGCGTTTACGTGGGAGGACACCCGCGTCGACGAGCGCCTGCTCAGGCTCAACGAGAAGGACGTCGTGCTCGCCATCACCAGTGCCGGCGACAACATTCTGTCCTACGCGCTGCAGAGCCCCGCCCGCATCCACGCCGTCGACCTCAACCCGGCCCAGAACCACCTGCTCGAGCTCAAGGTCGCCGCCTACACCGCCCAGATCCCCTACGAGGACTTTTGGCTGCTGTTTGGCGCCGGCAAGCACCCCGGCTTCCGCGAGCTGCTCATCACCAAGCTGTCCCCGCACCTGTCCAGCCGCGGCTTCCAGTACTGGCTGCGCAACGAGCGCGTCTTCACCAAGGCCGGCGGCCGCGGCCTCTACGACACGGGCGGCTCCAAGAACGCCATCCGCCTGTTCCGCTACCTCAGCTACGCCTTTGGCCTGCGCCGCGCCGTCGCCGCCATGCTCGCGGCCAAGACGCTCAACGAGCAGCGCGAGATCTGGCGCGCCAAGATCCGCCCGGCCCTGCTGTCGCGCACGCTGTCGCACCTCGTCGTCAGCCAGGAGTCCTTCTTGTGGGCCGCCCTGGGCGTGCCCAAGAACCAGCTGGCCATGATCGAGGCCGACCACGCCAGCGACCAGGCCGCCAGCAACAAGACGAGCAGCCGGTCCAGCGCCGTCTGGGAGTACATGGTCAACACGCTCGACCCCATGGTCGAGACCGTGCACATGGCCGCCGACAATCCCTACTACTACGTCTGCATGGACGGCCAGTACGCGCGCCGCTGCCACCCGGACTACCTGGCCCCGCAGGCCCACGCCCGCCTGTCGCGCCCGGGCGCCTTTGACGGCCTGCGCATCCACACCGACGAGATCGAGGAGGTCATTGCGCGCCTCACGCCCGGGTCCCTGACCGTCGCCGTCGTCATGGACAGCATGGACTGGTTCGACCCGGAGGACAACGCCCTGCAAAAGACCAACTGCCCCAGCAGCGAGACCGGCGGCGCCGCCGCCGCCAGCCAGATTGCCAAGCTCAACCGCGCCCTCGCCCTCGGCGGCCGCGTCCTGCTGCGCTCGAGCGCCCGCACGCCCTGGTACATTGCCGTGTTTGAGCGCCTGGGCTTTTCCGCCAAGCAGCACGGCAACCGCACGCCCGGCGTCTGCATTGACCGCGTCAACATGTACGCGTCGTGCTGGATCTGCACCAAGGTGGCCCACCTGCCGCCCCCGACGCCTGGTCTGGACGGCGACGGTCTGAGCCGGCGCGGCAGCAGCGAAGAGGGGGGCGCGGCCGGCGAGATTGACAAGCTGGTGATTTAGGTCTCGCTTGGCGGAGTTGTGACGGTGCTGGCGGTGTCGGAGGCTGCGGTGTTGGGGCACACGGGAGTCAGCTGTGTGTGTCCTCGTAAAACGAAAACGGCCCGTATGGTGTGCGCCTCTTCCTTTCATCATGCCTTTTGCCCCTTTCACCTTCGTTTTTCTATCTTGTTCTTTGCGGTTTCGCTTTTCGTGTTGTTTCGTTCTTCTATCCAACCAAGTACTCTCAAATTGACACATACACTTTTTCTCGTTATATTGCATATATACGTCTCGTCTTCTAATGAAAGCAGAAACGACGCTTGTATTGTTGCTGAGAATGGCAGACAGGTAAAGATCCCCAAAACATGAAAGCGATGGAATTACCCTAACCTAACGGGCCATATATGGGACCCAATGAAATTATTCACACCCCCTGCCCCACCACCAAAATATGTGACGATGCGCTGGAGCGCAGCGTGGTTATCTAAACAAATCTTCAAGGCATCTAGCCCTGGTTTCCTGGCGTTTCTGATGCCCTCTACCCTTGTCCATAGAGAGAATGCCCATTCTGCCAACCAGCCATTTTGCTAGGGACAGCAACACCTCAGTCAATGATACCATAGACCGGCTGGAACTTGGTCCGCGCAGTCGTGGCCGTCGCCGTCGCCGTGGTTGTGGTCGTTGTCATGGTTGTGGCTGTGCTCGGTGCAGCTTCGGTCGCATGCATTGCACTTCGTGCCGTCTTCCTAAAGGGCCGCGTTCTCGTGCAGTGGCGTTGGCGGTGGTGGTGCGGGCATAGATGGCGGCGCGGCCGGGATCTCGCGGATGCCCACCACGACGTCCGTCTTCACGGCGGGTGCAGTCGCGACAGCGATCGACGTCGAGGTCGCCGACAGTCGGGTGACATCCTCGGCATCGTCCACGTCTTCGGCATCGACACCATCCTCTGCGTCCTCGGCGTCGACGTCGTCCGGGTTCTCCACCTCGATTGTATCCTCTTCGTCCGTGGCGTCCATGACCTCCGCAGTATCATTGTCGTCCGCATTGTCCACCAAGTTGCCCACGACGAGCGCCTCCTCCACCTTGGGCACAAACGGTTCGGTGCCAATCGCGCTCGTCGCGGTCGCGGCCGTCTCCGCCTTGACAAGTCCGGGCGTCACATCGGTAAACACGTGCCGGCTGGTAAAGCCGGGGACAGCCTCGACGGAAATCTTCTGGTTGGCAGGGATCATCTCGTGCTCCAGGCTCCAGCCTGCAACGCGGCACAGCTCCGAGACGACGACGTCGCAGTCGCCGAGTAAGTCAATGTCAAAGTTGATGTGATTCACAGGGGTGCGCGAGATGTAGATGGCGGGTACGTTGGGCGGCATGTAAGGGACGACCTCGGAAACGGGGGCGACTTTCAGGGAGGTGCCAATGACCACAACCAGGTCGGCCTTGTCACGGTCGTGCTCGGTGAGGCGGCGCGAAAACTCGTCGGGGAGAGCCTCCCCGAAGAATGTAATGTCGGGCTTCATGACGCCGCCCCGGCTCGGGTTGAAGTCGCCGTCGGCGTCGTCATCATCGTCGTCGTCGCTGCTGCCGCGCCGGTTCTGGCGCCTTGGACGCCCCCTAGGCCGTCCGACTTTGCCGGGTGGGCGACCACGACGACGGCCACGCCCGCGCACTGCAGACGATCCTGACGGTGTGCTGACGCCCGACGGCGCGTTGTCGAAGCTGTTGCTGCGGCTGAGCGAGCCACGGCCGCTGCTCGACTCGCGCGCGAGTGCCTTCCGCTGTTTCCGTGCGGCGGCAACCGCAGCACCAGCAGCAGACCCGCCACGCCTGCTGTTGCCTGCAGCACATCGTGGGCAACGCGGGATCTGCCCTGCCTTGATGGTTGGGTACAGAGACTCGCCCTCGACGCGGTAGCGGCACGTTACACACGTCGCCGTCGCAAACGATCCGTGGCACTGAATGAGCTTGGAGGGGCTGATGCCAGCCTTGGCTTCGAGGTTGTCAATGTTTTGCGAGTAGTTTGTGAGCAGCTTACCCCGTTGCTGCAGCATGGCAATAAACGCGTGCGTGGGCGTATAGCGGTCTGTCGACGGCAAAATGTCGCGCGCGACAGAGTAGAAGATCCGGGGGTCTTCTTTAAAAACGTGAATGTCAAAGACTTCTTGCGGATCGTTGAGACCGAGGTGCGCGAGGCGCGAGTAGAGGCCGATTTCCTTGGACCGGAAATCAGGGATGCCCAGAGACGTGCTAATGCCGGCGCCCGTCAACACAATGATGTTGCGGCTCTTTTGCAGCAAATGGACGGCGTCCTGAACCGAGTTGTACTCGGTCAGCTTGGCGCGCTTGAGCAGTTCGCGACTCAGGGCCAGGCTGAGCAGGCCAAAGTACGATTCGTCGGGCTCGCCCTCGAGAAAATCGGGCGGCCGCACGCCAAAGGCGGTCAGCAGTCGTTTGGCGGTGATGGTGCCGGCATCCACGGTGCGACGGCAGAGCTCTTCAGGGCCGATGGCGCGCAGCTGTTGGCGGTAGCGAGCGGACTCTTCCGGCGTACACGCCTCGCCGTCGGAGCCACGTTTCGCGGGTTCGTGGTTGTCCTCGGCCAGATCGTCGAGAATGTCTTCAAACAGCGACTCGGTCTCCCAGGAATCGCCGAGGTCGTTGATGTGTTCTTCGAGGTCGACCATATTTTGGTTGCTGCCGCTTGCGGAGCTGCTGCGGCTGCCACCGCCCTGAACAGGTGTGCTGGCAGCGAGCGCGGCATCGAGAGGAACTCGGCGGGGCCTGCCACGCTTTCTCTTTGCGATGCCGCCACGGGCGGGTGGGTTATTCACGTCGGCCATGGCGGATGTGTTGTGAAGCATGTGCGAGGGGGCAAGGCGTTGGGATCATTCCCACCACCTCGAAGACCAAGGGAAAGGACGTGTAAGCCTGCTGAGGGCTTTCACAAAGACAAACCCCCGATTTGTGGCCTTTGTGGCCGACGAACGGTGTGAAAATAATGACGACAGAATGCAATGTGGGTATTAAACTCATGCGCTGGTGGCACGAAAACGAAGATGTGAGTGAAAAATAGGGAGAGTGCTGAACGGAATAGGCAATGAGCAAAGGGTGGTGGTGTTCGTCTCGTGTCGTGTCGCGCAATTAAGGGCAAAACAGCAATTTACGTGTATTGCTGGTGTTGTGATAAAAAAGAGTGAAGAGTTTGTGCTTTGGGACAAAAGCGGCTGATCGGACAAACCAAGACTGAAATGCGTAATAATAGAAAGTGGAGGGCTTGGGGTGAATAAGAAAAGAAATAAGACAACGAAATGAGGCTAGAGAGGAACGGAAAGACAAAAGAACCTGCAAGGAGGGCGCGGGAGTCGGGAGGATGCGAAGTTGGAGTTGAAGACGACAAACAGGAAAGACAAAACGGAAAACGTGACAAGAGTGCTGAAAAGAGTTGAAAAATGGACGAGGCGATTGAAAAGGCTGCAGTAGTGCCAGCCTGGTCCGCAAAGCAAAGGCAAAACACTCCAGTTGCAAAAAAATCGGCCGGATATGCGCTGGTTTTGATAGCTGGTGTGTTGGTGTAGTCGCACGTTTTACGTCTGGGGCGAGTGCTTTTGGACGAAGGACAAAATGAACCGTGCAAAGGCGTCAGGGCCGGTTTGGGGGAAGCTAAAAGAAAGCAACGGGGCATACGGCAGCCAATATGAAAGGGCGGCGGTTTCTGGTTTCCTCTTGTTACCAAAATAAACCAAGCCCCTTGTCCTTGTCCAAGGCTGAGGAAACTGATGAGACAGTAGAACGAAGAAGTTGCCCAAAAATAACCAAAGCTCAGAGGAGAAAATCCGATCTTGCGATTGGTTGTTTGGATATACCGGGAAGAAAGGGGCCAGTTGTAGCAAGACGAGGAGGTTTGACGAAAGGGAGCAAAGAGGTAAAGGAAATGGGGTTTCCGAAAAGAAAAAGGCGATGAGATGATGGCAAAGAAATGGGATTCAGAAGCGAGCGGCCTCAGACTCATGAAGAAGTGAGGGCAGCCTCTTGGCGTATGGAGCCCAAAGCGATAAAGGCTGTGTTGACGCGCACAGGGAAAGGATATGCATGCCTCTGGGGTGTAGTGAGCGCCTTTTGGTTGGCTAAGTCGGCCAAGGCTTTTGGTTCTTCTTGCTACCTGATTCTTTTGTTTTTTCTCGAATTGTTATGTGGGTGTCTTATCGTCTGCCGAGAGCTGAGACTGCGTCGGGATTCACCAGCATCAATAAGGAGCCGGCCAGGACGGTATGTGTCTCGTGTCGGTGTGCTTGGTGGAGGGTTTTCGTGTCTCGTTGTGACGGCGTGGCCAGAAAGGAGACACTCGTCAAATGTAGGTAAAAGGTAGAAAATATTGAAAAGGAGTCAGGACGAGGAATCGACGACAGAAGGAAGTAAACGTTGACGCGAGGAGCTGACGATTGTCACCAAAGTAGGAAAGAGCTACCCTGTAATTGATACGAAGTGGAAGAAAGGGGAAGGAAGGACGATGGGGAGATGGACAAGGAAAGAGCAAATGGCCACTGGTTTGAGAGTAACAAAGGGCAAGAGCAGAATATCGCCGCAACATTTGTACGTTGCGTGGGATAATAAGGCAGAAAAGTACATGAAAAGCCAAACCTAGAAAAAGACTCCAGGTGATTGCCTAGCCACAGTTATGGCACAAGTACGGGACACAGCTCAGACAGATGGGTAATACGTTCCAGCAAAAACACGTGCCTTGGCGGCAAACAAGCAGCTCCTAATCAGCGTTCTAATCGGCGCGCTTCTAGGAGAAAAGAAAGACTCATTTACAGTTTGTTGCCTGGTAAAAAGCCATCAGGGATCTGTGTTAACAAGGCTGGTTACAAGGTGCTGATTTCATTTGCAACTGCACAGAGGGCTGCTCCGTTGACACGGCTGATGCCAGTGCTCACGCACCGCTCCGACGCACCAAATGCCGACCTCTTTGCATATAGTTCCTTACTAGAAGCCTGGCATCGCACGGCTAACATACAAGCGAATGTGTCGACCTGTATTACAGAATAGAAACACACGTTATTATTTCCTCTATTCGTCTTTTCGATCGTGCAGCAGTTGCCTTGATTTGCTCCTCGTATTTTCTCTTCACCCTACCACGTGACCAAGGCGAGATTATGGTATCGTGCCTATACAGCCATCCCCTATACGACGTACATTCACGACCATGCAAACTGCGACATGCGTTTTATCACATCACTTGTGGTTGCGTTTCATTCTGTCTTGTCCATACTCGATATGGACGCAACGCGATACAGTCACAGCTCTGTACGCCAGCCGCTTTGTACAAAGGTGAGTGAGCGCCATGGTCTAGCACTCTAGCTCTTTCTGTCACTCTCACTGAGCCTCCGAGCTAACGTCTCTCCTCGTTGCGTTTTCGGCGCCTTTTTCAGTCATTCTCGTATATCCTTCTTTTCATTCAGCATGTACATGAAACGAGAAAGCAGACCGGTGAAAAATCCACGCGGAAAGTAAGCAAACAATGTAACAAAACGACAATGTGAAGCAGGAAAACAAAAACGCCGTACACCAGACCCAGCCAAAAAAAAAGTGAAAAGTACGACAAGGCTCGCCAAAAACAAGCGCGCGTAAAAATATGCAACCGAATCCGACCATGCTACCATGCCGATAAGCCGCGAGGACCGATGCCGAAAGGAGAGTAAAGAAAAGAAAGCGAAGAGAAGCAGAAAAAAGGAAAAAGGCCGCCCAGAGGTATCACTGGCAACACTGTTCAAAATGAACAACAAAGGATACAACCATCCTCCCGCCGCCACCGCCGCCGCCGCCGCCGCCTTTGCTGGGAATCTGATGCCGAATGGAGAAAAAAAAAGGAGGATGAAGTGAAAATAATGGGATAGACGAATAAAACAAGGCGGAGAGATGAAATGATGAAGTGATGAAATGACAAAAGGCTGAAAGGCTGAAAATGGGACCAATGCAATGCGCAATAGATGCAATGATGAGTCTGGGCGAGCGTGCCCAGGGCTATGCTATGCTGGAAAGTCGCTACTTGGTATCCGTTGAAAAAGAAGCAGCAGACGAAACAATTCTGTTGAGGTCTATTGGGAATGGCCACTGGGTTCGTGCTCTGTACGCCGTCGTTACAATCAGTACTTTGTGCAACGCGTCAGCTGGCCCAAAAGATCGTCGAGCTCGGTCCAGTTCTTCTCGTCTTCGGCAAACTTGCGGTGCTTGTGCGAGACAATGTGCTGTACGATGTTAGTTATACGAGATACAAACGGGAGAGGCGAGGGAGCAAAAGAACGCACATCTTCGAAATCGTCAAACTTGTCCTGGCAGTTCTCGCAGTACCCCGGCTTCGGGTCGCGCTTCCGCCGCTGGACCTGCACCGCCACCGGCGCACTCATCGTGCGCTTGTGCCTCTCATCGTTGGATGGCCTGCTGCCCTCCATGGCCACGTTGAGCTTCGTGCTGAGCTGCGCAGCCACTGTTGACCGACTGAGGCTCGTGGAACGGTTGTAGTTGGGGCGCTGCTGCTGCTGTTGCCGCTGCTGTTGCTGCTGCTGGGCATCCATGCCCATGTCCGTCATACGGCGCGAGCTGAGATCGTGCTGCGACGTCGACGTGGTGGACCGCTGGAGAACCTTGCGCTGGAGGCCGTGGATCTCCTTGCTGGTGCCAGCACGGGCGCCAAGCGTGCCTGTCGCCGATGAGATCATCTGCGAGCGAATTGCCGACGTGATGCCGGCAGCCTGCAAACCGGAGGCCACAGGCTCGCCACCAAAGCAGCGACCCGACTTGGCACGACTGGTAAAGGCGTTCTGGTAGTCCGTGGACGGCCGCGCCAGCTTGGACGGCGGCATAGCAGAAGCGGTGGACGAGACAGAGCCAGCAGAAGCGGCGTTGGTGCTACCAAGCGCCCCTTCGGCCGGACGCAGCTTCGGAGCGCCAGACAAGGCGGATCCATGCGACACAGATGACTGGCGATTGTGCCCGTCTTCCATCTCTGCCAGCGTACGCTTGCCCGTCACCTGCTTCGAGGTTGCCGGCGCAGAGGCAGCAGCGGCATATCGGCTGGCAAGCGTCTTCTGCATCGACGTGCCCGTTGCAGGAGCCGTGTTTCCGGCAGTGGAAACAGAGGCAGACTGGGTCGACTCGTGCGCGGCCGTACCGGCCGTGGTGCGCACCCGGGCCCGCTTCTTCTCCGCGCGTAGCTCCAACTGGTCCGTATCCTCAATGAAGGGACAGCGCGTGCCGGCACTAGGCCGCAACTGCGGCCAGTCGCCCTCTTCCCGGTCGGCCACCTTGAGGTATTCGCGGACCATGATCGGCTTCTGCTTTTCCTCGATGTCGTAGACATAAATATACGGGCCCTTGAAATAAATCAACTCGCGTGTCGCCACGGTCGGGTCACGATCGGACGGTCCGGTGTGCCTCTCCTTGTCCAGCATCTGCAACAAGGCCTGGTCACCAGTAAGTCGAGAGTTGCCCTGCTGGCTGACAGTCGCACTCGTGGTGCTGCCATTCCGCATCCGCTGGCCGAGCTCGGCGCTGCGGTACGGATCCGGCTCCAGCAACATGTCTAGCACCTTTTGAAGCTTCTCCAACGACCAAATCTTCTTGCCCATCTCGCGGGCACGCTGTAGAATGTCTGTGCTCCGTGTCGGCTTCGGCTTGCGAATCGCCTCTTCGGCGGCGCCAAAGGGCGGCATCCGGCGACCCGGGGCGGTGTCGAACAACTTTCTTTTGACGGGGAGAGAGGTTGTCGAGATGCCCAGCTCGTTGACGTGGGTTCGACTCAAAAGAGAGGGGTTGATCGTCTGCATCTGCTCGTGGCTGGCTTCAGGCGCCCTGTCGGCATCGACATCTTTCGCGTCGAGGGCGTCTTGCATGCGGCGCTTGGTGACAATCTTGTCGTCTGTGGGAATAGAACGCGTCGTGACGACATGGGTGATATCAATGGAAAAGAATTTGTCCTCTCTCTGTAGATTGAAACCTGCGTCAGTAAACGAATAAACAAAGCGAGCTTTGTCCACAAATAGTAAGAGTATGCCATCCAACTCACGGCTCCTAGATACGAGACCTGCTTGGACAAACGAGCACTCTGGTCCTCTGGCAGGTTATCAAAATAGAAGACGAGCTTGGGAAAACGCAACCGCTGGCTCTGCTGCCACCGCCGCACTTCCTCGGCCTCCTTCTCCGAGACCTGGACGTGATGGTGATGCTGGTGCTGGTGCTGGGCGTGGTGGGACGGCTGCGCCGGCTGTTGGAGGTGCGACATGCCACGCTCCGTCTGGAAAGAACGGGATGTCGACGCGCGTTGAACCTGCGGCACACGTCGCGATGTCGATGTCGACGCGGAAGCCATGGAAGGATGAACAGTCTCGGCCTTTTCCAGCATTTGCTTCTTGGCCGGGGGTGCTACTCCGTAGTTTTCTTCCCGCTGCACGCTCGCGTGTGACCGCCGGTGCTTCGCAAACGCGGCGGCCGCGGCAGAGGCGTTCAGGCCATTGCCGGACCCGGCCCGCAAGGGCGAGTTAGCCGCATTGGGGTTTGCGGAGAGCGGCACCCTTCTGGACTGCATGGACGACGACATGGCGGCAGAGAAGGGGACGGGGGTGGGTGATAGAGATGCTGCTGCCATAGATAAGATGAGAACAGGTCAACTCAAGCCGAGGAGCCAAGCATGCTAAAAGAGGCAAACGAAAGCGGACGTCGACGCGGTGCGGAGGGCGACTCGACACGCTTCTCTCGGCGGCGAGGAGGAGACGAAGAGAGAGAGGGAGAAAGAAGATATTCGGCGTGGACAAAGACGAGTGACGCGAGGAAGAGCAGAAACAGAAAAGGAAGAAGAAAAATAAGAGCGAGCAAAAGGTAGGGAAAGAGACAAGGCACAACACGTAGGAAAACAAAGCCTAAACACGCTGTGGCATTGGCATGGGAGTGTCGAGGACAAGGAAGAATGACAGGACAGCCTCGGTGGAGAGGATAAACACGCGAAGCTGGTCCAATTGCGCTCGTGTCTGAGGGCGAGCCTAGAGAACACAAGAGGGAGATAATGAGAGAAGAGGATATAAATGTCGTCCGAACAAAAACAGATCCAAAAGTAAAAGTGCACGAGGTCCAAGGGAAGGCACGAACAACCAGGAAGGAGGGGAAGCAAGCAATGTGAGGAAGGAGGTGAGGAGGCGTAAGGTGCGGTTGCAAAGCCGGTCAGGGAAGGAGCAAAACAGACCGAGTCGTGCGTGGTTGTGTGGTGGTGGTGTGGTGTCAGTCGTGCCTGCTGGGCGTGAACGGTAGTGGTGTGGTTCCTGCCAAACAAGCTCACCCAGGACCGCCGCGCCGTGCACATCTGGAAAGCGCGCCTCGGGGCAAGGGCGATTGGCGTTTCCTAGGCGGCGCCCGGATTGGTCCGCCGTCAACAATAATATTGCCCGCTAAGGGAAAGGTTTGGCGTGCACGGGCCAGGAACGCGGGCGGGCCAGTTGCAGCACAGCAACCAGGAAAATCGCTGCTGCAGCAGGGCCCGCCAAGCTTTTAAAATAAAATAGCAGAAAAAATGCGAAAAATAACAGAGCCCCACGCTGTTCCTCAGGCGTGTTCCTCCCCGAAACGGCAACCCTACAGAAGGCTTCTAGAAAGGGAAAGGCGCCTGGTCCAACACACTGCTGCCGGGGAAGAGCGACTTAGCGTTTCTCATGACGACACTCAAAGGAGAGCCACCACAAACGACCGTGGAACGCTGTCAAGGGCAATCCCACCCCTCCTATCGCGGTCAATTGACCAGGACAAGATCGCCCTCGCACAATGAAATCTCGGCAAACACATACGGTCTGCCTTGAGCAGGCCGGCCGGCTTATGACGGCCGCTTTCCGCCCCGCGGTGCAACGGCCTCAGTTACTACGACGAGCGGCACGGCCACTCTCAGTACCGTCGCCAATACAGTCAAGGCCTCGTGCTGGTCGGCGAGGCTATGCTTCGGTCCCGGCTGCTGACCTGCTCTTCGGCCAGCCCGTGCATGAGACGCATCCGCACATCCTCAAGGCAGGAGAACGTATGTCGACATCCGCCTCTTCCTTTGCTGTCCACCGTCCTTGCTGGCCAAGGTGCTAACACCCACAGTCACGCCCGGAATCACAGCCCAAGAGTACTACGACCGGCGCTGTGCGCTCGCCGCCGCCCTCCCTCCCGACTCCGCCGCCGTCCTTCGTGCCTCCGACGTCAAGTACCGCTCCGGCGCCGTTTTCTTCCCTTCCGCCAAGAATCCGACTTCTTCTACCTGACGGGCTTCAACGAGCCGGAGGCCGTGGCCGTCCTCCGCAAGACGGGGCCCGACCCGGGCGACTGCGTCTTCGCGCTCCTCGTGCGGCCCAAAGACCCGCGCGCCGAGCAGTGGAGCGGCCCTTGGAGCGGCGTCGACGCGGCCCGCGACGTGTTCAATGCCGACGAGGCTGGCGACATTGCCTCGATTGGGTCACTGCTGCCGTCGTTGCTACGGGGTGTCCGCACAGTATACACAAATTCCGAGGTGGACGTGCCGCCGCCGCCGCCGCCGCCGTCGTCCGCGCTCGCCGCCGCCCGGTCCATCAAGGCGCTCCTCGACGAGGCGGGCGTCGCGCGCGTGCATCCCCTGGCGCCCGTCGTCGCCCAGCAGCGCTCCATCAAGAGCACGGCCGAGATTGCCAACATGCGCCAGGCCGGCCGGCTGTCGGGTCGCGCCCTGACGAACGCCATGCGGCGACCGTGGACGCGCGAAAAGGACCTGGCCGCGTTCTTGGACTACGCGTTCCACCAGGACGGCGGCGACGGCATCGCCTACGTGCCCGTTGTGGCCGGTGGGCCCCGCGGCCGGCTGGTGCACTACGTTCTCAACAACGCGGCGCTGAACGCGGACGAGATGGTGCTGGTCGATGCCGGTGGCGAGTACGGCACGTACATTACCGACATTACGCGCACATGGCCCATCGGTGGGCGGTTTTCGGCGGCGCAGCGCGACCTGTACGAGGCCGTGCTGCGCGTGCAGCGGTCCTCCGTGTCGCTGTGCCGTGCGGCGGGGGGCTTGTCGCTGGACCAGATCCACCGCATCACGAGCGACGGCTTGCGGAAGGAGCTGACGAAGCTCGGCTTCTCCTTCGGGTACAGTTTTTCCGGCAGCTCGGACGGACTGTCGGAGCTCTTCCCGCACCACGTTGGCCACTACGTCGGTCTCGACGTGCACGACACGCCGAGCGTCCCGCGGCACATCGCCCTTCAGGTGGGCCACTGTGTCACCATCGAGCCGGGCATTTACGTGCCGGATGACGCGCGGTGGCCGGATCATTTCCGTGGTATGGCTATACGTATTGAGGACAGCATCTGCGTCGGTGATGAGAACCCGCACATCCTCACCACAGAGGCCGTCAAGGAAGTCGTGGACATTGAGGCATTACGAGAGGTGTAGAAAACAATGTAAAGTATATTCGAAATTATATGCTTGCTTCGACGCAAAGTTAAATGCGACGTGGTTATGTTGATGAATTTATGTGTACATTTTGTAACGTTTTATTATATACATATTGACCTGGTAAACGAACACAATAACAATTCTTAAACTCCTTAAATAAATTCAATTTAAGCGACATCTCGGCCTTTTTCTTTATTTCTTTAGACTTCTTCTCAGAGAGAGTATAATTTTATCATTAATTGACATGACTTCTAGAGATATGCCTAAAATCACATTGTGGCCTCCTATCACGCTTCATTTTCTCCAAAAACTTATCCATATGGCACTGAAAAATGTCCGTTCCGTTTATATAATTTCCAGAGTATACCAGGCATACAAAACACGGCCCGAGAGGTCAACATATCGCGCCATGAAATATCCTTTAATACCTTTTCATTGAAGATCGTAAAATAATAAAGTCGTGTGTACAATTTCGTACAGCCCCAAAACCACATTTGCGTTCGAGATTAAAATAAAAATAAAAATAAAAATAAAGGCTTATTATGTGATATTCGTAAAAAGGGGGGACGAAACGAAAGAAACTCTTGGCAAGGACAAGGCGCAGTATACGTGAGTGAATGACCAAAAAAAGGTCAGCTGGGAGGGCCAGACGAAGATCAACAGAAAGCTCTGGGGTCGAAGAGTGTCCTGCTGTAGTTGGGCATTGGAAATGTGGGACGGGCGGTGGCGTTGAGGAGTTGCTCGAATGCTCGCAGTCGTCGGGATAGCTCTTGGTGCTGCTGCATGATGGCCTTGTTCTGTTTTTCTAGATAGTGGATGTAGTCGGTAGCCTTTGTCAAGACCGTGCCCTGAAATTTCGTTAGCATGGCCTACGTACAAAAACAAGGCAAAAAGCGAAAAATGGGTCACCGAGACGGACGGCGAAAACTCACTTTTGATACCTTGGGAGCACGTCCCTGCTGGTTGGAGCTCTCGCCCTCGCCATCATCAACGCTATTCTCTGGGATCGCGCGCAGTGTGGGAACGGAATCGCGGAGTTCTGCGATGCGATCTTTTATATTTGTACGGTATTTGCGCTCGATATCATTGTGGGCGGCCCTATCAGCAGATTTGGGCTTCTCTTTGCCCTTGTCGGTCTTGGTTTGTTTTGACGGCTGGGGGGTAGAGGACGCTTGTGGTTTTGTTGCTGGGGAACTCGAGGAAGGCGCCATCATGGCGCTCATCATATCGTTGTTTGCCATTTGGCCCAATGGTGCCGTGCCCAGCCCTGGCCCAAACATGGAGAATGTGTTGTAATTGTCTCCCATGGTATTGTTGCCTAGCCCGCCACCCATTGGAGCCGCCGTGTTCATCGCAATTGCAATCAGGCGGCGTTGTTCCGTCTCGCTTAGTGTCGGAGTCTGGAGGCCCAACATCGGATCGAGCCGCAAACCCATCTGCGGCCGCTCCCAGCTTAGGGGTGTCGAGTACAGCCCTTCTCGTTGCGGAACCTCGGCTGGTGGCATCGTGTCGATTTTCGAGAGCTGGTCGGTGAGATTGATGGATGCGTACGAGAAAGCTTCATCGCCCTCTTCTGAAAGAGTCTTTTCCAACGCCGTGTCGTCAAGTGTCACCCCATCAGGCTTCTGTTGTCCAGGTGAGAGCGTTTGAGTTGTCATCTCTGCTGATCTACACGCGTCATATCGAGTGCAGTGTCAGTAAATGTCGATTCCATGTCGCTCAAAGTAGCCTCGTGAATAAAACGATGATAACTTACAGCTGAGGTGTTGGGGCACTTTCTTGAGAGCCAGAGACTGTCTTGGGGTCTGCTGTTACGGACGTCTCTTGGCCCTGATTCTCTTTCGTTTTCTGCTCTTGTTCCTCCTTCGCCTTTTGCTGCTGCCGACGTAGCTGCTGTACATGTTGCAATTTTAGCTGTTGTAGCTGTTGTTGTTGTAGTTGCTGGAGTTGTTGTTGCTGCAGCAATATCTGTTGCTGCTGCTGCTGCTGCTGCTGTTGTTTTTGCATTTGCTGCTGCTGCTGATCCTGATCAAACTGCATCCAATAGTCCACCGAGTCAAAGGAAGTGGAGTCTGTATTTAAACGCGACCGTTTTTTGTCATGTCCCTCTCTTGACCGTCGAGTTTTTGGGGAGATGATGGAGCGAGGGTTTTGACCAAACATAGGTGAGGAGGACATGATTGTGCTGTAGGGATCCAGGCTGGATGCGCCCGTAGATGGTGCTATGGACTCGAGAGTCAGATCCGGTGTCCCGGATGATGTGTCTTTCGCATGAGTAAAGCCGACAGCGGCCAGATTTTGCTCATCCCACATTGAGGATGAGGGGAGTTGTGAGCTGAGTCCTGGCGATTCGCTGGACTGGTCAACTGGATTGAGTGTCTGTGCTACATGTTAGTGATTGAACGGTACTGCCACTTGATAAGTTTCGGTCGTATTACCTGGTTGTTTGGTACTGCAAAATAGCCAATATTTCTGACCAAGTTCTGATCCATGTCGCCTCGTTTGGCTATGCACCCCGAGAGGCAACAATGGCAATGGTGCTACTCAATGCCTTGTCGCTCATGGGGGTTGTAACGACACGCGTGATTTCGAGAGTCCGCCTCTGATTTGAGATGAAGTCTCGCGTTCGATGGGTTTGGTGGTATAAAGATCGTGAGGGCGTTGTCTGATACAGCGCGTATAGGCCTTTGAGAGAAAGAATCACAACGCCAGCTAGACGCGAGAGCTGGTAGCTTCGATCGTGAGATGTAAGACGATGTTTGTGATTCCTTTGATCGTGGATGTTTTTGTCCCTTGATGTGGAACTAGCGGGCCGTTGCTATCGTGAAGATTGTTTGTTGTTGAATTGAAGCCCGAGCGGTGAGAAGACAAGAGACCTGCGTATACATATATGTATATATATATATATATATATATATATATATTTGAATAAAGGGTAAGAGAGGCTCTGAGAAAATGTTTGAGAGGTATGGTTATGGTGTACCACGCGGAGGCTGGTGATCAGGAAGGATTGCCAAAGTTTCTCAACGGTTTTTTGATCGGTGCTGAGTATCGATCGAGATCAAAGAAGGGACAGGAAGGTTGGGAGATTCTCCAATGTTATAAGGGTTCTATACAGAAATGAGGACAGGGGAGGCAGGACAAGAGCCAGACGTGTGGATGGCTTGCAGAAGTCTCGTGAGGACTCGGCAAATGAGTTGAGTACCGAAAATTAAGCCTCACGACCTGCCAAGATGAGGGAAAAGACGAGAGGGAAGACACAGACGTAGAAACTACCCGCCGCAGAACGGGACGAGATTGAAAGGGAGGTGAGACAAAAGAGAAAGAAGGGATTCAAGAGAGAAAACGAGAAAGAGTTTAATGGGAGGGTGAAAAATAGACGGCCAAAAGGTACACTAAGGTACTTTGAGAAGCCTCAGGTTAGAATGTCTGAAAACAGAAGACACGGAAGCCCACAAAACGCGGCAGGCACTCCGACGGAAGCTCCGTTGCTGGCGATTCGAATTGAAAGAGGAAAAACTGGAAAAAGGCATGGGCGGCCGATTCGACCAGTCGAGGAGACGAGCAGAGATCGATTTGGACAATACGGGAGTGTCCGAGTTAGAGAGCCACGCGGGGAGTGGAACGGGGGGGATAAGGTGGCGGCCGTTGATGATCGTTGATATTAATTCTCGGGGCAGAAATGTTTCGCGGGAGTCGTCAAAGTAACAGGAGCTTAAGACGATACGTCCAGGCGGCCAGACGGGAGGATTGTCACTACTATTGCGAACGTGGCGGAAAGGGAAATCTAGACGGTGGAAACGGCGACAAAAGTGGAAGAGGAGAGGCAGGGTGACATGACGGATGCTGCTATTGGGGGGAGTGGCAGCAGAGGGATGTCGTTGCTGAGGCTGTGAGATACTTCGGCTGGAGTCAGACAGGTCGGTGGAATCGAAAGTGAAGGACGAACGTGAGCGCGTTTGAAGAGCTACAGGGTAAAGCGAAAACGAAACATGGAAGATGAGGAGAATTTGGGCCAAACAAAGAGACGAGAAAGAGCTACAAAGAGACGTGGACGGAGTAATTACACAGTACGACGTATTTGCTGGAAGATAGGAAAGTACGCAAGAAAGGGAGTGTTGGGGGAAGGAGCGATTGCACGCATCCGCTAAAAAGCTACAGCTCGCGTCACGAGAACATGGTAACGGAAAGAGCAACCGTTCCCAAGTTATTGGGACAAGGAAGGAATGGCGAGACCAGAGAAGGGGCAATCTGCTGCGCTGTTCTGTACAGGATGCACGGCAAAGCCCACGACGAAATGGAGGGATAAAAAGGGCAAAAAAAATCAATCGACAGAAAGACAAAAAGATGGCCTGACTCGGTACCCGAGCCCGGGGAAGACAGGCGCAGGTGTGGTTGCGCCGCTGTAGTAGGACGCAAAATCAGGCCACTCGAACAGGAAAATCGTACAATAAGCCACCGCCGGAAGGCGCCAACGGCGATAGTGCGGGTGGCAGTCTTGGGACGGCCAGGGCGAGCGGTACTTCAATGTGTACTACAAGACCGTGGTGAGGCGCGGTACCGCATCTTGCGTGGTCGCAGCGAATTGGGCTTGGGCGGCACGAAACGGAGAGCTGAGAACGAGAAGGAACGATGGACACTTGCGAAGGAAGCTGCAACCCGGCTCTGCCAACTGGCCCTTCCCTTTCCGTTACGGTGTAGCTCTTTGCGTCGTATATTTTATGTCATTTCTTCTTCTTCTCTCTGCACCTTCTTTGTGCCGTTCGTTTAAAGGAGGTTGCATGGCTTCGTTTCGGGGATGCGCCGCAAGAAGTATTGGTTTCGGCAAAGAAACTGCTCAGTTCGGCGTCAGGGCGTGTGTGTCTCCAATAGTCAGCATTTTTGTGGCAAAAAGCAAGGGAGCGCTCCACTGATGATTTTCGGTAAGGCAAGCGCGACTAGACGTCGTGCGGTGTAGCGGCTCCGCCCGGCAAGGGCTATATAAGTACATCGTAGTGAAGGACTGGAGAATGTAATGAATGGATGCCGGCCGGGATTGTGACGAACCCAATGTAAACAAGTACCTGCCGGCCGTTGCAGCCTGCCACCTGCCAAGGCGGTCGCTAATCATTGTTATTTTGTCGTATGGATCGCAAAAGACATGCAGGAACATGAACTCTGTAAACATGGCGTCCAGACCAGCACAGAAGGCGCAGAGCAGCCTCGGTTCTAATACTGGGTCTGGCCAAGGCCTAGACCCGTCGTCTCCTGTCGGCAGCCCGTCCTCGCGGAGAACATGCATACATCGCAGCCCAATCGTCAAGAGTGAAGCGAATTGCATCTAGATGGGGCTTTGCATAAAAAGTGGACACTTCCAGCCTGGACCAATCAAGAGCCGTTTATCCACGGCATCTGTTCGGCAGCACCTTCCCAAAGGACAACCACCGTTGATTCCCAGACGCATGCAGCACGTGCTGGGACAGACAAAGTACGACGTACGATGAACAACGACGTGAACGGTTCAGCCTTTTGTCGAGATCGGCAACACGAGGCTGTCGATTGCTTTCGTACGCCGCTATCCGTGTCACGAAGCTCCTCACCAATGCAAACACGTTTGGGGATGCAGGAATGCTGCGTCCATAACCGCCGAGACGGGCGTGACGTGCCTCGTCCTGGTTCTGGTTTCGCATTGCCCTGCATATCTCACTCGAAAGCCAAGTTGCGGAGTGCGAAAGGCATCGTCCGAGGTGGACAGCCATCCGGAGTCACAACGGCTTCCTGTCCCCGGACTGTGTACAGACAGTGTATACAACTTGCCTCACACTGTATTACATAGTCCGCTTATGGGAGGCACGAAAAAAGCGGGTCTTGTCGCTGTCCGAAACGGGGCTGCCGGGGTGCTGTGTTTTCGAACAGCATAACTCCTTTGACAAGCTGCCGTGGCTACCTCTTCGCAAACACCGCCCGGAGTACAGAGTATACCACGTCGCAGTCATGGAGTTTGTGCGCCGCAACTGGAAGATCCAGTACCCGCCGGAGCCGCCCAAGACCCCGGACGCGCTCCGCTTCGGCGTTCTTGGCGCCGCTAACATCGTGTAAGTTAGGCGGTGAAGCGCTTCCGTGGTATATCGATCCGGCGTTGTGTCGCAATGGGGGCTGCGTCGTGCTTGCGGAGCGTCATCGCACCGAGCGAGCAGCTTGCTGACTCCCTGTTTGGGCACGCAGGCCTATAGCGCTGATCACGCCCGCCAAGTCACACGCCGAAGTGATTGTTCAGGCTGTTGCTGCGCGCGACAAGGCCAAGGCGACGGCCTTTGCGAAAGCAAACGGCATTCCCCAGGTGCTGGACAGCTACGATGGTGAGCTCGGCCGGCTGTTTTTGCTCTGCATTTGCATTTGCATTTGCATTTGTTTTTGTGTTTGTTGCGCTCCATGGTGGCGCCCACAACCCACTGACACGGTCCAGCCATTGTCAACGACCCGACCATTGACGCCGTCTACATCCCTCTGCCCAATGGATTGCACTACGAATGGACTCTCAAGGCACTGGCCAAGGGCAAGCACGTCCTGCTGGAGAAGCCGTCCGTCTCCAACGCCGGCGAGGCCGAGCGGCTCTTCACGTCGCCGCTTCTGACGAAGCCCGTCGCCGCCGAGGTCAACGCCAGCGCCCGCGGCCGACCGCCCGTCTTGCTCGAAGCGTTCCACTACCGCTTCCAGCCGGCCTGGCAGTCCTTTTTGTCGCTGGTCGACCGCCCCAACCTGGCCACGGTGCACTGCGAGGCCATCATTCCTTCGTTCCTCTTTAGCAAGGACGACATCCGCTTCCGCTATGAGCTCGCCGGCGGTGAGATGATGGACCTCGGCACGTACACCTTCTCGACGCTGCGCCAGGTGTTTGCGGCTGAGCCCGAGGCGTGCCTCGACTGCAAGGTCACCAAGTGCGACCCGCCCTTTGAACTCTGTGACTACGCGTCCGAGGCCACCTTCCAGTTCCCCGGCGGACGCACCGGCACGGTGAAGAGCACGCTGCGTGGCGGCTACTTCGTACTGGGGGCCCCCTGGATCCGCGTGGCGCACAAGCCCGTGCCGGCGCCGCTGGCGGCGGGCGAGAAGGCGTCGGCGATCCCAGAGGGCCACGAACGCGTGGTGACGCGGACGCTGACGCTGAACAACTTTCTGCGGAGCAACGTGTGGCACCGGCTGGACGTGGAGGACGAGTTTGTCGTGCGGCGCATCGATGACCCGAGCGTCGTGGCCAAGCGCTGGACGGTCAAGGCGGCCAAGAAGATCTACACCTTCAAGGACGCGGGCATCGACCAGCCGAGCGAGCCGTTTTGGTTGTCGTACCGGCACCAGCTGGAGCAGTTTGTCGACCGCATCCGTGGGCGCGAGGGCTCCGGTGTGTGGGTGGAACACGAGGACAGCATTGCGCAGGCACGCATGATTGACATGGCGTACAAGAAGACGGACCTGCCGCTGCGACCCAGCAGCAAGTACCAGCCGGAGTAGGCTCATGAAGGGACATGACCCTTGTCCACGTTTTGTCCATATCTTTCGCTTTTGTATATCCAGTATCGCTCTTAGCGATATGTTCAGATTGGTTTACGTTTTGTCATTTCCTAGTTTCAAGTCTGAGTTTGGTCTCGTAATGAACAGTGTTTATGTTGCTTGTAGATTTCTTTGTCATTACTAGACGTAGCAGTGTTGCTTGAAGCTACATGAACAACGGGACAAAGCAGTCCACGACACAACAAAGAATGCACGTCTACACGTTGACAATGACTTTTCATTGTCCACCAGTACAACGAAATATAGCTTTATAGCTGAAGCTGGCCAGATGAGTCTTATTGGTTACTCCTAAAGTAATGATATATATATCTGTATATACGCAGCCTCCGTGTTTTCCATCTGTTAGTATCACTCTAACAGCAACTTTCCGCCAACAATCATCTACTCTCTTCCTCCAACACTCTACCTGCTTTTTCTGAACAATACGGTACGTTCCCACTTCCTAAAAACCTTCAAGGCACCAAAATGGCTAACTTTGTCGAAACCCGGCGCCTGGAGAGCCTGGACAAGGATCGTCGGATCTTCCAGTGGCTGAAGGAGATGCCAGACCTGGAGAAGCTCGACCCGTACGTCCTAGAGCCGTGGCAGGAACTCTCCATGGAGAAGCCGCACGATTTTTCCCGCAAGCCGGAGCTGATAGACAACATGACGGGAGCGGGGCGGAAGCGGAAATGGGTTGGCACTCATGCCGAGAAGCGCAAGTAAGCTGCCACAGCACCGCATCATCTGCTCTAAAAACCGAGTCGATTTTTTCGTTGGTAACTCGCATCTACGTAAATTCAATCACCTCTACTAAAAATACTCTCCTAATTCGCATACTGTGACCTCACGTTTAGTCTACTCATTTTTCATTACTATCAAACTCATCCTGTTTGGTGAATTCTATCGTATCGCGAAAACAAGGTACGATGTGATATCTTAACGCCTTAGCAAAGGTCTCGCCCGTAGACTTGGCGGACCGCACAAAAGACAGGAACCAGCCGCGCGGAGATAAAACAGAATTCCAAGTCCCTCACCCTCCTTTTATTTTCTTGTCTCTCGCGCTTCTTTCTTACTCCATCCCCATGTCCTCGTCCTCCATCATGCCGTCGTCGGCAAACACGTCGTCCATCGTGCCGCCCTCCACGCCGTCGCCGCCCACGTCCTCTGCGGCACCGTCCGTCATCGTCACGTCGCCATCGCCCTCCTTGCCCGTTTTGGACGATCCCAGCGCCTCCGGCCGCAGATCCTCGTCGTCGTCGTCGTCATCGTCGCCCGCCGCCGCACCTGGTGCCCACGAGTCCCGCAGACCCCAGCTCACGCCCGACAGCACGAACCGCTCGCTCGGCAGCCGCGCGCCCCACTCGACGGCGCCCACGCGCGGGAGCGCCACCTTGTTGCGCTCGCGCGCCAGCTCGAGCAGCCACTCCTTGCTGGCGCCGCCACCCGCCGACGCGCCACCGGCACCGCCGCGGAACTGGAACGCGAGGCGGCTGGCGATGGCGAGCTGGACGGCATTGGCGCTGACGGAGGCGTCACCGCCGGCGGGGGCCATGGCGGCCGCACCGCTGGCGGCGCTGGGTTTGGATCCCGCGTGGGAGGTGTAGGGATCGGCGCTGAGGTGGATGGCGTCCGACAAGACAGACGAGGTGTGGCGGTAGGCAAAGTCGAGGAGGAGCTGGGGCACGCGGGCCTCGTAGGCGGTGACACCCTGGGCGGTCAAAAGCAGCTCCATGGTGCGAGAATCGCGGGGCTTTGGTGCGGGTTGTGACGTTTGTGGTTGGGATTGTGAAGAGGAAGCGGCAGCATTCGGCGCTGCCGTGGCGGGGCCTTGTGTTGGCTGTTGCGACCCGGTCTGGGTGGATGGCTGTTGTGACGTGGCAGAAGCCGTCTGTGTGTTCTGGTTGTCTTGTGCACCGGCGCCGTTTGTGGAGACCGTTGGCGCGACGCCGTTTGTCTGGACGGACGCCATTGTATTGTGTATGTGAAGGGCGGGGAGCGAGGAAGCGAGAGACTGAGAAATCGTTGAGGTTGCAGCGCTGTGCTAGGAAAGCTTGTCAAGTAGGGCGTCGGTCAGGCCACTGTCGCAGCGGGCAAAACTTGCCAACCCAGTGTAAAGGTACCTGGCAGCTGGCCTTAACGGGAAGTCCGTAGTCCGGCACCGGGTGTTGGATACTGGGGTGCTTTGCAGGTGTGCTCGTGACAGTTGAATTGAAGTTGTGTACGCAGAAGGCTACAGAGTTGTCAGGCGTCGTCGGGGGACCGCAATGAAAAGAAACTGTGCCGTACGTGAAGCGTACCGATTTCCGCAAAGGCGATGGACACTGCGAAATATGTTCTTTCGGTTGCCGGCTGGTGAGGTTGTCGTGGTCGCATCATTGAATTGGAGGCAGGTCGCGCGGCGCGCAGATGTCGTATCGCCCAGAAGCTATTGGGAAAATCACGTGATGGCTTACATAACTTCGTCACTTACATCGAGAACAGCAGGGCATCGACCAGTACGGCATGTCTACAAGCTGTCCTTTGATGGTAAACGCACAAAAATTATTAAATTGAAATCTTGAAAGTCACAGAGGAAGACGATAAAATAAAATTGTGGTGAGAAAATTGATTTGTTTGTAGTCTGTTTTTATTTTGTATGTCTTTCCCAGCGCCCGAAATGCCCATGAAGAAGAAAGTACATGCCCAGTGATGAAAATGATAAAATCCCAGAAGAAATCCCAGCCCAGTGTGCCCAGTGAAAATTCCCATCTCCCCTCTCCATTGTCTGTGGTGTGAAGCCGAAAAGTGGAAGTTGTTTGAGGTATTCTGCTTGTTGCTTTGCTCGCGCTGTATGTCAAATGAGGTGTTGTTTGTTGGGTGTCGAAGCTGCTCGGGTTTTTGTTTGATGTGTTTGTTTGTGTCGTAGTTTTGTGTTTGTTTTTTTGTGGGTTTTTTGGCTTTTTTTGGTGTGGTGTTTTTGTCGAGGCAGCAGGTCGAAAAGTGTTGGACAGATGTGTCTGTGGAAGAAGCAGCAATACGAGTCTGTAGAAAGCTGAACCAGTTAGAGGAAATGTTTTTCAAACTGAAGAGAGAGAAGAGATGCGAACTTACTTTGCAGTTGAAGACGGCTCAAGACAAGACAGGAGAGGAAGAGACAGGTTGGAAATCGAAAACGTTGAAAAGGCAGCGAAAGTCGAGAGTCGGAAGTCGGAAGAAGTGGAAGGATCGAGGCGTAGACTGCTGCGCCTGATGGGATCACTAGATCCTGATCTGCGAAGCTCAAAGACCTTGCTTTGGCTGCTTCGTTCACTCCAAACAACTTGTTTGAAGGACGACGGTGCTTGAAGAATAAGAAGAGGATACATGAAGTAGAAGTGATACAAGAAGGAGTCGGGTTGGTCAAGGATAAGGAGGCAGCGCCAGATGTAGCCCATGAGTAGTAGAGAAGAAGACAGACAGGAGAAGAAGGGAAGGCAGAAGGAGAGAGACAGGAGTATAAAGTTGACAAGACTTGAGACTTGGTACAGGATTTGATAGGCGCTGCCTTTTGGTGGGGGGGGGGGGGGGGGGGTTGTCGAGAGTGTGCGCAGCGCGCAAGTGTGGTGAAGTGGTGACCTGGAAAAAGAAATGTTAGGAATGGAACAAGAGAAGATGTGATTGAATGTTAGTGTAGTGGACTTGCCTTGGTCAAGTGTTCGTGTGTGTTGATGCCTTGTGCATTCTTCTTGGGTATGGGATGGAGCGTGACCATGTTCTTGATTGAGGTCTCTTGGATATAGACTGTTGATGCATTTTGTTGTAGGAGAAGTGGTTGCTGGATATGAGATGAAGAAGAGTCGATTGAAGTTGAGTAGAGGTAGAGATGAAGAGAGAAGAAGTATTGAGTAGAAGTATTGAGTAGAAGTAGAAGAAGAAGTAGAGGAGGAAGAGGCAAAGGCAAATGACTGCGAAGAGGCCAGAGAGAGATAGACTGTTGGCACAAATGTCTGTTGGAGAGAAGACTTGGTATGAAGAAGGAAGAGAGAAGAAGAAATTTCTCAAAGTGGGCGAAAAGGCCGCCTTTTATACCAGAATCTGGGTGGCCCAAAGTGGTCCATGCGAGCCTGCAAAAAAAATTCTGCCCATTTTTGCACACTTTCTGACAGCTTCCACCGCCTTCCTTTTGTTGTGCCGTGCGTGTGAAGGGTAGTTGGGTGTAGAAGGCAGGTGCGATCGTTGTGGCGTGCGGAAGGGAAGGAGCGATGGTGAGGTTGTTGATGTATGTCCCGATTAGGAAGTCACGATGTAGTAGTTCGTGGTGCACGGCGCCAAATTTTGGGTGCAAAAAGTGGCAGGGCAGAATCCCCGGGACGAAAAATTGCCGGTCCCACTTAAAATGACCAGCGGTGGACGTGAAAGACATTTGTCATGGAGCCATTCACGCAGAAGCGGCGGGAGAGCTCTCTGGTAGGTCGAGAACGATGAGTGAATGCTGAGAAATCCGTAACGCGCGACTTGAGGAGTGTGCTGCCTGTCATGGTAGTGCCGTGTTTGAAGTAGAAGCTGTGAATCCTTCAGTTGAGTTACAGAGTTTACTTTTTGCGGTAGACGGATATGTCGATGGCCCTTTGTGTGCGGCAAATTGGATCTAGAGTCTCGTTGACTCTGCTTTCGCGAACCAGGTGGACAAATTGGTGTGATGTTTCGAATTCGAGATATGCGTGCTGCTTAACTTGATGGGCATTGGAATTTACATAGGAGATCGAGACCTGCGAGATGGGATGTGAACTTGCCGTCCTTTCTACTTAGATGAATTGTTTACATGTTTTCTAAATAATTAAAAATCGACGCTTTTCAATGCAATGCCATAAATGGAGTCCTTGCCGTTTCAAGCTGCTCTAATCCAAAATGTGCTTCTGGTCCGCCCACGACGGCTCTACACCCCGACACACGCTCGCATAGTCCCAGATACGCTGATCGTCGACGCCCGCCGTCACAACCGATGGCGCCCCCCAGGGCGTCGTCCAGAACATGGTCCAGTTCACACCGCCCAGCTTCCACGTTCCCCGCGACCGCTCAAAGTACCAGCGGTTCACCGGGTTGTCCTTGCGGCTGCGCCAGCACACGCCCTCGGGGAAGCAGTCGCGCACCATGGCCGTAAAGACAATGTCGGCCACGCCGCCGGCGCCCTGGCTCTTTTTGAGCACTGCAAATTTGTCGAGGTACGGCACGAGGCGGCCGGTGCGGTAGGCCGTCTCTTCGTCGAGCCCGGCGGGGCGCTCCCACGTCAGGATGGCGCCGCCCTCGTACTCGCCGGCAATGATGACACCGGCCAAGGAGTTTTCGACCCTGCTCAGGTAGTCCTGGACGTCGAGCTTGCGGTTGAACGAGTCTTCGATGAGGTGGACGAGGCGGGGCAGGTCGATGCAGGTGTCGGTGAGGTGGAGGCGGGGCGCACCCGGCTGTGGCGGCGTCCAGGGCGCTTTGTACGGGTCTGGGTAGATGGTCAAGGGCATACCCCTCTTGAGGAGGGTTGTCTGCGACATGGGCGGCTCGTCGGTAGCCGAGGTGGTGATGGTGGTCGCGCTCCGCTTCGGCCGTGGCTTGATGCGGCCAATCGGCAGCGACGACGAGTAGACTGGCCGGTCGGTCAAGAGGTTGTGAATGAGCGGATTCTGGCTGCGGCGGGTGCCAACGCTGCCCACGTAGCCAAACACGTCGTCCGCGTCGTCGGCAGCGCTGCGCTCGTGCGAAACAAGGTTGGCCGCTTCGGCCGGCGTGGTCAGCAGCGCAGACGATGACGAGGGCAGCAGGGCCAGCGTGTTGCGCACAATGTCCAGGTTGGCCTTGTGGCCCTCGCTGACCACGTGGAGGGATTGTCCGTCTGCTACCTTGAGCATCGACTTGTCGGCCATGACATCGACCGCCTTCTTAGCCGACCGGTACTCTTCCTCGAGGTTGAGGAAGACGTGTGCACCGTTGGGCCGCAGTGCTGTCGGGGTTCCGCCAATGGGGTCGATCACGATGACGCGGTCGACCGATGCAATGGCGCCCGTTCGTCCACTCTGTTTTGTTGTTGCTTCTGAAGAATCAATGTCGGTCTGTTGCTGCATGCCGGCAAAGTACCGCGTCAAAGCCAGAACAATGTCGTCTGTGTTGACCAGCTTCGCTTCCGACTTGGTCGTCGAGAAGGCGTACGGCGGGATAACGACAATGTCGCCCTTTCGCAGGGGCCGTAAAAGATTCTCTTCGCCATCAATGTAAACCTGCCCGGGCGTGAAAGCCGATCCGCTGAGCCGAGCGTGCTGGTCGCGTTGGGCTGGTTTGCTGTCGCCGAGACCGACGGCCGAGTCGACGAGGGATGTGACGGGTTCGTTGTACTTGTCAATGGCCGCGGCAACACGCAGTGTTGTGTGGGTCACGTAGTCGAACCAGCCGGGTCCATCGCCGCTGGTCGGCTGTGTGCGGCCAACGACAATAACACTGACGAGACCCAGCGCACGCAGCTGAACAAACGTCTTGGCCAGTCCCTCGAGCGTCACGTCGTCGATGGTGTCGGCGTCTTGGAGCTTGACAATAGCGACGTGCGGCTGGTCGTCCATGGGCAGTTTCACTCTCTCGCTGCCGGGGCCCTGGACGAACTGCGGGCTCTGGCTGACGGCCCGGATGTTGTCGGCGGCGTAGTATGCGCCATCGGGTACCGGTGCCTGTGGGTTTGCTTGCGTTGGTACATCTTGCTTGGTTTTCTGGAATTCGCCGGCCGCGCTCTTAGGCGCACCCTTGGACGTGCCGTTGCCAAACGTCTGGAGGTATTTTTTCGTGTCACGTTTTGTCGGAGACGAGGAGAGGACAGAGACGAGGAAGTCCTAAACACCAGGAGACCAGCCCATGTCAGACATGGACCGTTTAGTGAGTCAGAAAGGGAAGAAGGGAAGGTACTTACCCTTTCTTGGGACTTCTTGTGCTTCTCATTGCGGGATATTGAGGTGTAAAGCGACGTCAGGTCGACTTTCTTCTCCGCAGACGAGGAAGAAGACGAGGACACGGACCCTGTGGTCGACTGCCGGCTGTTGTTTCCGGGCTGCTTAGGCGCCGAAGCAGCCGGCCCCGCGGCAGAGCCCTTCCACCGCGTCCATGTCTTTTTGGTACGAATCTGGTCGAGTTAGACACTGTCTGGCCAAGGCGCACAATCCCGGCCAATTGGCATCGGGGCCCAAGAGGACGTCGTACCGGGGCAAAAACGGCCTGTTTCCATACGGCAGCTCGCAAAACCATGGCGCCCTTGGCGAGTCTCATAAACGCATCGTATACGGGAGCACGATGGGAGAGCGAGAGTGTGGGAGTCGTGAGAAATAAGACCGCATATATATCAAGTGACGGGGAGATATTCTGAACGTGGATCGCTTTCAATTCCACGCCTGACGTTAAAAATGGCGGTAACCGGTGACTCAAAGCGCCTACTGGAAAGGGCGCACGATAAGATAAAGCCGCCCCTCACTGACGTCCATCGTGCAATACTCCAGAGGGGAAGGAGCTCTCCAACTCATGCCCGAGGGTATCTCCGTGCCTGCTCCAAATTGTGGGGAACCAGACAGGGCATCAGGACCCCGCCCATTTGCTGCGTCGGTCGTGCTTTCCTCAATTGAATTGAATGGAAGGCACTTGGTGATTGATATCTTTCCTAAAGTGTACACTACCTGTGCAGGTAGGAAAGAGCAATGCACGTCAAGCTCTACGATTATTACCGTAAAGGGGCATAGCCCAAGTCTTGTCAATTTCTAATCTATCTCTACCTCGAACTGGAGATGCCATCGTTATATATTTCGCAGCTTTACTTCGACATGCAGGAGTGCTACCTTGCTTATGACGGTTCTCTATTTTACGTCTTTGTTTCTGTCCCTCCGTCTCTTACCACTTTGGTTTGGTTAGCAACGCGGAAGGATAACATATTCTGCCGATCTTTACGTAAGTGACCAAGGAATTTGCATGAAAGAGAACCGGACATTTACGAAGCATACGAAGTATCGCGTTCGAGCCTGATACGGTGACGGTTCCTAGTTCTCCCGTCCACAAAGAACTTGGGAAGGGCGTGCTTTCTTACGCCTGCAACCGTCGTATAGCTATCTCGCTTCCTCTGCCAATCCTGTCGTTATTGACTGGGGGTATTGCCAGTGTCTCTCACGACCGGGGCCGGGCGGATGCCTCGGATCATGTAGGCGGACGAGTGCTCAAGGCCGGTAGACATCTGTACGATGTAATTCGTCATGTCTTTTCGCCGATCTGAGGATCAACTTCAAACGCACAGCAAATTGGAGCTACTGGTCGGCAAGCTCGAGTTGTGTAGTTCAAGTGCGATGCTACCCCGAATTTGGCGAGATGCCGAGTAGCCGCGAGGAGAGTCGTCACCGACCGGTTTCAACAATATTTAAGACATCGACTGGCGCCAACAACACACTTTAAAGAAAAGACCATACAGCATCAAAACAAACACGCAACGCAATACACTCGTACATCCTGGCTACAATGGCACCCTCGGTCTTTTTCGTCGGTCTTGGAAACATGGGCTCCGTAAGTAGTATTCGGCTCGCCTTTTGCAGATGCGTCGACCATCCGCTGTATCCACTAACACTGCCCAGGCCATGTGCAAGAACGTTGTGCAAAAGGCCAACCTCGATAAGCCCCTCGTCGTCTACAACCGGAGCAAAGACCGGTCGACGGCGCTGGTCGAGGAGCTCGCCGCGCCGGGCAAGGTGACCATTGCCGACAGCGTGGTCGCCGGCGCGAAAGAGGCGGACATTGTGTGGACGATGCTCTCCGCCGATGCCATCGTGGAGAGCGTCTTTGACGAGGTGCTGTCGTCCGACGCCAACCTCGAGGATAAGCTGTTCATCCAGAGCGCCACCATCCACCCGGACACCACCGAGCGCCTCGCCGCCAAGGTCGAGAAGCGCGGTGCTCTGTTCTTGGCCGCGCCCGTCTTTGGCGCCCCCGCCATGGCCGAATCGGGCGCTCTCGTCGGCGTGCTGTCCGGCGCAGCTGCGGCCGTCGACCGCGCCCAGTTTCTGTTCAAGGGCGTCACCTCGCGCCACGACATCCTGCTCAAGGACGCGCCCGTGTCGCACGCGGCACTCCTCAAAGTCATTGGCAACACGTTTATCCTCAACATGGTCGAGCAGCTGGCCGAGGGCCACGTGCTGGCCGAGAAGACGGGGCTGGGCACGGGCGCAATGCACCAGCTGATGCAGGCCATCTTCCCGGGCTCCTACGTGGCCTACTCGGAGCGCATGATGTCGGGGCAGTACTACACGATGGAGCGGCCGCTGTTTGCCGTCGACCTGGCGCGCAAGGACATTGGCTACGCGCTGAGGCTGGGCGAGAAGGTGGGCGTGACGCTGCAGAACGCGCGGACGGCCGACGCGCACCTGGTGGAGGTCAAGGCGCACGACGGCGAGACGGGCGACGTGGCGGGCATCTACGGCGCCGTGCGCCAGGAGTCTGGCCTGCCCTACGAGAACCTGAAGTAGAAGTGAAGGGTGTGTGCCGACAGGATGCGAAGAAGGGCACGAATGGGGCGCTTAGCAGATGTGACGATGAGCACTTGCAGAAAACAACCTGGAAGCGAAATTAAGTTTTATTTTCCCGGGAACTATAAAGTGTAGAAAGAAACAGATATGCACATCAGCAGTGCGGTTCTGTGCGGTCTTCGGCGTACGAAATATTTCCTTGGGGTTTGATCGAGATTCACATGGGAAAAGGAAAAAAGCCGCGATGGTCGTCCCCACTCAGCACAGAGTCTTACCTGTTGCTCTTGCCTGCAGTCGTCGGCGTAGATCGCGTCCCAATGCGGGTGCTGCTCAGGGCCAAACCAGTGCGGGTCGCACCTGCGCCCACTAACACACAAGGATAAGGCCAAGCTTTTGCGCCTGCCTTTGCAGTTTCTTGTTGCACGAGGGAAGGAGCTACACAGATTCTGGCCAGGCCACACCAAGCAGGATTCGCCTCTTTTGCTGTCGTTTTTTATCTCAAACTTTTCCCTCTGATCTACGGCTCCTCGATCTGCTTCGCCAACTATGACGCAGCCTAATTGACTCGTGTATCCGCGCTATTGTTTCTCCCTTGCCTCGGCGCGTCGCGGTTCGGGGTCTGGATATAGATAGCACCACGGCATTGGCAGCGTAAGACTTACGCAGAGCACCCAACAGCTGCAAGCTGAAGGCCTCAACGACCTCGACCACCTCCGCCACCATGTCGTCACGACGACAGGCGCTCCGGCACAGCTGCACGGCCGCTCGGGCGCACGGCGGTGCAAGATCGCCTCGGCCACGGGCAGCGATGGCTGCGCACCGCCTCCCAATTCACGCCCGTCGCTTTGCATCGTCTCTCGGCGGGCCGTCAAAGACAAGCAGCGCAGTCAGAACAACAGCCACCACTGCCGCCTCACTGCTGGCCATTGGTAGTCTCCTCGTCTTCTCTCTCGCACCGCGCGACCAGCACATGCGCCTTGACGCTGCTCCGGCCCTAGAACGTCGGCGAACGACGAAAGAGACACAGCCGTCGTGGGCGCAAAACGGGAAGGATGACGACGACGCGAGTCTTCTTCCGGCCGAGAGCGAGAGCGACATGCAAAAGGACAAGGAGGGCAGCACCATATCTGCCGTTGGCACGTGGTTCCGTGACGTCGCCAATGTCGACTGGAGCGCCATCCCCGACCGCATCACAGGCTTCATCCTGCCCGAGTGGTCCAAGATGGTCCCTGGCTTCGTGCGCAAGCTGCAGCGCGAACTCGACGCCGTGCCTGGATCCCTGTCCGACGAGATTTGGCGCGAGGCCCGTGACCCGACCGTCCACCCCGAAGTCCAGTTCGGCGCCCGCGTGCGCGTGGCGGACGACCTGTGCCGCGACGAAAAGGCCTTTCGCCGGCACCGCAAGCCCGTGACGGCGACCGCCCTCGCCAAGTACCTCGACCTCCCTGCCGACGACGTGCACCCCGACGACGTGCCCGTGATTGCGCTGTGCGGGTCGGGCGGCGGGCTGCGCGCGCTCGTAGCCGGCACGGGCTCGCTGATGGCGGCCGAAAAGGCCGGGCTGTTTGACTGCGTGACTTACATGGCCGGCGTCAGCGGCTCCTGCTGGATGCAGACGCTGTATTTTTCGTCGTTTACGCACCAGGACTTTGGCCGCGTGGCCGACCACCTCAAGGCCCGCCTGGGCGTGCACATTGCGCACCCGCCGGAGCTGTTTGCGCTGCTGACGAGCGCGCCCACGAACAAGTACCTGCTGAGCGGGGCCGTCGAGCGCTACAAGGCCGACCCGACGACCAAGTTTGGGCTGGTCGACGTCTACGGCACGCTGCTGGCTGCGCGCCTGCTGGTGCCGCGTGGCGAGCTGGACGTGAGCGCGCTCGACTACAAGATCTCGAGCCAGCGGCGGCACCTGACGCGGGGCCAGAACCCGATGCCCATCTACACGGCCGTGCGCCACGAGATCCCCGGGCTCGAGGACGACGACGGCATCAAGGACGGCGCGGTGGGCCAGTCGGCGTCGGGCAACGACGCCAAGAAAGAGGCCTGGTTCCAGTGGTTTGAGATCACGCCCTACGAGTTCTTCTGCGAAGAGTTTTCGGCCGGCATCCCCACGTGGGCCATGGGCCGCACCTTTCACCGCGGCAGGGACGTGCCGCTGGCGGCGCCCAACGGCCAGGGCGCCTACCACCTGCCCGAGGTGCGCACGCCGCTGATGTTGGGCATCTTTGGCAGCGCCTTCTGCGCCACGCTCAGTCACTACTACAAAGAAATCCGCCCCATCGTCCAGAGCATCAGCGGCATGTCGGGCCTCGACGAGATGATCTGGGGTCGCAACGACGACTTGAGCAAGGTGCACCCGATCGAGCCGGCCACGCTGCCCAACCCCGTGTATGGCATGCACCCCAACCAGCTGCCCGCGACGGTGCCGCCCGGCCTGTTTGCGCGCAAGCACATCCAGCTCATGGACGCCGGCATGTCCAACAACCTGCCGCTGTACCCGTTCCTGCGGCCCGGCCGCGGTGTCGAGGTGGTGGTCGTCTTTGACGCGTCGGCCGACATCCGCAAGGACAACTGGCTGTGCGTCGCGGACGGCTATGCCCGGCGTCGCGGTATCAAGGGCTGGCCGGTGGGCGTGGGCTGGCCGCCGGCCGACGACCCGCCGGAGAAGACGGCGCAGCAGCTCAAGGATGCGGGCGCGAGCGCCGAAGCGACACCGGACGATAAGATTGAACAGGCCAAAGCCGACCAGGCCGCGCACCAACGGCAAAACGAAGCCGGCTCAACGACGACGACGACGACGAAGAAGGACAAGAGGATGGGTGGTGCCAATGGCAAACAGGGCTCACGTGAAGCCGAGAATGCCAAGGTGGCGGCCAAGGAGCTCGGCTACTGCACGGTGTGGGTGGGCTCGACGGCAGAGAAGGTGTCCACGGCGCAAGAGGCGGCCGAGACCGAGGCGGCGCAGAGCGGCGGCAAGAAAGACAAAAAACGCACGAAACAGGTCGAAATGGCACCGCCCATTGACGAGTCGACGCAGTGGCGGCTGACTGCGCCCGATGCGGGCCTGACGCTCGTGTACTTGCCGTACCTGGCCAACGAGGCCAAGGTACCGGGCGTCGACCCGGCGACGAGCGATTTCATGAGCACGTGGAACTTTGTGTACCAGCCCGAGGAGGTGGACAAGGCGGTGGCGCTGGCCCGGGCCAATTTCAACGAGGGCGCGGACCAGATCCGGGCGACCGTGCGGGCCGTCTACGAGCGCAAGAAGCAGATGCGGCTGGCGGCCGAGGAGCGGCACAAGAAGGAGCGGCTGCGGCGGCTGGTCAAGCAGGAGGGCAACCATTTTAATTAAGCCGGAGGGCGACACAGCATGCCAATACAATACTGCAAAAAATTGTAGTGTAATGTAATTCATAGTAGTCTTTTGGTAATAGTACAGATGAATAGATGGTGTATGCTCCTTTTCCTTTTTGCATCTTTACGTTGTCATGTTTATACAGCACACCGTCTCCATGGCCCCTCCCCCTACAAAATCTCGCCAATGTCAATGTAGGCCGGCTCCCACGGCAGCGCGCCCTCCAGCAGCGTGTCGCTGGGCACGCGCACGTTCTCGCCGGGGCTGTAGAGGTACCAGGCCTTGAGGGCGTTCATCGCGGCCTTTTGGCGCGCCTGGTCGAGGCTGGCGCCGGCGCCCTCGCCCAGCTTGTCGGCGCCGCTGTAGATGCCGACGACAAAGACGGGCGTGCGCGACAGGCGGCCGGTCTCGGACTCGAGCCGCGCGACCGGCGGCTCAAAGTTCTCGCGCGCGCACAGGTACGTCAGCTCGCGCGTGGGCAGCTTGAAGCGGAACAGGCGCTCGAGGTGGAGCTGGCGCGACAGCACGTGGGCGCGCACAAACGAGCGCACCGTCTCGCGGCCGCCGTGGGCGTAGACGGCGCCGACGACGGCGCGCACGGCGTTGGCATGCGCGTCGTCGGCCAAGCGCGTCTTTGTGGCGGCGTCCATGCTGCCGCCGAGGGTGGCCGCCGACGCGTCGTAGTCGGCGGGGACGTCGGCGGGGACGACGTCGCCCGCAGCGGCCGGGCCCCGCTGGACCATGTCGCCAAAGTCGTCGTCCAGCACGACGCGGCTGCTGATGCCGTGGCGCCACTTGTACTTCTTGACGTTCTGGGCCTCCTTGCGCTCGTAGCCCCACCGGCCCACGACGTGGCGGTCCGCCAGCAGCGAGTACTGCAGCAGGCCCGGGTCGACCTCGGCGCCCGGCGCCGCCGCCTGCTCGATGCCCCACTGCCGCGCAATGTCGGCCAGCGCCTGCGGGCCGGCAAAGGCCTTGAGGGCGCCGTACAGGATGACCATGGGCAGGCGCGGGTACTTGACCAGCAGCCACTCGCTGACGTGGTAATGCATCAACGTGGTGCCCAGATAGGCGAGGTTGGAGTTGTTGAAGCGCGGGCTGGGGTCGGCCGAGGCGTCGACGAGGGCGCGGGCGAGCGTCTCGAGCGGCAGGCGCTGCGACAAGCCCAGACGCGCGTGCAGGGCGGCCAGCTTGGCGGACTGGCGCGCGCGCGCCGGGAGCGGCGAGGGATAGGCGGGCGCCGTGGCAGCGTCCGGGGACAGTTCGGGGAAGCGGGGGTTGGCGCTGGGGCCGAGCCCGGGTGTGATCGTCTCGCTGGCGGCATCTGTGGTCATAAAGGTAGCGGCCGAGCCGCCGCCAAAGGCGCCATAGGGTGATGTGAAGCCGCTGGCGTTTTCTACTGATGAGGAGGAGGCGGCGGCAGAGGAGGATGTGGAGTGTTGCCTTGCTGCTGGGCGGCTCGAGGCGGCAGATAGGTTGCGGGGGGAGAGGCGGGAGGTAGACGTGGATAGCGGCGAGGGGGTGGATGTGCTCGTGGGACCGGCAGCGCGTGGTGGCACGGCCGAGGCGGAAGAGTGGAATGCGCACGAGGGCAGAGGCCGGGCAGCCACTGGCGGCAGCAATTGCCCTGCGAGTCTCTGCACCCGCACTCGCTTCATCGTGTGGAAGCCGGCTGTCGGATGTCTCCTTTCAGCGCGGAGGGCGAATTATGGACGGCGTGCGGGCGTGGTTGCGGGGAATGGGCACAGGGCTCGTCGTCACGCGAGAAAAGGAGCGGTTTGGAGTGAAGCTCTGGCGATTTTTTTTTTCATTGCCAAATGCAGCCCCAGCAAATGCTTCCCGAGATTCTAGCCAATGGGAGGGGTTGGTGCTGGTCAATAATTATGGGTCTAGATCCGATTATGTAAGGTGTGGCATCCAGCCAATAGAAGGCTGCTGATTCTTGACAGTGGGTCCAATGCCGGTGGGCCCTGGGCGAGAGGGAAATGCAACTTGCAAAAGCGTCTTGTCGACTGAGTCTCGGCCTCTGTCCACGACAACCTCTCTCCATCATCCCACACACCTCGTCCCTCTACAATCACAATGGTATGTTGCTGGTGTGCTGTTCTCTGGTGCGTTTGCAACCCAATTGGCGATGCTGACTCGTTGTGCGCGCAGGGTGGCGGACCGAAGATTCCGTAAGACTTCCGAATCCCTCGACCTGTGCTGCGTTGCAGGCCGACCGTGTGCCGTCGGACGAGCGAGCAGACGCGGCAGCGGCAGCGGCAACGGCGCAGCACCCGACAGACGCACTCCACTCCGACATATACTAATACGTCAGCAGATACCCCAAGCACGTCTGGTCGCCAGCGGGCGGCTGGTACGGCCAACCCAACAACTGGAAGAAGAACACGGCCATCGCCGGCCTGACCATCTTCGGCATCATTGCCATTGTGTGGAAGATCGACTCGGAGCTGGAGTACCGTCACAAGATGCCCGAGCCAGGGCGCTTCTTCCCGAGCAGATAGTGCGTCGCCACCCTTTCTTACAATACGATAGGTGGCCGTCCGTCAACTAACAATCGCAGTTGGAGCAGGCAGATCATCGAGTACGAAAAGGAGCAAAAGGCCAAGGGAGAGGGTGCAGAGAGCAAGTAGCAAGTAAAGCGACTCTTGTGATGGACGGCAACGAGGGCGGCCTCTGCTATCGCGCTTTGCCGGCAGGGGCCAGGACCGGCAGGACGCCGGTGTGCATATAATATCCACAAAACCAATATAGCAAAATGACCAAAACGATTCGAACCGATGTGCGGCGACTCCGGGACAGCAAAAATTTGTGTTTGTTGCGCCAGATCCTTTATTTCCGGGGTTTCTCAGCAGTCGAGTCATCCTCGTGAAGGCCGCCTGTGATTGTTTTTCTCATGTTTCCGCCGTATCACCATGTTGCCAGCCCTCAATCTGTCAACCTGGCGACTCTCAAATTATGGTTTCTTCATGCTGGTAGTCGGATTTTTCAACTTGCGGGACGATGACCGCTTCTTTCTCGTCGTAAAACTTCATGGAGTTCGCCACATGGAACAGTCCATCGTGACGTTACTTTCAGTACGTGCAAATATAAGGCTGCAGCCGGGCCAGGAACCAATTGGGATGAAATGAAGGATAGGACACGGAACGGGGTCAACGTCAACATCTCAACCAACTGCTGACAAGTATGGATTCCCAGGGCTACGCACGTCGCATGTCGCGCTTTCTCCGTCTTTATGAGCGGCGTCCAACAGCGAGGACGCGGAGACAATTCAGCATTTAGGAACAGCCGGTACGATGTGTTGGGTCGCATTATTGAACTTTTGTTTTGAGAATGTTTTTATAATTGTATGTTTTGCTATTATTTCTTAATATATCTTGAAATACATATGAAACCAACACCAGTATGCCCACAATGCAGACATTCCGGCAGGAAAGACCACAGCCATCAGCCCTACCGGGAGCTCATCGGAACAAATCTACTGGCTACCGGCAAGAGACTGCAACAGGAGGCCACAAGAGAGGCCACAAGCCACCACAAGTCAAGCTCACCAAGAAGCCAAGCCTCGTCCGTGATCCAATACTTTCGGCAGTGGCCGAGGAGGGGGTCATCTTGTGGACGAAGTGCGTGCGACATGTGTCCTAGAAAGGCAAAACGATAGAGGTAATCATGGAGACCTCACCGTTGCGAAATTTAAGTTCAGCCGCACACGCTGTGGCGGACGGTGCTGTCAGCATTTGTAGTCATCAAAGTGTGTCTGTATTTGCACGTCGTGTGTGTGTACGACGTATGTGCGTCAGCCTCTTTTCTCTTTTCCAGCTTGATGTTGCTCAGGACTGCATCTACTGCATCTTCCCCTGTCAGCACGAGCCGCAGTGCTTTTATATTTCGTCCGGAGTTGGCATGCTGCAGCATAGTTTATTGCCGGGATCCAACCAATTCTCTGCCTTTCTCGTCGTCGCCTGTTGTCCTCGCGTGTCAATATGTCTCTCTGCAGTTGTGATTGGCTGAAATGCAGCTGAAACGAGTTGCCCTGCAGAAACAACGCAGAGAATTGCAGAATTTGACACCGATGGTATGAGCTCACAGCAGGACAGATTTCAGAGTACAGCCTCCTTTGCGGTGCAGCTTGCGTCGTTTGGAGGAGAACAATGGTCAAGGGAATTGTGTGGCAGACGAACGGTACGTCTGAAGGAGTCAGACGACTATGTGCGAAGCAATTACGAATTACAACGTAGACTATACTACAATAGGACAGACAGGACACCTGAGGCGCAGACATGACAACTGAGCAGACAACGCAGATATTGAAGAGAGTCAAAATACAAACCACGAGAGAAGGCCATCACAACAAAAGACGAGAAGAAACACGATTGAACAGACGGACGAGGTTGGCGGTCCGCATCATAAAGTTGGAGAGCAGAACAGAACGATAGCAAAGGGTCCACTCCCATGTCTAAAAATAGCCCCCAAAAGTTCGTAAAGCCGTTGTCTGCTTCTCGTTTTCGACATGGCCGGTGGCACTAGGCCAGCACGTCCAACAACGACCGAGCACACGTCGACTGCACGGAGGACGTACGACATACTGGGGGAGTTGCGTTTGTGTGCGCCTCCCGTCCAGCGGTCGAGTACGAAATACACCATACATTGTACCTCTGCTCGTATTGGCACATCGCCCCTGTTTACGAATTACGGCCCTGCAAAAATGTCGTGCCGGTTGCCGTCGTTTGCTGTCCTTTGCCGTCGCAGTCCCCTGTTGGTCCCTCTGGCTACCCATCTTTCCCCTTTTGTCGCCTTCGCGCGCGACAAGTTCCACTGGATCCGCTTCCCCAGCCTTTTGATTTTCGATACGAAGTTGCTTTACTGGGTCGCATCCATCGCGGATCACTCGTACTGAGCACCACGTGCTCTTGTTCTTATAAAACAAACAATGTACTCGTATGAACGTCCCTTCATAGTCCCTGGACATGTTTATGCCATGATGCTCTGCTCGTGTTGTCGAGGCTGAACTCGAGTTGTCTACGAGGAGTTGGAGCACGACAGACGGGTCCGGGTCTGCCATAATCCCAATCCCGGCACGATGTAATCACGACGTGTCAACGGAGTACGCCGTATAGCATACGCACTTGCAATGATGTCTGCTAACCGCATTTCCGTAGCTATGTTATGCTTATTGGCATTCGTTTCTTGTCCGTCCAAATCGTATTTTCTATTGCCACACAGTATTGTTACCTTGCGTCTCACGGCCTCGTCCAGCCGTATCGGCGAGTCCGTTTGCCATGTCGTTTGATATTTCCTTCTACAGTTACGCATCATAACCCGGCGCATCATTTTGCTCTGCTCACCGTTCAATGCTTGTTCAGCGCCCTCGCTTTGTCCTGCCACAGCCTCACTTGACCGCCATGCAAGCAACCAATGGCGGCCGAATCGTGTGGTTTTGCTGGTCTGGAAAAGGGAAAGGGCACATACGAAATGCACAAAATATCGAGAGCAGAAAACAGTACGGAACTCGGCATCTCTCAAAGCTTATCCGCACGTCCAATCCCGCCATTTCGTAGCCTCCCCATTCTCTGGCCAATGCATCCCGATCCGGCAAAGCCTACAGCCGTAGTCGACACTTTGCCTGCTCTGTAATTACTTGTTGTGGGTGCTTGTTGCGGGTGAGCTCGCCAGAGCCATTGGCCGTGTTGCTGATCAAGCCACATTTTGTTCTATTGGCTTTCTCTCATCACCTGGTTCAGCCCTAAGAAGCGCAGCGATACAGACACATAAGTACAGTTCGTTTTGGGACGTACAGATCCCTTATTACGAGCTTTTTTCTCTCCACAGGATATTGCCCACTCTCGTTCTCTACCCTCTCCAGTCGGCCAGCACAGCCTCTCTCACGGAGTCTTTCTTCGTGAAGGTCACCCTGCTCTGGTAACTTTTGGGTAGCTGTTGTTTATTCGTTTTCTGCCTCATTGTCTTTGTTACATTATGCCCGTCACATCTGCTGGTTCCTGGCGGCTGCACGTCAGATCAGCCCTGTGTACCTTTCCGTCTGTCGTTGCTCAAGCCTGCACGGCCCTCATAACGACGATGCCAACATGGCAGATCCCCTCGAGTGTTTCTGTCTTACTTTAACAGGGTTTTCGGCCCTGGTTTAGGTCTATTTTCTTCTAATTTTTCTGTTCTTCTGTTCTTCTGTTTCTTCGTTTATCGACTGGTACGTACCTTTTTTCCACTCTTCTCCACACCTCGGACAGCTCCTCGTGTCGGTCAGGGTGCCTCCCTATGTTCGTGTTAGTGCCCACCCCTGGTCCGCCGGCCTTGTCCTGTGCGGCTCCAGTTGCTAATTGGAGGGTTGGATTGGAGGGAGGGCCGGGAAGAGAATGATATCAAGGAGAGAACGACAGAAATAAACACATAAAGAAGCAACGGCCGCCATCCGCCTTGTAAACAGAACAAAAAACGAATCCACACCGAATGTTGCCAGCCGGCAAGACTCTCTGGCAACGGACTCTGCCGAGATCCTCGTAGCTCGCTCATGAAGACAACAGACGCTTTGTTACGGACCCGATTTACAAGCAGATAGTGTGACTGTGATAGCAGAAGAAGAAACCCCTTTGCAGTCACGTACTTGCACTCTGCATGTCTGCGTCCTAAGTACATGCACAACTGGGACATTACATATCACTTCCGCCGGTAGAGGCGTCTTTACCCGCCAACGGCTTCAACGGCGTCAACGGCGGGCATGTGCGCCTCTTTGCGAATCGCGAACCCTCTTCGCCCTACGTTCCCCTTTTGGTTACTATTTTCTTTCTTTTCTTTTTGTTCACTTTCATTTTTGTTTTATAGTTTTATATCCCTCCCCCGTTTTCCGGCTCGGACCCATCCACCCACAACGCCATCCAGTCTCTTGACAAGCCTCCACTCGCCCTCCCCGATCTGTCGTTGATCCCTCCGTTCCTGCACACGCCCCTCCCTCCCTTCTCTGCTTCGTATTCCTTACCGTCCAGCTGGACCTTGCTTGCATGCATGTACATGTGTCGATGCTGGACACATGAGTAAATGCAAGCATTCAAGCATTCAAGCATTCAAGCATTCAAGCATTCAAGCATAATGAATCACGCTTTGGCTCGCCATGCAGGACTGCCGGCCGATACTGACCGACTGACCGACAGTCTGCCACTTGCCGTCAACCCTTTACCTCGAAGCCCTTCCCGACCATCAACGCCACCGCCCTCCCAACGTCATTGGCCTCTTTGTCAGTCAAGCACTGTCATGGCTCCCGCCTCCCGCCCTCTAACCCTGCCTCGTCTTTTTCAATACCCCCTCCCAATGGCCGGCTGAAAACAGTGAGAGAGTCATCAAGAAGAATAAAAGAAGCAAAAAGAAGACGCGGCCGTACGAGTCTCCTGCTGAACCTCGTTGCATACATGTCCCTTTATGCCCTCCTACATATATCGAATGTCACAAAATATTTTGCGCTGTAAGCTCCAAGCCCTGTCCTCTTTAGTCTTGTCGCCAACAACAACATTATTTCCATCTATTCCTACATACTGCGTACGGCATAGCTCGAAAACATTAAAAAAGGCCCATCACACGTCATATTCCCAGGTCTGTTCCGTTCCAGCGCCGGCTGTCTCGTCCTTGGCGTCTACTTTCAGACATCCTGCGCCGTCCCTCTTGTTGTTGACATTCCCCTTTGAACATTGATTAGTCCTTTTTTTAATATTTTATTTGGAGAGAGCTGGACCTCACTTCACATTCTGCAGCCACACGTTCTCCTCTCCAAACCATCTACAGCCCCATCCTCATGCTTGGCGACGACATTCTTACACAGCCCTGTTCTTCAACGCCGGCCAGCATCGACTGAACAAGACTATATCGCCAATTTGTTGTCGTCCACGTCTCACGGCCCTCGCTCGCGACTGGCAACTATATAACTGCAAACACTGCCGCCCTCGAGATGAACACAGACATCGTCGCTCGGCAGACAGACTTTACCTTGCCATTCGCCTCGTCCTCATCCTCATCACCAACACTATTCCCTCTCTCATCCTATCCATCATCAGACTGCCACCATCTCGACAATATGGCACCTCAAAGTGTAGGTATTGTACCACATCCCACACCACTCCCTGTCCTCCTTGTCAACGACGACCGCTAACGAACGGCTCCCCCTCTCGTCTCTTCCCTTCCAGGACGAAGCCAACCTCGCCCGCATCCGCGACAACCAGCGCCGCTCCCGGGCCCGCCGCAAGGAGTACCAGCAGGAGCTCGAGCAGCGCGTCCGCGCGTTTGAAGAGCAAGGCGTCGAGGCGTCGACCGAGGTGCAGCACGCCGCCCGGCGCGTGGCCGACGAGAACAAGAAGCTGCGGCGGCTGCTGCAGCAGAGCGGCGTGAGCCACGCGGCCGTGGAGGCGTACCTGCACGGCGGCAGCGTCGGCGACGTCGACGACATTGACACTGGGGACACCGGGGACAGCGGGCCACCCGGGGCCAACGTGGCGACGCTCGAGCATCTTATGGTCCCGCGGTTCCCGCTGCAGTACGCATCGCCCCTGCTCAGTGGTGGCAGCCTCTCGGCGGCCGGGTCGGTCGGGCCGAGCAGCCCGTCGGGCGGCGGTGGCGTCGACGAGACGACGATGACGACGTCGTCGGGCGGCGGGTCCAGCGCGCATCGGGGCAGTGGCGGCAGCAGTGTGCACGGGAAGAGCGAGAAGAGCCACAGCCATGGCCACGGCCACAGTCACGGCCACAGTCACAGCCATGGCCACCGGGACAAGGGAAAGCGGGCTTCGTCGACCTCTGCGGCCGGCACAACGACAACCACGGGCCCATCCACCGCCGACTACGCTCGCTACCTGTCCCCCGGCTACGGCTTGTCCACCGCCTTTTACGGCCTCGACGAGACCAGTGCAGAGGACTTGCACTACGGCAGCAGTTCCGGTGGTGGCGGTACAGAAGCAGGAGGAGGAGGCGGCGGTGTTGGTGTCGGCACCGGTGCCGAGCCCATCCTGTTTGACTACAGCGTCTCGCCGCAGTATTTGGGAGAGGGCGGCGGCGGCACTACGTTCGGAACGGGGTCGGTCTCTGGCGTCTCGCAGCCGCCTGCTTCGGCACCGTACTACGGCATGATGGGCAGCGGCAGTGCCGGAGGCGGTGGTGGTGGAAACACGACTGGCTCGTATGTGCGGACGTGCCCGGCGTGTATGTCTGGCATGGGATGCCAGGTGCACGGCGGCTTCTTTGAGGAGTAGGACGAGCGAGCAACGTGAAGCGAGAGGATTTGCCGGTTGTTTGCTGAAAATTCATGGATATTTTAATTTGGGTAGGACTGTTTGGGCTGGCCTGGTATGACTTACTTGGGTTGGCGATTGGGACATTCAGGACAAGGGAAAAGGTAAAAGGGAAAAGGGACAGGGTGGGACGAGGCGTGCTGGCACACCTCCTCCCTCGGACTACGGATCATGGGATACACACTGTACTCCGATACACTCACATTGCAGGCACGTTTAGATACAAGACACGGATAGAAAACACTCTTTAGAGACGTGGATATGCGCTGGGTCCAAGTTCATTGAGCCAATGACATACGACTCCGTGAAACAACCGCAGATGGTAGAATGTACAACGCAGAATACGGCTCGCTTCTCTGGCATATGACGTGAGCTGGTGAAGGGAATAAAGCACGGCACAGATACAAAGAAAATAAGAAACAAAATAGGAACGAAGACGAATACGAAACAAAACGAAAACGCCGGGAATCCCATTCAAACATGACGCGCACCCAAAATGATACCAACGCCGTTTCGGTTGTGCCTGCCGGCAACCGTGACCCCTCTGCTCGCTCACAAAAAGTAGTCAGCCACCGGCTTCTTCGCCGGCATGCCGCGCGAGTCCTGCGGCGCCGCCGCAAACACGCGGTACCGCCGGCCGGGGCCGTTGCCCTGCCACAGCTCGGCCTCTTCGAGGGTGCCCCGCTGCGTGGCCTCGGCGCTGCGCATGGCGTCGCCGTTGCTGCGGCCAAAGGAGCCCAGGCCGGACGCGTCCTCGGACAGCTCGAGGAGCGCGGCAATGTTGCCGCAACGGTAGCAGTAGTTGGGCGCGGACCAGACGGTGACAATCGTGCCGTCAAACATCTCCTTGAACCCTTCCATGACGAGCTGGTGCGCGCGCGCCACGAGCGAGATGTCGTTGCGGTGGTTGAAGGCCTTGACGATGTTGGAGCCGAACAGGAAGCCGGCGCCGCGCGGGCTCAGGCCCCAGCCGTCGATCTCGTCCGGGTCGGACCACAGCAGGTCGCACATGGCGCCCTCGTGCGGCACCTCCTGCTTGCGGTCGAGCACGCGGATCTTGTCGATGGTGTCCACGAGCGGGCTGAGGCCGCCGTGCACGCACAGCACGGCGCCGGCCGGGTTGCCCACGGAGCCCGTGCTCGCGCCGGACGCGCCCGACCCCGGCGGGCCCGTCTTGCCGTAGGCGCTCCTCGCCGTCGCGCCGTTGGTCGACGACGACGCCAACGGCAGCGACGACGGCAGCGGCGCCGGCTGGGGCGCGGTCGCGGTCGTGGCCGGCACGTAGTTGCCCATGGGCAGGCCGTTGGGCCCGTTCAGGGGCACGTTCTGGTTCGCGGCCGCCACGAGCTGCTGGTGCAGCATCTGCTGCTGGTGCTGCTGCAGCTGCGCCGAGGCGCCGCCCGCGCGCTCGCGCCGCTGGAAGCGGCTGACAATGTCGCCGTCCGAGTTGCACACCTCGATCTCGACCTCCTCGTCAATGTACTCCTGCTCCGTCACGGACGCGTTGGCCGGGCCCAGCGTGTTGGACACGCCCATGACAATGGCCGCCAGCGCCAGGTAGTCAAACACGTCGCAGCAGTAGCGCCACACGTTGGCGCTGCCGTACTTGCGCAGGCACTCGTCGTAGAAGCCGTAGACGGTCGTGATCTGGCGCGACTCGTGGTTGCCGCGGATCAGCGTCATGCGGTCCGGGTAGCGGACCTTGAGGCACAGCAGCAGCAGAAACGTCTCGATGGAGTAGAAGCCGCGGTCGACAAAGTCGCCCAGGAACAGGTAGTTGGTGTCCGGCACGTCGCCCCCCACGCGGAACAGCTCCATCAGGTCGTGGAACTGCCCGTGGATGTCGCCGCAGATGGTCACCGGCGCCGTCACCTGCACGACGTTGCCCTCCTCGATCAGCAGCTCGCGCGCCTTGTGGCACAGCTCGCGCACCTGCTCCTCGGGAATCAGCCGGCACGCGCGCAGCTGCGCAATGGCCTGGTCGAGGTCGGACATGGCTGTCGTCGCTGTTGTGGCTGTCGTGACTTTTGTCGGGTGTTGTCCTGGGAGGTTGTCGCCGTGTCGTTCTTTCCGTTTTATGAGCTGCAACGGCCGCTCGCGTGTGGAGTTTGCGGCCACCGCACGGAAGGCGCTAGTAAAAGATAGTGCATGGAAAGAACGATTCTCAGGGACAGAATTGCACGTGACAGGTCACATTTACAAACTAGCCTATTTTTGACTAGCGTCTTTGGAATAGGACCTGAGAGAAAGTGGTGCTGAGCCGAAGCTGGCCCATCAGCCAACCAAATCGCGGCTGTTATTAACAGCACCGGCGAAAATGCTAAAATTCAGAGCTTCGTCTACGTTGCGGACGAACGCAGGCCAACGCACACAACGCCCACGACGGACGACGACAACACGCGCCCCGTAACGAGCATCATCCGTCGTCGGCAGACAATTGCTGACACAGAAATTATTCCTACCAGCCCCCTCCGACCCAATTGGCCGCATAGCCCTCGGATGACCCCTCCAGCCGACGAACCGAAGAACCGAAGAATCGAAGAATCGAAGAATCGAAGAACCAAAGAACCAAAGAACCAAAGAACCAAAGAACCTTTCGAGTGCCACACCCCACGCCCAATTCTTTGACCGGTGCGTTCACCGCCCCCCGACATGCCGCCGCCGCACCTCCACCCGCGGTCGCGCATGACCTCGTCGCTCTTTGCGACCACCGTCTTTGCCAGCTTCTTTGTCGTGGTCCTGCCGCACGTCCTGCCGTGCCCGGCGCCACGCGTCGCGTTGGCCGACGGGCAGATGGCCGAGGTGGCGGCCGACGGTACCGTGGCCCCGCAGCAGCGCAGACGGCGGCGGAGACGGTTGCAAGACGAGGTGATGGAGACCGCGGCATCCGCGCCCGTGCAGGTCGAGCGCGACGCTGATGGCATGGCGCGGTTTGCCATGGAGACGGGCCAGCGGGTGACGAGCGACAGCGAAGCCTCCGCATCCTCCTCCCTCTCGCCGAGTCCACGGCGGACCACCCGCGCGTGTCCGGTTCCGAAACCAGGCGGGATTGTTGGCGAGCTGCTGGGTTTTGCGCGAGGCGATGCCAGTCAACAACAACAACAACAACAACAGCAGCAGCAGCAGCAGCAGCAGCAGCACTTGTTGCAGTCACAACACCAGACACAACGGCAATCACTACCACACCCGCCATCGTTGGAAAAATAGCAGAGGGCCACATATACACACACATACATTGCATAGACTGGCTGAGGGAAGCCTTTGCTGTACGGCGTTTATACATTTGGAATTTACGGTAGACAAAAGGACACGACTGTCCGGGACGATGTGCATGAGCAATTCGATGATTGCTGAAATACAATCAAAAAACATATGATGAACACGTGTGCTATCGAATATCGTCGAGGCTGTTTGTGAGTGAAATGATAAAGTGAACGAGGTGGGAAATGAATGACTCAACACCCATCTGAGCTGTCTTGAAGAGCGCCTCTTTCATGCCGCCACCCCTTCGCTGCAGCCTCCAGCCACGATCGCAGATAAGTTAAAAGGCAAGATGGCGGAGTGTGAACACGGGTCTGCTATGCCCGTCCTTCGGGAGCGAGGGTTCACATCCCGTTCTTGTCGGCTGCTTTTGTCTTTTTGATGGAGGACTTCATTTGCTATTGATTTGTGTTTTCCTCTGGTTCTCATCACGAATTGTGTCTTCATTGGCAGGCATGAACGATGCGCAGCACAGCCATGACCAGGGACACAAAGACATGGACTCCGGCTGTCGATATAATTGACGGGTTTCACGGGTTTCTTTGTTGCCCTTTTTGGTAACAGGAAAGGAGAAAGTACACTGCAAATACATGCTTGCCAAAAAGTGTTAGATAACACGAGGGCGATACAAAACACCGCTTTTTGTTGAATTTCTTCGCGAACAACGCATCGTTTGTTCGTCGCATTTCACACAGAGTCTAGACGCTCTTCCAGATCCCGTCAGCGCTCTCTTTACGATCGCCCAGGGTGGATTGCAAGAAACGGGGTGTGAAGCCATCAGCCAGGATTTGAGTTTACGGCTTTTTCCTCCCCATACATCGTAGGTCGCTCGGCCTGCTCCTCTTCCTGCCCCATAGCTCTGTGCTTGTTTCGCCTTGGCATTGGCAAGCCATCCTTCCCGTGTTCCGGCCCGCAGATCGCTTGTTAGAGAGACCGCCGCCCAGTTCAGCGTGCGTCGAGCTCTGGCTGTATTTGCATTTCGTCCCGTTCTGGCGCCACTCTTTTGGGCTGTTAACATTTTAACACGCCCCGAAACAGCTGCTGCGCACGTCAACAGCAGACAGACCACAGGAGGCTGCGAGCTGACCCCACGGCATCGCTCGTCTTGGCACAGCCATCATTTCATCGTCGCCCAGGGTTTGGGAGAGAATGCATCGGGGCGTTTCTGCGGAGTGCTGATTGTGTCCTAATTGAGTTGCTTTGAGTATTCCTCTGTGGACGTCGTTCAATGTCTAGACGTTGGCAGACTGTCCTCTCCAACACGACTCCTTTGGCTGCCAGCCATCCGAATGTAACACGAGCAGTCTGGAACACCGTAATCCGAAAGTCGTCCCTGTTAGCCATGTTAACCTCAAGACATGAGACCACAGACGACGTCTTATCTTTCTCTTTTTCTCTTTTTCTCTTTTTCTTTTTTTCCCCCTTTCTGTCTTCCATTCGTGGCATCGTATTATTCCCTCTCTTTGCACATCCTAGACGATCAGGACATCATGATACCGTAAAGGACCCCGGGAAAGAATAGACTGCACTTGTAAAAAAAGAGAACGATAACGAGACTTACGGGGCAAGAAAAGAACTGCAACTCCACACGATCTCGGCTCTTGGATGTACGGTTGACTCTTGGTCGTCCCCAGAACGGCAGTCAAACCAAGTATTCTCTACTCTGTGCTTTGGTGTCGTTGATCGCCCTGTTTCTTTACTCTCGACTTTTGCCGTGGAATCGCCATTCCTTGGCACAAGGCGTTTCATCAGCAGTTTTTGGTGCTTCTGTGTGCTTGTTTTTCCATCTGAATACGCTCACACACACTCACGCAAGCCTCGGGACTAGTTACAGCTGTGACCATTGCATGAGTGATTGCCCGTTTCTGTCTTGCTCTCTTGTTCTAGATTTCCCTGCTTTCTGCGCACACCGTCCCCAGAATCCACGGCCGTGGGATGCTGGGATATATCAGGCAGCTCTTCCACTTCTCTCTCTTACGTTTCTAGATCTTCTCCTCTTTTGGATTTCTCTTTTCTCGTCCTCTCTCTCTTCCCCCTTCTAATCGTCTTTTCGTTTCCTGTTTGAGAGACCATTCGCCATTCCCTTTTTGATTTTATAAATAAGAGGTACGTATACGATACTATTCTCGTCGTGAGGGTTCTGCTATCTCGCCTCTCTGTCCAATCTAACACCTTGCAGCTGAGCTCTTTTTCCTTCTTTTAACTTGCTGGTCAATTTTTATTTGTATCTCGTCCTTCTTTTCTATACCATGAAGTCTGTCGCCTCCTACGTTCTTCTCGGTGCCGGCCTGGTGTCGGCCGCCACGCCACCCACGCCGGTCGTCGCCAATGGTGCAGCGGCAGCTGTAAACGTGAGCGGTGCCACGGCCGTTTCGTCGTCAGCCGTTTCCGCCACGTCGTCGGCCTCTGTCAACGGCCAGAACAACAACAATAACAACAACAACAACGGCCAGAACGGCCTCGACCTCGGCAGCCTTCTTAGTGGCTCGTCCAACGGCAATGGCCTCGACCTCAGCAGCCTTCTCAGTGGTTCCTCGCTGTCCTCGTCGCAGCTGCTCGCCGAGTTGTTCGGCGGTCTTGGCAGTTCGTCGTCGTCGTCGTCGTCGTCGTCCGTCCTGAGTCTCAACTCGCTGCTCGGCAGCTCCTCCCCGTCTCTCCTGAACGGCCTCAACCTGGGCGGCATCAATCTGGCCAGCGTCAACCTCAACAACCAGAACGACCTGCTCAACGCCATTCAGCTCATGTCCGGCGCCCTCTGCCTCAACAACCTCATCAGCGTCAACAGCCTCAGCTCGCTCGGCCAGCAGGGACAGGTCGAGATGTTCTTGGAGCTGCTTGAGCTCATGGAGCTCGAGCAGTCGGGCCTGTCCAACCTGGCCGAGATCCAGGCCCTGTTCGGCGGCGGCTCCCAGTTTGGCTTCGGCGGCGTGTCGGCCATCAACCTGGGCGTGTTCAAGCGCGCCCTGGCCGACCACAAGAAGACGACGGTCAGCGTCCGCTCCAAGGCGGTGCGCCGCATGCGCGCCAAGCGCCAGAGTGGCAACCTGAACGCGGCCAACTGCGCTGCCATCAGCGGCCAGGCGGGTGCGTTTGCCTCGCTTTCGGGTGGTGTGGACACGGCGACCGTCAACGTGGCAAACACGGCTGCGTCGGTTGCTACTGCTGTTGCGACAGCGTCTGCAGCGACGGCGGCAGGTGCGACGGCGGCTACGTCCCAGGCGGCGGCTACCGCCGCTATTGCCGCATCCGGTAGTGTTGCCGCGGCACCGGCACCGGCCGCTGCCGCGCCCGCCTCGGCTGATACCGGCCTGGCCCAATTCACCTGAGCAGGCAAATGAAAGGAGATTTTGGGACTGGGGGGTTTGGGGGATTGCACAACAAGGCTTGGATGGTTTTTGGTTTTCTGTTTATTGTTCTTTTTTGTTCCTTTTGTTCACTTTCCCTTTTCCATGTCTGCATGCACGGTTGCAACGGACGAGGAAACAGGACACACCGGTACACCAGATTTAGATAGGATACGCACAAAATATATGCCCAGGATGGCTGAAAATATAAAATAAAAAAACGAACAATGGTGGCACGACGATTGTGGAAGGAATAAAGAGTGAAATTTGTATCACGATGTTTTCTGAACGACAAGAGATTGTTACATGGCATGGCGCTTTGCGACTCATGGCCACAATCGGCTTTCATTGTTTTCCTTTGCTTTTACAAGTTTCCGGGCGTTTCCGATTGCGATCGTGAAAGACGCCAGCGTCTCTTTTGATCACGGCGAGAACGCAGAACGCCGTCGTCTTGCCTGCGTCGTTTTGGCATCACCAAGAGGAAATGGCCTCATTTATACGTCGCCCACCTCCTTGTCCCTGATTCATCTCCAGCGGCCCGGTGCCTGTCTTCGGATCTCGGATGCCTTCTTCGTGCCTTTGCCTTTGCATACTCTCTTCTTTCCCAACATGTACGATCTTGGCGGATGGCTGTCCGCCTCCTAGTCTTGACAATGCTTGTCTCCTGGGCGGTTTTGGCCTACTTTGCCTTTCTTTCCGGCACACTTTGCTCAGCATTGGCATCGCAACACGGAAACCGGAACCGACAGATCGTTGCTCTCTTATTAGGCTTTGTGTCTTTATTTTTAGACTTTGAGACGGCGCCAGACCACTCCAGACCTTGTTGTCTTGAATCTCTGTCGTCTGCTCTCGGCTTCTTCGGTTGACCTGCAAAACACCCAAAACACCCAAAACCTTATTTGATGCGATGACAGTTTTTTCAGGAGCGTCTACGGAGTGCCTCCTGCCAATGTTTCATTGAAAACAGAGGAGACGCGAGGAAAGACGAGGGTCATCGAGGGTGGATATGCCTGGCGATCCGAAATTTAGAATTTTTGATGGACAGCAGTGCATACGGTAGCAGTATTGCCATTTTGCTGGGTTATGAGAACGAGGACAAAGTGTGCTGTGCTGCGAGTCGACGCTGCGATGATAACGGCTGTATTGTCATGTTCAGCACGATTCAGCAGTTGGGACTCCGCGCGTTTGGCTTGGAAAAGAGTGTGAAACCAGGAGCAAAGTAGAGAAACGTCGAAAATCTTGCAAAAGGTAAGCATAACAGACAAACCTTGGTCTATTAGACATGCTCATAAAATCTCCGATGCATCAAGCGATCACAAAGAAAAAGGCCAAAGGAACCATCCGAGACGCCTTAGCACGTTTGTTCTTTTGCTCTTTCAATACGATTCGTACATGTTCTAGCAATCGGGCGTCCAGACTCTAGCGGAGCCATGGCTATCTGTGTCAAACAGGAAACGGGAGAAGGGGATAAAAGATCAGATCGAACAGACGATTGCATGTCGTACACGAAAAAGCAGTCGATCGCCACCACACAGCAGCGACGGCCTGCGCACTGTCCTTGGTCGACCGGCAGCTCCCATCGCCATCGCTCGCCTTGCATTGCACGATGGCCCTCGCTTCTATTTCTGTCGCCTCGTCACATGCCCATCGGCCGCACGACTCCCGTCAATGCATGAGGAGAGTGCCGTTGTTATTTTTGTACGCAGTAATACTGGCCAAGTCTACGGAGTACGCCGTATGACGCTTTGAAAGACTCCGCACGTTGCATCCCAATGCATTCGCCGGATGTGTCTGCAGGGCTGCGTCAAGTCGAACAATCTGAAACCCTTGCCACTGCCATTCTGTGACGCCGCACGGTGCCTTTTTGGACGGAAATCCCCCGTTGCAACCAAACTTCAGATGCTGGGTGGCGCTCTGTGGCGCCAATACACACACCACTGACTGCATTTTTCAAACACGGGCAAACGGGTCAACCAAAGAACGAGTCTCGTCCGAGTCTATGTTGTAGTACAGAGGTACTCCCAAGAACAGAGGCACCCTGCACAGACATTTATTTTGCGTACGGAGTATCTTACGACGACAATGGGACAGGGGCTTTTCTTGGTTCAGACGCTGTTTGCATTTAACCACTCTGCTAGCTGTGGTAGTCGATTCGGCGTGTTCTCGTCCACGGACTACTTCAACTCCGTGCAGCCCAGCCTCAAGGAACAATGGGACACAGAACATGATCTCACGCAAATGAATTCTTGGCGTTTGTGTTTTGGGGGCCGCTTCCTGGTGGGACTTTTGGAGGGCGACTTGAGTCCCTTTTCTTTTTTTAAAGACGATGACTGCAATGACAACGCTCATGGACATTCAACGAAAACGATATTGCTTGTACGAAGCAAGCCAGCTATGTTGATGCTTTCCTGCCCACCAGTGACTTGCAAAATGCCCCAAAGTCACGCCAACAGTATACGCAATATCATGACAATTACTTGAATGCCCTCCCGTGCCCTTTTGTCTCCTTCTCCTCTAATCTTGGCAAAAGACGGCCGAAACTCTGCGAAACAGAGTGCTGGCCAGCTAAACGTCGATCAGGGAGGCAGGCGGTGTGCCTCCATCCGCATCTGCACCTGCACGCTCTTTGCGGTACGCAGCGTCCTCTCGTTCCTGGGTCAATGCTACCTACCGGCGAGGCAAAACACGCACCACAGCCCCGTACTCCATACCCGTACCCCGTGTCCACGTCGACCGTTGCTGTGTTGAACGTCGACGTGCCCGTCTCCTTCTCTTTCCAATCCGGCTTGGCATGCCCTATGCACAGTGTCCAGCGTCGCATTCATGATCGCATTGGGAACAAGAGGGCTCTGGGCTCTGTCGCTTCCAGCCTCGCAGTAAGGTTAATTTTGTGCCTCCGACTGTGCGTCTGTCTTGTCTCGATACAGGAAACCTCACGACCCAGCTTGGCGACGACCCCTTCAGTGTGTGGTCAGTGTGTGGTGACTGCATCCCCCCCCCCCCCCGTCAACTCCATATAGAACATCGGAAGCTCTATGCAATGCTTATTTTGGCATCAAGTAAAGGACTGGCTCCACGCCCTCGGCCAGCTGGTCTTCCGGGGCTCTCGCTGTTGGCCTCGATCCTCGACCGCGTTGGTCCTTGCTCATGCTGTCTTTTTCTTTTTTTGCCTCTGTCGCCTGGTCCATCAAGCTTCGTCCCCCTGTCCGGCATCTGTTTCTTCCACGAGCCCTGATACCCTCTTTTCCTACCAAGCATCTGTGTTTGTTTCTCGTCTTCTCGTCCCTTCCATCGTGCATCACCCCCCCATCCCCGTTTGTCTTGTCGTTCCACCTGCTCATGCTCCCACCATACTCTAATTTTCTGGCAAGGGTTCCAGACCAAGATCTCCCTCCATGTCCTCGCCTCTCCTATGTTTTGCCTTGCCTCTTTTGTGCCCCCGTTTTAGCCATCTTCGTTTCCGTCCGGCAACGCCTGACTACCCCCCCCCCCCTTTCCTCCTCTCCCCTTTGCTCGCCTCTCCACCCTCCCTCATTTCCTTCGGATGTGTTGACAAGACTGGATCCGGACCGTGTCACAGGCCAGGAGACCTTTTCCTTGTGGCTTTTGTCAGTCTTGGCACCGTTGCCTTGGTTCATGCCTTTGCGTTTGTGTGGGTTGTGCCGCATATCGTGGGATGTGCGTCTCTACTCTGCCGCCATCTTGTCTCTTTGCCTCCCATCCTGTATATAAGACTCTCTCCCGTCGTCCCTTCTCCGTCTTCTTTTCGTTTCTCCTTTCTTCATCCACCCAAGCATCTTTCGGTTTCAGTTTGCCCATCTTCAGTCATTCTTTCTTCAGAGGTGAGTTCTTCTCCACTGCTTTTCCCTCCACGTCTTCTCTATAAATACATCCCGACCCCACATCGTGATCATCTCGTCTCCATCTCTCCTCTCTCCTCTCTCCTCTCTCCACGACTCTCACTAACAAGAACAATCGCAGCTGTGCTCGCTTCACTCATTCCATTCTTTCAGAACATTTCGAGGTACGAAAACATTATCTAAACAAACCCCAACACGACCAAACAAGAAAACTAACCACGTCCTCCTCTAGCTGTGCTCTTTTTGTTTTTACACTACTCTTTTAATACTCCATAAACTTCTTTTCGATTTTGAAAAACCCACCCCCCCCTCCCTTTTTTCCCTCAAAATGAAGACCACCAGCATCCTCGTCGGCGCTTTCGCCGCTGTTGCCGCTGCCGCCCCGGCCTCGGACGTCTCGGCCCGCTCCTCGTTCGACCTGTCGCAGCTCAACAACCTCAACTTCCAGAACCAGAACTTCCAGTACCTCAATGTCATCAACAGCCTGGACCTGCAGCTTCTGTCGCAGCTCGGCTCGGTCAACAACTTCAACATTCTGGGCTTCCAGAACCTGTTCCAGCAGAACCAGTTCAACCTGCAGTCGCTCCTGGAGTTCCAGCAGCTGCAGATGGTCCTGCAGCTGGCGCAGCTCGGCCTGTTCAACGGCTTTGACCTGTCGTCGCTCAACTTCAACAACCTCAACTTTGGCCTGATCAACGGCGTCAGCAGCTTCGACATCAACAGCCTGATTGACCAGTCCCTTGTGCCCCAGATCACACAAGTGATCCAGACTGGTGAGTCCCCCCTCTCTTTGCTACTCAGTCGAAGACATGAATTGACCTTGCTGACCACCCGCAGCCGTCATTGCCAAGGAGTAAGGATGACAATCCAGACTTCTCGACGTCGACAGCCCCACGAGAGAGAGGTCCCCGAGGCTTGAGGCCCCGGGGTGCAGGAAGGAGTCGGACGGGGGGGCGGGGGGATGGAAAGCGTGAGAGAGAGAGAGGGGAGCCTGGCAAACTTTTTGTCTGATATTTTCTTCTTGTGTGCTCGCCCTCTTGGTTGGACAAAAACCACTTTTTTATTCAATGCAAGGGAGGAAAAAGGGAAAAATATGGACAAAGCTAGCATCTCGACTCTCTCCTCGCGCTGTCTCTCTTGCCCTGCCTGTCTTGTCTGTTTTCCTGTCGGCCCGTCGCTCCAAATTCTCCCTCGCCTCGGGGACTGAACGCAAATGAGGAAAAACGCGAGACAGCAATCTCTTTTTTCTTGTTTACTTGACTTTCACTTCATTTCCTTAGCTTCTAGGTTCTATCTTCTTTTTTTTTTTCTCTTCAACTATCTCAGTTTTTCCTCGCTCTCGATACAAATGTCCGATTTTTTTACCCTTTTGACTGCTACACATGTGTTTTCTGTTTTCTTTTTTTCCTGCTTTCTTTTCTTTCTTTGATTTTTCCTTCTTGCTACGGTGTTTCGGTAGACTACAGCAAATTGGTGCGTGAGGAGGAATAGACGGAGAGGGGATGAGCCGTGGAAGTGGATGACGGGGAGAGGCGAGTGAGAGAGAGAGAGAGCCAAGTCACTCTACACTGTTCGTTCCATTTTCTCTCTCCAACTTTCTTAATCAAGTCAATCTTACAAAAAAAAAACATTTTTGTAGCCTAGCTATTTTCTGTGACACTCTCAAGTCAGTTACTACACTACACACAAAAAATACAATCCATTGGCGCATCTCCACGAACGCAAACAGAAAAAACGAGTTGGGAACGGAGACAACCATCTGGGGGAACCCTGGGTACCCTAAAAGCTTGAACGCTTAACAATCCTTACGCGATAAAAAAAGAAAGCATAAATGGCACACGTCGGGTGCTAGTCTATCCGATGTAGAAACCGGCGTAAAATGGGTGTGGCTGCCTCTCCAGTATCTGCTCGTCTTTTTGTATTTCGTCGTCTGTTTTGCCATGCATCTGTCATCTGATGCCACGCAAACAGCATGCTGAAAAAGAGAAAAAAAATAAAAATAAGGCAGGCGTACGTCGTAATGTATCCGACAATTGCAGTGTCTGATGTGCGGCGTTGTCTCCTGAGACTGAAACCATCCCGGTCCGTCAGGGGTCGTTGTGAGGTGAGTGAGTTGAGCGTCTTTGTAACTTTCTTCTAAACGGCATGCAACCGCCCGTCTTGGCAGGTTTGATGCTCGTTTTCTATATGTTGTAGTGTGGTTTGTCCCATTACAATCACGTTATTATCCGACCTTATCCCACTCTGATTAAGCTTAAGTGGGCATATTCTTGTCAAAACACATCCATTGTACAACATACCTTTGCACGCAAATTATTGGATGGGTGACAGTAAGAATATATTGTACCTTCGTTTTAACATTACACATACACACATTTTTAATAGGCTCGTACATCATCTAGGATATTCCTGAAGCAGCATATGAACAAAAAAAAAAAAATAGACAAATGCAAAAACAAATACCAAGAATACCGAATGCAGGCAGAAGCGACGCAATTTTCGCTTTATCATTAGTAGCGTGGCAACGTCCCAAACCACGCCGTTCGCCCGGCCCGTCCCCTAGTTGGACGCGGCCTGCTGCAGCTGCACGTCCTGCCGCATGGCCTGCTCAACGTCGTCTCGGTCGGGCATCACGGTGTCATCTGACTTTGCGTCGTCGTCATCGTCGTAATACTCCTGGTCCTCGACGTCGTCGTCGTCCTCGTAATTGTAGATGCCGTCCTCGTTTTCGTCGTACTCAAAGCCAAAATCGACGTCCGTGGACGTGCTGGCCGTGGCCGTGGCCATGGGCGCGTTGGCCGCTGTCACCGCCGGCCGTACGACGACCACATCGTCAAACGAGCTCGTCGTCAGCGCCACCGACGGCGACGACGACAAAGACGCCACCGACGAGCTGCTCGGCGTCGCCAGACTGGCGGAGGCGCTCGTGCCGGGCAGGGTCGAGTAGCCGTCCTGGACGGCGCGGCTGACGTCGCTGGGCAGCGAGGAGCTGTTCACCGATGCCGTGCTCGGTAGGGAGTACGTGGCAGAGGTGGCTGAGGCAGTGGCAGTGGCGGCGGCGGCGGCAGCTTGGGCGGGCGTCAAGTTGAGTCCGTCAAAGTTGCGGACCATGATGAAGCTGCTGGACACGCTCTGGGCATCGTCGTCCTCGTGGTTGCCACCGTCACCAGCTCCACGCGCCGTACCTGCGTCGCTCATCGCCGCGTCTCCATACCGCTCCGTGTTTCCGGCGTCGCTGATGGAAGGTGGGCCGGCCATGCTCAGCGTGTCGTCGATGCTCGGCGTGCTCATGCTCGTTTCGGTCGTGCCGGTGTGGTACTCTGGTCCGGGCGAGATGGGTCCGAGATGAGCCGTGGGGAGCGCTGGCTCAAAGACGGCGCCTGTACCGTCGTTGTCGCCGCCTGCCCACAAGGGAAGAAACCGGAACTCCTCATTGGACAGGCCCAGCAACAGATGCGGCGAGGCGCGAACCACCTCCAGCTCAAACTCGGGGAAAAAACAATCGCGGTCGTAAATCCTCTTGTACAGGCGGGAGGCGTGGTAGTAGAGGGCATAGCGAAAGTCGACAGCCGTAAATGCTTCCAGCTCGCCCATGGACTGGAGGGAGTACAGGGTCACATCTTGTCCGATCATGGGCTTCAGATGATCCAGCAGGTCTAAGCGCAGCTTGTCACGTATGTCCCCGGTGCCGATGGGAACGCCATAGATCAGGGACTTGAAGAGGGCGGCGTTGGCGGAGGCGACGAGATCCATAAAGTGGGTGCGATCAAACTGCTTCGACAGCTTATCCTCCACAGACCGGCCGAGCAGGCGCCAGTACACGGCCGTCATGGCTTTCTTGTCGTCGGGCAGGTCGTTGTAGATGTGGACAAACCAGTTCTTGTGCAGCACATTCTGGCGCACGTAGAAGCTGAGGCTCTTTTGGACGTCCTCGGTATACGTATTGTTCAACAAGTCGGAGTCGGCCAGGCTGCGGGGGAAGCAGACGCGGACAATGTGGGTAAGGTGGTCCAGGAGCCGGCGAACGGCGGCCAGCGCATTCGCGACGGGATAGTCATGGGGCCCTAGGAGATGACGCGTGTCGACCTGGGCAATGGTTTCCTCGATCTTGACAAACTTGGTGAGAACGTCGGCGATCTGTTGCAGCTTGAGAATGGGTCCATTGTATGTCTGGAACATGGTCGTCAGCGATTCGTACTCGTACTTGTGCACAACATCAGGGATCACGATGGAGGCCCCCGTCGCTGTCAGGTCCTCTGAGGCGGAAAACTCTTGGATGCGAGACTTGGTCTCGGCAACCTCTGTGTCCCGGTTTTGCATGATGCGCTGGACAAAGGCCTCGCTGGAGTGGTCGATCATGGTCTCCATGTCCTCGTCGAGCAGGCCCGACAGCTCGCGGCCAAACACAGACTTTTGACGGCTCTGGTACTTGCGCGGCTGGGCGTCGGTGGTGCCGGCCTCTTGCAGGGCGCGCTCAGCGACAAGGATGCGATACGCAACACGGGCAACGACAGGCAGTTTGATGTTCCATGCAATAATAAAGCACTCCTCCGGTAAGATGTCGACGATGTTGACGTTGTTCAACCTGAAGAACCAGTCTGAAACGATTGAGCGAAGGCGGTTTGCAAAGGCGAAACCGGTAAGCGGCCCGGACTGGTTCTGGCTTCCCGCCACCGAGGTAGCGTTGATGTGGTAGACATCGCTGCTCTTGAGGTGGAAAAGCTTCGCGAGGCCGGCAATGGTGAACACACGGGCGGCGGAGTTGAGGTGGAGCGGCTTGCCGGCCATGGCCAGCAACAGCCGGATGACGTTGGCAATGTGACGGACCTCACAGTAGTCGTCGATGCGGAACTCGGGTGCCAGCGGGAGGTCCCAGATGGAGCCAGTCAGCGAGCCGTCCTGCAGGATGGCGGGATCGGCGGGTGCGTGTGTGATCTCCGGCCTTTGTGGTGACGAGGGTGGTGGCACAGGGGACTCGTCCGAACCAACGTCTTCAAGATCGGTGGCCTCTCTCTCTGTGGCTCCGGTGTCCGAAGTGGACTCGACGGATGTTTGTGCGACTCCGTCGGACGGCGAAGTCGCTGGCTCCGGGACAGCATCGCCTTGGACGGTCAGTGGTTTGTGCTGGCCATTGATCCAGTAGCCCGGCTCGTCGATCTTGGCACCCCGGATTTTCATGTCGAAACAGTGGCAGGCATCGTCGTGGCCGCCGGCGGCGGAGATGGGCACACGTCGGGCTGGATCGAGGCGGGTCATCATGCTGTACTGCACAATGCCTTTGGGCAAGGTCAGGGCCTCGAGGTGCTCTGACCGCAGGTCAAAGTCGATCGACGGTCCCAGGTCGAGCACGTAGCGGATCTTCTGCATGACTGTGGCTGCATTGTCCCCGAGTAAGCCGCTGAGCAGCAGCTTGCTCGCTTGTCGTTTTTGGTAGCGCTCGTCGTCGAGCAGCTGGGCGAATTTGGCGAAGCCACTGTCACGGAGAACGGCCGAGTTGTAGCAGAGCAGCCAGCTGGTGGGGTAGGCTGTGCCCATGCAGGTCATCTTGATGGCAGCGGCCGAAGAGGGCGGGATCTGGAGCCAGACGAGGGTGTCGATCTGGGCTTCGGGGAATACATTGGCAAACTCGGCCTCGGCGGCGATGATGTGGGTGACATCTTGGTCGTGCAGCCGGTTGGTCTGCTCCCGCTGGACGTCCAGCGGGCTGTGACGTGATACGTGCAGGTCGCTCTGTATGAGGGAGAGAGGGAAAATGTCAGCGATGCTGCTGTCTCTCATTATTACTCGAAAGATATAGCAAGAAAAGACGAACTCACCATTTTGATGGCCTCTTCTAAACGTTTCTGAAAGAACTCGGATGGAAACCGCGCACGCAAACACAATGAAGGAGACTTGTTAGCGAAGGGCCGAGTCGCTTGTGGTTTGGGTGAGACGTCGTTTGTTGAAAGAGGACGAGACAAAGACGGGCGAAGAGACGGAGGAAGCGAAAAGCCGTGCAACTTGTAAAACGGATCAAAGCATCGAGCGTCAGAAACTGTCTATAAAGCAGACTCTGCGGGTCGCTCAGAGGCAGTTCCAAGACGAGACCGGGCCCAGCGGGGCCAGGGTGGCAGGACGACGGCACTTGCTGGTGCCTTGTCGATATCGCGATGAGGTGGTTTTTGCTTGTCACAAATCGAAGATTGCCATTCGATCGCGATGGGTTGGGTAAGGAGAGAGGGAGAGAGAGAGAGAGAGAGAGAAGAAAAGAGAGAGAAGAAAAAGAAAGAGAAGAAAAAGAGAGAGAGTCAGACGCCAGGCACCAGCGCAAATTCAAGACGGCGACGGGGGAAGGAGCGACAGTCAATTGAATGACGGAGGCAAGAGGCAAGAACCAGAGAACCAAAACGAGAAACAGCAAACCGCAGCACAAATTGCCAGCTGTGACGGAGTGAATGATTGCGGGAAGGAGCGATCTTCACGTGTTCTAGGCATCCACCACCACAGGCCACAGGCTGCAACCCAAGCTGTACGACTGTTGCGCAAGCTTGCTCGTTCTCATAGGCTTCCAATCCTGATGAAGGTCGAGATTCTGCAACTTACAGGATTAAAGCGGGGCATCCAAACGGCATGCGGCTGCAGGATGAGTCGTTCTTTCCATGAGAGGGGCCAGATGTTACCGGTGGGAAGGAGCAGAGCAGCGATGCCGAATGCTAAACGGCAAGAGCTCGGCCGCCTTGAAAGACATCCTTCAACAGCGGCCACATCATGACACAGTCATTGTGGACGTGCATCTGCGGCGATTGGATTGTTTACCGTCGTCTTGAGTCACAGCCGTATCGAGGACGCTAGGGCCTGTCAAATCTTGTGTCAGAATGGCTTGGTTGCCTCATTGCTCCAGTTGTCAACTCTGGGATAGCGCCCTCGCGCCTTCCGTCCCAAGTCTTATCGGCATATGGGGCTCTGTTCTCTTTCTGGGGCAGGTGCACGTTCGACGCCTTAGAGACAGAACAGGAAGGCGGGGCAAACGGGCAGTTGCACCTCACTGGCTTAGATAATTTTCATATTGTAAGACCTGCCAGGCTCAAAAGAAACGAAACGCAACTCGGACGTCGGTCGACATGGGGTTGCATTATTCTGATTGGTGAAAAGATAACCTGGGCCTGATTGCCCTGCGGCCAGCCGCGTGCAGGCCTTTGGTTCGTTGGAAGAAGATAACCTGTAGGCGAGAAGGCCTTCTCTTCTTTCTGATTTAAACAACTCCGTTAGAATTGGGGAAGGCGCGGAGCATTGACGAGGTTAAAACTGGAAGTAGGGCGAGGTGAATTAGGAAGGAACAGTTGACGCCAAGAACGACAGCTTCTTATCTCAGATAAGACACAGCGCTCTATTCATATTCGATGTATCTACAAAACACAATTCAGGACAATGTGGAAAACGCGACCAGGACGAGAACCGGGAACATCCAGGCCAGCGACACCAACCCGGGCGCGGCCCAACGCCCAGGCGTGTCTTGCATGCGTTGGGGAGGGGCGAAACGGAGCACGCGACCTAATGGGGCGAAACGACAGGTGAACCACACAACGCTACCCCAGCGCCCCAAACAAAGCGGGGATGCCTCCACCAGGAAGAGCTCGTTAGTGAGGATGAGAGGGTGAGAGGGCGAGGGCAAGACTGTGCATCTCGATGCCTCTTCTTCTGCGTATCCGACTGCATAAGGCATAAGTTACTTGGCGTGAAGGGAGTTATTGCAGAGCAATTCCGTTAGCGAAGATGTGAACGAAAGACGAGACGCAGACTCAAAGAAACAGACGTATCTCAAAGGTAAAAGGTACCGATGACGAACAGATCTGAAAAGGACCGCGAAAAGGTGCCGATCGCCCCTGTTTTGCGCCTTCCTGTTTTTCTCCTTCGGTCTAGCTTGGTTCCTCCGCAGCTTCTTATTCTGGTGGTCTAAATCCCCCTCTTTCCCGTCTGGACATCGTTCGCAGAGTCTCAACAAGCCAACTCGTGCATCTTCATCGAAACAAAGACATCTCGACAGCCGTTAGATGAAGCATCGCAAAATCAGTACAGACAGACTACCCCCTACAGAATACCGGCATCATCCAAAGCGTCCGCCGCGAGACACACAGCAACCATGGCCGTCGCACCCCCAAAGTATGTCTTTTCTTGGTTCTTGGCCCGCTTGAACACAAGCCTCGGTCTTCGTCCTGTTCTTCCTGGTTTGTCGTTGTCTGATTGCCGGGAGTCCTATTGACTAACACTTAGCCCTTCTAGCCGCTTCCGTACCGCGGCTGCCATTGCCGTCGCCGCCGCCCTCGGTGTCGGCTACACCGTCCGCCGCAACTCCAACCGCCTCCGTGAAAACGAGCTTGTCCAGCAGCGTGCGCGGACCGGCACCGCGACGCCCGTCACGACGACGAACCCGCCGAACCTGTACGTCAGTGTCGACCGGAGCGGCGGCGGGATTTGAGCAAATGCAGGCGCGTGGACGACGACAACTGATGTGGCTGCGAGGCTATCCCACCGACGCCATGTGCGTCCAAACTATGCGATCTCGTAACACGACACGAGAACGTCAATCAGCTGCCGTTGCACCAAAGTCGATGCGTATTGAAGGGATTGGATTCTCTGCCAGGACTACGACAATCGGACACTCATTTTCACGGCGTTGCTTTGTTTGACCAACGATTTGGCAGCTTTTATTTCAAGACATCTCCTCACACTGTTTCTGCTGTACGATTGCCACGCTGCCTTTTTAGACGGTTCACGGAATAACATCTACTTTTCGAGTACAAATTGGCCATTGCCGGTGAAGTAAAAGACACGACACGGTCCAGACTGCAATCGGACGATTTTCGGTGAATAGGCAAACGAGTCCATGGGCATGGTCTGTGAACCTGGGAATGGAAACCTGGAGGATTAGGAGAAGCATTGCCGGCGCAGAGATGGAAGCGGAGGCTCCTAGAAATGGGGCGGCCGGCAAGCTGCGGAGAGGGGAAAGTGTTGTCAACTGTGCTACGACTGGCCGGCCATGACAGGATAAACAACCCAGGTCTATTCAGAGTTTGTTTCCCGGTTTATTGTATATAGGTACTTTCATTGTCTGATTTTCACTTTGATTTTTAGTTTAATTAATTCCGGGATTTTGGAAAGACAATGTCAATGACGCTGGATTTAAATCACAATATGGAGAAGAAATTGTTATAAATGCAAACCCAGAACCAGACTCGGAAGAGATGCTCTTGCGTGCACAGGAACACGACATGACGCGAATAAAACATGAAAACAGGATCCGGTCAGACAGAAACGATAACACATAATGCAAACAACACCATGAATGCCATCCAAACAATGCAGACAAGAAAGAGAAAAATGAACAAAGTAGGACAAAGTAAAGACAAAACAGCCACCCAACATAAATAGAAAAATAGCAAAACCAAAAGAACAAGCAATGCTCGACTCGTCGACAGCAGCGGATCCAGTCTGCCACGCATGACACGGTATTCTGAATTGCAATGACCAGAGCAATAGAATAGGCTTTCTTGCGCAGCCGCCGTGCCTCCTGCACTCCTTCTATAGCCGGTAGACGCTGTCGCTGTCGTCATCGTCCGAGACAACGGCCGCCCGCCGGTCGACTTCTTTGCCCTTGGCCGGCCGCGGCACGTGGCTCTGGTGTTGGCCCTGACCGCCGCCGGGGCTCTCGCTCGCTTCGTTGCGGTCGCCACCTGCACCGCCTCCCCTCCCGCCGCCACCTCCCGTTCCGGCACCACCAACAGGGCGTGGGATCTGCCGAAGGATGCCCGAACTGGCCACACGGGGCAGCTGGCTGCCGGGACCAGGACCGGGCGGCGACGACATGCCGAGGCTGGACAGTGTGGCCGACACAGGGATGCGGCTGCCGGTGGGGCTCTTGGGAGTGTTGCTGCTGCTGCCGCTGCTGCCGCTGCCGGCGGCGGGACCTGTTGCCTGGGGTGTTGGTGTTGGGGGATGCACGGCCATTGATGGCGCCGACGGCACCGACGGCGCTGACGGGCCGAGGACCGTCGGCATGCGCGACAGGGGCGGGCCCGCTCGCAGCGTCTCGTGCCGGGCGTGTGGGGCCTGCGAGGCACCGTGCCGTTCTTGGCCCGTCTCGCCCTCGGAGCTCGACACGACGGCACTGGCGTGCCCGCTCACGGCGGCGCTGGTCCGTCCGCTGGCGTGCCCGCTGGCGTGCCCGCTGGCGTGCCCGCTGGCGCGCCCGCTGGTGCTCGCCAGCGTCTGCTGCTGCTTCTGGAGCGACCGCAGCTCGTGCACGACGTCGGTAAAGCTCTCCTCGAGCGTCTTCATGCGCGCCAGCACCAGGCGGCTCATGCGGTCGCGGTCGCGGTCGGTCTCGCCCACGGCGCGGGCGTTGTTCATGGCGGTGGCGAGGGCCAGCTGGGAGGCGAAGCTTCCCGGCAGGACGACGTCGGGGGCGCCGAGGGGCGGGCCGACGGCGGACTCGGAGAGCAGACCCGAGGCCGACACACCGGCATCAACATCGACGTCGTCCGAGCCCATGCCCAGCGACGACAAGCGGCGCTGCTGCAGACGGCGGACGGGGCTGTCGATGGGGCGGGGCGGGTGCCGGACGTTGCCGGGTGGGTGGCCTGCGGGAATCCCTGGTTGGGTTTGCGCGGCGAGCGCTGGCCGGCAGCGGCGGGGGGCGTACCCGGCGGCGCCACGGCCGATGTGTCGTGGCGGCTCGAGCGTGGCCGTGGCCGAGACGACGACGACGACTGCTGCTGCTGCTGCTGCTGCTGCTGCTGCTGTTTTTGTTGATGGGGGTGTTGATGTGGATGGTGGCCAGGTGTGGGCGACGGTGAAAAGAAGAGTCCCCCGGGTGACTGGCGCACGCCTAGGATGACGTCGCTGGCATCGCTCCCCACGTCGTTGCTGCCGGGGACGGGGGCCGGGTCTGCGTTGGGCGGGTTGTATAGAATGGTGTTGCTCGAGAGGGCGCGGGAGTGCATCGCGCGGCGTGACGAGCCGGGCCGGGGCGGCTTGGGCGGGCTCGTGGCGCTGGACATGTTGCCAATGTGGCCGATGTTGCCGATGCGGCGGGGGCTGGCCGGAGATGGCCCGGTCGCGCCTGGGCCTGGGCCTGCGCCCCCGCCCGCGTCCACCTCGTCGCCGTCGTTTTCGTTGTCGTCCTCGTCCGTCGCCTTGGGCGACTCGGGCGACCGTGCCGCTACGTGGAGGAACCGCGACGCAACGGGCGTCGCAAAAAAGTCGCCACCGTCGTCGTCCTCGTTGCCGTCCCCCGCCTCGTCGTTTGTCGGATTCTCGTCACCATCGTCGGCATCGTCGGCATCGTCGGCATCGTCGTCGTCGTTGCCCACGTCGTCTTCGCCATCGCGTCCACTCTGTCGCGACAGCATCGCCGCCCGCGAGTGCATCGGCGTCAGGCCATGGCCGCCCGTGTTGGTCACCTCGTCTTCGTCGTCGTCGTCGTTGGTGACCAGCTCGTCGTCGCCCTCGGCGTCTGTGTGGTCCTTGAAGGCCGCCTCAAAGGGGCTCCGTTGCGGCGGGTAGGGGTGCATGCCGAGCATGCCGAACGTGCGCACGTCCCGCGTCGCCAGGCCGGGCATGGCCGACACCGACATCAGGTCGGCCGGGTCGCTGGCGGTCGACCGCACCTCGGACATGTGCCGGAACCGCGAGGCGGCGGTTCCAAAGTGGTTGACGCTCATGCGCCGCTGCCACTCGTGGTCGGTGCCGGCCCCGCCGCCAGCAGCACCGCCGCCGCCAACACCAGGAGCACCACCACCGCCGCGCCTGTCCAGGGTCGAGTACGGCGTGCCGTCGTGCTGGTCCATCCAGTTGCGGATGGCCGTCTGGGTCTTGCGGCGCTCGTTGCGGCGCTGCGTGCGCAGGGTGGCAATGTCCGGGGTGCGGCGGAAGACCTCGTCGAGGGCGCGGTCTTTTTGGTAGCCCGCCACCGACTCTTCCCGGAGCCGGATGCTGGGGCTGAAGAGGACGGGGCGGCCGTTGGGGTCCGCAAACGAAATGCCGCGGTGGCGCGCGGGGCCGTGGCCGTGGCCGTGGCCGTGGCCTTGGTGGTCGACGAGGTCCGTCGGCTCGTACATGTAGGGGGCCAAGAAGAATGTCTCGTAGACAAAGATGCTGAACAGCAGCGGGAAGTGGGTGGCCTTGATGACGAGGCGGTTGAGGGCGACAAAGTGGTGCAGGGGCATGCAGTAGCGCAGGGGCATGAGCATCCAGGCAAAGATGTTGGTGGGCGCGACGTACGAGAAGAGGGCGTCGTTCTTGACCATGGAGATGGTGTTGATGGCAAACAAGAACTGGTGCTCTTCGTTGGCATTGGACGCAATGGCCATGAACGAGTTGGTCAGGACGGTGATGAGGATGGTCACGACGACAAAGTGGCAGATGATGAGGAAGAGCACGAGCAGCGTCTTGCCCAGCACATTGTACGTCGGCCAGGCGTCCCAGGCGGCCGGCGTGAAGCCCATGAGCAGCTGGAAGATCATGTAGGCGACGTCGGCCGGCGCGTTCTCGGTGTCGGACAGCGTGAAGAAGACAAAGAAGCCGGAGCACGACACGAGGATCAGCACAAAGACGGCGGCCAGGTCGACGGCCATGAGGCGGAAGGCGATGAGCAGCTGCGAAAAGTACCGGGAGTGGTCGAGGACGCTGAAGATGCGCGGCAGCAGCAGGATGGCGTTGGCCGCCAGGATGTCGTAGGCGCTGTCGTTCCAGCGCTGGGCGTCGGCCAGGAAGACGCCGCAGATGCGCAGCGAGTAGTAAAAGATGAGCAGCAGCAGGATGCCCAGATCGAAAATGTTCCAGAAGCTCATCATGTAGAGCGAGAAGCCCTGCTCGTTGAAGCCGACGAGCTCGTCGAGCATGAAGCCGGCGCTCCAGAACCAAAAGACCAGCTCGAGGGTGGTGATGCGGCTCGAGTGCTGCGCGAGGACGGACAGGAACAGGCCGATCAGGATGGCGAGCGAGCACGTCGACAGGAACTGGCGGTAGCGGGGCACGCGCAGGCGCGACAGCTTGAACAGCGAGGCGTTGCGCGGGTCGTAGAGCGTGACCGTGCGGCGGTGGAGCGCGGGCGGCGCAGGCGGCGCGGGCCGGGCATGCTGTGGCCGTGTTGGCTCCTCTTTGACCGGGTGGCTACGGCCGAGGAGCGGCGTCCGCTGGTCATTGGCGCTGTTGCGGCGGCCAGCGTTGCTGTAGTTGCCGTAGTTGTAGTTGCTGTAGTGGCCGCTGCGCTGTGCGTTGTGCCGATGGGACGCGGCCGCGACCGCGACCGCCACCGCCGGGGCCTTGCCGTTGTGGCTGTTGCTGCGGTGCAGCTGGTCGGCCGACGAGTAGAAGCTGATGGCGCCGTTCCAGATGGCCTCGAGATGCTGCACGACGAGTGGGTGGGCCAAGAAATGCTTGGCCGACGCGCGGATGGCGACCTCGAGCGTCGAGATGCGCGCGGCGGGTGCGGAGCCGGGCCGGGCCGACGACAGGCCGACCGACGACGTGTGGTGCGGGGAGAGCGGGCGCGAGGAGACGCCGGGGCCGGTGGCGGCGGCAGCAGCAACAGCAGTAGCATCGGCGCCCGGGATGCCTTGCAGCGGGTTGAAATCGTAGGACAGGGCGTCGATGAGCTCGCGGGTGGTGTACTCCTTGAGCAGCTTGATGGCGAGCAGCTCGCAGACCTTGGCGCGGGTGTTGCTGGTGCCGGCGTTGCCCGGGAAGAACTGGGCCTCCTTGGCGAACTGCAGGCAGTTGGCCATGAGGGCGTAGAGGGTGGCCCTGGAGAAGTGCTGGGCGCGGATCTGCTGCTGCATGGGCTTGACCAGGAACTGGGAGACTTGCGGGGACCGCAGCTGTTCCCAGGTGAGGGTGGTCTCGGTGCGTGCCTGGACGATGATGCGCATGGCGTGGACGATGCTGTAGACGGGAAGGGCGTCGAGGTGCGAGGCGGAGAAGAGCGGGAGCACGTGCGAGGCGCGGCGGCCGTCTTCGTCGGCTGGCACATCGCCGCGACGACGCCCGCCGTGTATGCCGTCGTCGTCGTCGTCGTCGTCGTCGTCATCGTCGTCGTCGTCATCGGCTTCTGTGAAATCAGCGGTGGCATGCCGGAGGTGAGCATAGGCCGAGCCTGGCGATGGTCCCTGACTGTCTAGGTGCTCGTCGTCCACCTCGACCGACATCCGAGGAAAGGTGCGCGTGTCCGCGTCCAGGTGAGGGTCCAAGTGAGGATCCAAGCCAGGGTGCAAGTCAGGGTCCATGGCCAGGTCTGGGTCGGCGTCCATGTGGGAAAGCAGCTCGTTTCCGGCGGGCCGTTTCTTGCCGTGGACGGCGCGCAACATCATGGAAAACATGTTGCATGCGGGTGGTTGTGCTGCGGGGGGACCGAGGAGGGGACGTTCAGCCAACCGAACATAGGGCATATGTCGTGTGTCGTATGCCGCTGTCGTCTGTGTTGTCGTACGCCGTCAAGTAGCGGCCGCAGAAAAGTCCCTCCCTGGCGTCCTGGCGCATTCCCTCGCCGGCGCCGGTCGTCAACAAAACTCAAAGGCACATCTCCAACGAGGTCCAAGGGGGGAAGAAAGAGAGGGAGAGGGGAAGAAAAGAAGAAGGGGAAAAGGGAGGAGGGGAGGGAGGACAGAAAGGGAGACGGGGGAGAAGACGGGGGAGGAAAGAGAAAAAAGGAGGCGCGGGAGAGGCTGCGTAGCCGCTGTAACGAAACAGAGCAAACGTAAAAAGAAAACTGTACAAACAAGAAACAAGGAAACCAGGAAACAAGGAACAGACGAAAGGATGTGGGACAGTCGAGAAGAACAAAATGGAATAACACGGATGGAATAAAATAGAAACGTGCGTTCGAGTGCCGTGCGAGTGCCGTGCGAGTGCCAGCGAGGCCGAGCCCACACACCTTTCAGCTGCTTCTGTCTGCAAGTGACGCGCGAGAAGCGCGATGCAGTGTCGTCCGTTCGTCGTATTGCCTCTGTAACTTTGGAGCGGCTGGGCGCTATCAAAATTAAGGAGAGCCCGATAAGGTGAAGAAAGTCGAGAAAAACAGGGGCGCGAGTGGGTAGCGCAGGCACGCCGAGACCATCTTGCGGAGCAATGTGGAGGCTGCACGATGGAGAGTGAGTGTGAACTGATGAGTGTAAAAGCGAGACGGCCGGGTGTCGTGGTGTCCTGAACCCTGGTAAGACACGAGTCGTTGAGCAGGCTGTTTCTTGTTTCGGCAGCTGAAGCGGGCAAAGGGCAAAAGGACGATGTGGCGTTTATGTTTTGGCGAGGCGGAACAAAGGCAAGATAAATGGTCGAGACGGGAGGGTAGGGGTGTGGGTGAGCGGAGTGAAGCTGTGCCAAATGGGACTAAGAGACAAGAATGCAAAAGTAACAATGAAATAAACCAAAAAAGAAGAAAAAAAAAAAAAAAACAAAGTGCAAACGAAGCCCAGTGACGGTCGCAGAGCAGGATCGTCAACGACTGGCGACACAGGCACAAGCACAGACTGAGAGCGGACGCCGGCACGTCTGGTCCTGTGGTGTGGCGTTGCACTGCAGCGAGCAGCATCGTTGGAGCAGCTCAGTTTGGACACAGCCTGACGGGTCTCATGCTCCTGCTGATGCTACATGCTAAATGTCCGCCTGAGACACGAGCACGATCCTCGAGCGTCCTGCAGCAACGCTAGAACGGCCCTTAACGGCTCGAGTGACCTTGAGTGACCTTGAGTGACCTTGACCAACCTTGACCAACCTTGAGCGACCTTTGCGGAGAATTTCTCCCTTGCGTGGCAAGCCTCTGTCTCGCAGTGTCCTCCTGGCAAGCAAAGACACACATGGCTTGGATAAGGGACCAGTACGTCGTATACACGATAACGGATGCCGTCAGATGCGTCAGATGCCGTCTGCTCTGAGAGACAGCCCCCAACTAGGCTGCATGTCGGGTATATTAACTGTCTGGTGTCGACAATCCCTCAATGTCTGGGGACAAGACAACGGGACATCACTGGCCACAAGCTGGAGTGACACATGCAGGCTGAACTCGCCGCTTATTGGGTCGATTGGTGCAGTGGCCGCCGCCAAGCTGAGATCGTCTCCAGCCGTGGTCTGGTGGTGCCGTGGACGAACCTGCACAGAGCGCACCAGACGCGCTGATTGGTAGCTTGTCGGGGCTCGTAGGCATAGAGAGTGCAGCCGAGCGTAAGAGCTTGCAGGTGGAGTAGGGGTTCACACGACGCACAGGATGCAGCCGGGCCAGCCTCGACAGCCTTCTCTGGAGTGGGCGACTCCTCGAGCAGACGACTGCCCTCTTGACACTCACTGGCTTGCTTCTGTAGCCGCGCTCTTCCAGGTTGTGCCGTTTTGTGTACGATTAGACATAATTGTCGAGGCTGACAAGAACTCTGTCAAGACAGAACCCGTCGACGATAAGTACTTGCCCTGTGCAGCTCGCAATTGTCGGTGAGGCAAAATGGTGGGCGTGGTGCTCCACATGCAGCAAGTCCTGCAAACGCAACGCCACGCTGAAAGCGGCAAGACAGTGAGACAGTCAGTGGTGGTCTGGGCTTCTGTGTGGGTGGTCGAGTGCCATCGAATCCTTCCTGCGTGGGTTGCGCGTAGAATGAGGAACGACTCGAACAGGGGTGAGACCGCTGGCGGGAGGACGTCTGCGCGATGTGCTTCCTTTCCTTGTTTGTGCCGTCTTGCTGGTGCCGCTTGCTTGTCATGTCTTGCTTTTGTGCTTTTCTCTGGCAACGTCCTACTCGCATCACGTATTGTCCATACATCGTAGAGCGCAGTCAAGTCGGCAGTCGGCACGCATCAACTCTGAGCGGCATCGTGGGATTCTCGACAGTGCTTCAGAACGGCATCAGCCACTCTTTCAACACGCAAGTCCTCTTTCCCGTGTCTCCATTTGCCCACGTCGTCACTGCTGCCGTTGTCGGAGCTGGCACAGTGAGCCTTGCCATCAACTCAACAGCACTGACCGACTGGCCTGTGTTTTGGAACCATTGCAGTCTCGCGATAATGGCTCGACCTTGATACGCGTGTTCCTGTAAACAATGTAAGATACTCCGTGTAAACACCCGTTAGCGTCCAGTAGGGCCAGCTAGAGTCAACGAAGCATCCCGACCATGTTGCTGTCCTGCCTCGCTGCCATGGCTGCTGAACTTCCTGTCCACCGCCTTCCCACAGCGTCAAGGCGGTCAGCAAGTCGAGTCCCTTAGGCCCTGTTTGTTTTCTCGGACCCGCGCAGCGTACCAATTGGCCAACCACAGCGCCCTGTCGCGATGCACCCGCTGGGACGTGGGAGGTGGGTCGTCTGTATTCTGGAATTCGTACGGTGAGGCTGTCAGAGACTCGGCTCCTTCAGAGACACTCACTGGATAGAGGACGCCCCACGCGTTTCGCGGTTTCAGTCATCCACTGTTCGCACGGTGGGACTAGAGTGGCACTATACTGTTAGTTGATTGGTCGGATGCATATACGCAAAAAAAGTTGTAAGAGCAACCAAGGCTGGACAAAAAAAAAAAAAAAAAAAAAAAAAAAAAAGAAGGGCGACTCGGGGACTAGTCAGAGATTTTCTTTGCTAGAAAGCTTTTCTCGCGTCTCTTTTGCTTCCTCTCTTTCTCTCTTTCTCTCTTCCTCCCCTCTTCCTCCCCTCTTCCCCTCCTCCTCTCCTGTTATACCATCTCTTCTTCAAAGGACTCACCTGTGTGCCATCTCAAGACACAGCCGTCTGGCGAAGAAGCATTGGTAGAACTGCGAGACAGAGACGCTCCGCTCGAAACACGCTGCTGCTGCTCTGCCGCTCTGCCGCTCTGCCGCCCTTCTCTCGTCTCTCGCCGGTCCCGACACCCCGACCGAACCCGTTCACTCGATTGTTCTGCCGCCTGTGTCGTTGCAAAAGAGCTGATTGCAGAGATCCGAGTCGGCCGGACGAAGAGTCATCTCTCGTCGCCGTCGTCGTCGTCGTTCTCAATTCGCTTCTTCCCTCTTGTTTTCTTCGTTTTCGTCTTCCCCGCTCCCCCAGCCGACATGGCCCCTCCGTTCTTCCCCCCGGCCTCGGGCCGCGTCTTCGACAGCGAGGCCGCCGAGAAAATGGTCAGCCTCGAGCTCCAGGACGGCTCCGTGTACCAGGGCTACAGCTTCGGCGCCGACAAGAGCATCGCCGGCGAGCTGGTCTTCCAGACCGGCATGGTCGGCTACCCCGAGTCGCTGACCGACCCCTCGTACCGCGGCCAGATCCTGGTCCTGACCTTCCCCCTCATCGGCAACTACGGCGTGCCCTCGCGCGCCGCCCTCGACGCCCTGCTGGCCGACCTGCTGCCCGCCCACTTTGAGTCGTCGCAGATCCACGTCGCCGGCCTCGTCACCGCCTCGTACGCCGGCGAGGACTTTTCCCACTTCCTGGCCGAGTCGTCCCTCGGCGCCTGGCTCAAGGAGCAGGGCGTGCCCGCCATGCACGCCGTCGACACCCGCGAGCTGACCAAGCACATTCGCGAGTCCGGCAGCATGCTGGGCCGCATGCTTCTCGAGAAGGACGGCGGTCTGTCCAGCGGGGCCGGAGCCACCGGAGCCACCGGGGCCACCGGGGCCAATGGGGCGACCTCGGCCCTCTCGTCGGCCATCTCGTCGACCCTCTCGTCGATTGTCTCCTCGCCCGAGGTCGGCACCACCAACGGCACCACCACCACCACCACTTCCACCGCGACGACGCCCGCCGACGACGACGTCGTCATCGACCGCTCCCTCCTCGCGCCGTACACCGCCGCCAACTGGCGCCCCCACTTTGAGGCCGTCGACTGGCTCAACCCCAACGCAAAGAACCTGGTCGCCGACGTCTCCATCCGCGCGCCCAAGCTGTTCCGGCCCCCCGCCGACAAGGCCCTCAAGCACCCCTCCGGCCGCACCCTGCGCATCCTGTGTCTCGACGTCGGCATGAAGTACAACCAGCTGCGCTGCTTCCTCAAGCGCGGCGTCGAGGTCCTCGTCGTCCCGTACGACTACGACGTCGCCCGCGCCGCCGCCGCCCACGAGTACGACGGCCTCTTTTTGTCCAACGGCCCCGGCGATCCCGCCACCCTCGACGCCACCGTCCGCAACATTGCCGGCGTCCTCGCCAAGAACCAGACCCCCGTCTTTGGCATCTGCCTCGGCCACCAGCTGCTCGCCCGCGCCACCGGCGCCACCACCACCAAGATGAAGTTTGGCAACCGCGGCCAGAACATCCCCTGCACCTCCCTCGTCACCGGCCGCTGCCACATCACCTCGCAGAACCACGGCTACGCCGTCGACGCCGCCAGCCTCGCCGACGGCTGGCAGGAGCTGTTTGTCAACGCCAACGACGGCTCCAACGAGGGCATCATGCACACCAGCCGCCCCTACTTCTCCGTCCAGTTCCACCCCGAGAGCACGCCCGGCCCGCGCGACACCGAGTTCTTGTTTGACGTGTTCCTGGCCGCCGTCCAGGCCTGCGCCGTCGACCCCGCCCACCTGGCGCGGCCCGTCCGCTTCCCCGGCGGCACCGCCGCCGAGAACGACCGCCTGCACCCGCGCGTGCACGTCAAGAAGGTCCTCGTGCTCGGCTCCGGCGGCCTGAGCATCGGCCAGGCCGGCGAGTTTGACTACTCCGGCTCGCAGGCCATCAAGGCCCTCAAGGAGGAGGGCATCTACACCGTCCTCATCAACCCCAACATCGCCACCATCCAGACCTCCAAGGGCCTGGCCGACAAGGTCTTCTTTTTGCCCGTCAACGCCGAGTTTGTGCGCAAGGTCATTGTGTACGAGCGCCCCGACGCCATCTACTGCACCTTTGGCGGCCAGACCGCCCTGCAGGTCGGCATCCAGCTCAAGGACGAGCTGGCCGGCCTCGGCGTCCAGGTCCTCGGCACACCCATCGACACCATCATCACCACCGAGGACCGCGAGCTGTTTGCCCGCAGCATGGAGTCCATTGGCGAGAAGTGCGCCAAGTCCGCCTCGGCCAACACCGTCGAGGAGGCCCTGCACGTCGTCAAGGACATTGGCTTCCCCGTCATCGTCCGCGCCGCCTACGCCCTCGGCGGCCTCGGCAGCGGCTTCGCCAACAACGAGGACGAGCTGCTCGCGCTCTGCCACAAGGCCTTTGCCGCCTCGCCCCAGGTGCTCATCGAGCGCTCCATGAAGGGCTGGAAGGAGATTGAGTACGAGGTCGTGCGCGACGCCCAGGACAACTGCATCACCGTCTGCAACATGGAGAACTTTGACCCCCTCGGCATCCACACCGGCGACTCCATCGTCGTCGCCCCCTCGCAGACCCTGAGCGACGAGGACTACAACATGCTGCGCACCACCGCCGTCAACGTCATCCGCCACCTCGGCGTCGTCGGCGAGTGCAACATCCAGTACGCCCTCAACCCCTTCTCGCGCGAGTACTGCATCATCGAGGTCAACGCCCGCCTGTCGCGCTCGTCCGCCCTCGCCTCCAAGGCCACCGGCTACCCGCTCGCCTTTGTCGCCGCCAAGCTGGGCCTGGGCATCCCGCTCAAGGACATCAAGAACTCCGTCACCCAGGTCACCTGCGCCTGCTTCGAGCCCTCGCTCGACTATGTCGTCGTCAAGATGCCCCGCTGGGACCTCAAGAAGTTTACGCGCGTGTCCACGCAGCTCGGCTCGTCCATGAAGTCCATTGGCGAGGTCATGTCCATTGGCCGCACCTTTGAGGAGGCCATCCAGACCGCCATCCGCGCCATCGACTTCCACAACCTCGGCTTCTCCGAGACCAAGGGCGCCCTCATCGCCATCGACGACGAGCTGCAGACGCCCTCGGACCAGCGCCTCTTTGCCCTTGCCAACGCCATGGCCGCCGGCTACTCCGTCGACAAGATCTGGGAGCTCACCAAGATCGACCGCTGGTTCCTCAACAAGCTCAAGGGCCTCTCCGACTTTGCCCGCCGCATGACCGCCCTGACCACCGGCGACATCGTCAAGCGCCCCGACCTGCTGCTCCGCGCCAAGCGCCTCGGCTTCTCCGACCGCCAGCTCGCCCTCTTCTGGAGCTCCAACGAGATTGCCGTCCGCCGCCTCCGCCTCGAGGCCGGCATCCACCCCTGGGTCAAGCAGATCGATACCGTCGCCGCCGAGTTCCCGGCCTTTACCAACTACCTGTACCTGACGTACAGCGCCTCCACGCACGACCTGACCTTTGACGACAAGGGCGTCATGGTCCTGGGCTCCGGTGTCTACCGCATCGGCTCGTCCGTCGAGTTCGATTGGTGCTCGGTGCGCGCCATTCGCACGCTGCGTGCTGCTGGTTTGAAGACCATCATGGTTAATGTGAGTATGGAGGCAGGGCAGCATGCTGCTTTCTTCCCTCCCCTTGTCTCCCTTTCCTTTCGCACATGCATCGTTCTTTCCTCCGTCACGTCACTTGCCGTTCTCTTGCATTGTTTGGGTAGTGCCTGAACGCTCCTTCTCTTTATACAACTACTTTGATAAACACAAGTTGTATACGTCCCAATTCGGCAACATCCCACCTGCCCTCGGCCCTGGCTGCCGTTTACAGCCTCGCGACCCAAGGTAGTCGCGTCCCGTCGTAGGAATATCCCAAAGTCGTGCCTTCCCCTTCCTGCCTCTGGTTCTCTGTCGCTCCTTCTGCACCAAACTCGTTTGTTCTTCCCCTTCTTCTTCTCCCAGCACGAGTGGAATTTAAAATGGACCCAAGGATAGTAGGACCATCAACCCACAACATCTCCAGCGTCACTTTTGCCTTTTTATCTGCTCTCTCTGTTCCTTTTCCACGCTTACACACGTTTACGGCCTCCTTTTGTTCGAATCAAACTGCTGACACGCCCTCAAGACGAACCCGGAAACTCTGTCCACCGATTACGATGAAGCGGACCGACTTTACTTTACAAACATCGACCTCGAGACGGTCATGGACATCTACGAGCTGGAGCAGTCGGCCGGCATTCTGGGTGCCATGAGTGGCCAGACACCCAACATGATCGCCCTGCCCCTGCTCCGCGCCGGCGCCAAGGTGCTGGGCACGTCCCCCGAGATGATCGACACGGCCGAGAACCGGTACAAGTTCTCGCGCATGCTGGACCGCATCGACGTGGACCAGCCGACGTGGAAGGAGCTGACGTCGTTTGAGGACGCCAAGGCGTTCTGCGACAAGGTGTCGTACCCGGTGCTGGTGCGGCCCTCGTACGTGCTGTCGGGCGCGGCGATGAACACGGTGTACTCGGAGGCGGACCTGGCGTCGTACCTCCAGCAGGCGGCCGAAGTGTCGCGCGAGCACCCGGTGGTGATCACCAAGTACATTGAGAACGCCAAGGAGATTGAGATGGACGCCGTGGCCAAGGACGGCGTGCTGGTGGGCCACTTCATCTCGGAGCACGTCGAGAACGCCGGCGTGCACTCGGGCGACGCGACGCTGATCCAGCCGCCGCAGGACCTGGAGCGCACGACCATCAAGCGCATCGAGGAGGCCACGCGCAAGATTGGCGCCGCGCTCAACATCACGGGCCCCTTCAACATCCAGTTCATTGCCAAAGACAACGACATCAAGGTCATTGAGTGCAACGTGCGCGCGTCGCGCTCCTTCCCCTTCGTGTCCAAGGTGACGGGCGTCGACCTGATCGAGATGGCCACGCGCGCCATCATGAACCTGCCCTTTGAGGAGTACCCGCCGCTCGAGCTGGCGCCCGGCACCGTGGGTGTCAAGGTGCCGCAGTTCTCCTTCTCGCGGCTGTCGGGCGCGGACCCGATCCTGGGCGTCGAGATGGCGTCGACGGGCGAGGTGGCGTGCTTTGGCGCGGACAAGTATGAGGCGTACCTCAAGGCGCTGGTGTCGACGGGCTTCAAGATGCCGCGCAACAACGTGCTGCTGTCCATCGGCTCGTACAAGGACAAGAAGGAGATGCTGCCGTCGGTGGCCAAGCTGCAGCAGCTGGGCTACAAGCTGTTTGCGACGGCCGGCACCGCGGACTACCTGCAGGAGCACGGCATCCCGGTGCAGTACCTCGAGGCGTTTGGCAAGGAGGACGACAACAGCGGCGACGAGGCGTCGTCGTCCAAGGCGCAAAAGGGCGAGTTCTCGCTGACGCAGCACCTGGCCAAGAACATGATCGACCTCTACATCAACCTGCCGTCGAACAACAAGTACCGCCGGCCGGCCAACTTTATGAGCAAGGGCTACCGCACGCGGCGCATGGCCGTCGACTACCAGATCCCGCTGGTGACCAACGTCAAGAACGCCAAGATCCTCATCGAGGCCATGGCCCGCCACTACGACCTCGAGGTCAACATCCGCGACTACACCACCAGCCACCGCACCGTCGTGCTGCCCGGCCTCGTCAACGTCGCAGGGTTCGTGCCCGGTCTCGTGGCCGCCGGCGGCAGCACCGACCTGCAGGCGGTGACGAAGGCGTCGATTGCCGCCGGCTTCAGCATGGTGCGCGTGATGCCGCTGGGCGTGGACGGCGCGATCACGGACGTGCGCACGCTCAAGCTGGCGCAGCAGAACGGGCGGCGCGCCAGCGCGTACTGCGACTTCAACCTGTCGGTGACGGCGACGTCGACCAACGCCAGCCAGATCAGCCAGGTGGTGTCGGAGGTGGGCTCGCTCTTCATCCCCTTCAACCACCTGTCGGACAACATCAGCAAGGTGGCGGCGGTGACGGCGCACTTTGAGGCGTGGCCGACGCACAAGCCGATTGTGACGGACGCCAAGACGACGGACCTGGCGTCGCTGCTGCTGCTGGCCAGCCTGCACAACCGCCGGATCCACGTGACCAACGTGACGTCGCGCGACGACGTGCGCCTCATTGCGCTCAGCAAGGAGAAGGGCCTGCAGGTGACGTGCGACGTGTCCGTCTACGCGCTGTACCTGTCGCAGACCGACTACCCGGGCTGCACGCTGCTGCCGACGGCCGACGACCAGGCGGCGCTGTGGGAGCACATTGCCGTGATAGACGTGTTCTCGGTCGGCAGCTTGCCGTACCAGCTGGCGCACTGGCTGCAGAGCCCGTCGGCTGGTGGTGGTGGTAGCGGTGACGACGTCCAGGTCGACGTCGCTGCCGGCATCTCCGACGCCCTGCCGCTGCTGTTCACGTCCGTCGCCGAGGGCCGCCTGACGCTCGACGACCTGCGCGCGCGCCTGCACGACAACCCGGTGCGCATCTTTGAGCTGCACGACCAGGTCGGCACGGCCGTCGAGATCGAGCTCAACCGCCCCTACACGGTCCCCGCCACCAGCGCGTCGCCGTTTGCCGGCCGCACCATGCGCAGCGCCGTGCAGCGCGTGACGTTCCAGGACGTGGCCGTCTGCCTCGACGGCGAGGTGCTGCCGCTGCCGGGCCACGGCAAGGACATGTCGACGCACAACGCCATGCCGGCGGTGCCGCAGACGCCCGTGTCGCCCCTGATCAAGGCGCAGCAGCAACAGCAACAGCAGCAGCAGCAGCAGCAGCAGACCGAGACGACCCCCGACAGCCCGCATGGCAGTGGTCGTCGCCAGTCGGCGCTGCTCTCGAGCGCGCTGCGCACGCGCGTGGGCCTCGACACCTCGGCGGGTGGCGGCACTCTGTCGTCGTCGTCGGCGGCGTCGGGCGGGCTGCTTGGCAGCGCCGCGGTCACGCCCTCGGCGGGCGCCCTGGCCGCCGTGAACGAGGACGCGGCCTACGCGCTGCTTCCCGCACCCGCGACGACGTCGCTGGCCGTGCGCTCGGCGCTGCCGTCGCTGCTGTCGCAGCCGTCGTCGTTCAAGAACAAGCCGGTGCTGTCGGTACTCGACTACGAGCGCGCGGACCTGCACCTGCTCTTCACGGTGGCGCAGGAGATGCGGCTCGGCGTGCAGCGCGAGGGCGTGCTGGACGTGCTGCGGGGCCGGGTGCTGTGCACGCTCTTCTACGAGCCGTCGACGCGCACGTCGGCGTCGTTTGACGCGGCCATGCAGCGGCTCGGCGGCCGCACGGTGGCCGTGGCGACGTCGCACTCGTCGGTGCAAAAGGGCGAGTCGCTGCAGGACACGCTGCGCACGCTGGGCCAGTACGGCGACGCCGTGGTGCTGCGGCACCCCGACGAGCGCAGCGTCGACGTGGCGCGGCGGTTCAGCCCCGTGCCCGTCATCAACGGCGGCAACGGCAGCCGCGAGCACCCGACGCAGGCGTTCCTGGACCTGTTTACGATCCGCGAGGAGCTCGGCACCGTGCAAGGGCTGACGATTACGTTCCTGGGCGACCTGCGCTACGGCCGCCCCGTGCACTCGCTGGTGCACCTGCTGCGGCACTACCACGTGCAGGTGCAGCTGGTCAGCCCGGCCGGCCTGGAGCTGCCGGCGGTGCTGCGCGACGAGCTCAAGGCGCGCGGCCAGCTGCTGCGCGAGGCGCAGGCGCTGACGCCGGAGATTGTGGCGCGCAGCGACGTGCTGTACTGCACGCGCGTGCAAAAGGAGCGGTTCCCGAGCGAGGCGGCCTACGAGCAGGTCAAGAACGCGTACCGCGTGGACAATGCGACGCTCAAGCACGCCAAGAGCAACATGATTGTGCTGCACCCGCTGCCGCGCAACGAGGAGATTGCTGAGGAGGTCGACTTTGACCAGCGGGCGGCCTACTTCCGGCAGGTGAGTGCTTCCCTTTTTGGGGGAGGGGAAGAGACGAAGAAAAAGAGAACTGCCACTAACTGTTTAGATGCGCTATGGTCTGTACTGCCGCATGGCCCTGCTTGCCTTGGTCATGTCGACGTAAGGTGGGAGGACAGACTGCTAGGAGAGGCGAGGATGCTTCGGTGTTGAGCGTGGAGAAGAGTGAGAAGAAAGTTAAAAGTTTTTATTTCTTTGCTTCTTTGCATTTCTCGAGATTGGTCAGCTGTTTCTTTTCTTATTTGCTTTCTGCTTTCTGCTTTCTGCTTTCTGCTTTCTGCTTGCTGCTTTCTGCTTTCTGCTTTCTGCTTTCTGCTTCTGCTTCTGCTTTCTGCTGCATGTTGCGTCACTTCATCTCCTAGCTACATAAATTACGCAAACAGGAGCGTAGACTTACACGGGCTCGGAGCCTCTGCATTGGGTGAACGGTGTTTTCGTCATGGCATGCGTGCCATGGATTTCATGACTGGGGCGTTCTATATCTGTCTGTGTTCTATGGGTACTGCACTACGTACGTTGCGTACGTTGCGTGTGTTTGGCGTTTGGGCGTGTATTGTGTTTTGTGTATTGGGTGGATTCACGACGTGTATTTATAGATATGTGCTCATGTACAATAGTAATGTGTTTTGTGATTTGTTTGTGGTGTGCTCTGTGTTCTATGCTCTGTTCTCTGTGATCCTCTGTCAATCATGCTGCCACGTCTAATGCGTTGTTGAATGTATCCCCCCTGGTCTATGGACTCAGCCGCTTGATCGCCCACGCCTTCGTTCCATCCGCCTCGCTGCCCTCTAGCCGGTCATACACGAACCGGTCGTGCAGCCGGTTCTGCCGGCCCTGCCAGAACTCGACCCGCTCCGGCACAATGCGCAGGCCGCCCCAGAACTCGGGGACTGGGATCGGCGGGTCGTTTTCCTCGTTGTCTTCGTTGTCGGCGTCGCCCTTGCCGAACCGCTGCTCCGCCTCGGCCACCCACTCTTCCAGCTGCGCGCGCCCGTCGTCCTCCGGATCTGCCTCGCCCTTGGGCACCAGCGTCGCCGACTGCCGCGACGCCCACGCGCCAATGCGCGACCCCCGCACGCGCGTGTCAAAGTAGACCTGCGACTCGGCGGCGGACAGCCGGGTCGCGCGGCCCTCGACGCGCACCTGCCGCTCCTGCGCCTCCCACCAAAACGTGAGCGAGGCCCATGGGTTGCTCGCGAGGTCGTCGGCCTTGCGCGACGTGCCAAAGTTGCTGTACAGGACAAAGCCCTGGTGGTCCAGCTCCTTGAGGTAGACCATGCGCGCGCTCACGCGGCCCGACGGCAGGCTCGCCGTCGACAGCGTGCACGTCTCGGGGTGCGCAATGCCGCCGAGCGCCTTGGCCTCGGCAAACCACGCGTGGAACTGCGCAATGGGCGACGCGGCGTCGAGGTCGCGCCGCCGCAGGCCGCCGCGGTGCTCGTGCTGCAAGAACTGGCCCGCGCGGCCGGGCGTCGACGTGCCCGACGAGTCACCGGTGGTGGGGACGCCGGCGGCCACCCTGGCCGTGTGGGCGGCGGCGCGGGCGGCAATGGCTGCCTGGCCGGCCGGGGAGGACAGCGGCGTGTCGGGCGAGGGGGCGACTACAGGAGCTGTTTAGTACATGGACGTGACCAAGTCGGGTGAGGGCCCGCGGCGAGGCTCGCGGGAACGGCACGTACAGATCAGTTTCTCGTTCTTGGACGAGCCGGCCACAGGCGGGGCGGGCGACGGTGGATAGAGAGCCATTGTGTTTCTCGTCGTATGCAGTGACCGCGCAGATGTCTGAGCAGCTCGAAGAACGGCGCTCGTGATACTCTTTTGCAAACCAAGCGAGGGTGGCGAGAGGTGGTGTCGCATGCGAGACAAGCGCCCGGACGTCAACTAGTGGCCGATTGGAGCGATGCCGTGGGGTGCTGTGCGTTGCGTGGGATGTTCGTCGCAAAAGGCAGAGGAGTGGAAATTGTCGCAACGAAAGACGACTGTACAGCCAATATGCCAGCTAATGGTGAGTCAACATGCCCATTGGACCTGCCCTTTGTGTTACAAAAACGTAAAGCCCGCTCTTTCCTTTGGTAGCCGACTGAATCGCCAATTGCCGTTTACAGAAGGTTCGCCTAAAACGGGCGGAGCACGTGACTGCACATATCTCCTAATCTGGACAATCACGCGGACTTTGTCTTTTGGGTTTCATTTTTCGGAATCTTCGTCTTCATCTTGGTCAGTCGACCTGCACAAATCTGCCCACTCTGCTGGGTACCACGGACACTATTGACCTTATATGAAGATGTGTGTCGTGCCTACGAGATCGCGAGAGGTCATGGACAGGTGTCGTGCCGTTTTACATCACATTAAATATCACGACGTTCCTCGCGAGACGCACATAACATCGGTACAAGACTCACAGACATGACAGAGATCGAACAAGGTCATTACGAACGAACCAGTAAACAATACCATTCCTCTCAGCTGAAAAAAGTATACATGCGAACGGGGGTATTATCGTACGGCAATGACGATAAGACAAGATGGCCAGACTAGACGAAACAAATCAAGGAAGCACAAAGCACAAAGCACAAAGCACAAAAACGCCAGAACCGCCCATGGTCGCTTGCAAAAGGTGATATAACAAATGATACGGGTAAAGGGGACATGGAAAACAGGTGAGTGGCTGTGTGAGAAACGCCGAAATGCCGCCAAACAGGAAACAACCCGAAATCAGAAGAACCACTGCAGTATTGGGTGAGAAAAAAGAACAACGCCAGGATGTAATCATTGGGACGTGGAAGACGGTCCAATCGCTTTTTTCAACTCAGTGCTCATAGACAGAGTACCGCCCCAGGCTCTCGGACCGCGACGAGACATGCCGCCGCATGTTGCTCGGGAAGTTGAGCGAGATGACCTTGCTCGTGTCCACGACCGCATCTCGACTCTCGTCTCGGTCGGTCTCGGTCGCGGTCTCGTTCGCGGCGCCTTGCTTCGCGCCCAGCCCTGCTCCTGCCTCTGCGGGGGGTGTTATGAGGGCCATCTCCATCTTTTTGGTGGGCGGGCCCGCCTGGCAGACGATGGCGAGCCCGCGGCCGACGACAGCGGCACGGCCGTCGCCCGCCTGGCCCGCACGGCTTGCGCGCCCGCGCGCCGCATGTCCGCCTTGGCGTCCGCCAGCAGGTCTGCGTCGAGCAGCGGCAGGATCCGGTAGCCGAGGTTCTGCATGATGCAGCGCTCGGTCGCGGCGAGCTGTGCGCCGGTCCACAGGCAGGGGCCAGGCGGGGACGATGCGCTTCCGGGCGGCGGCGACGACGACGACGACATCGACGATGGTCGAGGAGGAGGCGTCGCGCCCCACGCCGTGCAGTAGGCCTGCGCCGGCTGCTGGCTGACAAAGCCGTCGTCGGTAAACTTGGCGGCAATCACGAGCGCGGCCAGGACAATCACTTCGGGGAAGACGGCGTCGATGTGGAGGCCGCCGCGGACACCGTCCGCGGCGGGCGAAGTGGGCGAGGCGGGCGCTGGTGTGGACGTGGGAAAGGTCGGCGTCAGCGGGGAGGGCAGGGTGTGCCGTTTTTCGAGGACGGCCAGCGACGGCGGCGGTGACCGCGTGGAGGACGACAACGCCGTGGGGGCCGCCGGCGGCGGCGTCAGCGGACACGTCAGCCGCCAGGCGCGGGCAAAACGGCTGTCGAGCGAATCCAAAATACACACGGCCAGGGCGACGGTGTCCAGCGGCAGCGCTGCGCGGGCCAGCATGGCCTGGACGAGAGCGACCGAGGGCGTGGCCAGCGACGCGGCGGGCGGGAGCAGGTTGACGAGGTGGACGGCGGGGCCGAGCAGGGGGCTATCTGACGCGTCGGGGGCTGTCGATGGACCGTGGGCGTGCGCCCCCGCATAGGGACTCTGAGCGAGCGACGAGGTGTGGCTCGAAGGCGGCGGCGTGGGCAGGTTGGAGAGCGGGCGATAGGTGGAGCTAAAGTAGTCCTCGTCAAAGTCATCGTCGCCATCGTCATCGTCATCGTCATCGTCATCGTCATCGTCATCGTCATCGTCATCGTCATCGTCATCGGCCTCAACATGGTTGTCGTTTTCGTCATTGTCGTTGTCATGGTCGTCCTCGTCGCCCAGAAAGAGGTCTTCGTCGTCAATGGCTGGTGTGTCGGCAAGCTTGCTTGCTGTTGTCCGTGGTGCTGTTAGATCGACTGCGGCGTTGTCTCCTGTCGTCGCCGGGGCCGGTCCTGGGTAGCCATGGCCCGCCAGGACGGCGGCGTCTGCCAACTCCATGAGGCGTGGGGGGCGTGCGGGGGGGGAGAGTGAAGTCTCAGCGGGCCGGGATTTAGGTGGAAGAGAACTTGACGTGGAGTGTCCTGCTTGGATGGGTGGCACAAAACGGTATCCTCTAGTTGGGCTCGACTTCTCAGTGTCGTGTGATGTTGGGTGTCTACGGCTGAGGACCAAGTGTCGTTATTGCGTTGGTGGTTTTGCTCTGCTTTGGAGTTCCTCTTGGAATATATGTCGTAGTTTTGTGCTTCCTTTTTACCGGACAACAGCCGCTGAAACCAAAGAAATGCAACAAACGGCTGCCCAAGGAGAATCGATCATCGTCATGCGGGGAAGAAGGGTGAGCAAGCAAAAGCAACAAGGAGAGCGTTGGGAGGAGAGTAATAAAAGAGAACACGGGTCAAAGTTGAGGAAGTAAAAAAGAAAAAGTGAAAAAGAAGAGAGAGGAGAGTGAGCTGCAGCAGAAAAGAAAAAGAAAAAAAGAAAAAAAAGAAACAGGCCAAGCAAGGCCGAATCGAAACGAAAACGAAAACGTGCTTTGCAGGGCTGCTTTGCAGGGCTGCACTGCAAAATACGAGCACGCGACCGGAGAGCGGTGAGACGCTGTTTGGTCTGTTCGATCTGTCTGGGTCTGTTTGGACTCTCCCTCTCTGTTGTAGTGAATTTGGGTGTGCTTGGCGTGTTTGGTGTAGACTGGTTTCGGGCTTCGTAGTTACTACGTATTCGTGACTAGGCCGCTCTTTTTCAGCCTACTGCAGGCGTCCCTGTCCTGTCTAGTAGATAAGATAGTCGATCCAGTGCCAAAAATGGAGGACCTCTTGTTTGCCTTGGCCGTTGGATCTTGGAAGGCTGACTGGAATGTTGCAAAGCCGTTTTGGTACTAAAAGCGATCGAGGGCCGACTTGGTGGTGTGATGGACGACGGGAGATGACGAGGTGGAGCAGGAAACAGGCTCGTCAGGGATGGACGCAAAGGAGGTAAACGAATCAAGAGTGTGGGAAACGAGGAGATGCGAGAGGGAGAGGGTACGAGATGAAGCCGGGGGATCCACACCGATGTTATATAGACGTCGCGAGACGAGAAAGAAGGAGTAAAAAGAAAAAGAAAAAAATAAGGTGAAGTGTCGCCAAGATTGTGTATGTACGGAAGACGTGAAGTGAACAACAATTATATTATGGCTTTCAACGATGGCGTCCAAATACGGCGTCCAAATATGGCGTCCCGTCTACGTCGCACGTTGCACCTGGGGCATTATCGATAAAGCGTTGGTCAAAACGCAGAAATCTCAAACTTGTTCATAACGACGACAATAAAACCCAATTTACGACGTCCTCCGCAGGTTCGGCAGGTCAAACCGAGAGAAAATTGGGTTTCATATGAGCAGTGCATGGCGTTTTGGCTTTTTGGCTTTTTGGCTTTTCGGCTTTTGGCTTTTGGCTTTTGGCCGAGCCGGGTATTGCGGTATTGCGACGTACGTAGCACAAAAAAATCTGTGGACAGGTCGGCACGGGAGCGCAAAAGACGTGCGAAGACGTGCGGAGTTGCAAGCAGCAACCAGGCCACAGCAAGCAAGAGGCGAGCGTGAAGAGGGGGCGGAGTGCAGATGAGTGGGGTGCAGTGACAGGGTTGCGTGGGATTTACGACGAACAAGGCTAAAGACACGAAAGGACGCGGATGCGGATGACAGATGACAGATGTACGGTGTAGCAGGAGACGGGAAGAAAAGGAACAAGTAAGAATCAATAGAAGCAAGTAAGAATCAACAGAGGGTAAGACAAGATGAGACGGGATGAGATGAGACGAGAAGAGAATGCCAATGAGAGGGACGCAGAGGAGGGTCTTGGTGAGAGTTGAGGCGCACGAAGAGAAAAGAAGCATGGGCGTTTCTGGCTGACGGACAATGCCGTGTTCTCTGCGGCTGAGATGAAGCACAGGAGACCTACGGGGTACGATGAGGATGAGGATGAGGATGAGGATGAGGATGCATGCAGAATGAGTGCAGCTGCAGCGGGGACAGGCCCACAGGTTCTCTGGACGTCAAGGGTGGACATTTGCGTTTGCTGGATCTGTTGGCTTTCGTTTGATTTTGTCTTGTTTCTGCTGAGAGCAAAAGGTTGGCCGAGGCTGACTGAGACTGCTTGATGCGTAGCCTCAACACGGTCCTTCAGCCTCACCAAGAGACAGTCCGTATAGAATTGACATGGAACTATGGAAGGATTCGCAGTGAGGACCCAAAAGGCAATCCGCGCATGCCTGGACAATGACACCCAGAAAGGAAATTGTGGTTCGTGCGGTTGCGCAGAAAAGGGACGAAACGCCAGGACGAAAAGAGGATGGTGTTGGCACAAACTATTCCCGAAACCCAGCCAAGGCGCAGCGGCAAGCAATGACGCCCAGAGAGCCAAAGACGCCCAAAAACGAAATAATGGTTCAGCGGGCGCATAGTCCAGGTGGTGGTCTGTTGGCGGCTGTTCTCATATTTACGGCGTACACAGTAGCTTGTTCGACGGGCGTTTCACGAACAATACGAGTAATACTCCGAATTGGCGTTGTGACTGACACCACATACTCGCATACTGCACGTCGTACAGCAGCCAATACGGCTACGGCAGTAAGATACTGTATGCCGGCTGCTCCAGGCTTGGCTAATGCTGAGGGAATATAGTCTCAGTCGTATTTCAACATTCTTTCTTTACTCCGATTTGGCATTATACTCGGTATACGTAAGCCTGCTTTTTGCCGACCTTTGCCACCTTTTTACACCCGCAGGTACAGCCGGCAGACAAATGAAAAGGCACGCAAGACACGACAGATAGCACGTCGAGTCGGGTGTACCTGGACTATACTTTGTACGGATCTGGAATACGTACGTACTTTGGCGGTTGAAATAGGCTGTGCGTTTGGCAGAGCCAGTGTGGCGGCCAACGCGCAACACGTAAATTGTAAAAGAACGTATCAAAATGAAAGGTAGGGACGCAAAACGCCCTCAAGAAGCAAACCAGCTGAGCAAATCGGCCCACCATCCGATGGCGTCGATTTCTGTGGAGAGCCCCTGATTTAGTCTCCGTGCTGTCCGGCGTTCTTCGTACGACGGACGTCGCACAACAACAAGAACAACGAGGACTGCTAAGAATAGTTGCTCGAGGTGGACCGTGACGACAGGGATGTAGGTGTAGCCTCGGCGGGCGTCATTGGGAACTTGGGAACGCGTTGGCATTTGTGGCGTTGTCGGTTTCTAGTTTCTCCTGTGTGGATGGAGCAGGTGAGCACGTTCTTCAACACCAGAGAGCGACCGGGCCGACGTGTCGTCTGTACTTTGTATTTGGTCCCTCGCCGAACATGTCACCCGTGTCTGTCGTCTGTCGTCTGTCGTCTGTCGTCCGTCGTCCATTGTCCGAATACAAATTGTACGTCGCATATTCAGAATGTCAATATGCAAGATCGGATCGGCGTCGGCCGGCTTCGTATTCCTGTCTCTGGTTCCTGTTTATTTATGGCTCAGGGGCGTCGATGGAGTACGACGTCTACTTTGTAGACAAAGACGGGCGAGTATTAGTCGTGCTTGAGTATGTTGTGCTTTTGTATTTGTGCTTTTGCACTTTTTTACTTTAGCACTTTTACCCACTTGCCTTTTGCCCTTTCCTGCCCCTGTAACACCCCGTAACACCCCGTAATACCCTGTAATACCCTGTAATATAGATGGTTCGTACCTGGACTTGGCCACATTCGGAGGCAAAACGCGATCGACATGGACCACCCAAACACGTAAACGAAAACGTAAAAAGAGCAAGACGAGCAGATGGGCGAAATTGTCATATGCCACTCGTGTTTCCAGGTTGTCCAGGTTCTTCACGAACATGGCGATGGCCTGGGCGCACGCCGGGTTGTGGGAGTCGCATGTCTCGCCCTGCTTAACCAATCCACAGTAATGCACGTGACATGTCCTTCGTGACGGTGCCAGACATCGCAAAAACGGCATCACAAACATTCGCATCGCCAGTTGGCTTGGCGTTGCCCGTTCGCTGTTCGCAGGTTGCAAATTCCCTTTGTCGTTGATGCGCCCATTTTCATTGCCATGCCAGACATCGAAGAACAGATCACTGGCATCTACTCGCCGGCGTCATCGCCGCAACGCCACCTTCGACACCAAGCATCGCTCGAAAATGTCCTGGATGTTGCCTCTGCCGCACAAGACCCTTTGACGTCCTCAGAGCGCACAGCAGCCAGGCAGGTATTCTACCGCATCGTACAACACTTTGAGGCCATCGATCCGTTCCAGGGCATGGCCCGGGCTGAGCAAGCCAATGCGTACAGCCATCCTTTACTGGTTCGTTACACATACGAATACTCATTCTCCGAAGACTCTCGCGACGTTTTTCTGCGAGCATTCTTTGATTCCGTCGGCCTCGATCTTGCCGGCCTCGTCAATACACGGGCTGAAATCGATTTTGACAAAGTCACACCCCACTTTCATGGCTTTGCCGACCACCTAATTGATAATTTCTTCCTGCCGCGTACGTTATCAAGCAGTCGCCCTGACCTCAAGTGATCATCCATAATTAACCATGAAATTCCGGACAGTGAAGGCTTCCACTGCGAAAACGCCGCAGCCGTCGCCCGCCTACCACTCGGCCGTTCTTCGCGCCCAGGGCGCTGACACGGGTACAGCGCACGGCTTCATTGGGACGCCAGACCGGTTGGCATCGCTGCGCTGGGAATGCCTGCAGCGGGACCGGCACCGCTGTGTCGTGACGCGCAGCTTCAGCAACACCGAGTACCAAGCACGGTTCAAGGCACACCGCGACAATGCGCGAGACGACGGCGGCGCTCTGCTCTCCGAGCAAGCGAACGCCAGACCGTTCGCGGCTCTTGAAGTCGCGCATATCATCCCACACTCCATAATGAAGTCCGCGTCGGGCCAGGCTGCACTCGCCGTTCTCGACATGTTCGACAAGGGCGTCGCGCACTTGGTCGACGGCGTCGAGATTGACCGCGCGCGAAACGCCCTGACCCTCAGCATAGACATACACAGATACTTTGGCGCCTTTGAAATCTACTTTGAGCCTGTGCCCGGCGTACATGGCGCACCTGAAACGGCACAGAAAAACGTCTACCGCATCCAGTCGTTCCTGCCGCCAGCCTTGAACACAATGTACGGCTTGCCCGTCACACGGACGCTGTTTGTCACCGAATCCCGCACCATCGACCCTCCATCGCCACGTCTCCTTGCTGTTCACCGCGCCATTGCCCACATTCTGCACCTCTCCGGTGCTGGGGACTACCTGGACAAGCTGCTCCGCGACATGGACGACAGCTACGTTCGCGCTGACGGCGGTTCGGCCTTGGGTCGTATGGTCGCTCTCGGCTTGCGCGGTTGGACGAGCCATGGCTCTGCTGTACACTATGAGTGAAAAGCAGGCCAACGACACCCTTGACACACGTTGCTCTCGCTACCTGTCCGTTGATAGTCCCTCGGACATAGTTGTCGGAGTGCAGGAACGTCGTCCTTGCTCCTGTTGCTCGCCTCTAATAGGTTTTACCCCCCTCAGCCAGCTCCATTTCCCCAGTCGTCTTCTATTTTTCTCCATTTGTTCATTTCCATCCCGTCTCTGGTCAGATGGAAGAGAATTTCTGGCATGGCCGTGGCAGAGACGCGTGGGGTGGCGAAGCAGACGGCATATTGCGCGGGACAGCCACGGAAAGAGGCTATCCAATATTCCAATATCCAATACATGTCGATAAAGTGCGATGACGACGCGCCCAGCACGGCATCTCGTTTCGCCTATACCTTCTCGTTCTCCTTTCTGCTCACCCTTTGGCCCGAGCGGTCCAGACACGGTCGTCTTGGCTTTGCTCAATACGCACATATGCCCTTATGCCCATATGCTTATTTAATTGCCAATGGCTCTTTCAGTGCTCATATTTCACTTTTGTTTCTCTGTTTCTCTGTGTATGCAGCATTTATAAAGATGACACAGAAGCACAAAAGGTATAGAAGAAAACCAAATACATGCCAACGCCGTACCAAATCGTCCTGCCCGTTCCCAGAATGCCGTACACAAAATAACAATAGGAACTCCGTGTAAAGCGCCGCGTAGATACCCACATCTCCCATGTCTTACTTCTTACTCAAACTTGCCCGCGCCAAACAGGCCGCCCACCGCCCGGGCACGGCCCTCGGCATTCTTGGCCTTCTTGGCCTGTCGCCGCTTGTCGCTCGCCGCAATGGCTGCCCGCCGCTCATTCTCCCGTGCAAAGTAGTGGATGCCCGACATTTTGCTCGCGTTCTTCTTGATCTTGCCGTCGTCCTTGTCGCCCAGCTTGCCGGCACTGTTGTGACTGTTGTTCTTGTCGCTGTTTGTGCTGTTGTTGCTCGAGCTGCTGTTGCTGCTGCTGCTGCTGCTGCTGGCGCTCCCATTCGATACCAACGAGTTGGTCGTGGCCCGGCGCAACAGAGCCGGCACGCGGAAGCCTGTCGGGCCCAGGCCCATCGAAACAGCGCCGCCGCCCATCGTCGTACTCGATGCCGACGAAGACGACGTCGATGCCGCCGAGGACGCCGACGCCGACGACATGTTGCTGTTGTTGCGCTTGAGGCTGATGCGGTCGACAACTTGGACATTGTGGCTACGGCCTGGGCGGCGGCGGACGACGGAGGCGCCTGTCGCCCCAGCTGCCGCCAGGGGCTCATTCTCCTTGTTGCCATCGTCCTCCTGCTCTTCGCCGTCGGACCCAAACTCCGAATCCGCCACAATCGACAGGTTGCTGCCGTCGTTGTGGTAGTCCTCGAGCAGGCTGGACAGCGACTCGCGGATCTCGCCCAGGTTGGCCGGCTTCTTACCGGGGTTGGCCGACAGGCGGCGCCGCCGAGGGTGATTCTGCTGCTGCTTCTGCACAGCGGCTGCGGTCGCCGCAGGTGGACCAGACGGCTGGCTATCCGGGATCGACGTAGTCGTGTCTACGCCAGGAACAGCAGGCGACGCGGTAGATGCGGTCGCCGTCGCAGACGTAGGCGTAGCAGCGGGCTGCTCGGCCGCGCCGTCAAAGATAAAGTCCATCTCGTCGTCGCTGCCACGATCCTCAATGGTGCGCAGGAACGCCTGGTTGCGCGGGTTCTCGGCGACCTTGGACACGCGCTCGTCGGCAAAGAGCGCCTGCTGCATGCGCGCAAACTGCCGCCGCTTCATGCGCCGGCGCGCCTCGCCGCCATCGTCCGAGTCCGACAGGTCGTAGTCGCCCGCGCCGCCCGCGCCGCGCTTACGCCGCAGCATACCCGTGGTGACGTCGCGGAACAGCTTCTCGACCTGCTTCTCGTCGTTTTCGCGCTCGCGGTCACTGAATATTTGTTAGCAGGTTATCCCGTTATTGCAAACCGTCAAATCCCCACCGTAAAACGTACGCATAGAATGCCGCCAACTTGGCGTTGTCGGTGGACGAGACCTTCTGGTCGTCGTCGATAATGTCCTTGACAGACGCCATGGACTCGTTGTCGCTGTCCTCGCCGTCCGCGCCACCGAGACCGGCGTACTCATCCTCCGACTCTTCGGCCTGCTCTTCGACCATCTCTTTGGCCTTGCTCCTCTTGCGGTCAAACTGCTTTTGGAGGGCTGCCTGGCGCATCTTGGCAAAGGCCGTTGCAGCCTCCATGGACTGGTTGTCGGTGGGCATGGCCTCTTCTTCTTCATCCTCCTCCTCCTCCTCCTCTTCGACAATCTTGACAACGTTCGTCTTGCGGAACAGTCTGCCGCGCGGTCGACGCTGCACAACAGGCGACGGCGACGGTACAACGGGCTGGGACTCGGCCTGCGACTGCGTGAGTGGCTGTGTCTGCTGCGTCGCCTCGCCCAGGACAACCGTCTCCATGGTCGACGGCTGGTGCTCGATGAAGCGGACCTTGAGGGGCGTGTATTCCTGCGGCCCGTTGTCCTGGCTGGGGCCGAGCAGGGACATTTGGCTCACGTCCGGCTCGCGCAGCAGGCTGTCGAGACCGTGCACCTGGGACTGCGAGAAGTTGAACTGCACCATCTGGCTAGGGCCGGTGGCGCCGTTGACGCTGTTGCTCTCGTTGCTGTTGCTGTTGCTGTCGTTGTTGTTGTTGGCGTTGTTGGCGTTTCTGTCGGCAGCATTGTTGCTGCTTCCACCTTGCATGCGCTTGATCCATTCCTGTGTCTGCTGGCTGTCGAGCACGGCAGCCGCGCTCGTCTTCTCATCGCTGGCAGCCACTTGCGAAAAGTCGGCGTCGACCAAATTGCCCAGGGTTGGCATGAATTGCGACGGCGACCCGACACCACCGGGCGAGCCGGGCATCTGGCTGTTGTCGGACATGGTGCCGGCAAAGATCTGGGTCAGGCCCAGGCCCGCAGGACCACCCACGGCGACGGGCAGACCGGGAATGAATGTTTTCGTGGCAGAGCGCAGGACAGACGTGGGCACCTGCGGCGAGTCGTTGTTGGATGCAAGACCAGACGGCGACTTGACGAATGCGGTCTTGGGGCCGGGCGTCTTTGCCTCAAACGGAAGTAACACAGACTTGGCAGCGGCAGGAGTATTGTTGTGATCGTCAGCTGTGTCCTCGTCGTCTGAGACAATAAGCGCAGCACGCCGCTTGGTGGAGCGAGGACGGGGCCGTGTCGGTGTAGGAAGCACGCCGGCAGCATTGGCCGCGTCCACCTCGTCGTCCTCTTTCTCCTCCGCATCGTTCTTGCCGTCCTCGGAGTCGTTGTCCGTGGACTCGGCTTCACCGTCGATAAGTGTGCCAGCCAGGACCTCCTCGTCGCCCTCCTTCTCCTCGTCGTCCTCGTCCTCGGAACCAGACAGCTCAATCTCCCGCTCCTCCACTTCCTCTTCCTCCTCTTCCGCATCAGGATCGTAGTCGTCCTCATCCTCGCTCTCGTCCCAGTCCAGAACATCAGGCACGGCATCCGCACCGTCGCCCCTCTTCTCCTTTTTGGCCTCGTCGCGCTCGCGCTGCATCAGCTCCTCGGCTTCCTGGCGCGCGCGCGCAACAATGTCGTCGACTTCCTCCAGCTCGCGCTCGCGTTCCTCATCGGTCTGGATACGCACACCCTTGGCGCGCAGCATATCCAGGCGCTCTTCGCGTTCCAGCTTGGCCTGCAGGCGGGCACGGTCCTGTAGGGACTGCTGCAGCTCACTCAGGGTCAGGTCACCAGCGCCGGAGGCATTCTTCGCACTGCGGGCGGAGGGCCGGGCGCGCGGTTTCTTGCCGGGGGAGCCGATCTGGGCAAGGCGGCGCAGCGCGTACATTGAGCGCGGCTCCTGGTTCCGCTTGAGAGGCACGTTGTCGAAGAGGATGTCGAGCTTGCTCTTAGCAGTCTGCACAATCTCCAGTTCGCCATCGTCATCCGAGTCGATCATGACTAGGTTGGTCTGCACGGCGGGCATGCGCACGCGGATGGTGCGCTTCAGCTCGGGCTTGGGCTGCTCATCACCAATAAACGCTTCAACGGCCTTGCCCTTGCCTTTGTCAAGCTTGGGGACGGCGAGGGCGGCATCGGCCGACTCAGCCGACCCGATCGTCGTCGCCGTCGTCACTGCCGCCTCCTTGGCCTTGTCGAAAGCCACATCAGGCACCACCGGCACTGGTGGCGAGCTGGGCGGCGTGTCTGCACCGGCACGCATCTCCGAGTCCGTATTGTTATGGGGTGAGGCGGGCGATGTCGGCCGGCTGGAGCTGGTTGGCTCCTTGGCAGCGGGCGCAGCCGATGCAGCAGCAGCGCCGGTCGGGTGGTAGTTGAAGCGCTCAAACAGAGACGCCTTCGTGACCTTCTTGCGGGTCTTGGCTTCGTGGGCCAGCTGCAGGTTGCGGGCCATGCGCTGCGTCTCGCGGTGCATCTCCTCGATGGCCTTCTTGCTGGCCTTACGCTCGGGGCGCGCACCAGCCATCTTTTGTGTCAGACGCCGGCCGCCCTCGTCGTCCGTAATGTCCGACGGGTTGTCATCGGCGCCCTCGGCATCGCGCATCAGAATATCGTCGTCCTCGTCCAGACCACCCATGGCCTCGTCGTCATCGTCATTGTCGCTGTCGTCGGCCATGGCAGCCATGCGTGCTGCCCGCTTGCGGTCCTCGGCCTCCTCGAGGGCGCGTGCTTCTTTGCGTTTGCGGGCCACAAGCGCCTGGAAACGTGCATTACGGCCAGGGGCAGCAGAATCGGCAGCGCCGCTGACGTCGTCGCCACCCTTCTCGGGCGTCACGAACATGTCAGGAGAGTCTTCCCGATCCGCCTGCTTGCTCGGCGTCACGAACATGGGGGGTGAGTCCTCGCGGTTTGACCGAGAGGGCGAGACGGATTGGCGAGACGAGGCGGACGCGCTGCGCCGGGCCGTGCGCAGGTTGGTCAGTCGCTTGCGGGGCCGCGCTGCTACCGGGAGGTCTTCCTCATCCTCGGCATCGTTGGTCGTATCCTCATGGCTCTTGGCCACGGTCTCGTCCTCTCCCTGTTGCTTGCCGGCGTCAACAGCCTGCTGCAGCATCCGCTTGACGCGTTCGCGGGCATTGTCGGCGGGTGGCTCGGTCGTTGCCGTTGTGCTGTCAGTTGCCACCGCAGCTTGCATGCGGGCCGCAAATCGGCCGCGTGGCCGGACTTCCATGTCGCTGTCCTCATCGCTGCTGGCAGCCAGTACTCCAGCACGAACAAGAGGCGACGTGGCCCGTGGTGATCGGCTGGACTGTCTCGTTTTCTGGGGAGATGTGGTAGGTGTAGATGCCGCTTGGACGCGGGCGAATGTGGACGCGTCTGCGAACCGTGGCGACTTTCTGGCTGACAGCTGCGCGCTGGTCTTCCTGGCCTTGCGGCTTGGGGTCTTGTTCTCCTCATTGCTCTCACGCTCGTGGTCAGAGCCGCTGCTGCCAGCGTTGCCGCCATCAATGGTAGCGAACAGCTCGCGGAGCTTGGTCCGGGGCGTCATTGGCGTGGCAACGACCGAGTCGGAGTCCGAGCCCGAGCCAGCAGCTGGGGAAGGTGTCCGGGAGAGGGCATCCATTGTGTGCATGTGTGTGCGTTATGACAGAGGCGAAGCTGATTGTTTGTTGCCCTCGAACGGTCGTGTATTTTTTGTGTATATTGTGTTATGCGTAGAGTCCAAAGTGGTGAGCAACGCGTGTCAATGCAATATTAAGACGAAAGCATGTTGGTATGGAGAACGGCAAAAGCTGCAGAAACAATACAAGCAAAAAAGGAGAGATAATTGGTACGCCTGGCTTCAATGCAAAGTGGTGCAAAGTGTGAAGCTAGGAATTGTTGTCGATATGCAAAATGGTCGCGAGAAATAGAGCAGAAACACAAATGCGGCAAGACGCAGGGCGAGGGGAGCTCTTTCCTCATTAACATGTTTAACGTGTTGGACGTGGAGAGACGCGCTTTCCGACGCGTTGGCCCTCTATTTTTTAGTGGAGAGCGACCGGCCGCACCTGCCCTACGACATCAAAAACGCGGCGCGCCTGTGCAGGAAGGCGCCCTGGCCATTTTAGGCAGTTTTGGAGCGCTTATGTAATTCGGGTATGTCTAAATCTCACACACCAGCCCGCTTGTCACGTAAAGACCAACATAATTCGCAAAATGCAGGTTTGAATGGTATCTCTTTGCATTAACAATTGCTGTCTAGGGAAAATATGTTTGGGGGTTAGGGAAAAGCGCGTTCCCGAGACGTAGCCAGATTGCGTAAGTAGTGTACAAGAAGTGTCCAAGTGCATGACAAGGAAAATCGAGAAACGAGAAATGAGATAAGTGACGAGGTAACAAAGCAAGGAAACACTTTTTTGTGCTCAAGAATACAATACCAAGCAGGCCAAAGACAAAACAGAAAGCAAAACAACAGAAGCCGTCCAGGCAACAGGAAGGCAGCTTGGAAATGAGAAACGCCGAGAAAGATGCCCAAGCCACCATATGAAGACAAAGGAGAGTCGGGAGAAGAGGATGAAGGGGAAGGAGAGGCCACCGATCATCCCGAAAACGGCGAGCACGCATAGGAGGTTGCAGAGTGCCGTCATCGGACGAAAAGAAAAAGAAAAACAAGAAACGCCGCGCACCGCCGCCCAGTTGTCCGCCCACACCAGTCGTCGCGTAGTAAAACCGTACATGGCCATCCAAAGCCCCTGCTGGGATATCGTGATAAACGCCCTCGCCGCCCGATGCGAGTCCCGAGATTTTTTATTTTTTTTGCAGGATAGCCGTGAATAAGGCATGGAGTATGAAAAAAGAGATAACAGTCGAAAAAGGTGGAGAGTGGGATATAGCATGGTGGGAGAAGAAGAAAATGATAGAAAGAGAGGGCAAAGGCAGATTAGCCCACAGCAAGGACGGAATCGAGGACGCCCCCAAGCAAGTCACTCTCGCCCAGGTCTGCACCCTCCCAGGGAATGTCGTCGTTGTCGTCGAGGTCCATGAGCTCCGCGTAGTCGACGCCGTTCGGCTGGCCCGTCTTGAGGTGTATGCCGTCGACGGCCGCGGCTGCGCCAGCGGACGAGCCCGTCTTGACCATGGCGGCACCGCCGCCTGCGCCGCCTGTGCCGCCTGTTGCCGCACCGCCTGCTGCCTCGCCGGCACCGGCCGCGGCAGACACCGTGCCGTTCACGTTGGCCGCGGGCAGCAGCGACGGCAAAGACGACTCGAGGCCGCTGACGTAGGGCGTCGGGTCCATGCCGTCGATCCACGTAAAGTCGTCCCAGTTCTCCAGTTCGCCCTCGCGGTAGCTGGCCATGAGGGAGTGGCCGACGATGGGGAACTGCGTCAGGCCACAGTCGCCCATCTCGAGCGCCAGGCGGAACTCGGCCACGCCCAGCGGCCCGCGCTCGCTCGCCTTCTTGGCCTCGATCGGCAGCAGGCCCATCTTGTCGCGTTGGATCTCGCCGAGCAGGGAGCGCTCTTCTTCGCGGGCGAGCTGGCGACGGTACTTGCGCGTCTGCACCCAGTTGCTGCCGCCAAACCCGGCGCTGCCATACTCGCCGGGCCCGTCGCTGCGTGTGCGGCTGAAGACGGACGACAGCACCTCCTTGACAAAGGTCTCGGTGGCAATGGACATGAACTGCGCGGCGTCCGAGGCGTGGCCCGAGACCAGGCCGGCCTCGTAGCAAAAGGGCAGCATGCGCGACTCGATGTTGCTGGTGTCGGGAAACTCGCCAGACTCGACGGCCAGCGGCTGCGCAAACCGCTTGCGGATTTCCAGGTCGAGGTTCATGCGGTTGATGCCGCCGCTGGCGCTCGCTGGGGCTGCGTCCATGGGCCGGGGAAACTTCATGCGCTGCTGGTCGGTGAAGACGCTCGCCAATGCGTCGTACGGGTCGAATTTCTGAAACGTATGGTTAGCAACGTTGGGCGGCGCCGTAGTCGGACACAATATGGCACGGCTGCTCCAACGACATACCTCGTTGTTGACAACGTCTTTAATGCGCCTCCGGTCTTTGCTCGGCAGCAGCATGACCTCGCCCTTGATCCGGCGCTCGTTGGCGTCGTTGCCGCTCGCTTTGCTCCCGAGCCCGGACGAGGGCTTGTCGTTAGCACTGACCCACGGTGCCAGGCCCGGGTCGGGCAGGTCGCGCGTGACATTGCCGTAGATGGCCGAGATCAACTGGTTGTGGAGATGTTCGCGCTCGCCGTTTTGTGAGTAGAGGATGGGGTCGACGATGTTGGAGTACTCCGCTTGGTTGAGGCGGCCTGCAATTGGAACAACGGTTAGACACAAAATCATCCAATAGCGGAGCGTAGACCATACGGACGACGGAAGCATCGACGTACCGATAAGGAACTGGGTCGTTGCTGTCTTATAGATTTTCCATTGTTCGTTACCAACGGCCATCCGCAGCGACGTGTAGGCCTGCTCGAGCTCGATGCGCGGCGGGATCGACTGTCCTGCCTTGGAAGGCTTGAGCGATGATGACACCGTGATGGATTTGTTGGAGAGAATGGGTGTTGACAGGCTCACGGCCGGCCGGCTGAGATCCGCGGGGTTGATGTCCGGCATGATGGGCGGCTGTGTGCGGGCAGGGCCGCAGTCGCTGCCGTAAACAAAGCGGGCGCAGGCTCAAGGAGCCCAGGGGAACGACTGGGGGCTGTCGGCGATGGCGATTGGGCGCTTCCGGGGCGATGCCGGGGGCACGGCGGATGGCCGCCGGAGGATCGGAGGCCGGAGGAAGAGAATTCGGAGGGACGTTGTCGCGTGCGACGAAAAAGCACTGCGCCGGCTGGAATCGGCAGTTATGCGCGCACTGGCGCAAAGAGTGAACGTGCGCGCAGTAGAAATCGATGCTAGATGGATGAATTTGGCATCGTGTGGCGGTGAAATCGATGGCTTGCGAGGCGTGCGGCTGGAGGCTGGTGGTGAGTTTTGAAGATGAAGTGTAAGATTGGATTTTGGCTGTATTCCCGGTTTGCGATGGTCGTGGTGCGCCTAAGCCGCCAGTAGCGGGAAGAATGAGCACAAAGGGGCTTGTCTCCGCCCTCGATACTTGTCGCGACACGCTATTTAGCACCTGGGTTAAGTACCACATACAGATGTGACCCCTCCGCAGACAGCGGTCAAGCTCCCTGTGATGTACTGTGCCTGGGCCTAGCGGTCCACTAACGGCACTGTAAAACCAGACGATCGATAGCGGCCCCTCACTATTGTCAGGACGGCACGCGTCGGTCGCTCTTGCTGTTGTCGCGTAAAGTAAATAACTGCACGACGCACGTATGCAGACCCCATCAGGAAGGAACGTCCGCGCCCAGCACCACGCCAAACCTGCCGAATTGAGCAGGACGGCATCTGGTGATCTTCCCAGTCCCCAATAGTCTTCCAGCAATCCTCAAACAACATCGTCGAAACCCATCCCTGCCACCTCGACGCGCCGGCCATGGACCGCAAGCCGCGGAAGCCCGCTCCAGCAGCCGCCCCTCCGGCGCGCAAAGCGGCCCCGGTGATGTCGGACCGTATCAACACGGCCATCAACGGCCTCATCCACCATTTTGTGCCTGAAGATCCAAACGAAGACGAAGATGCAGCCCAGAGACGCCAGCAGTACTGCTTCAACATGGTGCGCACCGTCCTCGAGTCGTGAGTTGGCCCTTCCCTTCACCTTTCTGCTTTTCTGCCATATGACCTTGTCCGCTGCTAACCTCCCACTTTCCCGGCAGACCAACGTCGCCGGACATGGCCACGGACGTCAACCACACAATGGATCTGATCCGCAAGAAGCTGACGGTTGACCGGCCCAACGACGCCTGGCGCTTCTCCCAGCTGTACTCACGCCTCTTGGCCCTGCCGGTGCTCAACCAGAAGTGGGCTATATTGTACCTGCTCTACCAGCTGTCCGACTCGCCCGACCCAAATGACCCACACGCTTCGATACCTGTGTTGCCCGAAGTCCCTGAAGAGGAGTCAGAAGAGAGCCAGGACGGCGTCGAGGGCGGGGCGGAAGGAGACGACGACGAGCTAGCCGAGCCGCCCGGCCGTGCACAAACAGAGCGGCCGGGCACCGCAGGCAGAAGCTCCAAATCCTCCGCCGCCGGTGCGGGTTCTAATGCACGAGAACCACAGCCGGCCCAGAAGCGGGCATCGACCACTACACGGCAGGAACAAGAAGCCTTTGACGAGGCCTTTGCCCGGGACGGCCTCAGGAAATTTCCGCCTGAGAAGGCACGGCGGGGACCAGAAGAAGCCGCAGCCGCAGCCAGTCAGGATCCGGCAGCAACAGCAGCGGCCCCATCGCGAGATGTGGCGCTCAAATCAACACATCTCGCCGACAGCTATGTCGAGACAAATCCGAGCGAGACAACCTTGCTCCGCGACATTCCCTACACCCTCCAGGGTCTCAACTCAGAGACCATGGTCTTCACAAGAGACACAGTGCTCGTTCTCCCCGCGACATTACCAGCTCCCATTGTCTCACTCCTGCACACTCTTGCCGAGCCGGCACTGCTCTACCGCCGGCTCGACAACTTTGTACGTTCGCCCGCCAAGGGACTGCTCGGCCAGAGTCTGCGTGCCGCCATCAGCAGCGAGCTGCGGGCCTATCTCAGTCTGGTAGCCACGCTCGAGAGCCAGATTCGACGTGCCTTGGCGGCGCTGGATGGCACAGCGCCACGGAGCGGCATTGGGCGCGCGGGCGTGACCCTGAAGCGGTGCGTCGTGTGGACGCGGGAGGCCACCATGGGCCTGCGGCTGATGGCCTTGATCGCCGAGGAGTCTGCGAACAAGCGTGGCGGGCAGCTGATCTCGCTGATCCACAGCTTCTCCATCTCCCACGGCGACCCTGTGGTCGGCGCGTTTGCCGAGCGGCTGCTGGCTCCGGTTGCGCGGCCGTTTTACGACATTCTTCGGCGCTGGATTTACGACGGCGAGCTCGCCGATCCGTACCGCGAGTTCTTTGTGCGCGGGCAAGGAACAGGTGCAGACGATGCCAAACGGCAAGAAGCTGCCAGGGCTAAGGGCCACAGCTCCGTGTGGAACGACAAGTACGACATCGACCCGGCCATGATCCCGTCCATCATGCGCACCGACTTTGCCGAAAAGGTGTTCCTCATTGGCAAGTCGCTCAACTTTATCCGCCACAGCTGCGGCGACTCCGAGTGGGTCGAGAACTACAGCAAGGGCGCGTCCAAGGAGCTCCGGTACGGCGACACCGAGACGCTCGAGGCCTGGATCGACGAGGCGTACAAGACGACCATGCGCCGTCTCATGCACCTCATGACGGACAAGTTCCACCTCTTTGACCACCTGGCCGCCCTCAAAAAGTACGTCCTGCTGGGCCAGGGCGACTTCGTCGCGCTGCTCATGGAGTCGCTCGCGCCCGACCTCGACCGCCCGGCCACTGCACAGTACCGCCACACATTGACGTCGCAGCTCGACCACGCTATCCGCGCCTCCAACGCGCAGTTTGAGCCGCCCGAAATCTTGCGCCGCCTCGATGCCCGCATGCTGCAGCAGTCGCACGGCGACACCGGCTGGGACTGTTTCACGCTCGAGTACAAGATTGGCGCGCCTGTCGACTGTGTTGTCACCGAGTGGGCCAACAAGCAGTACCTCAAGGTCTTCAACTTCCTGTGGTACGTCAAGCGCGTCGAGTTCGCCCTGTCGTCCACCTGGCACAAGTGCATGACCGGCTCGCGCGGCGTCCTGCAGACCGACGACCCGGCCGTGCTGCAGGCCTGGAAGACGACGCGCGGCACGCTGGCGGAAATGGTCCACTTTGTCGGCCAGCTGCAGTACTACATTCTGTTTGAAGTCATCGAGGCCAGCTGGGCCACGCTGCAAAAGGAGATCCACCGCGACGACTGCACCCTCGACGATCTCATCTCCGCGCACAGACAGTATCTCACGTCCATCACGAGTAAGGGCCTGCTTGGCGTGAGTCGCCGTACGTACGCCGAGATGAAGCAGGCCGCTGCGCAGGCCCAGGCCCAGGCCCAGGCGCTGGCGGCCGCCGCCGCGGGCAAGGGCCCCGCGGGACCTGGTGGCGCTGACCCGAGCAGCCACAGCCACCTGTCCGAGGTGCCTGCCGAGGACAGTAACGGCTTCCCTGTGCAGCTCAAGGACCTGTTGCGCACCATGCTCAACTTCCGCGACTGCGTCGACGGCCTGTACAGCTGGGCCGTCTCCGACTTTACGCGCCGCCAGGAGGCGGACGTGCTGCGGGATCCGCGCATGGCCGCGGCGGCAGCAGCCAAAGCGACGGCCGCCGCCGACGACGAGGCGGACGGTACCGCGTGTGCGGGTGCGGGTGCGGGTGCGGGCGCCGCGGCCATCGAGTCTGAATGGCCAGCCCTCCAGGCGCGGCTGCAAACGCTGGGCAAGAGCTTCAACCGGCGGGTGGTGTACCTGTTGGCAGACCTGGCCTACCAAAAGGACACCGACCTGCGGTTCCTGGGCGTGTCGATGAACTTCAACGATGTGTATGCGATGCCGCAGGGCCGGCTGCGGCAAGCTCGAAGCGACCGGGTTAAAGGGGCTTAAGGTTTGGAATTTTGAATTTTAGGCGGACTGGCCGTTTGTCTGTTGTCGTTGTCCTTCTTCATATCCTAAAAAGGACGTAGCTAGAGAAGCTACCCGTATGTCAGGTCTGCTTGCTATTTTTTTTTTTTTTTTCTCCCCGTCTTACCTTCTACCTTACGAGAAATAACACGTCACGATTTTTTACGTCGTACTTCTGTCACATATCACGTAGGATGATTTTTTAAACAACCCCTGCTCATATTGACACTTAAAGTACTATCTAGAGGTCGTACTTAACATGGGACCAGTCATAAACCATCATGAATTTCCTCCGTATGAAACACGAAACCTCCGTAAATAGAGAGCATGGACCACAAAAGCAGCCATCCGAAGAAGTTACTCTCCCTGCCAGCTCCCTTCTGGCCAGCCCAGAAAGCGAATGTCCATTCACGTCCTCCTCCCTTCTCAAGTCCTACCAATACCCTGTCAGAGCGAAATCTGAATTGAACTTTGCTTCTCCACACTCCAAGAACAAATACACACCTCCTCCCATATAACATGGACAATATGCTCTGCTGGCCCCTTCGCTCTCCAATCACGACAAGGTTGGATAAAAAGAAAGAAACAAAACGGTAAAAATTAACAAGAACGCCAGTTTCCATAATCCTTCCTGGCACTTCCTCAAAAGTGCGCATAAAATGCTCAAAAAATAATTTCGTTACTCCAGATGCGTGCCAAAATGTTTTGTGTACCCTCTGCCCGCTTCGTGCCCGAGACGAAGAAGAAAAAAAAGAAGACAGTTCCCTAAACAAACATATAAAAGCAAAACAAAAACAAGTCCTCAGGTGCAAATGCTGTCGACAATGCTGACCAAAACCCTAAAATTAGAAAGCAAAATAAGAAAATAAGAAGAACAAGACATGGACTCATTTTAAAAGACAAACAGGAGAACAAAGAGACGAAAAAGAATCAAACGTCTGTCATCTCCGTGTCACACTCCACAAAGGAGGCTTGCGTGGCGTCCTCGTCGTCCTCGGGGCCCCAGTTGCCCTCGAAAATTGTGGCAGGCGCCCGGCGGCGACCAAACACCCACTGCAGCGAGTCGATCTCGAGGATCTCGTGCACGGTCGGGCGTCTGGCCGGGTCGGGGTTGATGAGGCGGGCGACGACCGAGTCAAGTGAGCCCGGATGGTTCGCGTCGACCATGAAGGCTGGCGGGCGCTCAAGGCCAATGGGCTTCTTTGGCGACAGAGCGCCAAAAAGGTTGCCGGCGGGATGGATGGGGTACGTAAAGTCGACAGGTGGGTTCCGACCGGGGGTGGTCGAAGCCAAGTCAAGACTGGCCGTCAGGCTGTGGCCGTCTTGGGACGAGTTGTCGAAATCAGTAACGACCGGCATACCGGCTGAGTCGCGGACGAGCGCGTTGGCCTCGCCAGCAGTGAGGCTGGGCACAACAGACATGTCACCTTCACGCAAAGCGACCCAGATGGGGCCGTTGTCGGGCAAGAACACGTTGCAGGCAATCTCAAGAACAATCAGGCCAAGGGCAAAGACATCGGCAGGCTTGTCGTAACGGCCCTGGAGAATCTCTGGGCCCATATACTCGCGGTCGCCCTCGCCCTCGATACCCTTGGGCGCAGGCCATGACGTCGCCATGCCAAAGTCGCCGATCTTGAGATGGCCCTCGTACGTCACGAAGATGTTGGCGGGCTTCAAATCCAGATGGATGAAGCCGGCGTCATGCACGTACCGCAGTCCCTGTGATTACGTTAGCAATTAAGAAGACAGACAGAAAGGCCGAGTACTTGTGTTTGGTCCGGGGCCAAAGCTTACCTGAGATACTTCCAAAAGAATCTTCCAGATGCGGAAGTCATCCAGCCGGCCGTGCTCGCCCACCTTCTTAAGGAAGCCGTCCATACCACCCTCATCACAGTACTCGGTCTGGATGTAGAGGTGCCCATTTTGCTCCCAGTGGTCAAAGATCTGCAGCACATTCTCGCGATCGCGGACGGCCTCGAGCACGGCCACTTCTCTCAGTTTGGCCGCACGTTCCTTCTGCCCAAAGTACGGTAGGCGCACCTTCTTGACGGCAAAGACATGCGGGGCCGAAGAATACGAATGCGAGCTTGCGAGCGAGGGCGTGTTGTTCCCTGTACGGTTTGAAACACGCTTGCTGGGCGTAGCGCTGAAGTAGTCCAGAGGCCCGCCACCGTTCACGGACGAGTCACGAGTGTTGACGCGGAAGACCTGTGAGAACTCGCCGCGGCCGACGCACTCGACCTTGCCAAACATGGAAGCCAGGACAACATCTGTATCATTGGGAGCAGCACCGTGGACGGGTGTGATACTAACGCGGCGATCCACAAAGTTGGCATAGGCTTCCCGGTCGGTTGTGGGCGTGGCGGGCGGGAAGATCATGGAGCTTGACTTGTTCGTGGGCAGCGCGACCGACATCTTTGGTGCGCTGTGCTGAGATGGGCCGCCAGAGATGGACAGGCGGCTGGCATCCGGTGGGGCCATGCTGTTCGCAAAGTCGCTATGGTGCAGAATGTTGCACTCGCGGGGCGTCTTGGGGGACACTTTCTCGGAGCTCGAGCTCTCAACAGGGCTTGACAGAGGCATTGAAGCTTCTCTAGGCACAGCAGCATCAGGTGTAAAGCTGAGAGGACCGGTGACAGCGACGTCCCGAATTGCAATGGGTGTAGAGCTGCCCTTGCTGGCGCTGCCAAACAGGTTTTTGGCCAGGACTGACTTGGTGGGCGTGGGAGGCAGGTCAAAGCCGTCAGCAGCACCCTGGCTGTCGCCAATGTCGCCATCCAGGCTGAGAATGCTCCCCTTCCTAGTATGAGCGGATCTCCGCTTGAAGAAATTGGCGACGCTCTCGCTAGCATTGTTGGCGGGAGAGCCACGCGGCTGTGCAGGCCCTGAGCCCGTGTTAAATGGTGTCTCCGGTGCTGCGGAGAAGAAGAAGCGACGCTGCTGCTGCTGCTTGCGGCCGCTGCCAGACGACGGCGGGTAAGTGTTGGACGGATAGACCTGTTTCTTGCACGGGGTGTCGGGCATGATCATGGGGCGGCTGTTGGCCTGCTGGAGTGCATCGTCCTCGCCGCTGTGGTTCATCTTCGAGACGAGACCAGCAGAGGCAAAAACAGATTGCAGCGGACGCGCCGCCTTGTACTGGGGTGTGGCAATGGGGTCAGGCCGCGGGCGATGGGCGTTTAGAGGCAAGGACCGGGCAAAAATTGATGTCGGTCTTGGGCGGTCCGGAGGTTGCTGCACAGGGAAATGTGTGGGAGAATCATCCGGTAGGCTCGAGCCAGAGGACGACGTAGTAAGAGTGCGAGAGAGCGGATGGGGTTGGTGGGTGTGAGTGGCGCCTGCCAGGCCAGCGGGACGGTCGATTGGATGGACAGACGGGTTCGGAAGCGGGCCTTTCGCTTTGAACGGGCTGTCCCGCGGCTCGGGTTTCAGAAGCTGATCCAAAGAGGCGCGAGGCTTGTTACGAACATTGGTTGCTGAGAAAAGCCACTCGGTCGGTGCTCTCTTTGGCTGCTGCAGATGTGGTGATGTTGGTGCCGCCTGTTGCTGCTGTTGTTGTTGCTGCTGCTGCTGCTGCTGGTGTTGCAGTTGCTGTTGGGCCAGATACTTCTCGCCTTGCCGACGGCCCCAAGAGGAGCGGGGATCATGACGTTGCTGCAGGGTTGATTTGCGCAGCGAAGAGGTACGGTTGGCCATGACGGAGGAGGTGCATGAGTTGAGATCGGTAGTAGGAGTAGGAGAAGAGGTGGAAGTGGACGTAGGGCCGCCAGCAGCGGGAAACGCAGCGTTGGCGGTGGCAGCACCAGCACCAGCATCAGCACCAGCGGGTGTTATTTGCTGGTCGCAGTTATTGGAGTCGTCGTGAATTTCAAAAGAAGTACGCGCAGGCGATGTTGCGGCAGGCGAGCCAAACTCAAAGACGCTGAAATCACCACCCAGGCTAGCAATGCCGTGCAGACTGCGGCGCTTGGCCACTGGACTGCCGGGGTTGACCTGATCGAGGTTCATGATGGCGTCGCTGCGCTTGAGCGGGCTCGAAATAGTCGATGCCAGAGAGTCGAGGCGGGAGTCCCCTGACAGATCAAGGTGCATGCTGTGGCGCGAGGGCTTCTCCAGTTTGTTACGCGGTGATGAGCCGAGCGCGAGCAGCAGGCTGCTAAACTTGCTGCCAGCGCTGCTGTTTTCTTGGCCAAGAAGCGGCTCGGAAAGGGCTGTCGATGGGCCAGCGGACGGAGGTGTAGCGGACTGTGTGGCGTTGCCCATATCTGAGTTGATGCTCAGGGCACGCTTTAGCGGGCTCTTGGGCGACGACCGAAGGCGCGAAACCGACTTGGCGGAAGCCGTCTTGGGGCGCACAGAGCGCAGGGACAGCTTGACGCCGGAGCGGAGAGGAGTAGAGAAGAGGCCCGTCTGGGCCGGAAGCGCAGAATGCGGTGCGGCGGGTGTGTTTGCGACGCCGGCTAGTGGTGCTGAAGAAGTAAAGTTGTAATCGCTGCTGATGGACGATGCTGAGGAGGAGGCGGATAGGGATGCTGGCAGCGCGTGCGCCGGTGTTGTTGTCTGGGGTTGCGGGCAAGGCGACGGCAGAGCAGAGCTGCTGGAGCTGTCCGAGTGTTGCGAGTTGTGCGACTCGGCGCGCGCCAGGTGAAAACGGGATGGCGAGCGCGACAGTGAGCGGCGCAGAGTGCGCACAGACGAAGGGCCAGAGTCTCCGTGAAGGCCAGTCGGCGAAGGAAGCGCAAGCGTCCCTCCACCGCCGTTGGAGAAAGACATGGCCAGCGGCTGTAACGCGCTGTTGTCGTGTGTGTATGGCACAATCCGGTAGCAAATAATGAAGAAAACAAACAGGTATGGCGAAAAGAACGAAAAGCCCAGAGAAGAGGAGGAGATATGAAAATGGATTTGCTCCTCGGTTAGGCAGGCAGCTTGTATGTCAGCCGCAGTGTGATATTGTTGCGACAGTGAAGTTTGCGATCAGGAACGGCGGGCAGGCAACAACATTGTCCGGGACTGGTTAAGCTTTTGAGCAAGCGGAGAGGTTGCGCCGCTGTATACACCTGGGGAAATGCTGGACAGCAGCCGTTTTGATAAGGAGGAAACGATGTCCGGTGACGAGAGAAGAAGCGCAAAGGGGCGCAGCGAATTCTTCAGGACATTCCGAGGCGGGATGTTGGCGAAGCAGTTGATTCAAGTCCCGCCGGTCGAGACGAAGAAGAGAAGCGCGATCGCGGCCGCAAGATGACGACAGAGCGAGACGAAGAAGTCGTGGCAGGTGATCTTGGTTTACCAAAAGGGGCAAAAAAAAACCAAAGAATGCTGGCACCGGTGGCGGAAACTGGCGATGATGCGACTGGGGGCGATCTTGCAAGGCCTATCCGGAGAGCTGGCAAGGCAGCAGGTCGATCATTGTTGGTGCGAGTCAAGCGCAGAGGCGAGCAGGTCGGTCGATGGACGATGTCGAGCGGCGCGTGTAAGAAGAAAAACAAAGCTGGTAAGAGGAACAATGCAGAATCGTGGATGAGGCAATGAAAAGGGAGAGAGGGGGTTAGGGGGGGCAGAAATGGGGGAGAGGACAGAAAGAGTGGACGTGATATGGCCAATGTCGCAGTCGGTCGTGACTTCCTTCTCTCCGCGCACGAAAACACACAATTTTGGGAAAATACAGGCAATAACGGGCAACTAATAGGCAATCTAGGAAGGAAGGGGGGTGTATCGTTGGTCGCGAAGAGGCAGCAGGGGAGGAGCGAAGAGCGATTCGGGAAGGAAAGATGGGTTGGGATGACGGTAGAGAGAACAGGATGACCAGGGGTGGCAAGAGCCACAGAGCACTGGCGCAGTGGTCTGGGGAGTGTTAGCGCGTGTGTGGTGAGCGCGCGCAGAAGGTGCGAAGGGTGAAAGTGTGCGAAAATGTGCAAAAATGTGCAAAAATGTGCAAAAATGTGCGGTGACGACACGCGTGTTGTTTACTTTAGCTTCTGCAATAGGAAAGAAGGACGTGTTGGACGCGTCTGGGGGCAAGGGCGCCCCACTCTGCCATTGTGTGGCCGTTAATAAGTGAATTGAGGCCCACTGCGTCTCCACTTTTCCCTTCCTTCCCGACAAGGCCGCTACGGAATGGAAGGCACCAGTCCCAGCAGATGCACCCTTGCCACAACAACGTAAGGAAGGGGCAAGCGAGGGAAAACGCGGCCAACAACCTGACCGCGTCTTGCAGATTTTCTTTGTCCTTCCGCTGTGGCCGGTGGCTTTCTGATCTGTCGAGCTGTCGAGCTGTCGAGCTGTCGTTTTGTCTCGATTGTCATCTCTCCTGCGCTTCTGCATGGGCCTTGCATACGGGGAATTGCGATACGATGCGGCGTGCAACGTCCAGAAATAGATGTGGCCTGTTTGGAAAAGAAAAGACAGGTTTCTTTTGTATTTCTTTTCTTTTGTTTTTCCTTTGGATGTCGATATCTTGCCGTTGTCCACTTTTTTGCAAGCCGGCTGTTTCTTGAGTGTTTCAACGCACTACTCCCCCATTCCAGTCGCCGTTGAGCCAGCCGTTGGGGCTAGGCTGGCAGGAAACGAGCGAGAAGAGACGACGGGACCTGGGGACGTCCAAGGACCTCCAGATGCTCGGATCGACACTGGCCTTGCCGGCGAGCGATCGCCGCCCAACCAAGGAACAGGCCTTTCAGAGGGCCCCGGGCGGAAGCAAGTGTGTTGGCCTGGTTGGGTCCTGTGGGCTTGCTCTGACGCTCTTCACCGTTTGGTCCTTTTCTTTCTCGCCTGACACCAGCATCCTCCACCATCCACGACGCGATGCCGCGACCAAGTGGAGCCCACAGGGTCCTGTCGCCTCCGCCAGATACCCGGACGCTGTAGGCTGTTTCTTGCGTCGTGATGACACGACACGTCTGCTGTTGCTCGCCTCGTCGCCCACTATCGCCTCCTGAACGATCTGCTTCCGGGTTGGCACCCAACGCTTTGCGTCAGAATGTCGCCTCCTCCTTGTCTGTTTTCATTGTTTATTTTCTATGATCCATCACCATTCCCGCCCCTCTGCCCGTCTGCCCCCCTCACAAAGACTGCAGAGTGGCCAGTGCCTGCTGGAAACCGTTGGGGGTGCAACCCTTCCCAAACACAGCTGTGACTAGGAACGTCGTTTGTTATTCATCACACACAATGGGGGCACAACGTGGCTGCGTGGGCATCCATTGCATACGGATGCATTCCAGCCGTGCCTCCCGTTCGTCTGGACCCCAGGCTTGAGGGGCATTACTGCTTCCGGTATGTCTGCGTGCGGCGTGCTGCGTGCTTTGTGCTTCACAGTCTATCTCGAAGCTCCGTACGACATGTATACAACGTATATCAGCTGCGTGTTATTTATCGTAGTCAGTGTCGAGACAAATGATCCTCTACGGGGTACGGAACATGCCAATTCATCCGTCTCTGCCAGCGTCACCGCCTACATCCTATTGCAATTTTATTTTCCCTCCTTGGACATATCAAAACAAACAATCCGCGTTTGCCGATTCTATTCCCTTTCTTCGCTTGCTCTTTCTCTCGCTTCTCTCTTTCTTTCGACCATCGTCTTTTGGTCCCTCACCCCTATTTCCTTTGCATAAAACATGATATGCGCAATGGCCCGTTTTTTAAAATTGTGCCTCGTGCACTTGCTCTGCGCTGTGCGTGTTTAAAATTAGCATCTCAATGGGTACAAAAGCACGCCGCTCGTTTCGTATGTGTTCCTCCTTATGGCCCCGTCGTTGTTTGTTCCTTTTGACCGCTTTCGTCGTCCACATGAATAGTCCAATTTCATCTTACGTATTATTGTAGTTCCTATTTTTCTACTCGTGGGGAAACGGCACCAAGAGAAATAATGGGATGGAAACGAAAGCAAGAGGATAGACATGAGGATAAACATGCGAATTACGTGGCGAACAGAGAAAAACGAGGTAGGGAGCAGCCAAGGCAGGCGAAGAGGGACCAGGGCTCAGGCCAGGGTGGACAAGACAGGCCACCGGCAATGGGATCCCGGCTACCCCTAGGCCCAGTTCCCAAGGAACACGAGAAGTCCCCTTCGACGAAAGCTTCCATGCATGAACCACGGGAAATGACTGCAACCCCGACGAGGGACTCTGCCTGGGATGTTTTTCCTTGGTCAAAACAAAGCCGTCATCATGACGGGGGCTCCCAGGAACAAACAAAACAAAAGGAAATAAACACGAGTGAGAGAGGTGAAAAGAAAAGAAACAGAAAGAAAAAGAAAAAGAAAAGCAAACATGTGCTCTCGTATGTCTATTGGTTTTACAAGCTCCTATGTACAGTAAAGTACAATGCCCATGTGCGGACATTGTGTAAGTGTATGGTCGTACGTACATTGGCTTCGTTGTTTCGTTTCTCTCCCTCGGCACGTGCCCGTCTTCCCAGCCCCATACATCGCAAGTCCGTCACGAACACCGGCTCCGGATCCACTCACACCACACCCCCAGGTCCTCGCACACCTCGAGGATCCGTCCCAGGTCCTGCGGGTAGAGACGCCGGTTCTTGCCCTTGCCCTTGCCCTTGCCCGTGTCGGCTCCGTCGGCGACGTTGCTGCTATTGATGCTGCCGTCCTCGTCGTCCAAGAGGTTCTGCGAGACCACGTGTACCTGCGCATTGGGACCAATCTCGAGGACGACGTCCGCCGTGGCCGCGCGGAAGGGAAACACAACCTGCAGGCGCGGCACCGGATGCGCTGTGAGCACGACGTCCATGTTCAGAGCACGAGAGGGCCGTGGCGCGGATCGGGTGGCACCGCCGCCGGCAGCATAGCGCTCAAACTCGTCGTCGGCCGTGGCAAGTGTCGACGTCTTTGCCCGGCCGCTGATGGGGACCTTGAATGTCTTGGACGGTGCGGTTGCGGCAGGTGCTTGCGGGGCGTTGGCGTTTTTGGCTGCGGCCTCCGGATCGGCGCCGAATGCATTCTGCAGCACCGTCGCAAGAAAGGCATACTGTCGCAGCGTCGGGAGCATCCGCACCACCTGGCTTGGGTGGGAGAACGGCAGCTCCGACAACAGACGCCCGTAGACGGGCTTGTAGATGAAGAGCGCGTGGTGGTGCTTCGTGGCGGCGATCGTGCCGCCCGCATCGGATCGAGACGCGACCTCCTTGTCGCGCCGGATCGTCCGCGGCTCGCTCGGGTCGTGCTGCGTGCCCGGCGGCACGGGGAAGAGCAGCGCGTCAAACGTAGCCGGCGGCTGGGCGTCGGTCTCGGGCACAAGGCCGACAAGCTCGTTGATCTGGTGCCACAGCGCCAGCGGCAAGACAACAGGCGGATGGAACACGGCATGGAAGCGCACATCGGGAAGTTTGGCGCCGGCCAGGGTCGTGGGTGCCTCCTCGTCGCCTTCGGCTTTGCTCGCGCCGTCGGGCTGCTGTGTCGATGGCAAGATGGTGTTCTCCGGCTCGAGCCAGTCCAAATCTGGCTGGGCCGGGTTGCTGTTGCCGCCCAGCAACATATTGTCCGGCTTCTCGATGGCGTCCGACAGCCACTTGTCGGAGACGCGCACGGGCGGGTACATGAGCGCACTGCTTGTCGGGGCGCAGCCGATCAAGATGCGCCAGGTTGTGTCGCCCGGTCCAGCCCCCGTGCCAGCGACCACGCCCACATCGTCAGCAGCAGCAGCTGCTGCTGCTGCCCGCACCGGCCGCACATGACGCATCTGCTTCCAGTAGTCAATGCCCAGGCCCAAATGGCCGCCCTCGTGCATGGTCGGCCGGCCGTGGCGCGCACACTGCACGGTCGTGACCAGCGCGTCTTCGTCGCGGCCCGTGCTCTGGGTGTGGGTTGGGAGGGTCGGGTCGTTGCGCAGCTGCTGCAGGTCCCACTGGAAGAGCCGGTCCAGCGTCTCATAGATGCCGGCCACCGCCTCGTACAGGTTCAGCCCCGGCTCGACGCTCAGCTTGTCCAGCACAGCCAGCGTCTCCAGGTTCGCGGCAAAGCGGTCCAGCGTCTTTGTGAGCGGGCTCTCGCCGGGCTGCAGCTGCAGGTTGTGCAGCAAGATCTTGTCGGCGCGCTCGACGTGCCGCAGCACGATGCTGCGCGACTCGGGGAAGGTCACGGACACCGACTGGACAATGTTGTTGGCCACGGCAATCTCGAGGGCCAGCGCCGAACCGGCCACAACCAGCGTGCGGGCGTCGTTGCCGCCGCCGCCGCCGCCCCCCATGGCCTCCTCCCACAGGCACTCGAGCCCCATGGACTTGGCCAGACGCTCGAGACCGGCCTCGCTGACGTGGCCCTTGCTCGCCTGGAGCAGCTGCAGAACCGTCTGCAGCCGCCGCGCGCGCTCGTCGTCGTCGTTGCGGCCGAGCACGCTGCCCAGGTGGGCCAGTCCGCCGACGACGCTGACATTGTCCAGCCCGCCGAGGTCCACGCCTAGGGTGCCCATGGCGGCGGCGGCCGGGCTGTCGTAGTTCACGGCAGCGTTGCTGCCAGGGCCAGCGCTGCCGCCTGGGATGCCGCTACTACTGGCACTGAGGCCCATGAGCGTGGCCGAGTTTGCGGGCGACTTCTTCACGTTCTGTGGTGATGACCGGGGCCCGAGAGGCGAGAACGCCGTGTGCTGGTGTTGTGAGCTGAAGGGGGTCGAGACGGGAGGCGTGGCTGCCGCAGGGGTCCGGCCCTGTTGCGAGGGCGCCAGCTTCATGGCCGTCGGGGTTGCCATTTTGGTGTGCAGGGGGCGGAGAGGATATTTCGAGAAGAATTATCTAATAGAGGCGGTCGACCACGACAGCGTCGTACAGCTGTCACAGGCGGGAGTGGGAGACGTCGAATTCGAGATGGAAAGAGAGTCGAATCGAGGGAATTTCGCGAGAGGGGGTATCGTGTTGGAGCGCAGTATCCAGAAAAGCCCAGCAAGACGCCTCAATGCAGAGAGAAAAGCAGCAGGTGCCGACGTTTGTCGCGTCGCAGGCCGACTGGCTCTTAAGCGTCGGGCACCGCGCACGTCGGCACACTGGTCATAGCCAACTGTGGGTTGCTGATGGCCGTGATCGAGGCCTTCGCAGTTGCGGCGCAAGCGCAGCGGCGTCACAAAGACCAGCCAGGAGCAGTCAATTAGTATATCGAACAATGTCGTGTGTATCGTACCGCGATGCGAAAGATGTGGAAAGGTGCGAGGGATGCACTCGGGTCGACACGCGCGCTGGAAGGTTGTCGACAGCTTTCTTGTTTGTCGAGTTGTGAAGTGTTGCAAATCAACTGAGGAAAGCTAAGGCTGTGGTAGGACAGGGATCCATAGCGACAATGGGAGGCGCGGGTAGCCCCACTTGCGGTCGGTCGCACCTGTCGCACAGCAAAAGACGACCTTAAAGTCTTGTGACACCGAATTACAACGCAGCCTGGGAATAAAGGTATTTCTTTGTTTAAATGGTGTTTTCTTCTCTTATTTCTGTATTGTAATTTTCTTCGATTTTTGGGGCAGGAGCGGGCATTGTGAATTCGTGGTGTGTGCATGAGTTTTATCAAATTTGTCGGCGAGAATAATAAATTCAAATTGCGTGAAAGAAAATAAACATTTTTAAAATAAAGTTCACAAAAATAAATTAAAATAAATACACAGCTCCAACAAAACGAGCGCTGCAGACCTAAAGCACAGTAACAACTGCTCTGTATATACTCGCAGGCATTGACAAGTCCAGGGTATCCTGTATACTTCCCCGATAGTAGCTAGGAACGAATGCTGGTCGACTGTCAAGAGATCTCATACTCGCAATCTGCAAGTCCGTTACGAAAGACAAGGATTGAAGCTGGGACAATAGAGGGACATAAGCTCAAGCTTCGCTGCGGAGCTGGAGCCGGATAGAGGCGAGGTGCTGGCTCGAAGAGCAACCGAAAAAGTAAACGAAGACTCGTGATGGCCTCTCCAAAACTGGCAAAAAAATAGGACTTCACTTGTGCTCCGATACGGGGAATCGAACCCCGAGCTCGACGGTGAGAGCGTCGGATGTTGACCATTACACCATATCGGATGGATGGTTCGCTTGAGATCCGCCCCGTTAGCTGCGTAGATAAAGTTGGCGTACGCACTAGCGCTGCAAGCAAAAGAAAGCTCATCCACGAACACACGACGACCAAACGGTCTCCAGGCGCCCGTCGTCAATACGGAGATCACAGGAGGTGTTCGTTTGTGAAATGGCATTCGGGACAACTCAAAACTACCATGTCATACAACACGTCCGGATTTACGTTTCCTGTGATTGCTACTGTGATATGTACGGTGACCGAAGCTCATCTCGTCTAGGTATCGTCTCAGCCCCCAACAGCCTGACCCCCACGACCGCCCAAGGTAAATTACGGAGAGGCATGGTGCTGCCAAGAAAGGCAACTCTCCGCTCTCCGGTCACATCCTCCAAACGAGCAAGGGGCCGGCGGTTATCAGTCTTCTGTCTGTTGGCTAGATGTACGTCGTATTCAACTTATTTTATGGGTATGTAACATCGCACTTGCGAACAGTGTTGGTCAACAGTGTCCGGCACAAACGCGACGTTGTGGAATACGTGGCCATGGTGAGCAGGGTGAAGGCGAGCGAAACGGTGACAAAACAAGCAAGCTGCGTTCAACAGGACAGCGCCCAATTCCGGCGCTCTGTACTGGAGCATGTTGTATTTGCTTGGAGAAAAAAGCCTATGACAACACGCCTACTGAAACGTAATCTGCGTGCCCATCAGGCTGCGGTATGCCTGATCCAGTGCGCGCCGCTTGCGGTCGCGCTCCTCCAAGGCCTGCGGCGTCGCGTCGGCGTCGTCCTCGACAACGGCTTCGCTGTCCATGGCCGCGGATGCCGAGGGCGCCCACGCCCGGATCTGGCCATCCAAGTGGCCACTGTAGAGTCCGCCCACGGTGTCCCGGCCGCCCATGGCCGTGCCGCCCGTTTCGCTGCCAAGACCGCCAGCGCCACGCCAGACCAGCGATGTCACGCGGTTACGCCGTGCAGACGAGCGGTCGACCGTTGTCGGCGCCACCGACGGTCGGGGGCGGGCGGACGAGGACGGTGGAAAGGATTGAGAGGGCGGCGGCGGCGGCGGCGGCGCCTGGGGCAGACGCACAGCGGCCTGCGTGGCGCCCGTGCCGCGCAGACGCGTGACAATGCTGCCGTCGTGCAGGCGGAACACCAGGACCTCGGACTCGTTGGGCCACACGAGCAGTTCCTGGCGCGGCGCGGTGAGGCCGGTCGGGGTGACGACCATGGGCACGCTGCTGAGACCGCTGTTGCGCACGGACGGCCCGAAGCTCACGAGCGTGTTGGCGCCCGTGGCCATGTCCCACACGCGGATACGGCGGTCGTGCCCGGCCGACACGAGAAAGGCGCCGTCGTCGGTCCAGGCGAGGCCGTTGACGGGGCCGGCATGGGCCTTGGCCGACGCGCGGGCCGGGCGGGCAGCAGCCGCCGAAGTCGATCCAGACGAACCGGACGACGAACCGGCCGGGCCAAGCGAGTCTTCCTGGTCCAGCAGCGCCAGCAGCCCGCTCGCCCGCTGCACGTCCCAGATGCGCACCGTGCCGTCCACGGCGCCGCTGGCCAGAACGTGCTCGTGGCGTGGCGACCAGGCGACCGACAAGACGGCGCCGGCGACCTGGCCGGCGGCCACGAGGGACTGCACGGCCGCGCCGGACCGCAAGTCGACCAGGCGCACGGCCGGATGCTGCGTGGCGCAGGCGACAAGCAGGTGGTCGGCGACGGGCGAGACGGCGTGGCTGTAGACCTTGGAGCCAAGGCCGAAGGAGCCCGAGAGGCGCGCACTGTCGGTGGCCCACAGCTTGAGCGTCTGGTCAAAGGACGACGACAGGAACGCGGCGTTGTCAAACGGATAAAAGGAGAGGTGCGTCACGCCAAAGCGGTGGCCCTGGCTCGTGGGGGCGGGCGTGTGGCTGCTCTGGAGATGGGTCGCCTGCTGCTGCTGTTGTTGGGCACGGAAAGGGCCGCGCGTGTTGGGGCTGCCGACGGCGCCTGCGCGCGCAATTTCGGCCACGGGGCGGAACGTGTGGCTCGACGGGTCGGCCATGTCTGCCTGCTCCAGATCCCAGATACGAATCGTAGCGTCGGAGCCACCAGAGACCATGCTGCGGATGTCAGACGCCAGTTAAAATAGGGGCGGGGGCGGGGGGGAGGGGGGGAAGAGATGTCAACTCACATACGCCCATCAAACCGCTCGAGGGCTAGAGCGTTGACGCCCGCCTGGTGCGCCCACATATCACGGCCGCCACGGCCGCCACGGCCATCACGATATGGGCCTCCCGTCTCGTCCACATCAATGTTGGTGCCCAGCTCGCCGCCGTCGAACCGCAGTGGCGGCGCCGGCCGGAACGTGTGAAGAAGGTCGGCGCAGACACGACGTGCAAAGGCGTTCTGGCCAAGGCGGCCCGCCGCCCGCTCATTCACGAGTTCATTCATGCATCTGAGGGTGTCAGAGTGGGGGAAGTGGGGTGGGTGATGACGACGCAGCGTGCTGTGTAGATTTGATTGTGCTCTGTGAATGTGTGGTCGTCGTTGTTGCGATGGCGAGGCTGCGTTCAGTGCTTCAGTGGAGTCGTGCACACGTGAGCGCAGGCAGTGGATGCAATGGCCCACTTTTATTTTACCAGCAAAACTGGAAGGTGCGAACTGCACTACCTTCACCAACACTCTCAAGCTCAAGCACCAAAGTATTTTCACGACTTTCTCTCTTCTTCTCTTCTTCACCACAGCCAATTCTCGCGACACGCGATGCCTCCGTTCTACCGCCCGCCACGATCCTTTGCCGACGCACTGTGCCCGAGATAGGAGGAGGCGAGCGGGCGAAACGGCCGTTCAGCGTTTTACACTGCGAAACTCGATTCACGATAGCCATGGCCAGCATTGACACGGAAATGCGAGACGCCTCAGAGGCGGCATCCAACCGCAACCGCAGCCGCAGCCGCCGTGTTCACAGCGACGCGCTGTCCGAGAGCGGCGCCGAGGGTGGTCGTTCCGGCCGGACGCGCACTGGCCGTCGGTACAGCCACCGACGCAAAGGCGTCTTTGACGCTGTAGCAGGTATGCGCTGTTGAAAAAAAGACGAAACAAACAACAAAACAACAAAACAACAAACGGTGCCACTCGAATGGAATATTGTGTTCCTGCTAACACCCGCAGGGCGCACGCGCGTGCGCGAACCCCGACCGCCCAAGTGGCCCGGCCAGCCCACGCGGTTCCGGCACGCCCAGCTCGCGCCCGAAGAGGCGCTGTTCCGCAGCGCAGGGGCGCCGCCGCGCTACGAAGAGACGGACACGTACTTTGCGCACGCGGGCCTGCCGGCGCACGCGCTGCCGCCGAGCGAGCTGGTGAAAGCGGTGCACCACTACGCGAGCCACTACTACGAGGTTCTTGCGCCGGAGGGGCGGGGACGAACCGACACCGTACAGCGGCGAGACCCGAACGAGGAGGCCGCCGCTGGGAGTGTGGGCGGCGCACCCGTGAACCGCCGGTTGATTGATGAACGCAGCATGGACGAGACGGCGCTGCTGGCGTTTGGGATCCTGTTGGAGGAAGCGGGGCGGGCGGTGCTGGGCCGAGATGGCGCGATGGTGCTGACGGAGGCGGCCGCCGACGGGGAGGCGGATGGCGAGTACGAGGTGCGTAGGGAGGAAGAGCCGGTAAAGAAAAGGACACGAAGGAAGAGAGGTACGAAGAGAAGGCAAGCTGAGGCAAGCTGAGGCAAGCTGAGGCAAGCTGAGGTTGGAGAGCGAGTCAACAAAACGGTGAGAACCTTGAAACTGCGAGCCACTGTGTGTCAGAAGACGCGGCGTGTAGCTGTGTCGTAACCTGCATCGTAGAGGCTGCTGCAGGTCTCAGTCGAGAAATATTGAGTTGGCTCGGATACGGCGATCTCATTGAGAGGCAAGGTCAGGCAGGATTCGGTGAGCGCGGAGAGACAAGGGAGGGGTGTAACGGAGACGCAGCATCCACGACAGTGCTGTATGATGTAACTTGCATCGTACGGCAGTGCTCTGTACGGAGTCGTCCGTACATGTGCCCTGTATTACTTGTAATAGCTGTTCCTACTAGTTATATCAGACGACCAACGAAGACGGCTGACGTTGACGGTGGACCATGGAATACAAATTCGAAAAAACAGGGACCATGGAGCGTGCCACAAAGGTAAGACGACGGAGTCTCTACAACGGACAATTCAGAGCACAGTGCGTAGTAAGAGAGGCAGGCAGTGGCGCCTCTGCGCCGTCTGGCGATCTGCTGGTCTGCTGGTCTGCTGGTCTTCTGGTCTTCTGTTCTGGTCGTGTGCGCGTCGCTGATCGCCTTGGTCTCTGGAAATCATCAAACCATGGCCCACCTGTCTGTACGTCGAGGCATCGAGGCATTCATCCTCGGCGTCCTATTTGTTCTCGACGACGCCTGCTCCTCGCTTACCACTTGCCGTTTCCCAACCGTCTCGTCTCGCTCGGGCGTTGCCATTTCCACCGACAACCCTGCTGGACGCTTGGATCCATCGTACCCTTGCTGTCTGGACCTGGGAGCTGGTGTCACTGTATTCCGCATGTCGTAATTGCATCGTCCTTTTCAGAATCAAGAGGCCCAACCGTCTGTGAACGGACATGTTCCGTGGTCCTTTTGTCTCTCTTCGTCCTCATTTCGCGCAGCGCGAACGAGTTGCTGAGCATCGGACGGGTCACCCGACCCTCTCTCCACCCCTGGCCACCTGGCAAGGTGTCAGACAATACTGCCTTCCATAGCGTTCCCTTTCCAAGTCTGAAAGCAGAAACGAAAAACGTCCGTGTGTTTCTTGGCTGTCCCAGCGCCCAAGCACTCGGCAATATACGAAACCGCCTCGACTGCATGGCCACCTCCCAGCAACTTCCATGCTTCCATTCTGAACGTAATACGACACCTGCTTGTTGCTGGCACTGCCAGGGATTGTGAACAATCCTGGTCCAGACGCCGTTTCTGGGACGCCATTGATTCGTCCAGCGACCCGTTGTGGAAAGAACTTTGTAGGAAGGCAGTCAAGCTCGGGCACAGAGACGCCGTACGAGGCGTGGTACCGAAACTCATCTGCGTTGCCTTCCTAGATAGACCAAAAAAGAGACCAAAAAAGAGACCGAAAAACACGCGCACCAGAACCAGAGGATTGCCGCGTCTGGTCCAACCGCCACCGTCCTCTCCTGTCACCCTGTCATCTAATCATTGTTGTTTCGTTGTTACACGGACGTTATCAAAGCATGGCAGAAAGAGGGGAGGAGAAAGCAGGGTTCAGCGGAGAAGGCATGTTTGTGGCTTTCAGCTCCGTCGTCTTTTCGCTCTGTTCATTTGTTTTGCTTTCTTTTTCTTTTGTGTCCTTTTCCTTTCTTTCCTTCTCCTTTATGTCGTACACAGGTGAAAGGCGCCACAACAGGGACATTAATGTGAGGCGGCTCGTCCGCCACTCCCCGCAATGTTGCTGGTGTTCTACGACAATCCAATTTCAGAGTACGGGGTAGATGGAGTTATGGCTGCTTGACGTATCGTTACACAATGAGCGGAAATGTACCGCTTGTCAAATGCACATGGCATTGATTTTCTCAGACATGGACATGTGCATCGTCCTAGGTGGCAACTTCCAATACTCGCACGAGGAGACGGGGCGTGAGGATATCGGATTGATACGACATGGTTGACATGTGAGGCTTTGCTCCGTAAGGATGGCGATGGGGTTGGGTCTCCGTTTTCGAGATCGACTGGAGGGTTGAGCGATGAGATGCTTTGAAAGACTAGTTTTCAGCTTCCGTTGACTCGTTTTGCTGCTTTTCCCCTGAACATTCTCCCTTTCCCCGTCGTCTTTTTTTGTTTGTATTTGTTTGAATTTGAATGTCCCGTTTCCGCCCGCACGTTCGGCCAACTTTCCTAAATAGGTCGATGTTGTAAGTCGACAGACATTATTGGCTGTGCGTGAAGGCATTGGACATGTATTGCCACTCCATGGCAAGTTTTTGGTGGACAGGGATATCAAGGGGCTGACCGAGGTCAGGGAATAGCTAGACACAATAGACATAGTGGAAGAACAAAAGGACGAAAGGGTGAAAGGAGCAATGGAGCTGGAGGCGTCGAGACTAAACGAGGTGAACACCGGCGGACAGGGAGACGCAGCGTTTGATACGTCAAGTGCCAGAATCGTTTCATACAATGTACGTCAACGGCCCCATCAAGCATGCGGATCCGTCAATCGATGTTGTACCGGAGCGCGGCGTATAGAATACGATGTATGTACGATGCATGTATTTCGTACAGAACAGTCGCAATGGGAGACAGCCGAGGCTGCATTTGCCGGTTTGCCACAATTGCCACTGCATGGCATGCAGCGTGGCCATCTCATCTCATCGAATCGCATCATGTATCGTTCATCGACATGGGACGGGACAAACGATTGGCAACCACTGATTCGTGCTGCTTGTTTTGTTTCGTCGTTTCGCCGTTTCGCCGTATCGCTCGTCCCTCGCCTCTTTCTTTTGCCAAGATCGATCCCTGTTCCTGCAGCTACGTTAGCTTTCGCAGAGGGAGGGATTTTGGGGCTGTCGGGCCCAAGGGAGCGGGCGGCAACGTCGATTGCAGCTGTGACTGGGTCCGGGCAGGCGGGAAGATTGCGTTGAAATAAGAAATGAAGAAAGAGGAAAAGAGGAATAGTAAGAACGACAGCGTCCTCCTAAGCGAGGACACCAGCTGAAACTTGCAGGCGAGCCATCGTCGGAGTGACTTTTTCCATTTGCACGACAGGGTCTGCATCTGCGTTGCTGTGTGAATAGACTCAGGAGGTGAATGGTGGTACGTAGAGTGCTCTTCTCTGGCTCCTCTCTGGTATTTTCAACTTCTACTCTGTACTCTGCGTGCACAAACGATCGTCTGGAATACCTTTGACCCCTGATTTGGCTATAAACACTTAATGGGCTGGCCCGCACCGGCGCCGGCTTGCGACGATGCAAGTTTTCAAGCCTATTCTCGCAAGTTGACTATTCTGACGGGGGGCTGTGGAGTTGAAAGCAGAGGAATTGCCTCCAAGGGGGAGTTGGTCCCTCGGACAAGATGCTGATTCGCCATGCGGTTGCCCGCTAACTGCAACTGCAGAACAAGGCCGAGGGCCCTCTTTGCAAGTCCCATTTTCTTCTTTTTCTACCTTTTTTCCTGTCGCCCCTCTCGCTTCCAGAATACCGGTACTCTTGACGCAGATGCACCGGACGCACAGAAGCCAAAGCGTCGTGTTGTTTTCAGCTGTCGTTGCAACGAGCCTCCTCCGCACGACATATGCTGGAGGAGCACGATCAGCCAATGATGCGATGCCGTCCCAGAGGCAGCCAGCAAATAGGACGGTATCAAATAATTGTCATGTTCTCACCTGCTTCCATCTCGTTTCCCAAACTCGCCAATCTGCCTTTCACAAGCCCCGATATTCATCGGGATGATATTCAACGGAATAAGCAGCTAATAAGGTTTGGTTCGGGCTTGACTTGGCCTGGCCAAGGCTCGTATTCCGACGAATCGTGCAAATCGGTGGCTTCTCGAGTCCAAGAGACAGTACACCTTCACCCTGTTTACATGCAACAGAAAAGACCCTCGATCCCTGGTATCATTGATGCTAGACAAAGGCTGGATGCTAAATCTTTCCGGCAAAGCCTGGCAGCCGTTGGCAGGCCATCAAGCAAGATTCAATATGAACCAAAAGCAAGACGCGGCGCGTCGATGTTCATGAGGTAATGCGTTTGTGCCAAGGAGCAACGTGTACATGTACGGAGTACTTCGTATGTCCGTGTTCTCTACGTTTTCCCACGTCCACCGTCAGTCACCATCAAAACTCACCACGGAATAGTTCGTACTTGCGAGTGGGATCCGACGCACAAACACACGCACGACAGTTTCATCCTTGACCTCGCCTCACCGTCCAAGCAAAGGTCTCGCCTCAGAGGCTGCGTGCGTTCCTCCACCCCCCTCCCCCTTCGCCCCTCTGCTCTTTTCCAACGAGGGGCCGACTTAGACCGAGAAACCCTGTCCAGTCGTCGTCGACAATCGGTCTCTGACCTCGAGACACCTCGCACTGGTTGGCCTGTGACCCTCGCTGCCTCGGTGAGCGGTGAGACGCATTTTTGGTGTCTTTGTTCCCACCTGTTTTGAATCCCTGTAAGAGTTGACATGGGTACGGGTGCACACACGATTCCAGTTCCAGGCTACTCCTACATTGTAAAGTACAAAGTATACGTACCGCCGTAATTACTCCGGTCTGCGTTTTGCTTCCTCCATACGAAATACTCCGCTTCTCATTCCTTCAAGAAGATCGACCTGCCTTGCACCTGTCCTCCCTTGGCCACGATTCTGCTTTGTGCCCGTATTACCCCGTACTCCGTTCTCAGAAATGATGGTCCTACCTTTGCCTGGCCCACAAGACGTTCGTTGGACTGCGGTATACACTCGTGCCACTGTAGTTTACGCACAAAAGCATGCGCAGACGAAGAATCATACACCGGCCATGCCGCTTTCAAGGCACGACGTACAAATGCAGAGACAGGCGTCTGCGCCAGTTTCCATGACCGAGTGGCAATCACACGTGTCTGCTTCCTTTTCGGAGTCTTTGGACGATTCTTGGTGCAAGGGCGTTCCGGACATTGCCTGCCGCACGTCCTGGGGTTTCTACGCAGCTTTACATATTACAGCGCGCACCTGCTCGTATCCGATGGAACTGCGGAATTTGAAGAGAATAGACACTGTCGTGTATCTCGGGCATCATGAGCCTCACTGGTAACATGTACGAAATACCTCGTACCTTACTGCAGACTCCGCATCTTGACCTCAAACTACGGTGATCTGCAACTCCGGTGGCCCGTGACAATAAAGCATAGGATGGAAGGAGATGAGAACCGACTGGCAGGGGTCGGTCTCTGTGCCTCTGAGTTGTGCCTCTAAAGTAATTACGACCTACAACGCACGGCGGCGAGATAGGACAAGGCTATAGTGTTGTATCCCTTTTGTAACGCTATGCATAGTACGTGAGTAGGTACCTGCCGAGCCTGCTTTTCATTCTCGGGATTTGAAGTGGGAAAACGAGGCGAGACAATGGAATAAACTACATGGGAAGAAAGGCAGGAGAAATCAAGTCCGTTCCAGAAGCGACACGAAAACAGACGTGTCATATTTGGACTCCCAAATCCACGCTCCTGGTGCGCGCAAAGCTACCCTGACGAGCGGTGGGTGGCCGCCGGGACGTGGGGGGGGGGGATGGAAAGGAGAGGACGCTTTTTTTACCTGGCGTTCTCCCGCGGCCTCTCGCGTTTCCGGGCCTTAGTCTTCGCTTCGTTTTTATCCATAGCCGCTCGGCCACTTTTAAAACGGCCCCTGTGATCGACCAAGTGGCAAGTGGACTACATGTGGCCTCCAGCATCCTTGGCATGCGAGACAAGGGCCAGCCTCTTGGAATCTTGAAAGATACAAAGTATTCTATCCCGACGCATGCAAACAGCCCTACGACGAATTGGGATGGAAAAACGGAGTCAAGACGGAGTGACTTCCCTGGAAACATCGTGTTCAGTACGACGTTCGGGCATTGAAGGTAGAAAGTACAAAGACTGTGCTAAGCTGCGATACATTATACGGAGTGCAACATACTTGCCAGAAGAACACAGCAACAAATGGACAGTCCCATGAAAGAACGGTGAGAGGTCATGGCACGCACACCGCATGCACTGGTCGATGTTTTCTGGAAGCCTGCGTGTCTCACCGCATGCAAGGGAAGCGATGTAGAGCGATGCAAAGCGATGCAAAGCGGTGCGAGAGGTGCATAAGTTGCGAGAAGAAGAGAGGAAGACAAGAAAGGAAAAAGGCAAGTCTGCATTGTCTTGTCTGGGCTGCAGGAAGGGCCCATCGCTGGTATCTTACCATGGAGGCGGTGAGAGCCACTTTTCACCCATTTGACGCACGATGCATGAATTGCACAAACGAGATGAACAAACGGGTGTTTTTTTCAATGTGCGTCACACGTCCGCGTGTCTTGTCAGCCGCTCCAACGTGCGACTTCATGCACCTGTTATGATTGTGACGTGCATGGGGCGAAGAGCGGCTTCACAACCACATAAAATGGCGGTGACGGTTCTTCTTTTGAAACAAACGTCGCGAAAAGGCCTCGACAAATCTTCAAAGGCATCGCCACATGACCACCGCCTATGCATATGAGCCGTGCTATATCTGGATACCCTGTATTCTGTACGAATTAGGGATTGGTAAGATACCGGGTAGCAGAAGCAGGACGATGCCCAAACTTTGGTCTGGCCGTGTCCATGCTGGGCCGAGGAGAAATGAAAGATCCACGGTAGATCTGGGTTATTGACGGACGGCTGGTTCGCTCCCTTTTGCCGTTTCTTTTTTCCTTTCTTTTCATACCAGGGCCCGAGCAAACAGGCGATGTGACGGTACGCTAATTTCTCACAGAGTGACCTGTTTGCAAATACATGTACGTGGTGTTGTCTCCCGCAGGATCTTTTTTTGTTTCTTCCAGTCTTGTCTCTTGGTCGCTCGCAAACGATTACAGGCACTTTGTTTACACATGGCACAGACACTTGGGATGTCCTGCATCTGAAGGCCAATTGTGCTTGCATTTCCGGTGACAAACGACTGAACGAAAAAAAAGAAAAAGAAAAAAAAGAAAAAGAAAAAAAAACGAAAACCGTACGGTTACACAGCGGGATATCTGCTCCTGCATGCTGTGCTTCCCGCGCCCAACATGTGCTTGTAGCTGTGTGAGGCTCTGCCTCTTCACCTCTCCTTTTTTGGCCCTTTATTCGGGTGTCACGGAGAAAGTGGGCTCTCTTCCCGTACTTCTCAGCGAGACCGTACATTATTGCTTCCCTCAACCCTTTTGGTCTCGTCTGATGCCCAAAGGATGCAAAGGATTGCCTCATATTTCTCATTTATCTTTCAGGACTGGTGACACTGATCACAGTCACATTCCTTTGCTCGCTGTCTTGTCTTTCTCCTCTGTCTTGCATTGGTGAACTCTGTCCAATGAAGGCGGGCAGGGTACGAATTATAGCACGACCTATTTGACAAAAGAAGAAAAGCCAACCCAGAACGTCCACCAGCACTACGCCGTTGGGATATGTAAACAGAACCGTTTCAGGCCACAGTGCCAGTCCGAGACTGGCCCAAAATCAGGTCCGAAGTGTAGACTGGTCCCTTTATTTTCTTAAACCATTGGAATAGCAAAGCAAGCCCAAGACAAATTCCCCAACGATTTAAATTCGTACCTCGTTTTTCAAAGAGCCGTATCACCACTTCTCCTTCGGGCTGTTACTGATGAGTTTTGGCGATACAGAGCCAGATGGGGCCTGACGCACTCCGTATGTAGTCAAGGATGCACCACGTAGTACCTGTAGGTTGTGAAGAGGACAGAAAAACCTCTCCATGTTTCGCTTCCCGCTCGTCACGTTTTCCTTTTTATTGCTGGCATTGACGGATCGGCACTGCCGCGGATAACGGTCGACGTCTCCATTTGCACATCTAGACCTTTGTCACTTCCATCCTCTTCGGATGTATTTCCCTAAATTGTCGGGATACTGCATGTTTGCCTCGTCTTCAAGACTGTTTGGCCCGGACGTGTTCTTTGACCGCTCGTTTGTTACTGTCTCAATTTCTTTTTTGTTCCTTTCTGCTTCTTTCTCTTTGGCAGGATATCGTTTGAGCATATTGACTTCTTTGTATGTTCGCGGCCGCGTCGTGCCGACAAGCAGAATCCACCCACACTTTATTCTGTACTTCGTACCAAGCACCAAATACCCACGCTGTCGGTTCCAGCGGTCTGGCGGATCTTGCTAGCTCCCATGCTTGCGAGTCCGGGAAGCCAGCATTACTGTCGCAGCTCGCATCTTCCCTTTGTAGCTTACGTTTTGGGTCATCTCGTCCAACGGAACGCACTTTGGCCGTGTCTTATTGCCTCCTGCCTGCCGCCTGCCGTGTCACCTGCCCCCAAATGCACATGTCATTTGTCACGACAATGAGATGCCCCGTCACCCTTTGTGTGTCTGTACGACGGAAGCACATAACGGGTGCTTGGCTCTATCTTACCTTGATGGGCATGGTTGTCCGCGTGGCGGTCGGCCCAAGGAGGCAATAAAAGGCAAGGCACTTTCCTTGTACACTGAATGTGTGTCCTGAGAAGCTGGCCTGGAGCCAAATTGAGTCTGTTTGTATTCCCCTGGTCTTCCCAGCTGTCGTTTCGCTTTCGCACACAAGGTTTGCTGCCGATACGAACGCGTGATTGCTGCAGGAGCCGCCGCCACACCAATTCCAGACAGCTTCTTGAGCTCGTTGAGCTCCCTGAGCTTCCCCTCTTTCGGCCCTCTTTGCAGTCTCACGCGGCCGTCCCGCCTTGGTATTTGTATTCTAGTCTTGATGGCAGACCAAGGCGTCGCTACGTCAGGTATTGTGAGACGGTCTGTAATGTAATTACTGGGCTAACCGTCACCCCATAGCAGCCCTGAACCCTGGTTGTGGCGGTTCTTGGTCTGGGGCTGTTTTATGAAGCAATGAAAAAAAGAGAGGCAGAACGGTGTCAGACTGAAATACGTTGTAAAAAAAGAAAGTTGAGAAATCTTATTCTCTTCCTCCCACAACCCGACAATCATAGCCCCAAAAGTGTAACAGTCCCCTCCAGTGCAACTCTGGCAACCTTGCTACAGCCTCACGAGCCAATGGACCTGTAGCCCTCGATTTGCAGAGTACAAAGTATTACTTTGCACCGTCATAGATCGTCCACCGTACTTCGTACATTTATTTTACCTTTGCTCGGTACTGAAGCTCGCCCCACTCTCAGTTTCCTAATCACACTGCGCGCTGGTGCACCTTTGCACCTTCCGTCCCGTAACATAGTACCGGGCACCGCGCGCAACAGGAAAGAGCTACTGGACTAGCGCCTCCATCGCGTTGTGACGGTGGCTGGCCGCGTCGCTAATTCTCTCTTTAGGGAAAGGGCGACAGGAGGCTGGCCGCTCCGTTCCGGCCTTGGTGCTTTTTTGGTGCTCTTTTGACTGGTGTCGCAACGTTTGCTCAAAACGACCCGTCAACCCCTGACGACGGCGCCGGTTGGAAGTGCACTGTGACCTGTGACCTGTGACCTGTGACCTGTGACTACTGTATCTCGAACGTGCTCCGTCTGGCCGATCTCTATGAATCGGATGGCGTGGTAAGATACGGTGCAGTACGACGTAGTATTTCGTATCTGACCAACAGCCGTATTCCAATGACCGTCTGCCAATCGCTCCTGCTCAACTCTCCCTTTTCCGTTCGTCGTTCTTGCCTGCCCGTTTGCGCCCGTTCTTGCCCTCTCCCGTCGCCTTTTGCTCCTTCCTTGCACTTGGGCACCAGCGCCCACCTTGCTCCGCACCTTCTCTCTTCTCCACCCCTGCCCCCTGCCCCCTGCCCCCTGCTTCCCTATTCCTGTGCACCGTTATCCACGTCCAACCTTTTCCTTGCCTCCCCGTTCTCTCTCTCCTTTCGCCGAGCCTCAGTTTCGCACTCTCGCACTCGCGCGCACTTCTCTCGACCGCGCGCACCGACTGTCGCATCTCTTCCGTTTTCTGTGCCTGGCTCGCCGCCCCAGTCCACCTCCCTCTCATCTCCGCCGGTCGCTCGCCTCGTCCCCCCCCCCCCCCCCACCTCCGTCTCTCTTCCTCGTCGATTTTCTTTCCTCAGTTTCCCACGACTTTTGCTCGTCCAATTCCGCGTCGTCTGTGTCCATCCGAGCTTCTGAGCTGTATTACCGCCCTGCCGTCGCTCTCACGCCCCGGTACCACCCTGGCCTGGCGTCTGGCCCTTCGTCTCGGCTCCTACAGAGCGCCCCATACTGAGTCCTGCACCTGCTACATAATCTTACCACGTTCTGCTCGCACGCACGCCTTGTCGGCTGTCCCTAGCCGGCCCTAGCAGAGCCTGTTCGATTCGTTTGGTTTTTGTTTCCTACACAGTAGCTTATTTTATTTATTATATACTGTGTATTATTATTATTTTATTATTTTTTTTGGCCCTGCGATTCCACCCTCTCACCACTCCGTCTGCTTTTCCTCGTCCAACTCGGTCGCACGCCGTCTGGTCTCCTCTTCTCACCCATCGTGGCCTGGCTCTTTTCTGCTCTCCTTGTCCACACCCCCCTTTCCCTCACACCTCTACCCCCCTGCCCAGAGCGTTGTTCCTGTCTCTGGCCGCCCCAGGATCTCGCCAGCAGGAACGGTACTGCAAGCAACTGCAAGCAACTGCAAGCAACGGACGCAGAACAAAAGAAGAAAATAGCCAAAACGAAGCTAAACTGAGAGACATATGCTCCAACGTGCCACCGTCCTTTGTCGACCGTCTCCCCCCCGTCCGTCCACCCCCCTCGTGCCTAATGGGCGCGCCTGTTCTGTCTCTGTCCCCTTTGTTGCTGCTTGTGGCCGTGGAGGTCGCCTTGTGCTCCTCTCTCTGCCTCTGCCTCTGCCTCACGCTCGGTGTTGCGCTCCTCCTTCTCGGCCTTCGCCGTCGCAGCCGTGTCCTCCTCCCCTTGCCCGCCTGCCCCGTCCTCCTCGGCCGCTGCCTCCCTGCTCTCCCTCGCCCTCTCTCTCTTCCTCGTCCCCTTCCCCTTCCCTCTTCTCTTCTTCCTCCACCGGCCTGCATATCTGAGCTATGGACCACGGCCCCGAGACCAAGAAGGTACGTCTCTCGACCGCAGGCTCATCCTGGGCTTCTTCCTCCGGACCTTCCTCCTTGAACGCCCTTCCGCCCTCCTCCTCCTCTCCCTCTTCCCACCTCTTCCAGCATCACCAGCATCCCTACCCACCCGGCGCCGCGGCGCACAGCTCCAATCCCAACGCCTACGCGGCGGCTGCTGCTCCTCCTCATCACCCATACCACCAACCACATCCTCCGCGGCTCCCCTCGCCACGCACGCTCTCACCGCGCTTGCCCTCCCCTCGCCACTCGCCGCGCTATACCTTGCAGCATCCGCAGCCGCCGCCACAGCCTCCTTCGCAGCTCCATCCCGTCCGCTCTTCTGCCAGCCCATATCAGTCCGCCCATCCCTCCGCCTCGAGCGCTCCCGCTGGTCCTGGTCCTGGTCCTGGTCCCTTTCACACCAACGGACCCGTCGCCCCTGCCTCTACCTCTGCGTCTGCTTCTGCTTCTGCGTCTGCTCCTGCCTCCGCCTCCGCCTCCGCTGCCCTCGACCAGCGCCCTTCCATCGCATCGTCGCCGGCACCTGTGACACCCGTGTCGGCGCACTCCTTCACGAACTCGACGACCTTGCCGCCACCGCTCCCGGCGCCTCACAACCAACACAACGGCACAAACACCAACGGCCGGCTGCTGCAGCACAAGCCGTCGCATTCACACTCGCTCTCCCAGCCGCGCACCTACTCGCCCCACCTGGACGACCGCCGGCACAATGAGCAGGACACGTACGCGCTTGGACAGGATCATCGCCCGCAAGACTTTTATCCTCAGCAGCAGTACCTACAGCAGCCGCCCGACTATCGGTTTCCTTCCCGCTCGCCCGCGAGCGCTGCTCCCGGTCTACCGCCGCCACCGCACAACGCGCCGTCCTACGACCGCGCCGACAAGCCACAGCACCTGCAGCACCCGCAGCTGGTAGACGACGACCCGGCTCGCAACCGACCCGGCTCGGCCTCGTCTACTACCGGCACAGGCAGACTGCAGCAGCAGCAGCAGCAACAACAGCAACCTCCAATACCCCTCATGCGGCAGTCGGACGACGGCGCTCGCTCAATGAGCTTCGATAACCTCTCCCACCCCAATATGGGTGGCCCCGGGCAGCCTCCGCAGTCGTATCCTCCTCCCTACCCTCCCCAGCAACAACAACAACCGCCGCCACCAACACAACCGCAGTTGCACCACCTCCCGCCACAGCACCAGCAACACCCCCCACCACAGCATGCGCATTATCAGTCATATTCACAACAACCAGCACCTCCTCCGCTGCCGGCTCACCACCCGCCTGGCCACATGCAAACAGCCGGGTCGTCACAACAACAATCGCCGTCTGGACCACCACAGGGCTCGCAGCAAGGCCACAGCCCTCAGTACCGACCGTCCAGCTACCCGCCGGCGACGACACCGGCATCCATGAGCCATGCGCAACCACCTCCTCCACCGATACAGCAACAGCCGCTGATGCCGTTGCAACACCACCCGCACGGCCCACCACCGCTACAGCCGCAACAACCATCACCGACACAACAACCGCCGCCACCGCCACCGCACCCTTTACAGCATCCCCAGCAATCACCACAACAGCAACAGCAAATGTCCCAGCCAGCACCACCACCACCACCACCACCACCAGCACAGCAGCAGCAGCCGCCCCAACTGCAGCCGCATTATGAGCAACAGCCACCGCCACCAGCACAGCAACAGACCCCCATGTTTAACCATGCGTCCGGCCCTCCGCCTTCCGCCGACATCCTATACCCGCTGGCCTATGCTGCCGCCGGCAAAAAGAAGGCCCAGCGCGCATCGCAGGCGTGTGACAGTTGCCGCTCGCTCAAAGCCAAGTGTGACGAGACCAAGCCCTGCAAGAATTGCCGTGAGAAAAACATCGAGTGCAAGTACCGCGATCCCATCCCCAAACAGCAGGACAAGGCCACGGCGGACCTCATCGACAGCATCGGCGTCATGCGCAATGACATCCAAGACATCATGGCCGCTGTCCAGCAGTTGGCCAAGTCAGCTGCTGACAATGCCCAAGCAACCGCGGCGGCGGCTGCTGCAGCGGCTGCTACCGCGTCTGCCCTGGAAGCGGCCGGTGTCGGGGTCAACCTGCGCGGTGCAGGCATTGCTTCCTCGGCTGATGCCATGCAGGCCGCTGCTGCTGGCGCCAGCATCCTGCCCATTGACCCGGCCAATGCCACGGCCGCCGCGGCGGCGGAGCCGGCGCCCCTGTCATCCAACGAGGCCGAGCGCATCACGCGCGAGGCACAAGGCGAGCTGAACGCCGTGAGCGATTTCACGGGTCCCGTCGTCAAACCAAACGAGTCGGCCATCCCCTCCAACCACACCACGCTCGCTGGCTTGCTGCTCACGTGGCCCACCATTCGCGAGCGCGTCCACCACCTCCTGGTCGAGCAGGGCATCCAACACTTGCCAGAATACCCCATCCGCCAAGAAGAGCAGCGCGGCACCATCCGCTTCATGGGCCGCGGCGAAGGGTTTGACCAGAAGATGACCATCCGTGTCAGCGAGAACGAAGCCGGCAGCTCCCTACCAGAGACGAGCGTTGCGATGGAACGCGGCCCCAGCAACGTCAGCAACAACAGCAGCGGCGGCAGTTACGAGGACGGCAAGGAATCCGTGCGCTTCCCCGGCGAGATTTGGGGCCAGCTCGGCGGCTGGGGCCAGGTCGGGCCGTATGGCGCATCCAGCAACATTGAGCTCGACCTCGACCCCAAGACGGTGTGGACATACGTCAAGAGCTACGAGGCGAACATACAGAACATGCACCCCATCATCAACCCCAGGCCGCTGTATGCCATGGTTACTCTCTTCCTCGAAACCCTTCCCCGGTCATCGCCCTCGTCGTCCCAGGCAGGCAGGTTCGCGTGGGGCGCCGTGCCGCGCGCCCCCGTCGCCGCGTTTGCAGGCACGCCCGACGCGCCCCAGGCACAATCGCCCACCGCCGAGGGCAGTCTCAAACGGAAGCGGTCGCCGTTCCCCGAGGGCTACTCTGGACCGAGTGGTAGCGGCACCGGCACCGGCACCGGCAGCGCCCCCGTCGCGCCCACAATGCCGCTGCGTCCGGGTGTGCCGTTCCGCAACGCGGAAAGCGCCCTGGTGCTTGCCATTTTGGCCCTCGGCAAGATCTGCCTGCACAAACAGGGGCATCTTCCCGATGTCGTGCCAGAGAACCTTGATCCCGAGTCGCCGCTGCCTACCGGCGCGCAGTCGTCGCAGGCGTCGCCTGTGTTTGCCGAAGCGCATATCCACACGTACAATGCCCAACCCAACAACGGCTACTCACCCGCGCCGTCTGTACATGACTCGCCGTCCGCGTCGCCTGCCGTGGGCCCGGGTCACACGCCTAGCCGTCGCACGTCCGTGCAGGGTGGTGGCGGCAGTCAGTCGTTTGGCAGCAGTGGGACGGTGCCGTGGGCCCCCGTCTCTGGCGGCGGTGCGTCAGCAGGGAGCGGCAACTTCTTGCCCCCCAGCTCGAGCGGCACCGGATCGGCCAAGGGCGGCAACAGCGGCAACAGCGGCAACAGCGGCGGCATGCCGAGCGCCGCGTCGATGCGGCGCAACGTGGACGAAATCCCCGGGTTGGACTACTTCGCGGCGGCCATGGAAATCATCGGCTGCCATGGCGCCGGTCGCGAGCTCAAGCACGTATGGGTGTACATTGTGGCCTGCTTGTACTATGGCCAGCTGGGCCGGCCCATTGAGAGCCTCGAGGCGGTGGCCATGGCCGGTCGCCTTTTGCTGGGCATTGTGCGGCCGAGCATGCATCGCTTCAAGTCGATTCTCACAAAACTCGAGGAATACGCCGGCAAGATGGACGAGTTTGGCAAGCCCCTCCAGCCCCCTGACGAGAAGAACGTGCAGCACCGCGACAATCCGTTTCTCCTCGCGTTCTGGTCGTGTCTACAGCTGGAGAGCGATATTCTGGCCGAGCTGCACCTGCCGCCGTCAGGTATTCTCCAGTACGAGAAGCACTTCCCCTATCCGCGCATCTCCTTCCTCGCCAAGCACGGCGTCGAGCAGCACGTCTTGGAAAGCTACACCGCCCAGCTCTACCTACGCAACCAGCTCAATGACATCCACAAGACTCTGTACCACGGCGACTTCAACGGCGAGCCCAACTTCAAGTCCATCGAGATGTACTCGGGCCTGCTGGCGACGCACACGTGGGTGCCCAAGTGCTACGCGTTCGACGACACCGACCCGCCGCCGAATGAGATTCTGCACGCGCGCCTGCGGGCCAAGTACTGGGGCGCGCAGGTGATTGTGCACCGGTTCTACGTACGCCGCATCCTCGAGATCAACTACGCGAAGCGGATCAAGCGCGAGGCGAGGGCGAGCAAGCACCGGCGCTTGAACGTGAACGGCGACGTCGAGAGGGACGAGCTTGGTGATGACGAAGACAATGACACGAAGACGGCCGCCGGGCCTGCGTCGTATGCGGCCGACGAGACATCGCCATCGGCTCATCGGGACGCGAACGAGGCGATGCCTGGGGGCGACACGCCCGCGCAGCCGTCGACCCACCTCGGGGGCGTCGACAGCCCCTTCTCGCCCAAGAGCATGGCGCTGGCGTTGCGCGGCATCCAGGCGCTTGTCGAGAGCACGCGGGCGTTCCACGGCCTGCCGGACCGTCGCTTTATTATTACGAATGTGTTTGGCACGGCACACGCGCAGTGGGGCAACCTGCTCATCCTCGACTCGATCCAGCGCGACCCCGTGCTCGGCCAGTACATCACGGAAGACCTCGTCAACGACCTGTTCCGCAAGACGATTGCCTTCTTCGAGGTCGTCGCACAGCCGTCGAGCTCGCTGGGCTACGACCTGCGCATCCTCAAGGGCCTGTACGCCATGCGCATGGCCAACCCCGTCTACATTGAGCAGGCCCAGAGCCTGCCTGTGGCCCCGGGCCTGCCCGTGCAAGACGCCAAGATGTACACGTCCAGCGATCCGCATTTGATGATGCTCGGCGACAACATGAACCAGATGCAGGAGCTCTACCCATATGTTGCAGAGGACCCCCCTGTGGCGACAGAGACAACGATGACGACATTGGCACCCCAACCCTCGTCGACCTATCCGCCGCCCCGCGTGTCGCCGCTAGGCCCGCCGCCCCCGCCGAATCCAGCCGCTGCTACCACATCCGCACCAACGGCAGCGGCTGCAGCAGCAGCGGCTGCACCGACGTCGAGTGCGCCGCAGTACCCCAGCAAGTACCCCGACGGCTCGCCTATGCAGATATCCCCCATGGGCGGGTCGCTCGCGCAGTATACGTCGCCGCCAGGGTCGCTCCAGCGGCACACGCAGGCCTACGTGTCGCCGCCGGCCGCAGCCTTGGCTGATGGTTTCAGCGGTGGTGGTGCCAGCAGCAGCAGCATACCCAGTCCCACGCAGGCTCGCCTGCCCGGAATGCAATTTGGCCCACCGCCGGCCGTCAAGACGCCGACAACGCCAAACGAACCGGGCTTCCCGCATCACCTGCCGCCGTACGAGCGACGTCCGTATGAGTGAGAGCAAAAGGACGATCCGATGTCTGTGTATTTGTGTTAATGGTTTTGTGGGGAGTAATTTGTGTCGTTTCTGTTGTTCTATTTTCTTCCTACCTCGTCATTTTTGACTCTATCATTCTTGCTTGGATTTCACTTGTCTATGACTTTTTCTGTTTCAGTATCATCATCATCTTCTTTTTGGTTTACTTTAATATTTTTTTGGGTTTTTTTTGGTTTATTTGGTTTATTTGGTTTTATTGATTCTCCGCCGGCCTGAACAGCCGTGCCAAGTACCATTTGCATTTAACAAGCAGCACAACAAAACTTTTCCTCGGCGGACTGAGCGAGCGTGGACCGCTTCTTTTTTTTCTGCCTCTGCATCTGTTGGGTCATTTCCAATATTTCTAGTCGATTGCCTTTAACTTGTCTTTTGGCTGCATTTGTCTGTCTCGTTTTATACTCCCCGTTACATCACATGTTTTGTACACCTCACGGAAGAAATACCACAGTTGAATGGAAATGGCTTAGTTAAGTTCTTAGTCCAAATTTCATAACATCAGCGAGGCACAGCGGCCTCGCTCCCTTCAAAGCATTACTTACCACGTCTGCTGCACTTTTGATCCCTCTTTGCATTAAACGACGTGCTCTGGACTACAAATAACCAAAACGGAAACGCTGTGAATTAGGGTATGAAAGCTCAATGAGAAGGCTCGAGGACGGAGAGTCCAGCTACAAAAGGACAACAATAAGGCACAGCCATCCATCTGGGTATGCGGCCTCACGCATGAGGTCCTCCAGTGGCGCGTGGAATGGCACCGGGGCGCCGTGCAGAATAACGTTGGCCAGCACGGGATCGCGGCTGCTCGGAAACAGCAGCGGCAGAAGACTGCGCAGCGCCGGACCGAGAGTCTGTTGCTGACCTAGGTGTGTGCGGACAGGTTAGAGACGGGCGTGGCCGATGCTGTTTATGCAGCAGAGCTTGGGTGTGTGGTGGTGGTGGAAACAAACTCACGATGGCTGGTCCGTGGCTGCACGAGCGCCTGCATGACTTTGTACGTGCCCGGGGTGGTGGCTGGCGAGGCCGAGGTGGCGGCGGCGGCATTGTCGGTCGTCTGGGCGGGCGGTGCCGTGGTCGGGATGTAGAGGCGCAGCGGGATGTGGCGCAGCGGCGTCGGTGCGTTGAGCAGCAGGTTGTTGACGCGGGCAAAGGCGGCATAGTCGTTGTCCTGCACGGCGTGCCACAGGGCTTCGGTGTTGGCCTTGGACAGGCTCATGATCTGCTTCGCGCTGCCGTAGCGCACGTAGTCGGCCTCCTTGGCGCCGTTCAGAAACGTGTCGCCCAGGTGCCAGGCCTCGCCATCGGCCACGACGAGGCGCCAGGGCGTCATGTGTCCCGCGTCGGGCCGCCCGTCCTGTGCAGCGGCACCACCGGTACCACCACCACCGGCTCCGGGCGGCAGCGCGACCGGTCGATACAGGTCCAGCAGCAGGCCGACGGGCAGGTTGCGCAGCGGCACGTCCTCGTAGTGGAAGCTTGAACAGGGCCGGCCGAAGAAGGCCGACAGTCGCGGCAGCAGCTGGGCCAGGTATCCGAACCGTGGCACGGACGTGGCATAGAACGGTGGCAGCTTCTGAGCGCCACCGCCGCCACCGTCGCCGCCAAGCACGCCTGCCGCTGCGGCCGCCCCGTCATCGTCAGGGCTGCCCAACGCAGCGTGGGTGATGATCAATGGCACCCGCCGCTGCCACAGAGCACGGGCGAGCAGCGTCGACGGCGCTGCCGACGAGTCCGTGGGGCGCGTGGCCGATGAGCCGCTGCGCCCCAGCCCGCGTATGGACTGCGCAGCCATATATATCCCTTTGCAATTGTGCGATGCCGTCCCCTTGTCCCCTTTCCCTTCTGTCTTAGGGCTGCCTCCCTGTCCCCCGTCTCACGTTGTCCTCGAGGTTTTGGTGCTCCGGTTTGCTCTGCTCTAGATCAATGGTCGCATCGCTGTCGATGGATGGCTCGTACTGTTTCGTTGTCGTGGGCTCAGGTGTGTGCAGCGCCACGGGCGACAGAAAACATGATGGCAACACGGTCGAGGCCCCGGTCGATGAGTGTTCGGTCGTAAATTCTCGTGAATCGTTCAATGGATGCACCTTACTGGTGCCATGCTGCCTGTGAAGTAGGCAGGTGCATTTGGCGGCCCGCGGGGCTGATAAGATAAGGATTGTCGACATTGGTTGACTCACGTGACTCACTTTTTTCGAAGTATTAGTCATCTTCTGACATGTTATATCACGTGAGGCACATTGTGGCCTATGACATCATCTCCGTCAATTGAAGATGACGTCATAATCAAAGGCAACGTCGACGGTTACGATGTCAACGGCACCACGTTCACGCGTCATGATCATACTTGGACATCGTCATCATCGACGTCGTATGAGCTTCACTTTGAATTTATTTCATTTGATATGGTGATATCTGAGTGAAAAATGAAAAATCAAATTAACGCCACGTCCTTCCCTGGACGTTTAAATTCCCCGGAACGACTCCTGGTGCGTTGCCGCGCTGTTTCGGCGCACGCGGTCGTGGCCCTCGTCACCGTGGTGCGCGACCGGGTCGCCGAGGTGCTTGGCGAGCACAGATGGCGGCACTTGGGCTGCATCTGTAGGGTCGCGTGTTGCACCCGCACTGCAATGGGTTAGTGGGAGGTAAGGTAATAATATAATTGATTGTATCTCATTGTTTTTGTAAAACGAAAACAGCACACGATGGCTCTTGGCCAAGGGAAGAAAAGAAACTCACCACACTTACGAGAAGTTGCCGCCGGAGTTGCCCTGGTTGTAGAGGCCGGTATCGCCGCCGGTGTAGCCGCCACGGCCGGTGCCCTGCAGGTTCTGGGCGGCGGCGCCGCCCTGCTGCCGCAGGTTCTGGCCCGCACCGCTGCCGAGGCCGCTCGTGTTGCCGCCCTCATAGAGGCCGGTGTCGCCGCCGGTGTAGCCGCCGCGGCCGGTGCCCTCGAGGTTGCGGGTGGCGCCCGCAGCGCCGCCGCCCTGACCGCCAATGGTGCCGAACTCATCACCGCCGGCACGCGCGCCCGCACCGCCACTGCGGCTGACAGACGGGTCTTGGAGCGTCGGGTCCTGGAGGCCGGAGCTGCCGCCAGTGCGGCCGCCCGTGCCAGACGAGCCGTAGGTGGGATCACCGCCGGAGACGCCGCCGGCCGTGCGGCCAGCGCCGCCACCAGTAGAGCCGTAGGTAGGGTCGCTGCCAGAGACGCCGCCGGCCGTGCGGCCAGCGCCGCCACCAGTAGAGCCGTAGGTAGGGTCGCTGCCAGAGACGCCGCCGGCAGTGCGGCCAGCGCCGCCAGCGCCAGTAGAGCCGTAGGTGGGGTCGCTGCCGCCGACGCCAGAGCTGCTCAGGTCGTTGCCGCCAACTCCGGAACCGCCTGCAGTGCGGCCGCCGACGGCGCCGGCGCCCACACCAGCAGCGCCAGCACCGGCACCAGCGGCACCGGCACCGGCGCCGTACGCATCATCGCCGTAGCCGCCGGCAGCACCGGAGCTGCGGGTCGTGCGGCCGGTACCAGCCTGCTGGGAGCGCGGGTTGGAGGAGTCGTAGGTGTTGTCGGCAGTGTTGTTGCCGCCGTAGCTGTTGCCGCTGCCGGTCTCGTTGCTGCTGCCGCTGTGGGTCTTGTCCTGGACAGCGTCCTTGATCTTGTTGACGATGGAAGACATGGTGGATTGTGATGTGTATAAAATGTGTATGAAATGTGTGTGTGTTTTGTGCTGTATGATGTGAAGATAAAAGAAGACGGAAAGAATCACTTCAAACAATGCGGGAACGTCGTCCTATATTTATGGACGACAAGGGATGACAAGAATGACAAGAGACAAGAACGACACGAACAAGAGACATGGCGGGGGGGAGGCAGCTGCTCGCATGTCGTCATGTCATGCGGAAAATGCAGATCGATGGCACATTGTTTTCTTGCGCACACGCCATCCTAGCTCTGACTGTTGGAAGCTGCCTGGCTCGTTCGATGGCTCGATGGCCACCGGAGCGATGCCGGTTGCACACGCCCCGGGGTGACAAAGAGCGACAAAGGGACGCCGCCTGTGAAGGTCAACGGATGGCAGTGGATGGCAGTGGATGTCAATGGATGTCGATGGACGTCAAAGGACAAGGACATGGACATGGCGCCATCCAACCTCTTGATTGGCGAGCATTCGTTAGTATCCTTAGCGACGCGTTCTTGATCTCATCCGTCGTCATCGATCGGGGACAGAACAAGCTCTGTTGCCCCTCTGGTGAGAGCTGGGATGCAATAAGCGCCACCTCCACCCCCCCCTCTTTTTGATCCCCAGAGCCCAACCCAAACAAGCCTGAGACAGAAGACAGAAGAAGTACGCCCTCGACTCCGTTGGAAAACAGGTCGAACCGACGAGGCCGGTAGATTGTTTCTCTATTTTTAGTGAGATACATTGGGAGGGAAAAGTGGGGTGGAGGAATGCAAAAAGAAATAAAAGTAGGCAGCTCGGCAGGTAAGCTGGCTCGGCTGGGCAGAAGGCGAGAATGGAGAGGACGGAGAAGCACGACCGCGACAGGGATACCCAGGACATATGGGCTTGTAGCTGTACGAAGTGGTGACAATGTTCTGCTTTGCAAGAGCGTCGTGGGCGAATCAAATTACACAGATGACAAGACCGAGACGGAAAGACGACAAGCCAGGAGTACGGGTGATTGTACATGTCGAGATGTCTCTTCGCTATTACGCTCTCTTAGTGACGTACTCCTGGCTTGCTGTCGTACTGGGCATATTGAATTTCTAGTTCTCTATCCTCCTCTTCTTTCCGGGGTGCCATAACCCACGCGCTGTGCTTCCCTCTGAAGCTCGGAGCTCAAGCTTCGAGCTGCAAGCATGCACGTCATCCGCATGCCAACTTGTGGAGCTTTTGAATCGACTGTTGCTAGACGCACACCAAATGATGTCAGCTTCTGAGGCAACCCGCAGCATTCCCTCCGCTGAGCTTGCTCGCTTGGTTCTCGATGTTGACGGGGGCCAATGGATCCATTTTGTAACTTACAGCCAAGCTAGCTGTCGGCCGAAGCTGTCGACCAAAGCCATCAACTGAAGAAACGGAGACAAGTGGCAAAATACGCAACTTCACGTGCAAGCGGACCTTGGCACATCGTTCTGTACCTGTAGTTGTCACTCTCGAAGCTCGTCAGCTCGTCAATGAGTTTCATAGAGTCGAGCGAGCAGGCGCCGCCAACATGCATCCCTGTCTGTCGCACAGTGAGCGCCCCAGGCCGTGGCAGACCAGCGCAAACCATCGCAGAACAATCGCGGAACAATCGATCGATGATGTCATGTGGAGACGTGCATCAAAGGCAAAGCACGAAATCGCGCCAATCATCGATGCGATGGACATGTCGTCGATCGCTTGGATGCCGTAATGTACGTTTGTTCGAGCTCGACAAGAATACGATTTGTGACGTTGTGTTACTTTCTCGACCATCTCGACCCTCCGGAGAGCAACAGTCCTAGATGATGGCTTGTGGCTGGGCCCATAGACCTGGAAGTCCGTCCACGAGACAAAGAGACCAGTTACTGTGTTTGCGTTTTATACTATCGCTTCCCAGGGAAGCGATAGTATAAAACGCAGACTTGACGCGCCGTCCATATTAAACTAAACCCATACAATGGCGCTGCCATAAACAGAAACGTCCTTAACAGCAGACAAAAGAATGAAAATCAGAAAGGGCCGCCCCCACACGCTTCTTGACACTACTGTACAAATCAAAGCCATAAAGTGGCTCGTAATGAACGAAACGTAGCCATATGGTTGTGTTGAGATGTTAGTTGTGTCTATACGCAACATAACACCGCTGTCCCTGTCCTGACTGTGTCACTCTGTTGTCGGCTCTAGGGGGTGCCTGGCCTGTTTTAGCGGCATGTTGTTCCATGTTAGGGCTGAAGGTAAGTCGTATTACAGTGCAAGTCGCGTTTTGTCCAGGCAGTCCCACCTTACTAAGCCGAAACTCACTCCGCTGTATTTTTAGTGTATGCAACAAAACGATATCTTTTCTTGTCGAGTAGTCAAGAGGAAGACGCACATGAACATTACAATACAGGATGACAGATGAACTTGTATATTACACAGCTCCTAGAGAACACGTGACTGAACCTAGTTAACGACTGCATCGTACAACATACAAAGCAGAAGCTGAGGACCTCCCCTTGCCAAGGACCAAGTCAGGTGCGCGGTCGGATGTGGGAATCGTAGTAGCGGCGACGATGTAAGAGTATAGTCGAGAGGCTATGAGGTACTTATAAGCAGAGCGGATAACAAAGTCTGCAGTGTGGGAGAGACACAGCAGGACGGTGGAAAACGAAAATAGAGTATAAGGCGTGCATATTATTCATTCTCATAATGGTTCGTTAAGACGCTGAACAAAGGAAGAACCAGGCAGAAATGGGAAAAGCCGAAATGGACAAAACAAGAGAACCAGGACATGCAAATCAGAGCGCTGTGAGAAGAGGGCGAATACTTTACATTGTCCCTCTACCCAGCACCCTCCACACCCTCCTCCTCTGAGCCGCGCATCTTTAAACCCGCGACCGGTACCAGCGGCGACGACGGTACCCTGTCGCCGGCGGTGCCGCCGTTGCGGGCACGGTGCGATGATGGTGCACCCAGTAAATGCCCAGCAGCGCCGAGACGAGCCAGCAGATGGCCGACAAGAAGCTAAAGGCAACGTTTGCCTTCCACTCGGGGCACGAGTTGCCCGAGTTGATGGTGATGCCGGTCGAGTTGAAGACGTTGCCGCACGAGCCGTGCAGCCAGTTCACAAGCAGGCCGAAGGCGACAAACCAGAGAATCGAAATGAGCAGGTCCGTCGGCCAGTGGATGAAGCTGCCGGAGAAGGGGAACAGCCAGACGATGGCCAGCAGGATCGCGAGGCCGGCCACGACCTCTGTGTAGATAAACCGGGACTGGTCCCACGTCGACGAGCCGCGGACGGCGTGAAGATAGACGCCCGTGAGGCCGGCGACGATGGCGGCGAAAGCAAGCTGGGTAGCCATGTTAGTACGTATGTCCAGCTGGATTATCTCGTGTTCTTGCATGCCGTCTCGAATGCCAGTGACGTACCTCTGCGAGGCGCAGAATCATGCTAAAGAGGTCAACAAGCAACATTGTGGCTTATTGTTGCGAACGTTTTCTAAAGGGAAACGCAAGGTTTGATGCGAGGATGTTGCGAGGATGTTGCGACTAGCGGTGCAGACGGCTGCAGGTTATTTTCTTGTGGTCATGAAGTGAAGGGAAAAGACAGTCGGCAGGCTCGACGATGAGAACGTGGATGAGAATATGTACTTATATTTCCTCCGAATGGCACAAGCTGGTTGCACGTCGTGATCGCGTCATTGTGTGCGCCGAAGATAAGCGTCATAGGAAAACAATGTACAAATTCAAGGAAACGACCGTTTGCCAATCGTGAGGAGTCACCAATGGTAACATGGCGACGTCTCGGGTCGACAGAAAAAAAGCAGGATTTTGTGCCGCCTGACGTCCGTTCGACGCTGGCTCACATGATTCACGTTTTGTTGTCTTGTTTTGTTATCCTGAGGGCATGTTTCTCGCCTGCAGTTTGCTCCTTATGCTCCAGAGAAGCACAAATGACGTCACCACTGTTTTCGTGACACCAACGATGTCACCCTGTGCCAATAAGGAATGCGCGAGGTTGGCCCCCGGGACCACTGCCAGAAGAGGCTGAATTCTGCAACGTAGGTCGTATATTTTGCAGTGAATCGTCAAGCCGAAGATTGCGACTGTGAGTAGACTTTTGTAAGACATTACGACGTGGATGCGCCGTTTGATTTTAGTTTGGACGGTGGAGAAGGAGTGCGCGCCGTTCCGCCAGCCCGTCGAGTACTAACGGCCAATGCTGGCAGAGTACGAGGAAGAAGCATAATTTGAGACAGCCCCGAGCCCGAGTGACGACCAGGAGTCGGTGTGTTAGTTTGCTGTCCGTCTGGGTGTCGTCGTATATAGGTCCAGTTGTTGTTGGCATCCCGGCCGCCGAGACGAAAAAGTGCATAATGTGTTTATTTCCGTTACATCAGGATACGAGTGAAGCCAAGACTGACGAGCTCGTCGCCTCGACATCTTGACACTGCCTCCAAAATCTCTTGACTTTTTGACAAGCAGCACAGTACTTGCCTCTCGCGTGCACGATGATTTGGAAATCCACAGTCCTTCTGGCAAGCCTCGTTGGCATCGTATCGGCACCGTGCTCGCACGATGGCTGCTACCAAGATGCGTCTTCGGCCTTAAGTGCGCCTTGACACAGTTGTGATGTCTCTCTCCTCGACTTTCTCGATCCCGGACTGACCGGGGCGTTCTATTCTGCGAACCTTTAGGCATTGCTGCGGAGGCCATGGGCATCGCCGACTGCGAGGTGTATTTGGAGGTGGCCTATCTTGTGTCAACCACGTACATCGAATTCCTGATCCTGCCGTGCAAAAGTTGTAAGAGAAGAAGAAAATGAAAGGGTGCTCATAACAACACTTTGGCAGCACCCGGACTGTCACTTGGACGGCAAGCACCACGACGGTGTCGCGCACGGTGACCGACACCTCCTACCTTTCTGCTGCAGCAACGGACGTGGTCCGGACGACAGAGACCGACACGACAACCATCATCACGACGCCCTACGTAGAGGCTGTTGCGACGGCGACGGCGACAGTCGACGCCACGGATTTTGCGGACTAGACGACAACGCTCGTGACCGTCACGCGCCTCTCTGGCGGCGACACGATGAGGCGCGTGGCTCTCACGACAACTGTGTCGTCTGTGTGGCCAACCACCATCCCTGCCTACGCCGCCGAGTGCCCCAATGCAGCCGCGTACAAGTGTGCCTGTCTCTGTGCCGGAGCCACGGTCTGCTCGACAACATGCTCACCGTCGCCGGCCGCCACGACGACCCCGATGGCCACGACGGTCACAACAACCGTGACACCCACCGTGACGGAGACGATGCACGTGTCCGCGACTGATACGACCACAGGGCTCACAGTCACGACAACCGAGACAGCGACCCAGCTGGCCGGCCGCATTTCGATCGCGCCGGGCAGGACGCTCACGACATTTACGGACACGACCACCACAGCCACGCTGGATGTACAGACGGTGACGGGCGGTACGCTGACAGTGACCGTGACCGTGACGCTGTAGGGAAGAATCGGAGCAGGGGTGCGGGATTCCTAGCACGCAAAACTGACGATGGAGGCGACAAAGATGGATTCCTCGATGCGAAGGATCAAGTCCACGTTTTAGCGCACATATCAACAGTGGGAAGTAAGACAAACGGGAAAATCGGATATGCCACTTTTGCCGTCCAATTTCTTGGAGCTTCTCACGTTTCCGTGACGTATGGAAGGGGGGCTGCATTTTTTGCACTTGTCAAATATTGTCGTGGCCTGTGTGCTAGCGAAGACAACACCAAAAGGAGTATTGATGATTGATAGCCGTCCGTATGTCATTCAGAACAGATGGGGTTCATATCTGCCAGGTTCCACTCGAAACCGTCGTCAACATACCCAGATGTTTCCGAAAAGACAGCACGGCCCGCCGTTGTTATTGCTGCAGTTGCTGTCTCCATGAGCACCGGCTTGACGTGTCAGGGCAATACAATCACCATTGCAGCCGTGTTGGCTACCTGCTGGCCGTTGAGGTTGATGTCGTCGAGCACTGAGCTCGATAGCCCGTGATGATCTGGCCAGTGTCGACGGTCGCACAGTGGTTCTGATCAGGTGCATCAACTGCAGCGAGGTAAAGACAGGGACATGACCATGGGCACAGATAATAAGGTGCTGTTTCGACTGTCTGGGTCGATCCTAGGCCCCCGATGCAGTTGTCAGTTGTTTCGGCTGTGGTCGGCCGGGGGATGCCGGTGGGCTGTGTGGCGCGCAGCAGCTCCTCCAGCTGGCGAACACGCTTCGTGAGGGACTCGGTGACTGCGTAGGCCGACGCGTCTCTGTTGTTAGAGTGGCCCTTGAGCATGGAGACGGTTGGGTGTAGGTGTTTAGGATGAGATTCTACACAGGAAGGCGGAAAAGGATGGGAAAAGGGGAAAGGGGAAAAGAGGAAAGGGGGAAAAGGGGTTCAAATGCACTGTCGTTGGATCGGGAAGGCGCAAAGGAAGCGACAAGAACCTGCTCTTTTCGGCCGTCTTTGGCATCGAAGCGGCTCTCGTTGCCGTTATCTTTGCAGTTGGCATGCTGCCGGGGCGAATGAGGAAAGAACCATGGAGCCACGATGCAATCGAAGTATCGGGCCATGGATTGGCAGACCTGGATACGGAAGGCGCCCTACACTGTGTCGTCCCTTCCTGGTTCGTTGTTTTACGTATGCATACGTCTGGTTTACGTTGGACATGTCACCTGACATCGAATGGTAAACTGGTAGTTGAAATTGAAAATGCACGCCATATATATGTTTCGATACGATGCCTGCACGAATTCCGAAACTAACCGCTCTACCACGCCGCCCTTGCCCCGACACCGGTGGCTTGCACGCGGACTGGCCGAGCTGCGTCATCACCACGCTCTCGAGGCACGTCGCGACGTCCAAACCGTCGTACAGTGGCCCCTGGATCTCGCACAGGAGCCGGGATACCGAGGTGCCAGTCCGCTCGCACAGTACGGTGCATGTCTCTGGCCAGGGTTAGTGTGGCCACCAACACGCAACTTGTCTCCAGCAAGGAGAGTTCGGCCGATCCACTCGCCTGCACCACACCCGGATGTTCAACTTCCCCCGTTTTGCTAGCCCTGTGGAACACGCTTTTGCTCCGACTTTACGTGTTGCGAGTATCCGACCCTATCGATACTCCCATGTTCCCGCCCGTCGGCTGGCATCCGCGGCAGCGAGATGGACCTCAGCCACATTGCGCTGGGCCGCAACGGTCAGTTCAGCGAGGTCGCAAACCTGGTTGAGTGGCTGCTGTCGGACGGCTCGTCGTTTATCACCGGCACTGTCCAGAACATTGACGGCGGCGGAGTGTGTTAATGTCGAGAATGGCGAGTCAATCAAAGATGGGGCTGTTTATAAAACGGAACACAGGTCTGTACAGCGAGTCACCAATCGCCGGGAGTGGCTGAGAATGTTGGATAAGAATAATGGTGCAAACAGTAACGCTGATAAACAGAGAGCCGGAACGTATACGTTGCCACGCCACGTTTTCCCCTTTCACGTCCTACCCCGGGCCTTTTCTTCACGCTATTCACGCTTTTCACGTTATTCAAATTATTAACACAGTTCTTTAATGGAAAATGTGCCCATCGTAATGTCAAAGTCAGGCGTGCTGACGGTGCTCGAACACTTAATGGTCGTGGTGGTGACGCCCGAGCCGCCCTCGAACTCCGCCGACATCACACTCCAGGTGCTGTCGACGGTTAAGATGTCCACCTCAAAGATCCAAAACGGGGAGTTGTTGGCCGAGCACGTCACCAGCTCGGTTGTTAGGTGTTCGGCTTCCGCCGCTATCTGAAAGATGTAAAAGCGGCCAGCGACCGTCGGCACCGTGACGCTGACGGCGAAGGTGCCGCTTCCGCCGAATAAGGCGACAAACCGGACACACGTGTTGGGAAGAAGCGGGTCGTAGCAGATAGGAGGGTAGGCGAACGCCATAGAACCACTGGTCTCGACGACGGCGGACGCGTCCGGGTTGAAGTGGGTGCCGCCGGGGAGAAGGTTGGTGCCGCAGGGCAGATGCGATGGGGCGGCGGACGACGAAGCGGAAGCCGAGGACGAAATGGAGGACGAAATGGAGGACGAAATGGAGGACGAAATGGAGGATGTCAGCGACGAAACCGACGAGGACAATGACGACAATGATGACGAGGACAACGATGACACCGAAGAAGGCACCGACGAAGACACCGACGAAGACACCGACGAGGACACCAACGAGGAAACCGACGAGGATATCGACGAGGATGTTGACGAGGATGCTGACGAGGAAGGCGTAGAAGACGACACGGACACGCGGGACGGCCTGCAACGCGCCGCTGTGGCGGCACCTGCGCCGAGGAGGCCGCCCAGGCCGACAATATACGAGAACCGCATGGTATAAAAGAGATAAATCGTGTTGAGGGACCGGGATAATGTGCGCTGCCTACAAGGCTCGGTCGTTCTCGATGCCGCTGCCAAGAAAGGACTGTGTTGTAGGTACGGTCGCACAAACGACAGAAAAAGCCAACCGACGGCCGCGTCCAACACCCGTCTATATAAGCGTATTGGGAGCAAGGAAAACGATGTACGGCGCACTCCCTCCTGCGCGCGGTCGGTTAGAAAAAGGGACATGGCCCCTTGCAACACGATTTTCTCTTTTGGTATCAATATTGCCGTATTGCACCGCGTCACCTCGACATGGCAAGGTCCAGCGAGTCACAGCGCAGCGGTATGAGTCGGTCAAGCTGGGTTAGGCCAAATATGGAAATATTGGCAAGTCAGTGGCTTGCAGCGACAAGGATCCAACGTCCGATACGGCGATGCCGTTTGCGTTTGCTTATGAGAGGCGCATGCGGAAATAGAGGCGTGGTGGCATCCAGCTTCTTTTCAGCGGCACTGCCCTGGTAGCAAATAAAATAAGAATGGCCAAAAATTATATATACGTCAAATAAGCCGTATATTACAAAGGTATATTGTAGGAAACATGGAACGTAGAAAAACGTCAAAAATGTATAAAGGAAAAGAAAGCAGGCCTCTGTTCAGGCGAAAAAGAAACTGGAAAGCGTAGCAACGGTAGAAGGAAAAAAAAAAAAAAACATCTCTTTTCGGTCCAACTCTTTCCATGTTTGGTATCTTGCAAAAAACCAGAGAACAAATCAAAGAACCAAGAAGCAGCACCCTCTCTGCCAACTGAGAGAGGTACAGAAACAAGACAAGACATAAAAACGCAGATTAATCGTAGAATTATCATATCATCAATCAACAACCCAAATCCACCTTGGGTCTCGGCCGTTCTCTCGTCTTCGGGACCTTACCCCCGGAACGACTGCGGCGGCCCCGAGTTGCGGAAAAAGTCAGCCAGGTCCTGGGTGGCCCGCGAGGCAGTCGGCTGGGCTTCTCGAGGCTCAAACTTCTTCATGGGCACACGGCCGCTGCCACTCGAAGCAGCAGCCGGGCGATTGCCGCCGTTCATGCCCGACGGCGGCGCCGCCGCTGACGTCGTACCGTACTTGTCGAGGCCAGGGGGGATGTTGACCTGGATCGGGATATGGTTGCGACTGCGGCCGGTCATGGTTGAGCCAGCACGGCTGATAAGCGACCGAGAATCAAAACCGCCAAACCCGCCGTAGGACCCGCTGCTGCTCCCCAGGCCACGAGAGCTTGAATTGCCGCTGACGCTGTTGTTGCGTACGAACCGCGACATCAAGCTCGGTGCGCTCGCCTTCTTTTTCGGGACAGGCGGCGGCTGCCGGCTGCGCGTCTGCGGAATGTCAAACAAAACAGGGTCTGTATCAGCCGGAGGCGGAACGCTGTTCAAAAAGTCCAAAAGGCTTTCCTCTTTGGCAGCAGGGGCCGGCCGCCGGCCGCTACCGGATGCCGGGAGCACCGCGTCGAATTCGTCGTCCTCGTCGCTGAGGTCGATTGCGTAGGGGTCCTTGACACGGCGCGTCTTGCGCTTCGGCATGGGCATGGCGTCAGGCCCATCAAAGATGTTGTTGGCGCTCTGGCTTGCGCCGATTCTCGGCGACGGCTGCTTGTCCTTCTTCAGCAGGCCAGCAGACGAACCCATCGAGCTCTCCGTCACACTCGTCGATGCCGCACTGTAGCGAAGGTTGGGAAGGTTCGCGTCGATCGCGCGGCCGCCAACAGCGCCGGACATTTGGTCGGAGTCCATGGTGGTGCGGAAGGGCGCCACAGTTCTAGGGATGCGCGGGTTGTTGCTTCCACCCATCGCACTGGGCGGGCCGCGGCGGATAAAGTCGATAAGGTCGGAGTTATCGTCCTTGTCGACAACTGCCTCGCGTGCCTGATACCGTGGGCGGTTACTAACCGTGGAGGCCCTACCGGACTCGATGCTCGTCTTGGACATGCCTGCAGTACTGTGGAGGGCTCGCGTGGCATTGGACACGGAGCCATTCATAGTGCTGCTGCGCGAGGCAGGAGTGACAACCGATCCGCCAGTAGGGCCAGTGCCACGGATGAACTCGGCGAAATCAGCAAGCGATTCTCGGGGAACGCGTGCCTCGCGGGCTTGCGGACCAGGGCCACGGGCCTTAAATGGCACCGAGCCGACTGAAGGTGCGATGCTACGCGGGGACCGCGGAACGGGGCCAGACAGCTTGACTGTTGCGGTGGTGTCGATAGATCGAGTCGTATCAAAGGTGCTGGAGCGAGAAATGGATGCTGAACGCTTGTCCTCGCCCCGGTTGTTGAGTGATGACGAGCGCGAGCGGTCGCTTGTCTGGCGAGCATCTTCGCTCTTCCGGCTCTTCACCACGATGGAGCTGCCGTCGTGGATTGACCGAGTAGACTGTGGAGATTGAAACGATTAGCATGAAATTCGCTTACTGCATGGCTCCTGGTATCTAAAACCTACATCCATGTCACGCATGTTCTCGGGTGTCAGGGTGTACTGGATCGTCTGGTCGCTCTGGATAAGTTGCTCAAAGTTGCGCGCGACATCCTCGGGGCGCATGACGGTGCTCTCCTCCGATGATCTCTTTGGCTGCTTAAACTTGCTCGTCGATGACGAGATGGACGACGCCACACTCTGCTTCCGGCCAGCGGCCTCTGCCTCTGCACGCAGCTGGGCGTCCGCACGGGTATGTGCCTGTGCTTGAGCCTGTGCCTGAACCTGTGCTTGACCCTGGGCTTGGGACCGCGCCTGCTGCTCACGACCGGATGGCGAAGGAGGCTGTTCCCGCAGAGGGCTGCGAGCGTGGCTGGAAGAGGCAGCAGCACCCGCCGCAACAGCACCGGCAGCAACAGCGGCTGCAGCCGCGCCGGCCATTGCCGAAATGTTGGAAATACCCTGACGCTTTGCGCTACGTTCGGGAAGCACAAGCTCGGCTGGCTGCGTCTTAGCAGGCACCTCCGGCTTGTCGTCGACGTAGAAAGTCCCGGGCGAGGCAGCGGAGCTGAGTATGGTGACCTTGGTGGGCGCAGTCGTTGTCGGGGGCGGGGGCGGGCGCATCGATTGCTGGGAAGGAGATGGGGACGCGGTGGGGCGAGCGGAAGACTGAGGGGATGGGACCGGCGCCTTCGTCGGTACGGGCTTGGGCTCACTTGGGCGGGATGTGCTTTGGCCATTCGTTGCCAACATTTCCTCTGCCTCGGAGATGGACTCGCTCGTGTGCGATCGGGCCATCTTTGCGCTCGTCAACGATACCCTGGGGTGCGACGTAGCCTGCTCAACGGAGCGCACGTTGCCCTCCTCGGCAATAGCGCGCACCGAAATGCTGCTGGTCCGAGACGTGTTGCTGGCGCGAGACGGAGCGACAGTGTCATTAACAATGTCAATTGATCCGTTGCGCGACCGCGTAACAGGGCTGCGTGGCCCAGCAACATCGATAACACGGGGCGAGTGCACGCTCGGGGAGCGGGCGGGCAGGCTCGGGCTCATGGACACGGGGCGACCATGCTCGGAAGTCGATGGCGAGTTGCTGCGGCCGGAAATGGAAACACGAGACGAGGTCAGAATCTCCGGCTCTTCAGTGAACTCGTCAAACTCCTCCTCGCCGTCGTCGCGGCCGGAGACATTCTCGGTGGCCATCGAGGACACGGGGACAGCGCGCGCAGTGGATGTGGTAATGGCTGCACCAATGATTGTCGTCTGGAGAGGGGGAGGGAAGGAGGGTCTCTTCTTTTGCTTGGCAACAACTGCCTTGGGCGCGACCGCGGTATCGGCCTCGTCGTCGACAGTCTCGGCCAGTGAATCATCAGACTCAGCCTCATGGTCAGCGGCTTCGGGAGCGGAAGCATATTCCTCCTCGGTCTCTCCTTCGCCTTCAGGCTGGACTTCCTCATCAGCCTCTGACGGCTTAACACGTTTGGCAGAGGGCGAGGCGAATGGCGATGTGGACGGCGTGGGGAGAGAGTTGGCTCGCTTGCGAGAGTAGGGCATTTCAGGTGTGCGAGGTTCTGACAGTGTTGGAGTAGGGAGGCCGGCCATGACGGCATGGGAAAAGACCATCAGACTCTTCGGCCGGCTCGGATCATCAATCACCTTCTTCTGCCTCCGACCAAAAGCATCGTGCTCGTCAACGCCGTCAAGCTCTTCGTCGTCGCTGTAGTAGCCCAGGCCGGGAAGTAGGATCTCGGTAACATCTCTCTCGTTGAGAGGCAGAGGGACAGAAAGAGCCAGGCTGAGCCACTCCTGTTCGTCCCGCTCGAGGCCGGGCTCACCCTCTGGCTTGTCACTGTCGTCCTGCTCCTCCTCCTCCTCCTCCTCCTCCTCCTGGGCAGATTTCTCGGCAGCCTCCTCTGTGCTCTCGTTCCGATCATTGTGCGCAGAGGCATCGTCGCCGTGTTCGCCCGCTTCGGAGATCGTTCCCGCAACGACAGAACCATCTTGGCTGGGTTGGCGAGCGTGGGGGCTCGGTCGGCCCAGCTCATACGGAATGGATCGCTGCTGGAAGGCATGGACATCAGTGAAGGGGGACCGTATCCGCTTCTTCCAGGCTCTCCAGAGCCGGCCAATCGTGCGGTCAAAGGCCACGCGGTCCATGTCAACCTCTTCGACTGTTATGCGTTCGGCGACAGGGGCACGGCCACTGGCGGCACCGGCAGTCTTTTGTTCCTTCTCAAAGATGAAGCGCATGCGGTGGTAGGCGGCCTGGCCAGCCGAGGTCAGAGCCTGCTCGCCCATGAACTCGAGGATGGAAGTGAGGAAAATAGCGACAGCCGGCGACACGGTCTCGCCGAGGGATTCGTCGCCCCCGTCGAGGTGCTCCTGCTCCATGTAAAAGTCTTCGTCTTCCTCTTCCATGTCGCCAAGCGAGGAGTACACCATGCAGCGAAGGCGTGTGCGCTTCCATACCAGTTCCAGATCCCAATCCTTTGGTGAGTCGGGGGTCTGTGACTGGAGCATATCTTCGTCGTCACCGCCGCCAAGGTACTCCCTGAGCTCTTCGTCGGCCTGGTTGATGGCATCCTTGGCAAGCTTAGGCTTCAGAACCTCGGTCACAGCTGGACGAAGCGCCGTAAGAGATGTCGAGCGGGCGATCGACAAGAAGTTGAAAAGCAGCTGGTCCAAAAAGTTGTTGACGAGCAGCAGGGCGGCGTTGGACACGAGGGCCGTCTCACCCGACGGCTCGATGCCGTGCTGGTCATACCACGTGTTGGCGTGATTGTCATGGTCGCTGGTGACAATTTGTGAAGCGGCAGATGCAGCAATGAAAGCCGCGTCGGGCGAGATGGACAAGGGCGGCGACATCAGGCCGAGGCCGACGGTGGTCGTGGATGGGCGGTCGCTCGAAATACTCGGTGCTCGAGATCTTGGTCTCTGCGAGGTGGACGTGGTGCCAGACGCAGGTCGGGAGGCACTCCCGGACTCAGAAGGCGGGTAGGCCATTGTGTCGTTTTATGAAAAGGCACCCGTTCCGAAAGTAAGGGTAGGAGGTGTGAGGAGAAGGCAAAATTCAACGAAGCAAGGAGTGAACACAACCAGAAATGCAGTATTACTTTGTGGCCCTTTCAGCTCCGCGCGGTTGCTGTCGTCACCTCGATAAGACTGCAGGCCCTCCCTAGCCGTTTTCCGCTTTCCACTTTCCGCTTTCCGCTTTCGTTTGTGTTCTTTTCTCGTGCCAGGCAGGGTGGACTGTGTTCGTGTTCCTTCTTTTCGCGGCGTTGAACCAGTCAGCTCCGCTGCGTGCAAGACAGCGGCAGATGGTAGGACAACAAGTAGTGAGGGTGGTGTCTATGGCGGGCGATGGCTTGCGGCTCGGAGAGGAGAGATTGGTGTAGAAAACGAGAGAGCGAGAAAAAGAGGGGAAGTGTTGGTCGCACGAAAGCAAAGCTAATAAAAAGAAATCCGAAAAAGGAGAGAATGGCGGTACGAAATTAGGACCGCAATCAAGAAGTGTCAATTAGAATAGTCGTGTGCCTGTTTTCGATCGTCTGTTCCTGGTCTGTTCGTTCTGGCTGAACTGAATGGCGAACAGGGCAATCGGCAGGCTGCAGGCTGCAGGCTGCACATTCTCACACACAATTAGTAGCTGCAATATAAAATTAAATGGACAAGATCGGCCGTCAGGGACAAGGAAGACCAGAAAGAAAAAATGAAAAAAAAAAAAAAATGAAATGCTGAAACGGCATGTTCTAGAAAGCAAAGTAAGGCAAAATAAGCCGTCCTGTCTGATCCGCCAGGAACGGACAGCACTTGCAAGACAATGTTTATGCGGGGAAGGCGAGGGGAGAAGACCATCAAAGAAAGAGCCTATCCAGGGGACATTGACGCGGAGACTTTATGATCGCCAGGTAAAATCGACCTGGAAAAGCTTGGTCCCATGGGTCGCGCAGCAAAGAGAAGGCGATCAAATGGCAAAACGACAAAGCACAAAGCACAAAAGGCGTGTGCGTCGACAAATTCAGAACGAAATCTGTCTGGGCGTGTGCAGGTCGCTTCTTACGAAGACGTGGGCAAGGACTGTCCTATCCCAGTGTCGTGTCGTCATGAACAGGATTTGAATGGTACTGGAAGGGAGCAAGTCACCGAAAGCGGTTGGAAATGGATGTTTGTGCCTCCAAAGCACTTTCTTCCGGTGCCGCCCTGCCTTGTTTCGATGCTCCCCGGCTCAGAAAAAGAGTGTACGTGTTTTGCCTTTGAGGGTGCACAGCATTGTCCAGCGCCCAGGCTCCGTGTGTGTCGTGCCAACATCAGCCGCGTCCAACGAAGAATGCCGACGGGGCAGGGCAGGAGGGCGTCGGCAGCAAACCAACAGAGCGGCAAACGGCGCACAGGGCGTCCAGATCGTTTTGAAAAACGGCAGTCGAAACGATGCACGCGGGTACGCGTACGTATGTGGTGGGCGTGTGTATATTGGCGGTGCGGTGCCAGGGCAGAACAAAGAACAACGAACAACGCATTGAATCGCACCCGCAAATGGAAAGCAAAGAACAATAGCAAAGAAAAGAGGCTGCGTAACGTACCGGATCGGTCTGGGGCTATCGTGACGCCAGGCGCATTGTTGACCAGCAAACAATCGAAGGAAGGAGTGACGATGTCGGAAAATGCGAATGTGAGCGTCCGGGGAAGCGCGAGGACACGTCGTGGAGAGGAAATAAAAACGGGAGAAAACCAAAGAACAAGGGAATAAAGATCTCGATAGACGGGGGTGGCGGGAAGGAAGGAAGTTTTGATGTCGTCTTCCCGTTTAATTTTCCCTTTCCGTTTGTGTATGCAGATGGACCGACTTTGCGACTGGGGGGAGTTGAAGGGGACTGGGCGATCGTTGCTGCGTTCGGTAGGTGGGCGAGAGCTAGGGCCTCTTGTTTGTGTGGATGATGAACTGGGGACAGACAGAAAAGGGACTCGGCCGACAAACGAGATGGCAGACGAGAGCGGCGATTCGACGAAGAGAATAAGCGGGCGAGCCTATCGTAGGCGAACGTGAAAATGGAGGGCGGCGAAGATACGGCGAGACAAGAACGGTCGAAGAAGACGTAAAAAAGCCGAAAAAGGAGAGCAACGAACCGACAGCGTGAATGAAGTGTGTGAAGAATGGTCGAGGCGGAGAAAGAGAAAAGTGAGACAACAGGTGCAGGTGAGACAGCACGCCTGCCTCCCGTTCGCCAGAAAGAGAAAGGAGATGGACAATATGGGACAAGATAATCAGAAAGAGGAAGACGAGGATAGGTGAAGGAGAAACAAGACGAGAAGAAAGTAGAGAAAATAATGAATCAACAAAATTCAAGAAACGTCAACAGACAGTCAACAGGGACAAAACGACCGAAATCTAGCGCTTCCTCAACGGTGAAGAGGATAGCAAGACAGGAAACAAAATGCGACAGTGCTTCCCCTCTCCTCTACGACGTATCAACACGGCTGTTTCGAGAGGTGGCATGGGAAAAGGGGACCTGGGCTAGCATGCAACGTGAGGCCAGAAAAATGGGGAGCGAAGAATAGGGGAAGGGAAAAGGTTGGGTCAATGGTCAAGATGGCTCTCGGGGGAAAAGGAGATGGAGTGCTAAAGTGGGGCCCAGCGTTCAGGGCACTAGTCGCAAAAGGATGGACTAAGAACAGACAACTTAGACACATGGATACCAAAATGGAAAGAGCGACTGAAAAAGGGGGCCCGAAGCCACGGGGGCTGAGAGACACACATGAGGATGGAAGGGAAGCTGAGGAGAGACTCGGGTATAAAGTGAACTACAGAATACTGTGTAGAGCTGAAAGCACAGGTGCGATCGACTTCGTCGTGACGGGAAATACAAATCACACGCTCGGCACCTGCCCAGAAAGGGTCCGGATGTGCCTCTGTCCTCCATAAGCGGGAAGCGCGACCCGCGATAGAAGGCCTGGAGAGGAGAATCTACATAGTGTACTCGACCTGGGAAGGAAAGGGCTCCGGCGCGTTGTGGCACCAAGGACGGGCCTGGTGCGGCAAGTGCGAATGGTGAGGCCTGAAGGCAGGTTTTACGAAGATGGAAAGAACACCAGCGTGAGTCGTATAGCCATAGACGGGGCTTGAAGAAGGTTACTCAGAAAAACGACTTCGATGTACGAAATACTCCGTCCTGCGAAAAGAAGGCAACGATGCAGGGAACGTGGGTATGTCCACCGAATGGACGGCGGCGATGGCAAGGGTTCCAGCTAAGGCTAGCAGGGCTAGCGGGCGCAGGGCCGCTAAGGGACAGCACTAACTCAAATGGCTAGAGGCAACGGACGTGCTAGAATCGACTAAAAACAGGGGGCAGTGGGTATGGAAGGCGCACATGGGTGATAAGTGGCCGACATCGAAAGACGTCGGACGACGACCAAAAAAAAAAAAAAAAAAAAAAGAAGATGGCGCACGCGCTATGCGCATTCTGGGTTTTCCCAACGTCCCAGCGTCGGGTGGACCAGACGATTGCCTGTCGACTTTCCTTCTTTTGGCACGACACGCCGTCGTCCAGGGGTCAGCCATGAGAAGGCCGGACCGGTTCAGCTGTGTGAAGCACGTCAACCCCTCGATCGAAGACGGCGAGGCAATTGTTGCTTTTTCGTACGGAGTGTCTGCGGCTGGGTGGACTCAGCTCCCCATGGCGACCGATTTGGGCAATTCTGCCAGCGATCCAGCGGGACATGCTAGACAATCTTTCTCGAAAAAGGTAATTCAGCCGCGGCCGTGTGTTCTGGGCGACACGAATTGTACTCGGCTCATTGGGGACAACTACGGTGGCCGGAGTGTGTCGTACAGAGGTAATGTGCTCACCTTGGTAAATAAGCTGGGTGCCGGTGTCAACTATCTGGGGGGCAGCCCGACATGGCATCGTGACAGCACAGACAGTGAGCAAGCAAGGACGAGCAAAGACAGAACGAGGGTTCGATGTTGACGACCCGGCAGGCCTAGTCTCGGTATACTGGGTAATTACGGCGTACGTCGCACAAAGCAAGGCCCACGGTCCCAAGATCAGGGGTGCGAGGACATGCTATCAAATCCTGCTATCAAATCTAGAATAGCATCGCGAGTCTCGTCGATTTGACAGCAGCACGTCTCTCGTTCGTTCTCCAGCAACATGTTGTGACGCTGTTGTCTGTTGATCACGGTGGATGTCGAGTCCCGCAGACAAATACATCAAACAAATTCACACCGAAATAAAGACGGCTGGATGGTCGCCGTGCGGGCCGGGCAAGGCGTTCGTGGCGCTGGAACCTGGAACCTCTTCCATTTGGGCCAAGCCGCCATGGCTTGTCTGTATGACGGGACCAGTCACATTTGTCGCGCGCTTTGGACCCTTTGCTTCTGCTTCTGGAAGGGTGTTCCCTGTCGTTGTCGTAGCACGGGATCCTCTTTGCAGACGGGCCGTGGCCCAACATTTACGTTCTGTCCATACGCCCTTCATTCTTGGAGTTTACCGTTTTTGTTCGCTTTTTTTTATTCTTCTTTATACCAATCTTTTCCAATAGCTTTGTGGCCCTGTCTCTGATGCTCGTGGCCTGGAAAGAAAATCAAAATATGAATAAAAAAAAGAAAAAAGAAAAAAAAGAAAGACAACCAGCTCTTGGTCGTGTGGCCGGCGATGTATCTCTCTGTATCACTCTGCGCGATGTAATAATGACTTTACGCAGAGTCGCTCCGAACGTAGCGCCTCGTGCTGCGTTGGGTATCACGTTGCGTCGACTTCTGCACAGACGCAGTACTTGCTGCACATGCCGTCCGCTCAGACCGTTGGTGCCAACCCAACCGACCACCTCACGTCGAGATGCAGTGCAAGCTGCTGTGCGTTTATTCCTGTATTGGGAAGCGTGCCGCTGAAGGGTCAGTGGGCATGCCAGCAGCGACGATCAAAAATCAAAATGGAGGAGTGTTTGACCAGAAAACGTATCTGACCGAGTGCGGAGGTCAGATACAAAGAAGGAATATGTCGCCTCCAATGAGGACCGTGTCAGGGCCCAAGCGTGACGGCCAGGACACCACATCAGCCCTTGTCCAGTCCAAAGCTGCTCGAGCCACGTCCAGTCACAATAAAAGCAGCCTATGTCACGACGATCAGCTGGTGGTGCCGGAGCTCACGGTCCAGCCTCATCAACCTTGTATGTAGACGTCTTTACGCAGTAATTAGGGCATTCGTTTGTGCAGTTGGAAAGCGCATTCAAAATTTCAAGTTGGGCATGCGACAGGCGACACACTCCGCAGAAAGAAGCTGCATGCCAAGATCGGCTTGTCAATGGATATGCCAAAACGATCGTGTGGAAGGAATGGAAGGAGAAGAACGAAAATGAGGATGCAAAAAGGGTCCGCCTCCTGCAGGTCTCACTTTCAAAGCGTTAGGAAAGGGCAGCAATTCGCGCCGTCGCCACCCGGGCATCCAATCCTTCGCAGCATGCAGCTTACCCGGCCCTCCATCCCGCTGTATGGGTGAGAAAATGACAAAATGACAAAATGAGAGAGAGAGAGAGAGAGAGACGATGAGACAGACATGATCAGCATGCTGGCTTTGTAGAATAAAATTCCACAAACGACCAAAAGAAAGCGTCAGACACGCAGCGAAAGGCGCAATCTAAAAGGACAGAAGCAACGGCTATCAATATGAAACGAGGCAGTTCGGATGAAATGACGGGTGGCCAGAGTGATACTAGAAACGGTGCGTGCTGTCGTCAAACCGTCGCGATTTAGCCACAACGCTGTTGATTGATCGCCAAATCTGCTTCACCAGAGCGCGCGACATCGTAAGATACGCTCGCAGCTCTTCCACCTGTAGCATATTGTGATTTGTTTCTATTCTGTTATTCGTCTTGTTCTTTGCCTTCTATGCTTGGCCAGCCCCCAATCCTCGTTCTCAAACGCACTCCCTTTTCGTCATGAGAGACCATTGTTTCACATCCTTCTCGGCTTCGAGATGCCAGTGCCGGCGGACGTTCGAGAATTCTCGACTTCAGGGCAATTCCTAAACAGCATCGCCACCCGCATACGTCTCCTCTCTTCAGCGCCCACGTTTTTACCCTTCTTTTCCCCTGTCCTGCAGGGACAAGATGGGGCGACTAGCCAGTGTAGCATCGCGCGTCCGGCAAAACAGAAAGTTCAAATAGAGAGAGACCAAGGGGAGACACACAGAAAACGTGAGGATGGAGCAAACACATAATGTCACCATATGAAATGCAACCCCAATGTTCCCTTTCTCACTCCTTTCTGCGTTTTCCAAAAAAAAGAAAAAGAAAGAAAGAAAGAAAAAGGAAATAAATAAAGCCAAAAGAAAACGAAAAAAGCAAACCAAGGATATAAGGATATAAGGTGAGGAATGAAATATGTCCTTGTCGGCCCCGTTTCTCCATAAAAAAGCAGCCATGGGAAAGGGCGCCCTATGTGTTTGCAGGGGGAAACCGACATGTCCCCCGAGTGTAGCGGAAGATCTTGCAAGGAAGCGTCGTCCACGTACAACGTAGATACGATGTATGTCGTATTGTTAAGGCTTTTGCTTTTTAACCGTCCAGTCCAGCAGCGCCGTAAGGACGATCCTAACTCGACAACATACGAGTCCACCTTTTCGGCCTGGGAAACTGAAGCCATATTATCGCCCGGCCCATGATGCATTACGACGTACGGATGTATCTTACTCCATACAACTGCGCACTTCTGACCAGAGTCCGAAAAACAACACCATTGGGCACAGACTGGTTCGAGCCGTCCTTGGCGTGAACGGCCCCCCCAACAAGACGCTCCTCTCATCCTCTTCTGCAAGACAATTGATGATGGTACGGAGCGCGAAGGCGGGCGGCTCGTTGCCGGTCGCCGGGCCGGCTACTTGTAACCGTATTGGCGGAAATGCGTCTAGGTTCTCTTTTCCTAGTGGGCTGCGGAGACAGGGCGCGTGCTCGATGTTGATCGGGTCGTCAATGAGCAGGGTGTGCTTGTTTGTGTTTTTTTCTGTGCCCTGTTGTTTCTACATGTACGCTGGGCACGTAGGCATTTCCCAGCAATTTGTAATTATCCCAGCTGTCCATGAAGGTGGCAGCCGGGCAGCTGAACGTCTTTGGGCCTTGGGTGGAACGCACATCGCAATCTTGTCCTATCATGTCAGCTCCTCTTTGCTTTCATTTGCCTTTTTCGGAGGTCTCGAAGTAAGCTTCGTCCAGTCATTTATTTACGCAGTGCAACAAAGACGTGGAGGCCAGATCGAGAGGTAAAGGCTACAAGACTTCCCGTTGATATTCCTTTTGCGTTTAACATTGGCTCGAATTTTTACATGTATTTTAGAATTGACTTTATCTATTTGAGAAGATGTTTTTTTTTCAAAAATAAAAATAAAATAATCAAACAACAACAAATATTAAAAAACGCCGTGCATTGCAACATGGTTAATTATACGTCGTACGATGTGAGAGGACCCTACGGCTGTGCTCCTTGTCTGTCCCCGGCGACATATTGACAACGCATAACCCCTCTGCACATACCCGAGTCTTGTTACCACTGGCTTTGTCTTTTCTTTTCTCGTTGTTTTCTTCTCCGTCTTGTCCTCCTGCCCCCTACAGCGTTCTGATTCCAGGTTACGAGACGCAGTGGAATGAGCAGTAGTCTGCCGCTGTACTGTGACTTTACGACTTGCGGCGTCACCAAACAAGGCGTTCTTCTGTGGATAGAAGCATTCTCTTGTCTCTTGTCTTCTGTCCGTTGGGCATCACGGATATGTTGCCTGCAACCCAAACGAACAAACAGCAGACGGGAAAGCAGCGTTGCAAACAAAAGACAGCGTTTCATCCACGGGAGTCCTGGGGAGCCAACGCCTCGATGACCACCGACTGTGGTCCTGGCTTGAGGACTGACCGCCCAACCTTGTTGCTGGGTACACAAGTATGCAACGGCTGTACGCGGGGCAATGCTGCTTTTGTCTACCACATGGTGCACGCGGCGAGGACGACTGGAGGACGGGGCCGACATGGACATACCGGTCCAGGTGCAGGTTCTCGCGTGTCGTTGCTTCGGGCCTTGACCGCTAGATTGTCAGAGGGTGGCTATCTGTAGCCATTGTTTACGAACAAGCAGGCGCACAAAGCTGCATCAACACAGCGTGGAAGCAGTGTTCTCTGCTCCTGCTCGTGCATGGATTCCACAGAAGCAAACGGTTGTTGGCAGGCCGTAATACGCCGAGCTGTGCCATATATGAGGAAACGTCTACATGTCCGAAGGATTTAGGTATGGCCTGGCAAGACGTTAAGTTTTATAAAATAATAAATCAACGTCACAGACCTTTGCACCGGCATAGGTAATAGGGCCCTTGGGATAGACGACATACTCGTGACCCGGTTGGTTTCCCCTGGTTCTCCTCCCTGTCCGACTCCTTTCTTCAATAGGCCCAACAAGTGCCCACCCTAGTCCAGCAGACGGCCCAAGCCGACACCATCGTACAGTGGCACCAGCCAGGTGTCAATGCGCCTGTCCTCGGCCAGCGCCGTGTTGAACTCGCGCAGGGCGTCCAGGTCCTTGGTGGTGCGGTAGCCGCCGACTTCTTTCATCAGCTCCGCCTCCACGGCGACCTCGGGGTTGTCGTCGCTCTCGTCGGCCACCAGGCCGCGGCGCAGGACGTTGTCGGCGACAATCAGGCCGCCGGGCCGAAGGAGACGGCGGGCCGCACCCGGGGCCGACTTTTTGAGGATCGTCTGCAGGTAGGTTGGGTAGCCCGACTTCTGGGCGTCGATGAATATGAGGTCGTACGGTTCCTCGGGGTCGAGGGCGTCGAGTCTGCGCGGCGTATGTTAGGAGGACCGCGACAGACAATCGCCTTGCAACACCAGGACGGCGGATACGCAGCGGTCTACTCACGTCTCAATGGCATCGCCGACAATGACTTCGGCATTCTCGATGCCGACCTGGGCAAAGCCCTTGCGAGCGGCCTCGGCGTACTCCGGGACGAACTCCAGACCCGTCACCTTGCCACTCGGTCCGACGGCATGCGACCTCGTACGGGTTAGCAGACGGCCACTGAATATAGCAATTTCTCACTGTTTGGCGGATGGGAGTGGCTCACCAGACCATGGACGAAAAGCCGCGGAACACGCCAATCTCGAGGACTACAAGAACATGTTAGCAGACTGGCGCGATGGACAAAAGACAAACAATCCCAAAACGGCCTTTCAGTCTTTCAGAACAGACCGCGGCGTGCACCGGCCAACTGGGCCAGGAAGCTCAGGGCTTGGGCCTGGTAGGTCGAGATGGTCAAGTTGGCCCGCTCGAGCTGGAGGATCTGCGCATGGTACTCGAGCAGCGGCTCGGGCAGCACGCTGGACTTGGCGGCAGCGTACTCGATGACGCGCGTGGCCACCTTGACGTTGGAGAAAAGCGTGGGGACGTTGGCCTTCATAATGAAAACGTCGAATGTCGAATTTGGTGATTGTTTGGCGATGCGAAAGAGTACTGGGCGCTCTGAATCTGAAAGACTGTAATTTTGTGCGCCGCGATTGCTCTAGTAGTTTATTTTGGTCAGACAAAGTCGTGCGAGTCCCGTGCTGGATTCGGCTCGTGGTGTGTCTTTTATAGCTGGCCGAGGTGGCTTGTGTAATGTTGCGCTGGCAAGGCGCAAGGTGGGATGCATATGAAAAACGAGGGGAACCAGACCACAAAGTCAACATATACGCAGTATATTGATGGGGTATGAGAAGCAGCCCCAATGCCAAGGCACGAGCTGGATTACGATGCTAGTGAATATCGAAGGCCCCTTCGCTTGCTGGTTGCAGCGTTGTCTGTCGTTATTCCGCCGATGATCTCCTTCGTCGTCGGCGTTCCGAAGCTTTCGAGCTGCTTGTGCCATTTCCACTAGTCGTTGCTAATGCTCCAAATCAACACATGACCGGCACTATACTCGTATTTCCGCCGTGCATCTGCATATATGTCTGAGGACGCGTGGACTTGCTTGTGGTTTCCACCATTAGACGTGTCTCGGACTGGGGCCGGGCTGGACGGAATACATGGACTCGATTGACACCACGATGCTGAGCATGGTAGATAATGCCCGCTGTGTAGGCTGCCGTTGCCTGCCTGCCTTGAGTAGAATACACCAGTGCAAATGAACGCAAAAAAAACACACAAAGCAAATAATGTGCTCGGTTGGCTGCATCAGTGCAACCACCTCGCCGTGCCCTGGCAACACGCGCGCTGCTCGCATGGGGCCGACCTCATGACGGATGCCAGCTCCGAACACCGAGGCCAGCCCTGACGCCCACCCAACCTCCCGCCCCATCACGACATTGAGGCAATTCTGCGTGGCCTTTTGCGCCCTCCCAAAGCAGGCCGTTCAGCTGGAGTCTTCGTCCGAGGTCGCCTCGATGTTTGCCTTCTTGGGCGCCTTGGCCTTGTCCTTCCTCGGTGCCGCCACCGACAGCGACACAGACGCGCCCTCGCCCTCGCCCGCCCCGCCGGCCGCGTCGTCGTCGTTTTCCGCGTCGCTGACCGCCACGCCGTCCCTCTGCAGCTCGGCGTTAATGTCGGGGATCGCCCGGATCAGGGCCTTGTACTGGTCGAGCGAGAGCGAGATGCCCTTCTTGCCCGGCCGCATCTGGCCGCCGCTCTCGTAGTACTCGCGAATGTTAATCAGCGTCGCGCTGCGGAAGTGCGCGATGCCAATGCGCCGCATCTTGGACAGCTGTGTGCGTGTTAGTGCCCGTTGTGTTTTTCGTCCACGCACGACGTATTCTCCCAAGCATTTTCCTCAGCCCGTTGGACACACCTCCCAGTACACATTGCCCTCTTGGTCCTGGCCCTTGGGCGGCACGCCGCCTGCACTGCTGCTCTTCTTCTTTGCCTTGGATGCCGCCACGTCGCTGCCGCTGGTCTTCTTGGCCAGCTTGCCGGCGCCCTCGTCTGCGTCGGGATACGCCCGCTTCCGGTCGGCCATTGTAGTGGATTCTGTCTGGAACGAGTTGTATTCGCGTGTTGGATGCAAGTGCTGCGGTCGACCGCGTGGACGTGCCTTGTTCGTATGATAGGAGGCGTGGAGGAGATTGGATTGGATCGGAGTTCGTGAATATGTGACTGTGAATGCGCGGATTCGTCCAACGTGGCCTGCGTGGCAGTTAAGGAAGGAGCGGCTTGTGCCTTGCTGGTTCTTCAGGGGAAATGCAAAGGGAAGGAGCGATTGGCACGACTGGGACACGAACGATCGCAGCTGAATGTCAACGAAACAGAGACAGCGGAATCCGAGCCAAGGGAACGACAATCGACGATAGGAAGACGGGCGAACAGAATACAACAAATGTCGAGCACCCCGTGTGCCGCGTGGAGAGCTCGCGCGCGTCTCAACACGCGATGAGGAGGCACCGTACGGAGTAATTACAGTGCTTGCCAAGACTGGTTCAGCGCCCTAATTCGCCCTAATTCGTCCCCCAAATGGCGCTACAAGCAGTATATGGTGGGGCGTTTCGAGCTCTGCTTCCCCACTGTAAGGAGCTGCAATCGCTGTAAGGGAGCTCACGTTTAGCGCATGCCGAACCAGCGTCATAGGATACATAGTGGCATCCACATAAAGTACTACTGTATTACCCGACCCCAACCTCACCTAAGCAAATAAATGCTGACGCAGCATCAGCAGAGGTTACAACAGCAGCGTCTCCTTCACCGGAACCGAGAAGGACCATGCCATTTTCTTTCTCGTCCTCTTTCTCTTCCCCGACAGCCACCAGCCCAAGCCCACGTCCCATCCCACGGCATCCCATCCCCGCGCCATATCTACTACTCCCACATCCATCACCACTTCGTCCATCGACAGCCTCATCGTCATCGCCGCCATGAAGCCGGTCATCGCCATCCCTGCGACGCTGGCGCTCGTCTACCGCGCCTACAGCAAGAAGAGCCTCACCCCCTCCGGCATTTTCGTCGCCACGCTGACCGCCATTGCCCATGCTGTCCATCCGTGGAACCTGCCTTTTGTCCTGCTGGCCGTCTTCTTCCTCGCCGGCTCGCGCGTGACCCATGTCAAGGAGAACGTCAAGGCTGCGCTGACCCTGCCGGCGAGAGGAGGGCCCAACGTCGGGGGCGGCGAGGGGCCGCGGACGCATGTCCAGGGTGCGTTTGAGAAATAGATGGATGCATGCTTCTGATACGCTTCCCTATCTTCATTTGCACACTCGCTAACCTTTTGTCAGTTCTCGCCAACTCGCTCGTCGCATCGGTGCTTACCTTGCTGCACGCCTACCAGCTGCACCGGCGCAAGCAGGTCCTGCTGGACCTCCACGCGGGCGGCGATGCCGCGGCCGCCGCGGCCGCCCACGCCGATCTCGCGACCCACGGCAGCCTCTGCTATGCCTGGCGGGGCGACCTGCTCGTCATCGGCATGGTGGCCAACTACGCCGCCGTCGCCGCCGACACGTTCTCGAGCGAGCTCGGCATTCTGTCGCGCGCCACCCCGCGCCTCATCACGTCCCCCACGCTGCGCAAGGTCCCCCGCGGCACCAATGGCGGCGTCACCCTCGGCGGCCTGGCCGCGGGCCTGCTCGGCTCCGTCGTCATTGTCACGGCCGCCATGCTCTTCTTGCCGCTCTGCACGAGCGACACCACGCGCGACCCGCTGCTGTTTGGCACGGCGGCCGCGTCGGCGTCGGCGGCCTGGTCGGGCGCCGACCGCCGCGCGCTCATGGGCTTCCTGGTGCTGTGGGGCCTGCTGGGCAGCGTCGTGGACTCGGTGCTGGGCGGCCTGCTGCAGCGGTCGGTGCGGGACACGCGGACCGGCAAGATCTTGGAGGGCGAGGGCGGCATCCGCGTGCTGGTCTCCGAGGACGCCGGCCCGCACCACGGACATAGCAAGACAGAGGCGGACAAGCCGCGGCAGCCGAGCCGTGTGGTCGAGAACGGCTGGGACTTGCTGGACAACAACGACGTGAACTTTTTGATGGCCGTCATCATGAGCGTCAGCGCCATGGCGGTGGCCGGCTGGTACTGGGGCGTGCCGCTGAGCAGCATCATCCAGCCGTAAGCGCTCCACGCTGGTGAAGGATAGGACGATGCTCAACTTTTTTAATTTACACTATTGGGAGGTACTTTCACCGGTGGCGCGTTGAGATTTTAAAATAATAAAATACAAAAACATACATCCGTCTATTTCGCATACGCAAACATAATTATCAAAATTTGATGTGTTTTTTTGTTGTACTATTTTGGAAGTGCATTCGTGGCCATGGTATAGCAAAATACCCTCTATGTAAACGAAAGAAAGCAACAAGCCGAAACCCACGAAAATTTTACCCCGTCTCTCGTTATATACTGACAAGAAAAGAAGAAGAAGAAGAAAAAAACAGAAAACGAAGCAACAAGAAGTGAATGCATCCAGGCCGGGGTGGGAAGCGACTATTACATGGTCGTGGGAGGGACGGCGACATAACAAAATTAAACTCCAGTAGAAACGACACGTCAAAGGTAAAGCAAGCGGGGTAAGGGGAGGCGAGCGGAGACGCGGAGACGCGGAGGGTATTCAAGTACACAAGAGACACACAGCACACCGGCGCGCGTTGACTACTTCTGGAAGAACCAGCTCGATCTCTTATTCTCGCTGGCCTGCAGGTTCGCCACGGTCGGGTTGCCCGGTGCGCTGTCGCCTCCGCCGCCACGCAGCGGCTTGGCAATGCGGCTGCCGGAGATGCTGAAGCCGCCGACGGCATTGGTCGGCGAGCCCAGGCCGCGTGTGCTGCCGGCCTTGGCGGCCTCGAGGCGCTCCTTGACGGCGGCCAGTTGGACCTCGAATCTGCGAGGGAGGGGGTTAGCATGTGGAGAGGGGGGGTACAAGGTGTGTACATTGGGACAGACGACGTACTTGTGGTTGGCCTGGGCCATGTTCTCTTGGCTGTCCTGCAGCAGGCTCTCGAGGCTCTGGATGCGCTCGTTGCGGGCAATCAGCTTGCGCTCCGCAATGGCCACCTCCTTCTTGAGCGCCGAGTTTTGCTCGACGAGCTGGCGCTGCACGTGCGTCAGCTGCTCGAGGTTGCGCTCGAGGAAGGCCATCTTCTTCTGCTGCGCGCGGCTGTTGCTCGACCGCAGCACGTTGTTGTACTGCTCGCGCGTCTCGTCGAGCGAGATCTCGAGCTCCACCACGCGCTCGCACCGGTTCTGCAGGTCGCGCATCAGGCTCTTTTTCATCGTGTCGAACTCGGCCATCTGCTGCGCCACCGTCTTGCCGTTGGCCATGGTCGCGGCCGTCGAATTCGTGCTGCTGCCGCCGTTGGCGCCGCTGGCGCCGTTCGCCGCGCTGCCGCTGCCGCTGCCGCTCGCCTTCAGCTGCCGCTGCAGGTCCTCAATGACGACGCGCATGCGCTCGTTCTCGCTCGCCTTGCGGTTGACGTCGACCCGCAGGTCCTCGAGCAGGTTCTGCTGCACCTCTTGGCGGTCGGACAGCGACGCCTCGAGCCGCGCGCGCAGCTCGTCGGCGTCCTCGGGGCCCAGGTGGCGCGTCAGCAGGTCGTCGTACTCCTGCTGCAGCGCCACCAGGCGGGCCTCCAGCTCGGCGCGCCGCCGCGACTCGGCCTCGCTCGACTGCGCGCTGTACGCCGACAGCTCGGCCTGGCGCACGACGCCCTGCGTCTCGACCAGCTTCGCGCGCAGCGCCTGGAGGTCGTCGGGCGGCACCGGGTCGCCCGTGCTGCTGAGCGCGTGCAGGGCATCGACGCTGGCAATGGCGTCGGCAATGGTCTTCTCCTGGTCGCTGAACACGTCGGCGCCCAGGTCGAAGCCCGCCATCATCTTGGCCATCTTCTCGGCCTTCTTCTTCTCCTTCTCGTCCAGCACGGCCGTCGTCTCCTTGGCGCTCATCTTGACGTCGAGCAGCTGCTGCTTCAGCTCGTCGAGCTCCGTAGTCAGCTCCGCATTGGCCTCCTTGAGCCCGTCCATGGTGATCTGCGCCTCCTTGCCCTCGAACATCAGGCGCTCCAGCTGCATCTTGAACTCGTTGACGTCGCTCGTCAGGCGCTCGTTGTCCTTGCCCAGCTTGCTGTCGTGCTCCTTGACCAGCTGCAGCTCTTCCTTGGCCTCGGCGAGCTGCTTCTCGCTCAGCGCCGCCTGGTTCTCCTTGTCGGCAATCTGGTCCTGCAGCTCGTTCTCGCGCCGCAGAAACTCTTCGCGCTCGTCCTTGTCCATGGGCAGCGAGGGCGTGCCGGCGCGCTCCGAGATCGCCGGCGTCTCTGACCGACTCTCGGGCACAAGGCGCGACGGTGTGGACGGCCGTGCCGGGGCGGCGGCGGCGCTGCGGGCGGCGGCAGCCGGGGCGGACGAGGACGAGGAGGCAGGGCCGCTGGCGCTGCCGTCGCGCGAAAGGAACGGCACCCACTTGTCCTTGGGCACGGTCTCGCCGGCCCGCCACAGCTGGATCTCGCCCTCGAGGCTGCCCATGTACGACTCAAAGGTGGTGATCTGGGTCTTGGCCTTGCCGAGCAGCAGCTTGAGCTCGGCCGGGCTGAGCTCGGCGTTGACTTTGGCCTTGTTCTTGATGGACTTGGCGCGCATGCCGAAGCGCAGGGTGCTCAGGGTCTCGGCGTCGTTGTAGGAGCTGGGCGAGCAGTTGATGATGAGCGTCGTGCGGCTGTTGCCGCCGAGGGATTCTTGCAGGATGCGGGTGAGCTTGGAGTCGCGGTAGGGGATGTGGGACGACTTGCCGTCGGTGAGCGAGTTGATGACCATGCCGAGGGCGCTCAGGCTCTTGTTGATCTTCTTGGCCTCCTCGAGCGTCTGGCCGCTGGCGCCCGTCTTGCCGACCTTCTCGGAGCCGGCCAGATCGACGAGGAACAGCTGGCCGCTCTTGGCCGAGCCGGTCTCGACGTTCTTCTGGGTGACGGTGACGACAAAGATGGAGTGCGAGCGGGACGACTCCTGGTTCATGTTGGTGGCGGCGACGGCGCGGGCGTTGCCGCCCCGGCGCATGACCTCGTAGACCTCCTGGACGCTGGAGACGTAGATTTCGAGCAGGCCCTTGACGTAGACGCCGCGGTTCTTCTCCTCGTGGACGGGGAGGTTGTCGTTCTGCGGGGCCATGAGGTCGCGGATGCGCTCCATGTAGATCTCCATGTAGCTGACGCGCACGGTGTACTCGATGGTGGCGGGGCTGGCGAGGATGCTGGCAAAGATCTGCTCGACGATGCGGGGAATGACGCCGCGGCCCTCGCCGTCGTCGATGCTGGTGCCCATCATGGTGTAGGACTTGCCGGCGCCGGTCTGGCCGTAGGCGAAGACGGTGCCGTTGTAGCCGTTGAGGATGTCGTCGACGGTGGACTTGATGGAGTAGTCGAAGATGTCGGACTGCGCGCTGTTCATGTCGAAGACGCGGTCAAACGTGAAGGAGCCCTGGGCTTCCCGCGAGTCGACGGTGAGGGTGTCGTCGCCATCGAACCGCACGATCGGCTGACCGCCCGCCGCGAGCTCGGACTTGTTTTGCGGCCGGAAGCGGGCGACGACCTTGATGCTGTTGGACGACATGGTGACGGAGGAAGAGGCGGTCGTCTAGTCACCGTCGGGTTGTGGAGGAGAGTGTCGTGATGGTAGATGCCGCACCGGTCATCCACAGGGGGAGCGTCGCGGGGCCAGGCCGCTCGTTGTCGTAGACGAGATGCCGATCCGTACACGAAAGGAGGGAATATATCAAAGGGCAGGGATCGAGAGGCGTTCCCGTTGACGTCGCAAGTACCTCTCGATCGATTCGAAATTCACGTGAACAACAGTGTCCAAAGAAAAGAAAGTGTCGCACGCGAGGGGTGTGCTGGGGCACGAGGATCGCGGTGGAAAACGGGCTTGGTGCCGTTTCTGAAACGAGAGTGGTGAGGACGGCCAACCAGGCAAAATAGAAACAAGGGGGGAGGGAGAATGGAGTGGGAAAATGGCGAAACAAGGCACAAGGTCGTCGGAAAGGCGAAAAGCGGTGTCGAGGCCCAAGCCGTTTTGCGGCGTCTGTGTATCGACAAGGAGAAACAAGCAGCAAGGCGTGACGCAAGCTAGAAAGGCTATGTGGCTCTATTGACGCAACAACAAATGAAAAGCGACTGGCATGGGGTGGGTGGCGGAGGGGGGGGAGGGGATTGGCGGCGTGGAGGTCGGTCGGAAAGGGGAGACGAGACGTCGCGATTGTGGGATGCAGATAATAACAACGTTAGTGGAGGGGGGTTCCTGATGGTGTCACGTCTGGGCGGTCGCTCAGGCGGTGTGCAGCACATCTTACTGTCGAGAGATGCTGGAGACGGGCCTGGCCTCACTGGCTGCTTATTTATTTACTTTTTAGCGCATGTTATGCCAGGGTCCAACCAGCGTGTTCCCCCTGGCAAAACAGCGCTAGCGCACTAGTGCCAGCGCGCTGGTAAAAAAGGGATTCACAGTGGCTTCTGAGGGCAACAGACAGAGGGACAGCGACCTGGTGCAAAGTGGTGCAAGCTTTCCGGGAGGGCGTTGCCATATCTTACATTTCCCGGCAAAACGGCGTATATGTCGCAGACAGCAAACAACTGGCCGGCCTACGTCCAATATAAAGTGAATACAAATCTAATTAATCTGGCTGCATCGTATTGTATCGCCGCGCATGCCCGTAACCCAAGAGATGGCCCCCGTCCAAAGCCCAAGAGCAGAATGCGAAGCCTGAGTTGGTCCGCCCGTCCTTTCTGTCCTGGGTGATCGATTGCGCCAGCCGGACTGGCATCGGCGAGTCTGTCTGTCGGCAGTCGAGAGTATCGCCATCGACGGGCCGGGGGTGCAGGCGAAGTTGACGTCGGAGACCAGGCGGCACAGATGCAAATGCAGAAAACAAATGTACAGGTAGAAACCAAACGCAGAAGCCAAACCAAAAAGGACAAAAAAAAGAGAAAGAAAACAAAACCAAGACGAAAAAAGCATAAAGAACTATGCAGGGCGTAGCCACCCCGTCCTGTAATGCGCCATGTGGTATCGATGCATGCGTTGCTGCAGCCGCTCCGTTCGCCCTCTTCCGCACCGTCTTCTCTTCGGACGGTCGGCTCAGTCCTTCAGTCCTTCAGTCCTTCAGTCCTCCCAGCTCTTCTCCACCGTCTCTCGGACTCGCTTGTGGTACTCCTTGCGGCTGTCCTTGTACAGGTTGGACGCTTCGACATTGGCCGGCGAGCTGGTGTTGGGATCGTTCAAGAGACTGGCGACGTTAGTAACGCATCCCCGCTTTGGCATGTGGTGCCATTGTTATCGTGCTGCCCACCTCTGGATGCTTGTCAGGACGGCGGCCACGTCGTAGGTCGGGCTCCACCGGTTCTGCAGGATGTCGAGACACAGCTCGCCCGTTCCGTACACGTTGGGGTGGAACATGGTGCTCAGAAACTTGACCGACGGCGGCTTGTTGGGGTATTGCTCGTCAAACGTCATGACGAGCCGGAACGTGCCGTCCTCGAACGGCGTGTCGGCTGGGCCGATGATGACTGCGTTCCACGTCATGACATTGTCGGGGATGGGCGACGCGGAGACACCGGCGGGCGGATCTGTCTGCATGCGCTGCGATGGTTGTTAGCCCGGCTCTGGAGCGCCCTGTATGCCGGCGTATCGGCGAGGAAGAACGACAGCCGAGGAGAGGGAGAACGTACCTTGAAATCGCGCATTAAGCGGCGGCGAGCAGCGGTCGACATGGTGACGGTCGGCACGGGACGGTGTACGGATTGGATGGCCGTCTGGTCGTAGTCACGGGGTCGTCGTGATGCGTCTTAGTGGTCTGGGCAATCGAAGCACGCTCGGCGGCGTCGGCGAGGATCAGAAGACGAACAAGCAGACGGGAGGAAGCGTCGGATGTCGTCAGTGTTCCGATGTGATGAGATGGGATGCAGTTTATAATGTCAGGTTGAGCAGGGGAGACAAGAGAGACCACAAACGAGGCACTTTGCAGACGACATGGGTTGGCAATGACTTGGATCGTGGATGGGCACAAAGGCAAAAGGCAAACGCGGCGAGGCGGCGAGAAAGGGATTGGTTGGCGGTGGCGTCTTGCATAGAGCGGCGCTAGAGTCCGTCTTTGCATCCGCTGGATGATTTGCAATGCACTTTGCAGACATCGTCGCCGCCACAGCACGTGACTCTTATCCACTCTAGGCGTGACCGCAATCGCTATCGCGCTATCGCCCTCTCATGACAGTGGGGTCCGCTATGGCCGGCCCACGGAACGCAGGTCGCCACCACTGCCACAGCTCACACCGTGCTGTGGAGTCCATTCTGTGTTGGAGCTCGGCACAGTAAATGCGCTGGGGCCGCCCTGGATGCGCTGGAACGCCCCGCCTGAACGCTGCCCATCAGCGACTGGCAAAGATTCGTATTCCACGCGCAAGGGAAAATAACGCTCTACCGCACTCTTACGGAATAGAAACATGATTCGATGTATGCCCGGAATGTATGAGGACTCGTGTCGGTCTTTGAGCACGAGAATAGAGACATAGGGCAGGGCACCAAGGCACATTTAGTCCGTGTCAACCGCAACTACACTGTAATGGGGGGCAATTCCCGGTACCAATCAGTGACGTGCACTAATACACCTGGCATTTCTCGGCTACTAGCGGCCAAGCATGTGCTTGGAGGCCAGCAGCTGCACCCACATTCCTCTTCTCTTCGGAGAGACGCCCACTACGGCAGACGTCGAGAGGCCGCGGTCTCTTCAAATAAAAGACAAAGGTCTCGCTGTTCATTCCTCTCACAACGACTTTGGCTTTTCCCCGACTCGCGTTTTCTTTCCTCCTCCCTCCTCTTTCTGTCGCAGCCGTGCCATCCTGCTCCACCCCCACGACACCCCACACAAATACACCGCAATGACGTTGCAGAGCATCCGCCCGTCGGTTGTCCGCCACCTTCGGACTGCGGCGGCTGCCCGGCCGTTCTCCGCCCAGTCGGTCCTGCGCCGCGCGACCCAGGATGCCTACATTCTGAGTGCGTCGCGGACGCCGACGGCCAAGTTCAACGGCGCGTTCGTCAGCGTGCCGGCGCCGCGGCTGGGCGCCGTGGCCATCAAGTCGGCCGTCGAAAAGTCCGGCATCCCCGTCGACAAGATTCAGAACGTGTACTTTGGCAACGTCCTGCAGGGCAACGTCGGGCAGTCGCCCGCCCGCCAGGCGGCCATCTTTGCCGGGCTGCCGACGTCGACCGAGGCGACGACGGTCAACAAGGTGTGCGCGTCCGGCCTCAAGGCGGTGGCCCTCGCGGCGCAGGACATTGAGCTGGGCCACAGCGAGGTGCAGGTGGCCGGCGGCATGGAGAGCATGTCGCAGGCGCCGTACTACGTCCCGCGCGCGAGCGGCCTGCCGGCCTTTGGCAACGTCACGCTCGAGGACAGCCTGATCAAGGACGGCCTGACCGACGCCTACGACCACCACCACATGGGCATCTGCGCCGAGACGACGGCCAAGAAGCACGGCATCACGCGCGAGGACCAGGACGGCTACGCCATCCGCTCGTACGAGCGCGCCAAGGCCGCCTGGGACGCCGGGGCGTTTGCGGACGAGATTGCGCCCGTGACCGTGACGGACAAGCGCAAGAAGACGGAGACGGTCGTCGACACCGACGAGGGCTTCCTGGACGTCGACGTGGCCAAGGTGCCCAAGCTCAAGCCCGCGTTTCTGCGCGACGGCTCCGGCACCGTCACGGCCGCCAATTCGTCGAGCCTCAACGACGGCGCCTCGGCGCTCGTGCTCGGCAGCGCCGCCGTCGCCCGCGCGTATGCCAACGGCGGCACGTCGCGCGTGCTGGCCAGGATCTGCAGCTACGCGGACGCGGCCGTCGAGCCCATCGACTTCCCCGTGGCGCCGGCCAAGGCCGTGCCCCTTGCGCTGCAGCGCGCCGGCATCACCCAGAAGGACGTGGCCGTGTGGGAGTTCAACGAGGCGTTTGCGGCCGTCATCAAGGCCAACGAGAAGATCCTGGGCCTGGACGCGGGCGCCCGCGTCAATGCGCTGGGCGGCGCCATCGCGCTGGGCCACGCGCTCGGCAGCTCCGGCTCGCGCATCCTGGTGACGCTGCTGCACCAGCTCAAGCCCGGCGAGTACGGCGTGGCGGCCATCTGCAACGGCGGCGGCGCGGCCACGGCCATGGTGGTGCAGCGTGTCGAGTCTGTGTAGAAGAGATGAATACCCGCTCGGAGAAGACGACGGACACGACCGAAACGAGCAATTGCAAGGGCAAAATGAGCAAAGAACACACACCAAAATAGCGGCCCAACCATAAATTAGACACTGGCTGGGCAGGGGCAGTCAATCAGGCGAATGTACAATAATATATATAAATATAAAACAGAGAAAACATCGACACACGGTAACCGGGTCTTCTGCTGCATGGTATACACTATCAAAATGGCATATCTACGAGGAATGTCCGATGTAGTCGAGGCGCTTACGTACGGCCCATACCTCGTGGCGAGCTGGCCTACGCGTGCGAATGACAGACGTTTGCTATGCTCTTCGGACATCGCCGTGTTCGCCCTGCCTTTTTGTTTTCATTTGGTTTTTTCTCTGCACAACTCTGGCTAGCTAAACGGCCGTCGTCTTTCCACCGCCCTGACAAAGTCGTCATTCTTGTTTGAACCCTGTTTTGCCGTTTTACCAGTCCAGGTTCGTCGGCCTCTGAAACGCGGAACGAGGACCATCCACCAGCGTCCCACCAACAGCAGTCGCTCGTGCTGCTCGCTGACCTGTGCACTCACCTCTCATCACACATGTCGAAACCGCTGGAAAGATGCGTTATTGAAGTGCCATGGGCCTGGCCGAGGGGCTCCAATGGCTGACGACGGGGAAGACGAGCAGGGGTGCAAAAGGCTTGGCACGAGGCAAGACCTGGTTGGCCCAGGCCTGTCACTGTGCTGTGCGAGGCAGAGGTACATACATATTCGTATCTGGCATAGTTCGTCTGTCGTACAAAAGACTGCGAAGGAGCGCTAGTTGGCCGGAAAGCAAGGGAGCTCAGGGGAGACGCTGTGGGCGGGACAATGCGTGGGCCCTGACGAAGCGCCTCTCTTACACGCCAACGGCGACTAGGCCGGCCCTTGACGGGCTCAGGGCACAAGGGGCAGGAACGCGCAGGGGCAGCAGACCCAGAACACAACGGACAGTGAAGATAGTGAAGATAGTGAAGCTGTTTCTGCGAGCTCTGCCAGCCCCCGCCGTGTTCACGTTCACGTATACGTCGTAAGAAGGGCCGCGCCTGTAGGCGTCGTGGCCCCTCCAGCAACACAACGTCTCGGCGGTGCCACCGCACATGCCGGTCGGATGCCAGCACCGCGACAGGTACCCGAGAAGCACAGCAGCAGAAGCAAGGGACGGGCAGTTTTGTCTGCATACGTGCTCCGTAGACGGCGCTGGTGAGATGTCAGTTCAGAGATTCGTCGCCCCGAATATGGCGCCCTTGGAGAGCACGATGAGAAGCTGTAGATTGATAAGATGACTTTCAGTACGAGCAACGGCACGAGCAGAAGCACCCGGCGCATTTCCCATTTCCTTTCTCGAGCCATCCTGCCGTTGCCGCCCCCCTTCGGCCTACGAATACGGCGGACCAACACACAACGACGCAGTGCTGTTCCTGGCGACAAGAGACGAAAAGTGGGGGCCACGAGGGGAACCCTGCGAGCCTGCCTGTTCTGCCTCCAGATTCGCCAGCGCCAAACGGCTCTAACGCCCAGCGCGGCCCAGGCCCCTAAAGCCTCGCAGCCACTGGAGACCGTCTCGCCCTCCCGCCAGTCAACTCGCCCAACGGCCCCTCCTTCCTAGAATGTGACAACCCTCTCTGGCTCTGTCCCGCTTGCCGCCAGACAGAAACAACGCCCACCCGCCCGAACCGTGAGTTGCGTTGCTCTTTCCTCCTTTCACGACATTTCCCCTCGAGCTTCCTTTTGGGTATCCGCATCCTCGTGCCCTCTCCCCTTGTTTGCTCTTTCCTCCTGTTTGTCTGCGTCCTCGCCCCCCCTCGGTCTCCTTTCCTGGCAGCCGCTCCGTCCTCTCGGCCCCCCCCTCGACCCCTTGTCGACCGCTCCTGCCTCGCTCACCGCCCACCAACAACCACCTGCCCGGCGTCGATCGTTGTTCAAACAGCAGCAGCAATCACGGGCTCATCTTGCTTTCCTCCTATCTCTCCCTCCTATCGCCCCCTCCTCTCTCCGCCCACATTCGCCCAGCATGGCCGACTTTGCGCCCCGGTCGATGAAGCGGAAGAACGTCAAGGGCCTCGCCCTGACGCCGGCCGCGCCCAAGCCGCCACCGACCGCCGAGACCGCCAACAACGGTGGCGACCCCAACGACGAGTCTGCCCATCTCGAGATCGGCATCGAATACAACCTGGATCTGCGGCCCGAAGACATTGAGTTCATCAAGGAGCTGGGCTCCGGCAACGGCGGCACCGTCAGCAAAGTCCGACACATCCCGACCAACACAACGATTGCCCGCAAGGTGCGTTGCCTCTGATTTGGCTCTCGACGCTGTGTTCCCTGTGTTTCCTGTGTTCCCTGTGTTCCCTGTGTTCCCTGTTTACGCATCTCTTGTGCCGCCCGCGCCGTTCGCAGACTAACTTTTGCACAGGTCATCCATGTCGAGGCGAAGCGGGAAATGCGCAAGCGGATCGTGCGCGAGCTGCAGATCATGCGCGGCTGCCACTCCGAGTACATTGTGACCTTTTACGGCTCGTTCCTCAACGACAACAACGACGTGATTATGTGCATGGAGTACATGGACGTCGGCTCCCTCGACCGCGTGTCCCGCGTCTTCGGCCCCGTCCGCGTCGACGTCCTCGGCAAGATCGCCGAAGCCACCCTCGGCGGCCTGACGTACCTCTATGTGAAGCACCACATTATGCACCGCGACATCAAGCCCTCCAACATCCTGCTCAACTCCCGCGGCAACATCAAATTGTGCGACTTTGGCGTCTCCGGCGAGCTCATCAACTCCATCGCCGACACCTTTGTGGGCACCTCCACATACATGGCGCCCGAGCGCATCCAGGGCGAGCGGTACACGGTCAAGTCGGACGTGTGGAGCTTCGGCCTGTCCATCATGGAGCTGGCCATTGGCAAGTTCCCCTTTGCCGCCAGCGAGCAGCTGTCGGATGCGGAGAGCGCGCCGGCCGGTATTCTCGACCTCCTCCAGCAAATCGTCCACGAGCCCGCACCACGCCTGCCCAAGAGCGACGCCTTCCCCAGCATTCTCGAAGACATGATTCAAAAGTGTCTCTTCAAAAACCCCGACGAGCGGCCCACGCCGCAGGAGCTCTTTGTGAGTCCACGGATGGGAGCAACAGCGGCTGTTTTTGCAGCACAGCCGCTTGCCCATGCTATCTTCCTTTTGTTCTTTCCTTTTGTTTTTTCCTTTTGTTATTCTTTTGATTCTTTCCCCTTCTTCTATACGCTGTTTGCTATTTTGCTGTGCGCCTTGCTAACACATGCAGGACCGTGATCCGTTCGTCCAAGCCGCCAAGAGAACGCCTGTCGACCTGCGCGAGTGGGCTGTCGGCATGATGGAGCGGGACAACCGCAAGTCCCACCTAGCCCCCCAGCTGTCGCCTGCCACGCAGGAGCTCCTCCGCGGCACCGATTCCCCGACGACGTACCACGGTGACGACCGTGACCGTACGCTACAGACACCAACTTCAGGTGAGATCCCTATTGTGGGCGATATTTTGTCACCACATGACCAACATGGCATCAGCCTTCCGAATCGGTCCCCAACGCGGGCTGCCGTTGGATCTGGCAACGGCCTCGGCAGTGCCGGGATCAGCGGCGGCGCTGGGGGTAGCAGCAGTGCCGGATTCGGCAGCCTTGGCCGCGCAAGTGGACAGGCTGTACATCCGGGACTGGGAGCACGAGTAGCCACCGCCGAATCGATCCCCCGCGTGCCTGTGCCGATCGCAACGGGCCTCGGCAACGGCCTGTCCGGCGGCCCCACTAGCGCCGGTACGAGCCCAGCGACGTTCTCCCTCCCTGTCCGTCTGGCACCACAGCCGAGTGGGCCACCACCGCCCCCTCCGAAAAAAGAGACGCCCGATGAGCTGCGGCGCCGGCAGCTGCAGCACCAGCAACAGCAACAGCAGCAGCAGCAGCAGCAGCAGCACTCGAATTCGCATTCTCACCACTCGCTCCAGCACCAGCACCAGCACGCGCAGCAGTACCATTACCAACAACAACAGCACCAGAGCCAGCAGCCGCCATACCAGCCGCAAACTGTTTATACTTCGACAAGCGACACGTACCCCCTCGGATACCCAACGAAATGAGACCATGGAAGAGATGACAATAAAAAAAGACGAAGATGACGAGCATGCCTGCGATGTTTTGGGCTTTCTTTTTTCTCTTTTTTTCTTTTCTTTCTTTTTTTCTTTTTTTTTTTTCGTTTCGGGTGTTGTGTTTCTTATGGAAAGGCAGACGACGTGAAGGGACACGAAAATATATCTGTATACAAGTGATTTAGCGATGTTGGCCGGCTGTTCTTCCACTCGTTCGTCTCCCTTCACATGCTCCCCTTTCTATTCTTTATTTCTTTTTTCATTTATATTTCCTTTGTCGCCATTCTCATTTCTGAATGTCCCATCTCATCTTGTCATTTCATTGCGTATTGTATCTTACTTTTTGGTTACATCATGCCAAACAATTTCTTTTACTGTTACCTCATTTATACTGCGCGCATCTTGACGTAACATATTCTTCTGTCCAACTCTGAACGTGTTCATGCTTTTTCCTTGATCTGCGTCTCAAATGTCGTGTTGTTTATTATATGTATGTGCCTTTATATTTATCTATGACGTACCTGTCCATATTATCATCAAAACTCGTTCTCGCTTCATGTTTTGCGCTCAGTCACAATGTCTGCGTGATCTCCCGTCCGACAAAGCCCTTCTCCAGGACATCAATCAGCTCATCCAGTCGTGAGATGACAAGGTCCGTGTGCTCGTGCTCAGCCAAGTGCGCGTTGACGTCGTTGACGAGCAGGACAGACGCTGCGCCCGCGTTGCGGCCGGCAGTCATGTCGTCAATGGAGTCGCCCACCATGATCAGCCCCGACGCGTCGGCTTCGGGCACCGAGGCGACCGTCTCAGCCTGCTCCTCCTCTTCTTTCTGCTCGGCAGCGACCGCGGCACGGTCGGCGGTGTCTTCGTCGTCGGCACTCGGGCCCGTTGCCGACCGCAGGAAGCCCCAGCTCCGAGCAATGTGCAGGATGCCGGCCGGGTCGGGCTTGGGCGGGCGGAAGTCGCGCGTCACAATGGGCGCGAACACGTGGCCGTCGAGGAACTTGCCCAGCAGGTGCAGCACCGGCTGCTCAAAGTTGCGGGTGCAAATGGCCTTGGGCACGCCGCGGGCGGCGAGATAGTCCATGAGCGGGGCCAGGCCGGGCTGGGCTTCTTGCGAGGCCATGGCGGCACGTTCAATGTTGCGGATGCTCTCCATGGCCTCGTGCCGTGCCTCGGGCGTGGGCAGGGCGTAGATGTGGTCGAGGATGTCGATGCCTTTTGTGATGCCGAGGGCGGCACGCATCTGGCCGAACATGTACGTCTGCGGGACGCTGGGTCGGCGGAGGCGGTAGAGTCAGTTGGGCGTGCACATGGTGATGGTGAGCACAATCCGGGAGGAACTCGGCAACTCACCAGAGTGTCCCGTCGACATCAAAGACAACACCCCGCAGCACTTTTGGCTGCCCCGCGGCGGGTGGTGTCGATGGTATGGAGCTTTCAGGGGTACGGCCGGCGAGCGGTGCGAACTGTCTCCGATGCGGAGACGCCGCTTGTGTGGGAGCCGGTGGAGCCATAGCGATGGCGATGGCGAGAGCGGACGAGGTCGTGTACGTGGAAGGAGTAAAAAGACGCAGCACAAGAGGAGCTGGTGTAAAGGATGTCGCGATGCAGCTGTGAGGACACACGGCCCGGGCAGGCGGTAGAAGGGTCCGGGAGGCGGATGCAGAGAGTGTCTGCACCGTACGCATGGGATTGGAGCCCAGGTGCAGCTCTGTCTGCAAGGTTGACAGTTGACGAGGAGATGTACAGGACGTACTGCTCCTTTGTGGGGGGTTGCGGCTGTGGCTCTTTGGCTGTCCACTGCACGATTCCCGGAAGTGTGCCTTCTACAGCGCTGCCGAGCTGGAGACAGCGGGGCTAGTGGACTTGGCTTGGCCGGCCGGCCGTTTGTCGTTTCGCTAGCTTTGCCCTTCCCAACACAGCAATTCATGGTGCCTGCCGCAAGGCTCGGCCTGCTCAGCCTCGTCATGTGACGAGAGCGCGGCGAGGAGCTCTTCAAAAGGGGAAGGAACGTCTCTGGCACGTCAATCCCATTCACGGCATCACCTTCCATCTTTCTTTGGTTATGTTCGTTCCTGCCAGTTTTCAGCCTGACCAGCTGCAACAACGTGCGCCTTCCAATAACGGCCGCTGTCAAGTGAAATACATGAAATACATGAAATACACGTGCCTGATTGGATGGACTTGGCAGAGGTACCCGCAGTTAGTGTCTCCACCAAGAGCGATATGCTTTAGCGGCCTGCGCAGTTGCCTTTCTTATCGACCAAGCTCTTGAGCCTCGCGTCGCAGTTGCTCTTTTCTCGCTTCTCTCCTCAACCACATCGACGACGACCATCGACGCCCGGCGATGGGCGACAACGTCACGAACACAGGCGGCCCGGCCGCCAACGGCCAATGGCCGCCGCCTCGGGGAGCCAGGCGAAGTGTGAGTTTTGGTCTTTCTGCCCGCCCTGCCGGCTGCCCAGTGCCTACTGCCTACGTTCCTGGCTCCTGCAGCTGCAAATGAAGGACAACGCGGGACAGTCGACGGTGCATCCCCATTTCACCCCCGTCTCATCATCGCCCGCCCGCTTGTCGCTCTGTCCTCCTGTGTCTTGTCTAATTCTCTCTCTCCTCTGCCTTCCAGAAACTCCGCAATGGCACGTTCATCATTCCCTCCACCGGCGAACGCTCCCGACGCCAGTTTACGCTCCGAAACGGCATCGCGTCCTCCTCCTCTCCTCGACCCGGAAACATGTCCTCTCCCGGGTCCCTGCTTGGCGACGACGAGAACGACCTCTCCTTCTTTTCCGCGCCCGGTTTCATTGCTCGCTTCGAGGCCGCCGGCCGCGCGGCGCGCGATGGCCTCGGCCGCTTCCGGTCCTGGATGGACTCGCCCAAAGGCCGCGGCGTCATCAAGTGCACGGTCGCCTACACGATTGCCAGCCTGTGGACATTCTGGCCGCCGCTCTCGGACCTGCTCGGCCGGCTCGACGGCAAGCACCTCGTGGCCACCATCACCGTCTACTTCCACCCCGCGCGCACCGCTGGCTCCATGATCGAGGCCACGGCTATTGGCGTCGTGGCCGTTGCGTATGCCGAGATCATCTCCATCCTGTCCATGGCCACGTCGGTGCTGTTCGGGTCGGTTCTCGGCTGGGTCACGTTTGCCTACTTGGTCGTGCTGGTCTTCTTCATCTGCGTCGCCTTTGGCTTCATCGGCTGGGTCAAGCAGCGCCTCAACAACCCGTCCGTCAACGTCGGCTGCACGCTGGCCTCGCTGGCCATCATTACCGTCGTCACCAAGGAGAACGCCACCTACAGCAGCGTCTTCTCCAATGACAAGGTCGCGCAGGTGCTCAAGACGCTGGTCTTTGGCATCAGCACCACGGCCGCCGTCAGTCTCCTCCTGTGGCGTGTGTCGGCGCGCGCGTTGCTGCGTGAGTCCTTTACGGAGGCGTCCAAGTCGCTCGGCGACATGCTTGCGATGATTACGCACGGCTTCCTGAGCGGCGCCGAGGACGAGCTGACCGTATCCGCCGAGTATCGCACAGCGGTCAGCAACTGGACGACCGCCCACGCACAGATGACCAAGAACCTGAAGGAGGCCAAGTACGAACATTTTGCGGTCGGTCATGCGAGCCTGTACCAGTTTGAGAAGCTTGTGTACAAGTCCATGGAGACGCTGGCACTGTCCATTGGCGGGCTGCGCAGCGCGGCCAACACACAGTTCGAACTGATGCGCGAGTCGGCCGCTGCAACGGCAGCCGCCGCCGCAGGTGCGTCAACCGCCGGCTCCACAACGGCTACGCCAGGCACAGGCATTCCCACGGGCTCGGCAGCGCCAGCGATGTCTCTCGACCAGCTTCTCGGATCGCCCCTCTCCGCCACTTTCTCGCCCTCTTCGTCGCCCTCTCTTGCTCTTGGCGCCGCAGCCTCGTCCTCCTCTGGCCCCTCCGCCGCCTCCTCTGCCTCCTCCTCTGCCAGGCCCCAGTTGTACCGCGCCAGTTCGAGTTTCCAGCGCAGCGGTCGCCTGGCCGTTCTGTCTGCCATCGACGAGGCGTCGGACGAGAGCAGCGAGGACCGGCCGGATGCGCCGCTCATCACCCAGTACAGCGACAACGACACGGGTGGCTTGATGAACACGCCTCTGAGCTCGCGCCCGGTCGCCGACCACATGCCGCTGATCGACATTGGCGATCGCGCCCCGTCCGTCCGCAGCGGCAAGTCGCGCCGCGACAGTACGGCTACGCTGCGCACGTCCTCGGAGATTTTTGAGCTGTTCATCGGCATGCTTGGCCCCTCGGTGAAGTCGCTGGCCTTTACCCTGGCCACTGTGCTGCGCGACTCGCCGTTTGGCGGCCCGCCCCGGTTCGAGATCTTCATCAACGACCACTACCGGCAGAGCCTCACGGATGCGCTTGCTCTGTTCAACACGGCCCGTGCCGACGCGCTCGAGGAGCTGTACAAGACGATCGAGCTGGGCCGCCCGCGCTCCGAAAAAATCAAGGCCGACTACGAAGAAGTCGCCGCCGCCTGTGGCCACTTCAGTTTCAGCCTGCAGGCGTTTGGCGAGGAGATGACAAAATACCTGGACGTCCTCGATGACCTCAAGCTGATTCACGACCACAACCGCCGCAGCTGGCGCTGGCTGCTCTTCTGGAAGGCCCCGCAGTTGCGCTATCCCTCCGTGCTGCCCTTTGAAGCAGCCGTGCCCGACCGTGTTGGCGACACCGACGGCACGTACGACAGCCTCGCCAACAACACTGCGGCCTCCAACGGCAACGCGCGCGGTGTCGCGTCCGGCAGCAACAGCAACAACAACAACAGCAGCAACGGGGTCCGCCCGATCCGCAAGTCGCAGCTCCCCCGCGGCATCCCCGACGAGATGATCAAGCAGCGCGACACGTTCAGCTGGCAGGCGGCACCGCAGTCGAACAAGGTCGTCCGGCAGATGGCCCAGAACGTGCTGCGCTTCTTCCGCGTGCTCACGCGCGACGACATTCGCTTTGGCATCAAGGTCGGTATCGGCGCCATGCTGTGGGCGTCCATGGCCTTCATCCCGCAGACCCGAGACATGTACGTGCACTGGCGCGGCGAGTGGGGCCTGCTGTCGTTTATGATTGTCTGTTCCATGACCGTGGGCGCATCCAACACGACCGGCCTGGCGCGGTTCCTGGCCACGCTGGCCGGCTCTGCTTGTGCCGTCATCAACTGGAACATCAGCCGGGGCTACGCGCTGCCGCTCCTGATCCTGGGCGGGGTCGTGGCCTTTTCGAGCTTCTTTGTCATGATCGACCGCGGCAAAGCGCCGCTGGGCCGCACGACGCTGCTGGCCTACAACGTCATTTCGCTGTACGCGTACTCGCTCTCGCAGCGGGTCGACGACGACGACGACGACGAGGGCGGCATCCACCCGTTCATCATGGACATTGCCAAGCACCGGTTCCTGGCCGTGACGGCGGGCATTCTGTGGGGCCTGGTCGTCTGTCGTGTCGTGTGGCCCATCTCGGCGCGCCGCCGCTTCAAGGAGGGCGTCTCGGTCCTGTACCTGCAGATGGGCCTCATCTGGAAGCGCGGCCCGCTGGCCATGCTGCTGCGCAGCGACTGCACGCGGTCGTACCTCAAGTCGGGCGAGCAGGCGGCGCTGCAGCGGTACGCGGGCCGCCTCGAAACGCTGCGGCAGGGCGCCGCGTCCGAGTTTGAGCTGCGCGGGCCGTTTCCGTTTGCGGCGGCCGGCCGCATGATGGCCGCCACCAACCGCGCCCTCGACGGCTTCTACGCCATGAGCCTCGTGACGCAGCGCCGCGGCCGCCTCACCGAGGGCGAGCGCGCGCTGCTGTACTACACGGCGGCGGAGCGGGCCATGCTCTGCGACCGCGTCTGCCATGTCTTCCAGGTGCTGGCGAGCTCGTTTATGCTCGAGTACCCGCTGACGGATGCGCTGCCGGGCGTCGCCATTGTGCGCGACCGGCTGCTGGCCAAGATCTTCCAGTTCCGCAAAGAGCACGCCGCGGCCGTGAAGCAGCAGCAGCAGCAGGAGCAGTTTAACAGCCTCCTCGAAGAGGACGAAGACGGCTGCGACAACGAGAACGACAACGACAAAGACAACAACAACGAGGAGGCAGACATTGCGCAGCATGGTAGCCGCCGTGGTAGCGGCATCGCAGGCGCAGCGGCGGCACCGCCACCACCCGATGCGGCTGCGATTGTCAACGTCGAGGAGCGCGACTATGCGCTGCTGTACGCCTATGCACTGGTGACGGGCCAGGTGGCCGAGGAGCTGCGCAACATTGAAAAGGAGATCGAGGGCCTCTTTGGCGTGCTCGACGAAGAGTCGACGCTGCTTCAGTAAGGCGCTGGTGGTTCTCTGTCGACGGGCGCTTGGACGATTTCTTTGGATTCTTGTTTCTCGTGTCCTTGCACCAGGGGTTTCTATTGCATTGTGCTACATACTATCGTCTTGGGTTTCCTTTTTGGGTTCTTTTTGGGTTTGTCTTGGCCTTTTCTGTTGTCTTCTATTTCCTATACCGCTCTGCATCGCCGTCTGCTCGGCTTGTTTTCGTTACGGGTCGTGCCTCGCACTTTCATTTTTAATACAGCCTATGCCAACACGCTCTCCGTCGTTTGCTCGTTTGATTCGCCCTCTTTCGACTCTTGGACACGATGCACGGCATACGTCGTTTTTACGTCGTTTCCCTTGGCGGGTTCCCGATGCGGGCAGCTGTGTCTTGGTTCTCGTGTTTTGCTGGCTGCCCCGATGCTCGTCCGTTTTCCATGCCCAAATGGCCTGGTTTCTATTTCGGTGCGTGTCACAGACTCCTTCAGCTGCGCGGGAACATACCACCCGAGGATGCCTCTGTGACCAGGTCCGCCTGGTCCGCCTACCAAGGCACAACACGCCACATTGCTTCCCTTCTTTTGCCTGTGTTCTCCGTACGGGCTCTTCCTCTCCTTTAGGATGCTTCCGCCCAGGTGATCCTTCCAGCCGAACATATTCTCCCACGTCTGTTTGCGAACGAGATGCATTCCGGGGCATTTCATGGCTGTCTCTCTGGTTACAGTTGCTCTCCCCACTCGTTCTCGCCCTTGGTCTCATTTGTTTTGGTTCTGTCTTCATTTTTATTTTTATTTTTGCTTTCGTTTGCATCCTTTATTTTTGAGTTGCCCCTGCTATGAGACGTGCGGGGTTATTGATTATTTTCGCCTTCAGCCCGACCTGGTACCTGGCCACCACTATAGAAATTTGTGGCGGCTGCGTGAGAAAACGCCCATGAGAGTGTTTTCGTCCGGAGGCGGTTCTTGATTCTTGAAGTTGCCAGACACGGCAGAGTCTTGCGAATAAGCATGACGTGAAATGTTTCAAACAATTGGATACGGACAAAAGCAACAAACTACAAACTAAGACGGATTCTTGTTCCGGCCACCCAACATGGCTCAACACATTCTGTCGGAGGAGCTGACACTCTGCATTGTCTCTCCTAACTATGGCAATTACGCCGCAATTTTATTTGTGAGATTGTCCTGCTGAGTCAAAACATTGTAAGTACGGCCCGAGCAACCAAAAAAAAAAAAAAGAAAGAAAAAAGAAGCAGAAACGAACTTATACTTCCAAGACACAACTCGTAGGAATTTGCCGGGTGCACATTCTCACCCAGACACCCGATCCTGTCTTCTGCACATTGTATCGACTGTGCCGAATGCAATCAACGGCTGTGGTCGCTGCACTCGGCCTCCTGCCGGGTCATTTCCCTGCATTGCTCTGGATTCCGATTCCGTCGTTAGCCTTTGCATCTGAACCTTGTCTCGTTTCTCGTAAACTTTTTTGTTTTCATTTTCTTCCCGAGACGCCCCCCGGGCATGCGAGTGTGAACATGTGGTCTGATCGCATGCCCATGTCTTGGTCTGGCTGCACACATCGACCGCCCTTGTTTCCTTTGTGCTCCTACACGCTCCCCTTTGTGTCTTTGTGTTCCTTTTCGTCCCTTTTCGTGCTTATTTTGGACCAGCTGCGCTGCCACCGTCGAATCCACGGATCCATGCACTCCTTGTGCTCAACCCCTGTTTCTCGACGATGATTCGCATTTTGTTGTCGTCTTCTTCGCTTCTGCTGCCTTCTTTCTATTCCTATCCAGAGTCCGGAGTCAACCCCCCGGTCTGCCACCTTGTCACTTTTCTTTCCCTCCTATCATCTCATGATTGCCGTTTTGCCTTGTCACGGACGCGGGACCGAATACGAGGAGGACAGACGGGCAATGGGTACCTGCACCATGTTTGGCGACTGGTGACAGACGCCCTCTTTGGTCTTTTGTCTTTTGGTCTTTTGGTCTTTTGGTCTTTTGGTCTTTTGGTCTTTTGGCCTCATTGGCTAGCGATGTGTACCGTTTATGCTGTTGCTCCTCTTCCGATCCGCAACTCAATGGGCGGAGCATTGCATCACGAAGAGCCCGGATCGAGAGTGTAGGAAACAGCCAATGTAGGCTTTTTCAAGGATCGGCGTAAGTGCAGCCACGATCATCTTGGAGAAGAGAGTACACAAAGACAGAGCACGGAAACAAAATGCGGAATACGGACGACTACGGAACACGGAATGCAGACTTGAGATTGCTGGATGGGAATTCGCTTGCTCTACAGCTTTACTCTTTCGGAACTGGATTCTTGTATGTCCTTCCCCCTTCGTTCTTACGTTTTCTTTCCTTCTTTTCCCTAGGGTTTTCGCCTCTGCATCTTGATCCGCCTGTCAATATTTCAGAACGTCGTGTCTCAACCAACAGTCTCGGCCTTCTGCTCCAACATGGGAGTTTATTTTGCTTTTGGTATTTGGTTTGAGCCATCTCTCCATCTATTCGCGGACATTGTATTTGCATACAGATATATATAGCATTGTTACAGATTTGGCAGGGAAAGGAAATAAGGGTGACAAGCCACCAACCACAGCTGACATACCTTTATTACGTTCATGGGCGCAGCCCACTGTCAAGATAACTCGCCTTGCAACTGGACGTGGAATCAGCAGGCACATCACCCTAGGTAGATGATGAAATTTCCGACGTGGCGGACGGTAGTTTCATGAGGCCTATGTGGCTGTGGTTGATATAATGTAATGGCCATGTTTAAATTATCGTCCGTGTTGCTCTTATTTACAAACCTTGACAATGATCGGAATATCCACTGATTTCATCATTTGGCATCCTTAGCCACCACGCCTCTTAATCATATAAGTTTACCTACTTTAGTAGCCCGCGCAGAGTTTACTTTACGTTTTTATTTCTTAATTTATTTTGTAAAAAACATTTTTTTTAAAAAAAAGAAAGAAAGAAAGAACAGTCATAAGTCGCACCAAGGTCGTACATTGCCAATGCCCACCTGCATGCGTCTTGTCCTCCCCGAGCCATGAAAACGACCAAGGCGCACGGGCACAAGCACTCTCTTATCTGTTCTTCTCTCTCTCGTTTTCTTTTTCTCCCTGTCACACGCGCAATCTCAACACGCGCAGTCTCATGATTTGCCAGCCTGAAGAGTGGGTGGTCTGGGCCGAGACACCCTTTCCATCCTGGGGTTGCTTCGATGCTGCGATATGAATGGAAACAAACGAGTCCCAGGAGCAAAGAAGGGTTTAACGGTGGAAAAACAAATGCCAACTTGATATCTCTGTCAACGTTGACGTGCGGACTCTTTGAAGAGGCGAAACGAAGTAAAACAACAATTCTCCGTGTCCTAAATCCAAACCGTTCCGATTATACAGCGAACGCCTTTTATTTTCTCGTCTGCAGCTCTCTGTCGTGCCTGTGCTGCATCACTTCCAAGGCTGACCGAAGTAAGCAGCGTGGCGTCCAACAAAAAAATGGCGAGCCTTTCCTACCACCCCCAGATGCAAACGAAATACGGACAGCCGGGGGTAAGCAAAAGCCCGCTTTCCTGCTTCCACGGCCATATCGTATGGATATGAGAAACAGGCCAAGTAATGAGCACTTGACAAAGCCTTGTTCAACCTCGATGATTAAGGCGACACAAGACATCGAGGGAAGCCGACCGGGAAGCAGAAGAAGCAGAAGAAGCAGAAGAAGCAAAACGCAGCAGTACTCTGTGACAGCTCTGAGAGCGAACAACAGGGGACTTGCCGGGCAGTCCATTGGGACATTGACGGCTTGTGTCGAGGACGCGAGCACCGGGGCTCCGAGGTTTTGTCTGAAATGTCCAAGTAGTGTCAAAGGTGCGGATAACCAGTGTCTAAGGTGCGTATAAGCCGTCAGCGCTGTCCAGCGTGTCGGGTGCGTGCTGTCCAGAGCGGGCCTCACGCTCTTTGACGTCGACGGACTTTCGCCCCGAGGCTGACAGCCAAGATGTTTTCGACGACCTGTTTTCGACAACATGTTTTCGACAACCTGTTTTCAATAACCTGTTTTCATGGAAAACGACATTTGGAGCACATTGGCGCAGAATTATGTGACTCGCGTTCTGCAAACCGTCTTTCTCTCGTCATGACTCCATACCTGGCACTTCCTCTCGCTTTCCAACAACTCCCTCTCTTCTCTCCACACACTACCGCGTTGCACAGCGGCTGCTAAGGCTCGATGGCTTGCACTCCGCATAGCCGGTCTTGCCCAAGCAGCACCGAGGGATGCGACTATCTACAAATATGAAAAACGCCTCAAAGGCGGTGACGGGGGAGCGGGAACGTGCCATTTCGATCGATCGGGTTGTGCTGGAGAGGTCGGCTGCTGTTCTCTTCTGTTCCAGTCCAAGTGTCGTGTCTACACGCCGCTCTTCCTCCTGACTCTAGGGTCTCTTGATTCCTGCGTCGTTCAGCTCTCGGTGCTATGGCGTCCAGGTGTCTCTGCGTCCTAGCGTCAAGGCTGAAGCGCATCCTGGCTTCTGTGTCTTTCTGGGATGCAGCTGCTTCACATGGACGAGGAACACTCTGATGGCCGATGAGTGGCTCAGCCAAGTGGCCGAGCCCTGTTTGTGCCATCTCCCCGTTCTGTGTCTTCTCTTGGCCTGGATCTGACGTAGGGAGGAAGCTGCATGATGAAAGAAAAGAATAGAAATAGAAATAAATAGACAAGCATAACCAAACTCTGCAAACCAGCCAACGCCTCCAGACTCAACTGCAGGCCGAGCCCGCATCCAGCGTTTTCTCGACGCTCCTGTACGCTCGCACATTTGCACATCTGCACAACACCGCGCCACCTTGGCCCCTGTTGATGTTCCCCTTCCTTGTCCTCTGATGTCCCTTCCTTGTCTTTTCTGGTCTCTCTTCCGAGAGTTAATGAAGAATACCAGGCTGCGCACGTCCCACTTTATTCGTTTTGTTTTGCAGTCTCCCTCGGGTTCCCGTGATGAACGCAGACGCTTCTGCTTCTGCTTCTGCTTCTGCTTCTGCTTCTGGGGCGCCTGGTCGATCCTTGTTCACTCCCCTGTCTCCTTTCTTGCGTCTCTTTATTCTTTTTATTATTCTTGTTTTTGTTTTTTGTTATTTTGTTTTGTCTGGTTTTGTATTGTTTGTCCCTCCCCTCTGATCTGACGCTTTTCCCTGGTCTGCCTACTCATCATCGTCCTACCCTCTTTGTTTCGTTTTCTTCTTATAATCCCACCATCGTCCACGCTCGTCTCGTTTGTTTCCTTGCTCCATTCCCGTTCTTGTCCTTCTTTCTCTTTCATCTTTCGTTCCGTGTTTGTGTTTTCCGTGGTCGACGCCGTCTTCTCTCGCTGGCGGAACTCGTCTTTGGGCCTGTCCGTTCACTTTACGCCTTCATCTTGTCTTGATTCAACGCCCCCTCCGTCTTTCTTTGCTGCTTCTATTCGTTTTTGGCGTTATTATTCTTTTGTTGTCGTGTTTCATTTGGATCCGACTCGACACATCACTCACTAGCATCGATTATTTACAACATTACAACGTGTACTAACCATTCCCATCTCTACCGTGTGAAAATGGCGCGATTCAGCCTCCTGCCAGCCCTGGCTTCCGTGCTTCTTGCCTCGCGGACGCTGGCAGCCACCGTGACGGTCAACTGGGACATCACGTGGGTCAACGCCGCGCCCGACGGCTTTTCCCGGCCCGTCATCGGCATCAACGGCGCCTGGCCGTGCCCCACGCTCGAGGCCAACGCCGGCGACATCATTCAGCTCACCATCAACAACCAGCTGGGCAACGAGACGACGGGCCTCCACTTCCACGGCATCGACCAGGTGCAGACGCCGTGGATGGACGGCCCCAGCGGCGTGACGCAATGCCCCGTCCCGCCCGGCTCGTCCGTTACGTATACGTTTGTGGTCGGTTTCTGCCCCTTTCTTTCCTGTCACTGCGGTTTCGCGGAGCACAACACTTTCTAACCTGCTGTAGGCCAATGCCCCGGGAACGTATTGGTGTACGTACTGGCCGGCGGCCTGAGGACGATCGATGTGACGATGTGACGATGTGATGGAATGCAGAGGAAATGCTGACTCGCCTGCAGACCACTCCCACAACATGGGGCAGTACCCCGACGGCCTGCGCGGCCCCTTCATCGTGCACGATCCCAACGACCCGTATGCCGGCAAGTATGACGAGGAGATCGTCCTGACCGTCTCGGACTGGTACGTCACGGCCGATGTCTGATTTCCTACGGCCATTCTTCCTTCCTGGCTGACCGCCTAGGTACCATGACCAGTCCATCACGCTCGTCCAGAACATGCTCGAGTCCAGCAACACGCAGTTCCTGCCGCCGTTCCCCGACGGCATCGTCGTCAACGAGGGCCGCGGCGCCAACATTTCCTTTGCCAACAACAAGACGTACCGCCTCCGCATCATCAGCTTCGCCGCGTTTGCGTCCACCCTGCTGCACTTTGACTCGCACACCATGCAGGTCATCATGGCCGACGCCTCGTACGTCAAGCAGGCCCAGGCGTACCAGCTGCGCATCGCGCCCGCCCAGCGCTACGACGTTCTGATTTCCGGCGTCGCGCGCGACCACCGCAACTACCCCTTCCTGCTGTCCCTCGACATCAACCGCGACTTTGCCAACGACCCGCCCCAGGCCGTCGTCTGGCCGCACAACGCCACCGGCTACCTGGTCATGGACCCCAGCGGCGCGTTTCCGCAGGACGTCGTCAGCCTCTGGCAGCCGGTCGACGACGTGTCCTTGCGGGCGCTCGACGGCGCGGCGGCCTACGGCCCGGTGGCGCAGACCATTACGCTCAACTTTGACTTTTGCACCGACGCCAACGGCCTGCCGCGCGCGTGCTTCAACGGCCAGCCGTACATTGCGCAAAAGGTGCCCACGCTCTACTCGGTGGCCACGACGGGCGCCAACAACACGAACCCGGCCGTCTACGGCGACGTCAACCCGTTTGTCCTGGCGACGGGCTCCGTCGTCACCGTCGTCGTCAACAACCTGGACACGGCCATCCACCCGTTCCACATGCACGGCCACCAGTTCCAGGTGCTCGACCGCCCCGCCAGCAACGCGGGCGTCTGGGGCGGCCACAACCGCACGTTCCCGGCCAGCCCCATGCGCCGCGACACCATCTCCGTCAACCCCAACTCGTACGCCGTGCTGCGCATCCAGATCACGAACCCGGGCGTCTTCTTGTTCCACTGCCACATTGAGTGGCACGTCGAGATGGGCCTGACGGCGACCCTGATTCAGAGCCCCGAGCTGCTGCGCAACGCCTCGTTCCCGCAGGACCACATTGACAACTGCATCAAGCAGGGCATCCCGTACCAGGGCAACGCCGCCGGCAACACGCAGGACGTGCTCGACACGAGCGACTTTTTGACCGTGCCGCCAACGACGTACACTGGGTATGTCTGTATTCTTTTTTTTTTTTTTTTTTTTTTTTTTTTTTTTTTTTTTTTGGCCGCCAGACCTCCCGCTAACACTGCCAGTGCTTTGTATTCGGCTGCCACGGACTGTCCTGCTCCGCTACGCGCACGTCGCGTGAGACGCCATCTGGACTGAGGTGCACAGATGGGCTTTGATGTGCTTCCACATCGTCTTATAATGTTGGCCCCATTTTGGCATATTGCCATTCGATTCTTTTCAAAGCCATGCTTCAGGGACCCCGTCCCGCCTTGTGTTTGACCAAAAAACGATACTATTACGACCACGGAGAAAACCGAGGCTGCTGGCTATAATTTATATGTTGGGGAGTTTTGCTACCAAGGAGTTTTACCAAGATTTATTTTCGTGGATTTGTGGATTTGTGGATTTATGGATTTATGGATTTTGTTTTATTTCTTCTCTACATTTGTTGTTCTTTATTACTACAATTTAATGCTCACCTGGTCGACAACACCCAAGTCTTGGAGCAACCATGCAAAGGGTGTATCTCGTTGTTCTTTGCATCCCAGTGATATGCGACACTCCGCGTTGCGCCGATATATCGAGTATTGCTATCCTGGACTCCCCTGCAAACCACAAGACCTCCCAAGCTGCAACGGCCTCCAACCAAACGGATGATACGTGGACAACCACGGATCACTGAAGGTACTTAATGATGAGTGATAGCACAGCATCGTCGTAACCACGCAGGCGCGTCGGACAAGCGCCCGGACTACGCACAAGGTAGACAAAGGGCCTTGAACTATCACAAAGGCGGCCTCCGGACCACCGGAGTCTCATCCACATCCACGTTCGGAGTAAAGAGCCTCAATGGTCGGACACAGACAGAGTTCTCGTGTATAAATCCTCGGAGATGCGACTGGTGTCCGGGATTTATTTCGGGCAGAAAGTAGCATGGAGAGGAAGCACGCAGACGTACATGACCACAACACGAGCGCAGATTGCCAAAGAACGAACTTTGGGCGCCATCTGTACGTGCAGCACCTGCCGCTGCCTGCATTGTCGACAACGTGGCATTCTGGCATCGCAATTCTTTTTTGTCTTTCTCTCTTTTTTTTTTTTCTTTCTTTTTTTTGACAGGATATCGTGGCGGCTGGTCGAGGAGAAAGGATCCGGGATGGGTCCGAGGAGAATGACAGATGCAGTCCAGGCGCATAAATGGCCAGCTGGCGACGGTGCACAGGCACCATTTCGAGGCAAACTGTCGCCGCATACTTTGATTGTGTGTTTTGCGAGCATCCTTTGCGGTGTACGAGCGGCACGACAAAGGCCAAAATCGACAACAAACTTGGTCTAAACCATCCGGGAATGAGCCAACCGTTCACAGTCGCCTGCTGTCTCGCCACACCTCTGTCAAGCCCCGAGTAGCACATTTGCAGACACAGGTTGCACCGACTGCCCCGACTCTGCAGGCCGAGGCCCTCCGAGCCAGTCATGCTATCCTTGCGGAGCAACGGCAGACATCGACACGATGGCGATGCATACAGAAACAAGCAGACGCAGAAGCACAAGCAGACGAGACGCAGAGACAGTGGCGGAACACGAGGCTAGCTGAAACGGCCTTTCATTGTGCTGCTTCTGATTTATTCATCTACTTTTCTATTATTCTTTCCTTCCTCCCCCATGTCTACAAAGTCACAAAACGCCGGCCACATCTCCACGTCCGACCAGGGCAGGCTGCCCATCCAGATTGTGCACGCTTGCTACGCTTGCTGTCTTGCTGTCTTGCTGTCTTGTTGTTTTGCTGTCGTGTTATCTTACCGTGTGCTCCGTACCTCGTTTGACAGCTTCTACGTTACATCACCGGAGGTTTCCAGCAAGGCCAGGGGCAGGAAAGGCTCGACACTCCCTTCCCTTGTCACCGTGGGTGGTTGCACAAGTCAGGTCAGGTCAGGTGCAGGCCGCGTTCTCGTGTTGGACCTGTCGCATTGCACGTTGGCGGCTAGACGACCACCGTCTGCCGTTACACGCACACTGCAAGCCATTATTCTAGACGATAAAGGTGACAAGAAGCTGGCACACAGCCAATGTCCACATGTAAGTGGCTCCAGCTAGAAGTATTGTATTGTCCAACACGCACTGTTGCACAACAGCATCGACCTTTGTAGCGAAAGAAGGCCAAAATAAAAACAGCAGCAAACTTAGAAAACATGCAAATAGCACACACCGGAAAAGAGGGCCACTGCCCTTCAACCAGCTTCTCGGGAGAGCCAATAGACTTGCTGGGACCGGCACAAACTCGGCCAGCACAGAGACACTGCGATAGTTTGTGTAATTTCCGGGGGAACCAACCGGTTGCAGAAACACACGAAAACAAGCACGACGACAAGAATCAGAGAAGCCAGAGACGGCTGATGACGGGGTCAGCGTCCTGGTATGCCAATGCAAAACAAGCTCTCAGGTGCAGATGCTTGTGTGCACGTTGCTATTTCGGATTTCATTTAGCCATACGTTTGCTCCGTTTGCTCCGTTTGCTCCGCTTGCGACGTTTTGCTCGTATTGCCATTCTATGTGCAGAGTGACTTCTTCCGTGCATTCGTTTATTCCCACTAATCTGCAGCCAGTCGTGTCTCTAGCATATCTTCCCTCCTCTCTTCATCCTAAACACTGCCGTTAGATACGCAGGAGAGAGTCTGAGAGAGTCTGAGAGAGCCTGCACACCGAGACAAGTCCAGCAACTGCACGGTGAGAATTAGATAAGCTCCATATGTTTCGGTCATCCACTGCGTACTATGTGTCAGTCACCGTCTTCATCAGGAGGCGTTTTCGTAGTGGCTTGCAGCGTCGATCACGACGCCGCCAGCGTCAGACAAACGCTGCATAGAGGCCGTTCCAGAGAAGGCCCATCAATGTACTGGCAGTCAGCTCTGCGTCCATTCAGAATCCACGCACACAGCATGTCCCCAAGACCACATTAGGAGTGCCACATGCAGGCCGTACGCAGATAAACGGCCGTGTCTCTTGTGTCTCTGTGTCTTTCGTGTGTCTTTAGATCCCCAAGATTAAGTTTTTTAAGTAAAATAAAACAGCCACCAAGCCCCCCACTGTCCAGAGCTGAAACCAGACGTGCGGGTAACTACTGTACTTGGTGATCGCGTCGGTACCGGGTAAACAAGGAAATGGGTGGGCGTGTGCATCGTCGTTGGCTTGCTCGAGCAGCGAGTCTCATGCATGTCTTTTTCGCCCCTTCTCAGCCCTCGCTGCCCTCGCTGCCCTCGCACGTTAAACCTGTCTTTGATTTCTCTGTGCCTTGTGAATCTGCATGCAGCATGCATCTGAGACGATGTAGGTGTGTCAGAGCCGGAGGTCCGGGGGGAGGGAGGGGCATGGCTCACGCCAGCGAGCCTTCCTTTTGTCCTTCTAGACGCTCCTGCAAACACCATCAGCCATGAGCTGGAACCACTGGAACCGCCGGTCTTTTGTACAAGAACACCCCCCCAAGATGTCGAGGAATGCAAAAATTTGGGAAGTGGGCAGTGGGAAGTGGATGTCAGGCAATAATTTTTTTCTTTATCGTTGCCCATCGTGGCCGATCTGAGAAGGACGTAAGACAGCGCGAGGATGCCAGCCGCCTCAGGAACTGGCATCAGGAACTGGCACCCGGAGGAGCCGTCTGCCGGTGGGTGGGAAACAGTGGGCAAAGGAAAACACACACAAGGACAGCCACAAAACGGGTTCCCAGGCTGTGCAGAGCGGATAGCAGGACGCCGGAACCGGAAAACGAGCATGCAATTCAGCCACCCCGAATGATATTCTGAAAAGAACAATGCGGTAATCTAAGAAACAAGTTCAGCAGCAGAGAGAGCGCCGTGGCGCCGTATGTTGCAGTGCACTTTGTGACCAAAGGATTGCGCCCATCGCGCCATCGCTTACTCCGTGCTCCTTCGTCTTTTTCACGCGGCCGCAGATGTGCAGACCGCTCCCATCACTCATCACCTATGTTTGTTTATTTTTCTTAGCTTTTGCTGACTCTCAGATGTCTGATGTGTGTGTCTTGTCGTTCCAACCACCACACCCATTGCCCGTCTCTTTTCCAATGACGTATTTCGGGTCCCGGCAGGTCGAAGTACGATGGATTTGAAAGCACAGCGGGATGTAGTAGTAAGACATCAGCGGTCTAGACCGAGATACGGAGCATAAGGCTGACCGCAGCTGTCCGATGATCCGTGCTTCCTATCGGCACCGATGTGCTTTTGCCTCCCTTGTACATGCAGCGATGCCGGCTGGGTAAGCATCCGCGGCTTCGATGACCAATGGGATTTCCAATCAGTTCGAGGTGTTGGAATGTTTCAAGTTTTGGTAATCTTGATTCTACTTTTCGATTAAGTTTTTCACAGAAAACGAAAAGACAAGAATGGAATAATGTTTTCATAATTGTCAGCTTCGTAACAGACGAGATCTGAACTGTGGCCCAGTGGCCTCACCGCAACAAAATCGAGATTTTGGCTCTATGTATTTTGCACGATTGGAGATCGACTGCTTCTGCACACTTTACAATCTACTCCACCGCTAGTTTGGGTTGTTGTGGCCTCTGCTTTTCACAAACTGTCACGTCGACGGCACAGGCCAGAAACGTAAATATGGACTATATTGCCTCCGCACCGCGTGACCGGAGGTCCACGACGCTCTGCTTTACCTTTACGAAATGACGCAAGTCCATGGCGAGTTTACCGGACTCGTGGGAAATGCAGGCGCAAATAGTATTGCGTTATAGTGAATAGCACGTCTGTAATATAATATTTTATTTGCCCTTCTTTATGTGCTTTCGTCTCACTTAAATACTGCGGCGCGAGTCACCAAACATACCATGGAGAAGTAGCTACGACAGAGACAATGGGACAGAAAGTAAAATGCCAGAAAAAAGTAGATAAAAGTAAGAGAAGTAGAAATTTAAACAATTGTAAAAGCAAAAAGAAGGATAATTCTGCGGTCAAGTACAATAGACGTTGACTGTGCAAGCCAATTGGTTCTTGTGGTGTCCTTGCCCATCGTGCCTGCCAGTGCCATCCTCCGTAATTGCCTAATTGCGTTAGCGTCTCTCTCTCCATCCGCAACGCAGGAAAGAACAAGCTCGGAATGGATACCTGAATACGACGTGCTATTGTATTCTGTAGGCGTCCGGGGTAATACGTAGGGCGCTATCCTGTTTTATTATTATCCCGTCTTATTAATGTCTCCCGAAGCCGTAGCATCCAAAGAGAACGCTGTGTTATTGGACCGCATGTCCTTGCCCTGCTCTGGTCCTTTGGTAGCCGTACCTTACAGTAGCTCTCCCGTGCCTTCCCCCATTTTGTGGTGTGTGAGCGGCACTGGTTCTCTCCTTCCCTGCCATGACCGGTCGCTCATTCCTCTGTTGCATTCAACCGTTGGTGACTTCCTTATTGGCGAGTTTTCGTACCATCGCTCTTGCCGCTTTCCTGAAGCGTGATGGCAATGCACGGCTGCGCTTTCCCAATCCAAGCCGAATGCCCATTGCTCTATCCTAGATGACGTATGCATGTCTCTGCTGTCACTTTCTGTCACTTTCCGACCCTTTCCCACCGCCCCTTAATCGCCCCGCTGCGGCCTCAACTTTTCTTTCCACTCGATCCGAAGCAATATACGAGTGCAAGCAACAACAGTCAACCCAACCCGCCCATCGTCGACATGTCGACCACACCGGCGCGAATCGCTGCCGTCGATCACTACGCTGTGCACTGGGCTGGGGTGAGCCGTCGGCCGCTTAGCCCGCAGAATGGCGCCAAGGCAGAGCCCATACTGTGTAAGCCTCATGGAGTTCTCCTTGCAGAGTTGGCTGGCGATCGTCGGGTGGGATACAACATAATACGTCGCACAATTTGGCCGAAAACGAGGACTTGCCCATCATCCGAACGAAAACTCTAATACGACAAGTCCGTGATGGCTTTGCAAGCAAACAAACCAAGGCCGTGGAACACGGAGGTCGTGCTTGCTGGCTCATCGGTTCGGCCATCTATCTCTCGTCGCTTTTATGCGTGCCTCGTCCTCGGCAGTGCGCTTGCTCGCACACCTGGTAAAGAGCAGCAGCCACGTACAGCTGTGGGAAACAACAAAGACGGAGAGAAAAGGTCAGTTCTATCTCATATGCCTTTCCAACGAAGCATGTGACATGCACATGGGGACCTTTTGGGGACAATCAGGGCTAAACGGCTTTAGGGCCATCCACGGGTGCTTTGGCGTAAGCTCCGGCTGCTGCCGCCAACACCACTGCGCATTTACGCGCTTTAACCAAGAGCCAATGTTCCCGCGCGTCCACCATGGGCCGGTCGATCAACACTGCACCACCTGGCGTGGGGAGAAACCGTGCAAACTAAAAAACGGGGCGAACCCTGGCGCAAATGCCTACCCTGATCGACGGTAAGCAGGGAAGACAGGACGACAGAGACAGCGTCGACGACCATCGCCAGCACCGACACCGCCCACCAAGGGTCCAATATACGGAGCAGACCACGACAAGATATGGAAAACGGCATTTTCTGGCCTGCCTTTCCTCTCCCATTCGGGATGCCCGGACTCTTGGGAGGTGGCCGGCCCACAAATTTTGTGAGATGAAGCAGTGCAACGTGTTCGTCCTCAGTTACTGGGTAATCGGCGAAGTGCATTGCCCTGGGCTTCAATATAGAACTGCTGCACAGACGAACACCAAAAAGTAGGCGTTTCTCAGCTCACGGAGTCCCGATGAAATAAGCCCCCAAACGCCAAAAGAAGGGAACAAAAGAGCAGAATATGGAAGAAGCATTACGAGATAACGTATACGGGACCGACAGCTTGAAAGAATCCTGCGGTTGTGATCGTGCATGCTTACAAGCGTTATCATCTGGCGTGCTGCGCTTCTGCACATCAACAATCCTCCGTGACAGCGGTAGGTTACCGATGCTATGCGCTGCACGCCCACCCACACGCTTGCCACTCTTTGGGACAAGGATAGTTGACGCAGCAGAGTGTACTTTGACAGCTGAGAGAACTCTCAGGCGGACACACAGATGTCACTATAAGGTAACTTGAAAACGACAAAGAAAAATGACATGTGGAGAAAGGTTGGAATAATGGGCGAGGAAGACCCAGAAGATGAAAGGGTCAGACGTCTAAAGCGGTTTTGGTGGCGGTCTCTTCTCACACTCCTCGGGAACCCACATTCCGAGTAAGAAGTGAAGCCAGAGGTGGAAGCTCAAGAACGACACAAACCACAGGACTGCCTAGAAGCTGACGCGAGCTAGATAGACGGTGTGAGAGTGCCGCAACATCTAACGACGAGAGAACGAGAACATCCTGGAGATGCACACCGTTCTTTGACTGCCTGGCACCAGCTGCTATTATTGTCACTTCTGCGTACTTCACCCAAGATGCTAAGCCAAACCGGCTGCCGGAGTCCGTCCTCGAGGCTGTGCCTGTTCGACAGTCCATAGCACAAGAAGCGGACAATAGATGGGCTGATGGCTGCGCCCCTTGTTCCATCCGTCGTTGCACTTTGCTCTTTTCCCTCCTGTGGCCTGGACCATACACCCAGGTTCGGCTCCCGTCCATTCTTCGAACTTCACACCACTCGAGGAAAGAAAACGATGCCTCAGAACACGGTCGCAATTGTAGACCGTTTGCCGATCCCTTTGCCCCGAGAAATATTTCCCCTGGTCACCAAAACCGTCGCCGTCTTGGGTGCGGTAACGGTTTCCCGCATGCATCTCGGCAGGCATTGCCTTTGCTGACGGCATATGTAAGTGAGGGCATAAGCTTCGGGTCCTTTGAACCTTTTATCTCTTATATTTTGTTTTTTTTTTTTTTTTTTTTTTTTTTTTTTTTTTTTTTTTTGTCTCCATAATCTTCGCTTTGATGCACGCCCTTCGATTCGGTAAGTGCATGTTCTGTGTTTTCGTTTCCGTACGACATCCGAATATAGATTTTGGACTTTACGTGCTCACCTGTCGAAGTGATACAGCGCGCAAAGACGACGGAGATCTACGATACGGGGGCAAAATTCCACGGCTCAGACATACCGTCCAGTAGCCCACGACCTGCCCAGTCCATTTACATTCCATTATCAATGGAAAGCTCAACCGAGCTTATCAACAGGCCAACGTTTCAATATGAAAAGTCGACGCATCTTTCCTCCATGTGAAGAAAAAAAACAGATGATGGTAAATGTACCGAAAAGTGGAGCAAACGCTCACCTGTCCCAGAATGGAGGTCTCGACTTTCGGTTGAAAGGACGCCTCAACTCGACGGCCAATTGCTCACACAGACAAGGCGACAAGTGAGAGGGAGGAACGGCAGAACAGTTCCTACTTGTCAGCAAAGGCGTGATTAATCGGCCTATCATGTCACAATCACTTGTGGCGACGGATTCGCTTCTGTCCCGGCCGCGTCGTGTGAGGCTTCATCAGTTCGCTGAAAGCGTCGCCGGCGACCCTTTATTTGGAGATTTTCGTTTAGAGTCCGGCGGCAGGCGAATCACCCATCTGGGACCGTTTTCGTTGCAAGAAATACCGGCCGCGGCAGGCCATGTGGCTCGCATCCAAGACAAGAGCGCCAGAGAGCATAAAGAAGAGTCAATAAGACCTCAGAACACTCACACCAAAACGTGCGCAGGAACAGGCCGTGAAATCAGAAAGCCTGGCATATCGGCGGCTAAAGTGCTGCCATTGGCTATTATGGTGGTCGCCTCATCTTGTCTACTCTGAAGCCATTGTCTTGCGCTGTGGGAGCTCATTTCGCTACATATGGGGAACTCCGGTGCCTACGGACAAAGAGATCTCCCGCACCCCTCCCCCCATCCGCACGCGGAGGAGTTCCCTCTCTTGCCTTTATCGGCTTGTCGGATATGGGTGTTTTTTTTATGTTCACTCTTTTGAATTTTGTTCTGCCGCACGTCGTACTTCGTACCCCTTTGCTCACTTCTTCTCCGTTTGCTGTCTTTTTATTACCAATCTTTGTTTTCCTATTCCGTACATGTTGTATGACATGAAAGCACAAAAGCGTATCCCTGCAATTCTTTCCACTTTTGCACTTGTCTTCCTTCCCTGAGTCGTATCTGTTTTCGAACTCCTTCCCGATATCTCGCTCATCACAAGATTGGGTTCTGGTCCACAATTTTACGTTCTCTGGGAGTCCCACAGTGTTGTCGAGATCCGGCCCATGTTGACGTTTCTGTATGTGATTTTCGATCGTTTGAGCGGACCTCTTACACCGTCGCTTATATGCCAGGACAAAGAACTCTGGCTTCAACACCCCATCGCCCTGCTCGTCTTCAGGTGTATGGTTTACACTGGTCGTTTGTCCTCCGTGCTAGTGCATAGTTGCGAGGCAATTCCACGCGTTGAAGCCTGCGGAACACAAACTCCGTGAACTCGTATGCCACCCACTCTTTGCCTTTCTATTTATTTTCGTTGTCTTTTTTAGGTGTTATTTCTTTTTATACCCTTTCTTTTCGTTTCCGTCTCTCTGGTGGCTGCAATTCTAAGCCAGTCTTGGCTTGCAGACTTCCTCGGCCCTTCTGAGCACAGTCCCAATAATTGTCGCCAAAGATGGCAACAAGTGTTACGTGCTCGTAACGGAAGTGAGTGAAAGATGGGCGAGTACTACAAAGGGCATTGTGTATCGACGTATCTTCGAGGTTGTTGCTAAACATCGATCATTCCCGTGGAGTCGAAAGCCCGGGATGACTGCAAGAATAACTGCAGAGTATATATGCCATGCAGCATGGATCATATCATGGGTCACATTATGGTTTGTATGGTGCAGCCGTCGACATTGGAGACACAGATACCCTTTGCTTTTCATCCTTTTGTGTCTGAGCAATTTCTAGATCCTGAAGATTTTTATGTCGTTTTATTCAGGACAAACCGTACCATTTGCAAACTACACGCCCCCAACGCAAAAGGCAAATGCTTCAAGGAAGAAATGCCATGTCCTCCTGGTGTACCACGGGCCCAAGGATACAATCCGTCAGAAAAAAAGAAACAGTCTACATTTACCTGGTTAAATTGCCACTTCTTCAACGAAAATCCCCAGTAGCGGCTGTATCTTTATTTGATCGTTTGCTGCACCAGTTTTATTTCAGTGCCATTTTATGTATTTGATGTTGCGCCTGTCTCCATTGCTTCGCTAGCACAGGCCCTCGCCTAATGCGGCAAGCATGAGGACATCATTCATGAGCTTCGGTCACCGAAGAAAAAAAAAAACACCTGGCCCGGACTGCGATCAACCGGCAAAATGGTTTTGTGGGATGTGTGATGTCTGTCTGAGGAGGATCAGTGTTTTCTGAACGCCTTGTGGGTTTGTATACACGCCCCCATTCACCTTTATTCACACCCCTTGTCCTCACCCGCACTGGTGCAGTGTACTATGCGGGCAGACGAGCAGGGATGGATCCCAGATTCCGTGTTATTGAGGTTATTTACTCGCACATACGAAGGGGGGGGTATAGTCGAAAATACGAGCCGAGCACAGGAAAGACGCAACCATAGACTGCAAAAAGCCAGAAAACGAAAGAGGAGAGAGAGGTATCCCAGACAGGCGGCCGAGGCGCCTTGCTTACTGACCCGAGAGACAACTTGAGTGAATGCAGGAAGCGACAGGAAAGACGAAATAAAAATAACAAAGGGAAAGAAGGGAAAATAGCAAAAATACAGCAAGCAACTATGGCCATCCTTGTCGAGGGTGGCTGGCCTGGTATTTCGTGCGTTCTCCACCAGGAGGGAACCGCTTTACGTTCGGCTTCCCAATATCGCCTTCCCTGCGCTCGAGCAATTTCATATATAAGACCGCCAGGATGGCTCGCCGTTTCTCATAAAGATTGCTATGAACTCTTATTTTCTTTTTCCTTTATCTAGACCTCAACCCTTCCCTTCTTTTCTTCCGCACAGCCTAGACTTGTCTTGACTCTTTTTGTTGTTGGCCAAGAGTACGAGAGAGAGAGAGAGAGCGTGTGCATTTGTTTGCAGTCTTTCGTTGCTTCCCTTTGCGTCTTCACTCCAGTCTGTCATTTGTGCCATTTTCAATCGATTTCCAGCAACGAGCTCGACCTTCACTGCACACACATCTTGCAGGACCAGAAGCACATGTCGACGCGCTGAGAGCTCTCCACAAACAACCATGGCTGACAGGCTGGCATTTCTCCTCTTTGGAGACCAGTCCCTCGACACCTACGACTTTCTCTCGGGCTTCTACCGCGAGGGCCATCATGGCATTCTTGCCACTGCCTTCCTCAACCAAGCCGGCGAGGCTCTCTGGCGGGAAATCGAGGGTCTCGGCCGGCTCGAGCGTGCCAAGCTGCCGCTGTTCAGGACACTGCAGCAGCTGAATGAGCGATACCATGCCCAAGACCTGAAGCACCCGGCCGTGGACGGCGCCCTTCTGTGCATTACACAGCTGGTGCACTACATTGAGTATGTCCTGCCACGTTCATGATTTTCGTCTACATGCGATTTTCGACTAACAAACCAGCCACGCCGAGAAACATTGGGAAGATGTCACCCGGCACGAGCACACCTACCTGGTCGGCCTGTGCTCCGGCCTTTTTGCGGCGGCCGCCATCGCCTCTACGCCATCACTCTCTGCCCTGGTCCCCGTCGCCGTGCAGGCCGTCCTGATGTCGTTCCGCACAGGCTTGTACGTCGCTACCCTCGCAGACCGGCTCTGCCCGCCCTCGGAGAAGTCCGAGAGCTGGACGTACGTCTTCCCGAACCATCAAGAAGAAGACGTTCGCCGTGTTCTCTCCGAGTTTTGCCGTTCGAACGTGAGTACACCGGTGCCTCCTCGTCTGGATGTGGAATACACGATTGTGAAAAATGCCATTGTACTAAGCTCTTCCAGTCCATCCCCCCGGCAGCCACTGGCTACATCAGCGCCGTTTCCTCCGGCAACGTGGCCGTGTCAGGGCCACCGACGACGCTGAAGGCACTGACTGCCTCCGGACAGCTGGGCCGCTCGGCGCCCATCCCCGTGCACGGGCCGTATCACGCGTCACATCTTCACGTGGACGCAGACGCCCGGAAGATCCTCCGTCTGGACGACGCCAGCGTGGCGGACGCGCTTTTCAAGACGAAGCCGCGGTCCGCCGTCATGTCGTGTGCGACGGGCACATGGCTCCGCGAAACAACCACAGAGGCGCTGTTCGAGTCCGTCGTGTACGAGATCCTGAACGAGCCGCTGCGGTTCCACCGTGTCCTGGATGGATGTCTCGACCTGGCCCGCGACTATCCCCGCGGCGACTGCGTCGTGATTCCCTTCGGCCCCACGCAGAGCGCGAAGACGCTCGCCAGCCTGCTGCGCGCCAAGACGGAGCTCACGGTGACGCTCCGGCCGTCGCCCGAGTTTTCATCCAGTGCCAACGGCATCACGGCCCAGCCGTCCCAGATCGGCAACCACGGCTCCTCCGGCCGAGGCAAGCTGGCCATTGTGGGCATGGCCGGCCGCTTCCCCGACGCCGCCAGTCACGAGAAGCTCTGGGAGCTGCTGGCCAAGGGCCTCGACGTGCACCGCGTCGTGCCCGCCGACCGCTTCCCCGCGGCCACGCATGTGGACCCCACCGGCAAAGCCATCAACACGAGCCACACGCCGTACGGCTGCTGGATCGAGAACCCGGGCTTCTTCGACCCGCGCTTCTTCAACATGTCGCCCCGCGAGGCTCTGCAGACGGACCCCATGCAGCGCATGGCCATCGCCACGGCGTTTGAAGCGCTGGAAATGTCGGGCTACGTGCCCAACCGCACGCCCTCCACGCGCCTCGACCGCATCGGCACTTTTTACGGCCAGACGTCGGACGACTGGCGCGAAATCAACGCGGCGCAGGAGGTCGACACGTACTTTATCACGGGCGGCGTGCGGGCCTTCGGGCCGGGCCGCATCAACTACCACTTCGGGTTCAGCGGCCCCAGTCTCAACATTGACACGGCGTGCTCGTCCAGTGCCGCCGCGATGAATGTGGCGTGCACGGCGCTGTGGTCGCGCGACTGCGACACGGCCATTGTCGGCGGCCTGTCTTGCATGACCAACTCGGACATTTTTGCCGGGCTGAGCCGGGGCCAGTTCCTGTCCAAGAAGGGCCCCTGCGCCACCTTTGACGACGGCGCCGACGGCTACTGCCGCGGCGACGGCTGCGCGTCGGTCATTGTCAAGCGCCTCGAGGACGCCGAGGCCGACGGCGACAACATCCTGGCCGTCATCCTGGGCACGGCGACCAACCACTCGGCCGACGCCATTTCCATCACGCACCCGCACGGCCCCACGCAGTCGATTCTGTCGTCGGCGATCCTCGACGAGGCCGGCGTCGACCCGCTCGACGTGGACTACGTCGAGATGCACGGCACGGGCACGCAGGCCGGCGACGGCACCGAGATGCTGTCGGTCACCAACGTCTTCGCCCCGGCCCACCGCAAGCGACCGGCCGACCGGCCGCTCTACCTGGGCGCCGTCAAGGCCAACGTGGGCCACGGCGAGGCGGCCTCGGGCGTGACGGCGCTGGTCAAGGTCCTGCTGATGCTGCAGAAGAACCAGATTCCGCCGCACGTCGGCATCAAGCAGGAAATCAACAAGGGCTTCCCCAAGGACCTGTCCGAGCGCAACGTCAACATTGCCTTCCACATGACGCCCTTCCGCCGCACCGACGGCAAGCCGCGCCGCGTCTTCATCAACAACTTCAGCGCCGCCGGGGGCAACACGGGCCTGCTGCTCGAAGACGCGCCGCGCCGCCCACCCGCGACGGCCGACCCGCGCAGCATGCACGTCATCACCGTGACGGGCAAGTCCAAGTCGGCCATGATCCACAACGCAGAGCGTCTTGTCGCCTGGATCGATGCGCACCCGGACACGCCGGTGGCCGACGTCGCCTACACCACGACGGCGCGCCGCATCCAGCACTACTGGCGCATGAACGTGACGGCGGCCGACCTGCCCGAGGCCAAGCAGGCGCTCCAGGCGCGGCTGCAGGGCAGCTTCGTGCCCGTGCTGCCCGAGCCGCCCAAGGTGGCCTTCATGTTCACCGGCCAGGGCTCGCACTACGCCGGCCTCGGCCAGGAGCTGTATGCGCACGCCGCCGTGTTCCGCGACAGCATCGACGAGTTCGACCAGATTGCCAAGATCCACGGCTTCCCCTCGTTCTTGCCGCTCATCGACGGCAGCGCGTCGGACGTCACGACGCTGAGCCCCGTTGTGGTGCAGCTGGGCCTGGCGTGCTTCGAAATGGCCCTGGCGCGTCTCTGGATCTCGTGGGGCATCCAGCCCGCGGCCGTTCTGGGCCACAGCCTCGGCGAGTACGCCGCGCTCAACGTGGCCGGCGTGCTCTCGGCCAGCGACACCATCTACCTGGTCGGCGCGCGCGCGCGCCTGCTCGTGGAGAAGTGCACGGCCGGCACGCATACGATGCTGGCGGTGCAGGGCTCTCTGTCGACGGTGATGGACGCGCTCGGCGAGGCGCGTGCCGCTGCGGTGAACGTGGCGTGCATCAACGGCCCCCGCGAGACGGTGCTGAGCGGCGACGCGGCCGAGATGGCCGAGTGCGCGCAGCACCTGGGCGCGACGGGCGGGTTCAAGTGCACGCAGCTCAAGGTGCCCTTTGCCTTCCACTCGGCGCAGGTCGACCCGATCCTGGACGAGTTTGAGACGCTGGCGCGCGCCGTCGCCTTCCAGCGGCCCACGGTGCCCATCGTGTCGCCGCTGCTCGGCCGCCTGATCGCGGCGGGCGACCGCGACGGCGTGGCGCCGGTGGACGCAGCCTACCTTCGCAACCATGCCCGCGAGGCCGTCAACTTCCTGGGCGGCCTCGTGTCGGCGCAGCAGTCTGGCGCTATTGACGAGAAGACTGTGTGGCTGGAGGTCGGCCCGCACCCGGTGTGCGCCAACATGGTCAAGGCGGCGTTTGGCGCGACGACGATTGCGGTGCCGACGCTGCGCCGCAACGAGGCAACGTACAAGACGCTGAGCGCGAGCCTGTGCACGCTGCACTCGGCGGGCCTCAACGTCGACTGGAACGAGATGCACGGCGACTTCCGCGCGTCGACGCGCCTGCTGGACCTGCCCTCGTACGCCTTTGACAACAAGAACTACTGGCTGCAGTACGAGGGCGACTGGTCGCTCATCAAGAACCGCTTTGCGACGATGCTGCCGGGGGCGTCCGCCGCGGCAGTCGAGCCGCCCAAGCCCACGCTGTCCACGTCCAGCGTGCACAAGGTGGTGCGCGAAGAGGTCGACGGCAGCACGGTGACGCTCGAGACGGAGTCGGACATGTGCCGCGCCGACATGCGCCTGGCGCTCGAGGGCCACCTGGTCAACAACACGCCGCTGTGCCCGTCGACGCTCTACGCGGACATGGCCATGACGATTGGCGACTACATGTACCGGCTGGCCAAGCCGGAGCGCGATGCCAGCGACCGCGTGCCGACCAACATTGCCGATATGGAGGTGAGCAAGACGCTCATCTTTGACGACAGCACCGGCAGCCACATTCTGCGCGTGTCGGCGACGGCGCACGTCGACCAGGGCTATGCGACGCTCCGCTTCCACACGGGCGAGGGCGCCAAGACGACGGAGCACGCCACGTGCAAGGTGCTCTACGGCGACGCGGCGCAGTGGTCCAACGAGTTTGAGCGGGTCAACTACCTGATCCGCGGGCGCATCGACGCGCTCCAGCGCGCCGAGGAGGCGGGCACGGCCAGCAAGATTGGCCGCGGCATCGCCTACAAGCTGTTCACGGCGCTCGTCGACTACGCGCCGCGCTACCGCGGCATGGACGAGGTGATCCTGGACAGCGCCACGTGCGAGGCCACGGCCGCGGTGCGCTTCCAGACGTCCGAGGCGGACGGCCGCTACTTTTTCAACCCGTTCTGGATCGACAGCATGTGCCACATCTCGGGCTTCATTGTCAATGCCACCGACGCCGTGGACTCGCGCGAGCAGGTCTACATCTCGCACGGCTGGGGCTCGCTGCGCTTCGTGGAGACGCCCGACGCGGCCAAGACGTACCGCAGCTACATCCGCATGCAGCCCGTCAAGGGCACGACCATGTTCTCGGGCGACGCCTACGTCTTTGACGGCGACCGCATCATTGGCGTCTGCGGCGATGTGCGCTTTGCGGCGATCCCGCGCAAGGTGCTCAACCTGGTGCTGCCGCCGCGGGGTGTTGCTGGTGCTGCTGGTGCTGCTGCTCCCGGTGCACCGGCTCGCAAGGCCCTGGCTGCGGCACCTGCTGCTGCTGCCGCTGCCGCAGCCGCTGTCCCGGCCAAGGCCAAGAACACCAAGGTGGTCACGCACGCCAACATTGGCAAGGTCAACCAGAAGCTCACGTCGGTCGTCACCAAGGTGTTTGACATCCTGGCCAAGGAGATTGGCGTGTCCCACGACGAGCTGGTCGACAACGTGGCCTTTGGCGACCTGGGCGTCGACTCGCTCATGTCTCTGACCGTCAGCGGCCGCATCCGCGAGGAGCTGGACGTCGACCTGCACTCCAACGCCTTTGTGGACTACCCGACCATTGGCGCCTTCAAGACGTACCTGGCGCAGTTTGAGACGGCCCGCACGGACGCCGCCACGCCCGGCGCCTCCTCGCTCGAGGACTCGGGCATTTCGAGCTCCGACTCCGAGACGGACGGCATGAAGTCGGACTCGGAGGTCACGACGCCCATGGAGGAGAGCGAGAGCGGCTCCGTCAAGGACGCCGGCGAGTGCGCGGCGGCACCCACCACCGCCGGCACAGCAGGTGGCGACGTCGCGGCGCTGCAAAAGGCCGTGCGCGAGACCATTGCCGAGGAGATGCAGGTCGACGTCGACGAGATCATTGCCGCGCCGGACCTGGCCAACTTGGGCATGGACTCGCTGATGAGCCTCCAGATCCTGGGCACGCTGCGCGAGAAGACGGGGCTGAACATCCCCTCGGACCTGTTTGTGTCGAACCCGTCGCTCAAGTCCATTGAGCGCTCCCTGGGCATCGAGGCGCCGCCACCACGGGCGGCCAAGGTGGTGGCGGCGCGTGCTCCGCGCCCTGTCGCGCCCGCGCCTGTCCCTTTTGCCGCCGGCCAAGAGGTCCGCCTGGAGCCGGCCGATCCCATTGCGAAGCTGCCGCGGCCCGCCACGATTGTCGACCACTACCCGCACCGCAAAGCCACGTCCGTCCTGCTCCAGGGCAGCCACCGCACGGCGACGCACAACATGTTCATGATCCCCGACGGCAGCGGCAGCGCCACGTCCTACACGGAGATCTCGGACATTGGCGCCGACTGGGCCGTCTGGGGCCTCTTCTCGCCGTTTTTGAAGACGCCCGAGGAGTACAAGTGCGGCGTCTACGGCGTGGCGACCAAGTTCATCACGGAGATGAAGCGCCGCCAGCCCGTCGGGCCCTACAACCTGGCCGGCTGGTCGGCCGGCGGCATCATTGCCTTTGAGATGGTCAACCAGCTGATCAAGGCGGGCGAGGCCGTCGACAACCTGGTCCTCATCGACTCGCCGTCGCCCGACACCATTGAGCCGCTGCCCAAGGGCCTGCACGCGTGGTTCGCGTCCATCGGCCTGCTGGGCGACGGCGACCCGAGCTCGGTCCCCGCGTGGCTGCTCCCGCACTTTGCCGCGACCGTCACGGCGCTGTCCAACTACACGGCCGAGCCGCTCCCCGCGGCCCACTGCCCCAAGGTCACCGTCATCTGGTGCGAGGACGGCGTGTGCCACCTGCCGACGGACCCGCGCCCGCAGCCGTACCCCTCGGGCCACGCCCTGTTCCTGCTGGAGAACCGCACGGACTTTGGCCCCAACCTCTGGGATGCCTACCTGGATCCGCGCAAGATGCTCATCCGCCACATGCCGGGCCACCACTTTTCCATTATCCACGGCGACCAAGTAAGTGTAGTGTCCTTGTCCTGTTCCCTAGTGGTCTTGACCCCCCGTCACTAACCAGCCACCTCAGGCAAAGCAGCTGGGTGCAATTATGCGCGAGGGCCTTGGTGTGTAAGAATGGGCATACGTTGCGAGACTTGGAGAGAAAGCATGGTATTTCTTATGTTCAGTTCTTGATTTCTGATTGTTTTGCTGTTTTGCTGTTTTGCTGTTTTGCTGTTTTACTGTTTTACTGTTTTATTGTGTTTTCGTTTTTCTTTTCTTTTTCCTACTGGTACATTCGTGGAGGAACTGTTTGCTCTTTCATCTGGATTTGGAGTTTCGCTTGTTCATTGATTTCCTCCCGTTTTGATCTTCACTTCCGCATACAGACTTGTATTTCGTTTCGTCTTCTGCTTTTCTTTTGTATTTGCATTTGGCTCGTCAAGCCGTCGCCTCTGACAGCACCTTTTTTACATCTTTTCTTTTTAATATTTCGTTTTGTCTACGTTTCACGTCTTCGTTTCCATCATTCAACTTTTTGTTTTTCTAGTAGAGCTCAAAGATTGATACACAGAATGCAGAAACATGAATAAAAAGCTTTAAAATAATGCTACTGAGAGGAGACAAGTAAGGCTGTAGACCTGGGTCGCGGTTGTTGCAAACCGGACATGGATTCGTCTCTTTTCTTTCTGTATTTTATTTATTTATTATTTTTACAAAAAGAGGCTGCAAGCACATACATCCTACACTGTCATCTGCGGTATATCCTTTTTGTCCGCGTTTCTACGTGACGAAAGCAGAAACGTACAACCTACGATGGAGTGACGACGTGTTATGGACCGAAACAATGAAAATAGTAGATTTGACGGACATTCTCGTTTACACATTTCTCTCTCGCGCAAGGACAGCAGAAAAGAAGAAACAACGGAAGTCCGTGCTTCATCAACTTTATCGTCTGCGAGAATCCGCTGCATGTGCATATTCTGGATACAGCAGCTCCTACTGTAGGCTGCAGTGTCCAGAGTGAATGCAGCTCGAGCAGGAGTGCAAGTCGGAGGGCGGAAACAAAAAAAAAAAAAAAAAAAAAAAAAAAAAAAAAAAAAAAAAAAAAAAAAAACCGAAAACCTCACGTATTCTCATCATTGACCAATTACAGAATTACAGTATACTGAGACCACTCCTCGATTTGTAAGTTTCGTCTATGGTTTTGTCACGGTTTTCAACGCCCAGCTTGCCAGCCTTTACGATTTCGCCGACTCGCTGCCGAGACGGTCAACCACTTTAACCAGACAATCGAGTCTTCGTCGCTTTTACTTAATACTAGTTTCAAACTCGCCCACCCACTGTCCTCGTCTCACCTTTATTTTCTTCCATTTGTTCAGTAGCCGCTGTCCAGTTTCTTTCTCAGCCCATGGTTGGGAGACGGCTGTATCGGGAGATTTCGCTAGGAAATATAAAGTGGACAAAAATAAGAGGACGCGTCAAGTGGCGCCTTTTAGTTGTAACTCTTTTATTCATCTAAAAAAAAGCAATTCCCAGAAAGCTCCCAAGTTTGGATGCCCTTATTTGGAAGAATCGAGCCCTCGCATGCCATAACTTTGTCATCGTGGTGTAATTATAGCGGGACTGGTCATCACCGCACGCCACCCCCCTCGCCCCTTTTAATCGTCTCCAATTGTCAACGTTGCCCTCGTCGATGCTCGACAGTGTGAGGCCGCCCCTGTCTACCGGCGTCATCTGCGGCCTCCCGAGGGCACCAGCATTGAAAATCTGGGGAAAGTCCGACACTGTCTGCTTGCACATTTTGGCCAACGGCAGCAGAGCACTATCGACTATCAATGGAAACGGAAATGAACATTGAAATAGAAGATGTACTTGACTGTCCAAGAACTGCTGCCCTGTCTCTCGCGTGGCCGCCTGCCCACTTGCCACTCTCCCCGTCCCGCCCTCCCGAACAGCCTGGGATGTGCCTCTCCTCAAAAACATCATGGCGTCTTGTATATGCATAATGTCGGAGCATACGCGTCCCATGTACAATCTTTGTTTCCCGTCCCTGCTCACAAGCCATCTTGCACGACTCGACGGAACTGTTATATATCCCCCATAGACCAGGCTATCGTCGTGCCATGTGACTGGTCGTAAGTCGAGTACAGGTTGTGCGCAGGTTATTTATTGCCAGACAAAACATACTGCCGCAGCATGACCCAGTTTGCCTATTTTGCTCATTTCGGTAAGGATTTGCATCCATATTTCTACCGACCCAAGCTGTTTTACTTTTCTGTCCACTTTCTCGGCTTTTGCGTTCACTTTGTTTGTACAGCGCAGCAGAAAAGAAACATGTGCTTGAGAGGATGGATATTGGTGACGTTCAGTGTCGTGTTAAACCAGACGGCTGAGAAATGGACAGACTATGCTCCAAATAGAAGAACAAAGGCTGCCAAATCTTGGCTTGGCTATCCAGGCTCGGTTGGACTAGTTCATAGCATACTTGTAGCATTACTGTGTATGATGGCAGCTATGTCATTCGTCAATCATGTATTTGGTGTCGAATACTCACCTTATCCTTGGTGTCCTCACATGGACTGTGACTACTACGGAAGCCTCCGAAACCGACTACGACACTCGGAGGAAAGTAGGCGGGTGAGCTGACCAGAGGCAAATAGCCCAAGCACCGTACCATGGTTACACAGGGGAGATCTGCAGTGCCTTACCAGGCGGTCGTCATACGGCAACACATCATATTCTCTCCACAGTGTTATGTGCTCATGAACCTCTTTTTCAAGATGGAACAAAGTCTTGATAATGAACGCCACGAGAAATGCAACGATAATTGTGTAAGCCAAAGCCTGCGGCCACGCATGCAAAGCAGACTCCTACCAAGGAAGCACACGTACACATACAAGCAGTGGATTGCTAAACGAAATGCGCTGGCTTACGACGATTTCCACGTTTGGCGGAAAGCGTGTCACGACGCAAAGTACGAGCAGCAGCATGGGGGGGATCCCTGCAGGCCACTCCAAGGTTCTTTGAAACTGTGAAAGAAAAGAAAAGAAAAGAAAAAACACAAATACAGCACTGTCCAAAAGCAGCACACAAGTAAGCACAAACACGCCTCGCGCATGCATCGATAACTGCAAAACTCCTGTGATCCCTGCTGTCGTAGGCGGCGAAATGACCATTGCCCTCGGGATCAGCCATGACGAGCCGTTTCGGATGTCGGATGTGAGTTGTGTGCAAAGAGGCCATGACGAAACAGAATCCGCGTAGGCTACCTACGATGTCTACACCGCCTTCACACCCTTCTCTGCGTTCTTGTGAAGATACGACAGAACGACCCCGACGACACAATCGACGTGGCTGGCTGCGACCGCAATCGAGTCCAAACAGGTCCCGACATGCTGGTGGCCTCCCTTCCCTCCTGTCTTGCGTCCAAATTCTGCGCCCCTCTGTCTCTTTGCTGCTCCCTCCGACCAAGAAAATTATGTGCCACGTTTCTCGACCATGAAATGCATCCATCCACAGGCCTCCTTTCCACGTCGTTTCTTGCTGTTATCGTCCATGTGTGGCAACGACTGATAGAAGCTCGTATGTACGCCTTCCGGCCCTTTAACCTTCCGGCCCCAAGGCTCTACCTTGCGCCCACGACAGCTGTGGCCATCAAACACCGAGCCTCATAGCCGTCCCCAGTACCAGGCACACCAGCTTTGAATTCGTCGTGGACGTTTTACCCAGATGGTCTTTACCCTGCAGTCCGCTCGTTTCCCCCACTTTCAACATCCATATATCCCCTGTCCGTGCTATCGTGTGCTTCGTCGCTGGCCGGCTGGCCCTCCTCTCGCTCGTTTTATCTCTCTCTCCCTTTAAAAGTTCATTCCTTCCCTTCTGGCCCCCCTGTCCATATCCACGCAACAAGCGGCGAATGACTAAATTGACAAATGAAAAAGCTTATTCCGAGTCGCATCTTATCGTGTAATATTGGCACTGTTCCCATTACCACGCTGCCATTCGCATTCTTTCCTTCGCTCTTCGTTCTCATGTCCGCCGTATCCAAACATCGCCAGCCCCGGCTGCGGGCGTCGTGCGATGGCTGCTTCCTCGCCAAGGTCAAGTGCTCCAAGGCACGGCCGATCTGCTCGCGCTGTCTTGCCTGCGGCATCGAGTGCCGCTACTCGCCGTCGAGCCGGGCCGGCAAACCCAAGGCGGACCACTCCAACAACCACAGCAGCAACAGCAGCAATATCAGGAATCCCAACAGCAGTAATCACCACCACCACACCGCGCCGATCCCGCACGACATGTTGGCCGTCGCTGCCGGCTTCTCACCATCCTACCGACTCAATACGGGCTGGCAGCCAGCGGCCGGGATGGAAGTCGCCGCAGGACATGGCATCGCGCGTCATCCTTCCATCTCGTCCGAGCTGGCCTTGCTCGCCATGGACGAGAATGCGTCTGCTCCTGCCATGGCCGCAGCAGCGGGCGGGGCGGTGCCGTGGTCGACGCCGCCGACAGACTTCCAGTTCTCACAGTTTTCTGGCTCGCCCATCAGCGGCGTGCCGATGCACGCGGCCGTCCATGCCGACATGGCCGTGGCCCCGTCCGCGGCGGCCAGTGGCATGTCGTGGATGGACGCGGCCGTGATGGACGTGTTTCGGGGCCCACCCCAACCATTCTCACAGCATGTACAGCATGTACAAAATGTACAAAATGTACAGCATGCACGACCACAGCCGCCGCCGCCATCGCACTCTCACCGGCAACAGCAGGTGCCTACACCGGGCAGCATCGCCTCGTCGTCGGCCAACACCTACTTTCCGAGCCCGTCCACGACGCCCAGCCTACGCCAGAGTCCGGCGGCCGGCCACAAGTCTGCGTCTCTCCCTGGCAGCAGCAGCGGCAGCGGCAGCAGTGGAATCGGTGGCGTCGGCTACCTCGGCAATTCGCCCGTGTCTGCCGTATCTGCCCTGTCTGCCGTCTCCCCCCCCTGTGTCTGCTTTACGGCCTGCCTGTACGCCCTCCAGGCCTTGCACAACGCCTCGACGCCCACGGCACCGCCCTTTGACGTCGTCTTGGCGCTCAACCGCAACGCCGTCGAGGGCTGTGCCGCCCTGCTGGCCTGTGCCCACTGCATGCGCCGGTCCGGCACGCACACGGCCGCCATGCTGCTGGCGACGCTGCTGGGGAAGATTACGTCGTTTTACAAGACGGCGTCGCCGTCGCACTTTCGGCCAAATTCAACAACAGAAGCAACAGCAGCAGCCGCCGCCGCCGCCGCTGCCGCTACAGGCATGGGCGACAGACATCAAAACAATCAAAATCACAGCGCTGACGCCGTCGCTTCTTTCGCCGCGGGCGCCGAGGACGATACCACAGCGTCGTCGGTGTCTGCACTGCCTATCCACGCCGACCGCTCTTCGCCCACGAGCAGCACCGCCGGTATTCCGTTTCCTGCCACCGGTCATGGTCATGGGCATGGTCTTGGCCTTGGCCTCGGCGTCAGTCTAGGAGCGTACCAGCTTCAGGGCCAAGACGGTCGCTGGCTGGAGCTGGAGATCCTCAACCGCGAGCTCAAGAAGCTCGAAGAAGTCTACACGCGGTTCCACGAGGTGTGCGGCGACCTGCTCTTTGAAGACGTGGCTGTGTCCAAGGCCATGATCGGTTACCTGGGCCAAAACCTGGGTGCGGCCCTGGAGCTGGTGAACCACCGCAAAGACAGCCTGCCGTTTGCGTAGACGGGGAACAGGCAATAGTAATATCCCACACTCACTTTGGCGCTGTTCTCTACGTTTTTTTCTTGTTCTTTTCTTTTACTCGATTCCAAGACCTAATTCTTCTCTTATTTACGGGACATTGTCTCAGTTTGGAATTTCTTCCATTTGTTTTGTTTCATTTGGTCATACATTTATCATCACAGCATACGGCTCGGCGTTGAGTCTGCTTACCTGGTACGAAGTACCTTTCTTCATTATACGACCAGCAAATTCTAATGATTTCCTACTGTAGAGCCACGTCTTACCTTACTCTCCTCATGGATAGTGATGTGCACTTCCACGAGTCCGTCGCCTCGGAATGTAGTTTCCTTCTCTCGCGTCCTGTCAAGCAGCACTTGCGCCTTTGTCTGCGTGTCCTACAAGCGGTGACGATATGGTAGATACGTAAGCTAACAGGCCAGCTTCAGACACAAGTGCTGCACCAAAATTCGTGGGAACACAGACCTGCTGCTGCTCAACACAACCGGGTGGAGATGTCCGGAAACGTGCTGTTCGTTGGAATCACAGACATAAGTTGTCGTGGTTGCAGATAAACCGTTGCAGAGGATGCGGCTACACCAAGGTAGAATGGTGCAATGAAAATGAAGTACAAAAATGAAAATAAATAGCCCGATTCCTTTACAGCCTGGCCTCTCCCCATCGTACCCACTTGCCGTTCACAACATATAGCAGAAGCATGTCAGGGAGGGTCGCCAGGATATACAGGGCCGGACCTGAGCTCTGCGCTGCCCACCACTGCGTCCCCACGAGAACCTAAGTGTTCAAGTGCACGCTTGGAGGTGCCGTGCTGGGGACTGCTTTTGGCATGTCCAGATATATGTGCTTGACGTGAGCCCGGGCGCCTTTCTTGCGAATAAAGTAGATAGCTCATATCGAGCCGCTGGGACCGTGCGCCTTTGTTGCATTTATGACATGCCACGGCTGCGAGAGGAATAGACGCGAACAGCCAGAACAAAGCAATGATCCAGGTTACCGGAAAAAGTCGACTTCATTGTCTCCCCCACAGTATGTAGTTTTGGCTTTATTTTGGTATCTGCGCACTGATCAGTCCGCACCCATCGATGCGCTGCGACATTGTGCTTTAATTTGTATCCAATATGTCGCACCGTCTCTGTACAGATAGTGAGGACAGGTCGGGCAATGCAGGTGTCGGGCTGCCGTTGCAGTCCTTGGGTCAAGGGAAAACGGGATGCTGGAAATGCTATCGAGAACGTGCCCTCTGTCCACGGAAGCAAGACGGATGCACGCCATAATAGCCAAACAAATACGAGGTCTTTCAATTTGCCATGAACGGATGGACGGATGGGCGGATGGAAGTGGCAAGTAAAAGTGTACTTATGTGATGGACTTGGTTTGCTCTGCACACCTGATAAATGTACTCCGGACAGCACTCATGTGAGACGCGGCAAACACAAAGTAATTTATTCCTCTTTCGAATTCCCATTTTGATCTACGGAATCACTACCTACTTTCAGACATACCGTTTCCCACCGTTTCCCACCTTTTCCCAGACCTCTGTCCATGTGCTCGTTTACCTGCAGGCATGCCGTGTGCTTGTTCCGGCCTACACAGCAGAACCACCCGACAGCTTAATGACTTGGCCTACATTGATTGGGCAGATTAGTTTTGAGCAATACGTCCAGCGGCTGGGGCGTACCAAGAAGAAACCAAGATACAAAGCAGACAGAAACAGGCAACGTACCGTTGATCCACTCGCCCTCCGGGCTGACCAGAAGCGCCACAGCCTTGCCAATGTCGGCCGGCGTGCCCACGCGCTTCAGCGGGCAGGCCTTGGTGATGCCCGCATCGATAATGTCCTGCGACATGCCCTTGTAGCCGCCCGGCACGTAGTGCCACGAGTTCTCGTCGTACATGTCCGTCTTGACGCCGCCGGGGGCAATCGCGTTGACGGTGACGCCCTTCTCGCCGCAGTCGACCGAAAAGGCGCGCGTGAAGCCCTCGACGGCGGCCTTGGACCCGGCGTACAGCGCGTGGTTCGGGATGCCCGTCAGCGACGCCGCCACCGACGACGTCAGGATGATGCTGCCGCCGGGGCGGCAGTGCTTGAGCCCCTGCTGCGCCACAAAGAACTGGCCGCGGCAGTTGAGGTTGAACACCTTGTCAAAGAGCTCCTGGGTCACGTCCAGCTCCGACGACCACACCTCCATACCCGAGTTGGACACGACAATGTCGATGCCGCCAAAGTGCGCCACGGCGCGGTCAAACAGCGCCACGACCTCGGCCGGCTTGCTAATGTCCGCCTTCAGCGCCACGGCCTCGGCGCCGAGCGACTGCAGCTCCGCGACGACCTCCTCGGCGGCCGCGCTGCTGCTGCCGTAGTTGACGACAACGCTGGCGCCGCGGCGGCCGAGCTCGATGGCAATGCCCCGGCCAATGCCGCGGCCGGCGCCGGTAATCACGGCCACCTTGCCGACAAAGGGGCGGGCGGCGTCGGCAACAGTGTGAGTCATGTTGATGCTTTGTGGTGGGTGTGGTGTGCGAGTGGGGGCAGTCCGGCAGATGCGGGGTGTAGGGAATGCTGGGCAGATGGGTTTTCTGGATTGGAATGGTGGACGTCGTCGTTGGGTTGCTGGACAACAAAAGGTGCATCTGCCCTATTGCACACCCAGCACACCGCGTCTCTTATACGTAGCAACGATTGGCAAACCGAATCTGAGAACGAGCACTTCCCCAACAGCGGCCTCGACGCTTGAAGTCCGAAAGGAACATCCGTCCTGGAGGCCGACACATAGTTGGGGAAGTTGGCAAGTTGGCAGGGGGGCAGCGAAGCTTCGACAGCCCAGCTATTGACAAGGAAGGCTGATAGGCTAATACAGAAGCCGACAGCAAATTTCGGCATACAGGGGCCTATTGTGGACAGCGAGATGCCTGTCTAGCATTCAACTAAGAGGGAACACCCGACACTGAAGCGTCTGCATTTGGCACTCCGGTACAGCAGACATGAGTACCGTAGTGGCGTAAAAGGCTCAAGTTGGCCTCGATAGAATATTCTGTTCGCTTTGAATAAACGACTGCCTGGACAGAGGTCCGAACCGCAGCTGCCTCTGTCGCCGCAACAGTCTGTATAGGCCAGTTCTCTTGCCTCTCAAAGGAAATGGGCATGCTACATCTCTTCTCTTCGTTCATCTGCCCCGCCGTTTTTGGACAACAAATAGCAAAGACTGTCCTGAAGGACAGTCGCAGGGACAAGGACATTGTGGAGGAGTTCCGGATGCGCAGACGGCGTAAATTGAGCGCTGCGTTTGCCATCGTCTCCTGTCCATTTCGTGTCTCATCTGCCTCGCCGCGTGTTGATTGCTTCCCCAACGGATGTCCGTGCCATCAAAATGCGGACAAAAGCGGGAGAAACGCGATCCGCCACCAATACACAAGATTCCCACCAGCAGCAACAAATGCGTGCCTCGAATGCCAGGCCGACGTTTTGCTACGCCTGTAGATATTTTCGAACAACTGCAGCTCTTTACCAAGATCGTGAGATGCGGTCAACATGTCCATTCGACACAAAAGAAAAGAAAAGTGGGGCTTGATGTACTGTTGTATTTGATTGGCCGCACTTACACGACTCAGAGGCGCTAAGCCTAATACGGATGCTCCACACCGACGACATCGCAAGAATACGTGTGAAAATGCACGACTTGCCTTGCGCTTCTATCGCCAGAGGGAGGCCCAGGTAGAGAAACAGGCTTTCAAAGCTGTAGTTTGATTTATATTGCACCGCCGGATGCAAAGTATGTGCCAGTGGGCCGCAACGAGCCGGTGCGGTGCAACCTCTAGCCCGCGGAAGAGTGGACGAAGGACAGCATGAAAGGACGACACAAAATATCGACAAAAGAACGGCCTCGGAGGCAGCGTCGGTGGAGGAACAGCCAGAGGCGCCACAGGTGTCTGACAGTTGTTTTTGGTTTTGCCAAAGGTGATATCGCTTGCTTTTTTTCTTTAGCCTGAAACGCATCGCAGTCCTGCTATATACTGACACGCGGGTTCGCGGCATATTGGGTTGCTCTGTCGCTGGAATTTCCTTTGCATATCTCAATGCGCTCCCAGTTCACCCCATCCTTACATTATACACTTGACGTACGATTTCTGACCGTACCTTCGCCTTCGGAGCCGTGATCGGCTTCCTTCCTGCTCTTGTGATTAGTATCGTCCCCATGGTAAATACCGATTCTTTACGCCTCCATAAATTGATGCAGCCCTCTCAAATCACAATTCAGAGCCTCGACGGATGTTATCATTATTCTGTACTTCAGATGTCACGCAAGATTGGCTGACAGGCCGACGCACCGTAGCGGATCCTGCAGGGGCACCGAGTCTGACTAAGAACGCAATCCTGTTCTTTCATACATCTCAGCGTCGTCACCCTGTATATACGTATATACATTCGATTACTGTCAACATCCGCCTCCTGTACCAAATCGGGAAAACGACCGGCTTTGGATGACAGCGGAACGTCTTGCCTCTCACGCCGCCTTGGCCAAGTGTTCTTTATTATTTCAAATGGTACAAGGGCCAGGGTCTCTTTCTCCCGGGCCTGCCCTCTTCTTCATCGCTACATACATCTGTGCACATCAACAGTTCTTTCTCCCGCTGGACGGAAAAGGCGGAACGTGGGGAAGCTGATGGCAAAAGCCACACAAAATCCATGCAGCGGCTGGCAGGCATCGGCATCCAGGAACAACACCTACTGTGCCGCGGCGTATGCCGCGCTGTTCATGAGGAAGCTGATCCTGGAGGGCCAGATGGGGGCCGTGAATGGCCCGTTTGTGGCATATAAAATCGCAAGGATAGAACCAGCATATCAAAATGCGACTCTGCTACGGCGCCGCATGATATGGTGCTATTCGTACGCCCCTCAATATATTCGTTCCGTTCAGAAAAGGGAGGGGTAATATCAGAGGGTATAGTATAATAATGCAACGTGATATAGATGACCTGGTCAAACCAGCATCTCATCATATCCGAGGACAATGGCCGTAGGCAGGCAACCTCATTTCCAAATTATAAAGTGGAAACAAAGTCAACCGTTCTGTTCTAACAAGATGGAAAGAGAAAATCTGACGTTGTCTGCTCTTTTTACACCTCGGAATGATGGGCAGAGGTGATTTGGAGTGGCACGGATATCAATCTCACGCTTTCCACAATAAACGTTTGCTGAGTACAATCTAACGAGCCAATCATCTAGCTTTGCCAATTGATCAGAACCCAAAATCCTTTACCAAGTCGTATCTCACCCCCCTGTCGCGGAGGTTTTTCTTTTTGTATTTGGTCTTGGATACATCAGCCGCGTCGTAAAGCCTACTTTGCCATACGCTGACTTTACTGGTGCATCACTGATTGGAAGCAATATACACGTAAAATCCCGGCCTAGCGACAATAATAGCAGCACCATTCTGATCCATTTAAGCACACTCAAATGGTGTGGCAAATACGCCACCAGGAATCTGGGATTTTGGCAATCTTTTCCGCAGCTTAGAACGAGCCAAGACGGTTCCGTACGCTTATTTTGTATATTGTTGATACCCCCTACAATCCAGTCTAATATACATCCGGGCCGCTTCTGGCAAACTTAATTGGGTCTCGCCATGTGGACCTGTCACTGCTGGGATTGTGCTGTAAGCTTTTTCATTTTATTTTTTTGAATTTTGGAATACGGAACTAGGCGCCAGCATCGTAGTCACTTCTTCGAAAGGTCATTAGGCTCATGAACAGGAGAAATAGACGAGATTCATCAAAAGTTAACGATAAAAAACAGTGTTTCATTAGAGAGCACATCTTGAATTCAGTGTAAAACTATTGTCTGTATTAACATTTATATTCGACAACGAATAAAAACTTGCGATCAATTTCCAAGAAAATTGATATAACTTAAAACGTAAAAAAACTCAGCAACGTTCACCAAACAGGATAACAAACATAAGAAAAGAAAAGAAAGCAAAAGGAGCAAACCAAATTCCCGGAAGCCAGGTGTGCCTAGGTGACAAAAAAACAAAAATCCATCCCAAGTTTGTGTCCCATCTCCGTAAATTCCTTTTCTTGTGTTTGTCGGTTCAATAAAAATTCCCATCAAATGCAAATGCAAATCCAAAAAGTAAAGCAGGATGAAACCAAATCATATGCAAAACACTACGATAAAAAAAGAACAGAACTGGGGAACATTTCAAACCAGTACTTGACCAGCCCAGTTGTTTGCCAGTGAAAGAAGCTTGCGGCGGATGCCGTCGCTGATGCGTGTGCTGGAAGCCTCGTCAATGCACTTGACTCCGTAAGCCAGAATCTCCGAGGGCGTGTCGAGCGTAAAGTGCCGGCCATCACTGTGGGTCAGAACGGCCGTGACACCGTCGCCTCCCCAGAGGTAGGCAATGACTGATTGGTCCTCCGGGGTCACGCTGTCAATGGCGACGAGGGACGTGGCATTCGAGGATGGCGCATTGGCACCATCGCTCACGCCATTCCCGCTCGGGTGACCACCCTGGCTCCGGGGGCTCAGGCCTGGGGACAGTGTCGGGCCCGTCTTTAGAGGCGATCCTATCAATGTCGGTGATGCAGTACCTGCAACCGCTGACCGCGACCCGGCAGCAGAAGCAGCGATACTACTCGGCTCATTGCCCGTCTGCTGCTGCTCCGCCGCGTTGCTGTCCAAGTGACAGACGCTCTCGGCCCAGAGAATCAAGACGGCCCGATACAGCGCAGCGCTCCACCAACTGGGGCGCCGGTCAGAGGGCATCTGCCGCAGGACACGTAGAACCTGGCCACAGTGGAAAATAGCCTCTTCGCGTAGAAGGATGCAGCGCTTGTGCCGCACGGAGGGTTCGGTGGAGTTGGAGAATCCATCGCGGCGGGCAAGGCGCTCGATCTCCGGGAAATTGGTGACGGCATTGAGTGAGATTAGATGGTAAAGTACCAAATTGCACTTTGTGACGGCGCAGCCCGGATTTGCCTTGTAATAAGCCATGGACAGCTCGTACCAGTGCTGCAGCTGTGCCTGAACCTCTTCGAGACGCTGCATAGTCGAAGCCTTGGTGACTGTGCGGTTTGTGGTGCGGCGTACCGGGGGCACTTCGGGCAGGCAAGACAGCATCTGGCGCAAATGGCAGAGAAGGCCCTGAAGCGGGTGCAGAAGAAGGCGCAGCTGCTGTGGCGACAGCGTGGTCTTGCGGCGAGCGAGGTTGTCGTGCAAGAAATCCTGGAAGAGCTCGCAAAGCGATGGAGTGACTGAAGTTGCCGAGGCGTTATTGCTGCTACTCGCATTGGAGCTCGTGCTGTAGGTGCTCTGGGCGACGGTGGCCCAACGTTCGGCCGTGGGGGCAAGCCACAGTGCCTCCGAGCTCGGCAGAGGGCACTGAAGGTCGCTGATGGATAGAACAGGCGCAGTGTCGTGGAACAGACTCAATTCCTGGTCGACCATGACCCAGTTGTAAACGAGCCGGTTTTGCGACTCCCGGTGCAGCCACGAGCGCCATCGAAGCTCAGCGTTCATAGGGCTGCCCAGGCTTGGGACCATGGACGGCTGTGGCTCGAGCATACCAGCATGTTTGAGCATCTACCACTTGGTTAGTAAATAATTGGAACAATTGGAACTTGGCCCCAACTTTGTGAAGATAAAAGCCTTACCGAAAGATACATGCTGCGCTGGCCCATTGCAATATCCATCTGCCACTTGTCACCACTCCATGCACCTAGAAGCGTGAATAGAAGCGCGCACCGCAGTGCTGTCGGGTCGGCAGACAGCTCCACATTCTTCTCGATAATGTCGAACAAAGAAATGCGGCAAGTCTCAGAGAGGCCGGCGGACAGGTAGCGTGCCTCTGCCATGGGCACTGTTGCGGCACCTTGCGCAATCATGAGCAGCACCAGAAGCGTCGACGCTTGGTTGTTGTCGAGCATCTCGTTCGGATCCACAACGCCACCCACAATCAGGGGGTAGTATATGGCCAGGCTGTGCACGTAGCTCTTGAGGAAATACTCCAGAATACGCGACGGTGGCAGAACGATGAAGTTGAAGTTGAAGTCCGCTGACCCAGGGCTAGTAGCCCCGTTCTTTGGATACATACCAGACCGATGAATATCCAGAGCCTTGTGAAGGAAGCTCTGTGTGATGGCGAGCATTTTGTCGCGGGACCGGGATGTCAACGGCACAACCTGGGGCGTGTTTATTGCTTCCGCCTGGTGACTGTCGAGAAATTGCTCGAGCGCTGTCCACGTTCCATCCTGTTTGGACTTCTGCTCCAGACACTCCAGGTGCACGATGGCTGTCCGAGGACAAGCGCCCGAGTAGATGGGCGGCGTACAGCGGGCCAACGGCCAGGCTGCCTCGGATGCGACCACGACCTCAAATTCGGGGATGCTGCCTTCACTGCATGGCGCCATGGCCGCCATATCGAACATGGTCAACGGCTGCTGCAGGTACTGCTGCTGCTGCTGCTGCTGCTGGACAAAGCTTTTCCCGTTTACGTGGATGCTGCTAGCAACGCGGCCAAGATCGCTCATGCTGCCCAAACCATGGCCAGTGCTAGCCGTGCTGTTTTTACGCCCTTCATACTCGCCCGTGCCGGTCGAAGACAGGATGCTGGTGCCACGTGTGTGTACCGAGCCCTGCGACGAAGACACGGTCATTGGCTCCGAGCTCGAAGAAATGTCGCTCAACTCTGTCGTCGCCGTGAATGGCGGGATCAGACCAGCAGCGGCGGCAGCAGCCATGTCCGATGGCCGGCCCAGCTGCAGTGGATTGGCGTAGATGTCCATATCCATGGGGTAATCGGCCCAGATGAGATCCTGGTAGCTCGTTTCCGGTCCCACAAAATCATCACTGCCGCCAAAGCCCATAAACTCATCTAGGCCGTCCACGCCACGGACGCCTTGCGGGGAGTTGAAGTTGTCGGGGCTCAGGTGGCTGTTCATTTGCAGCGGAGACTTCTTCGATTGGCCAAATGGGTGTGCCGCATCCTGGTGCTGGACATGTTGCATGTGCGCGTGCTGATGCAGATGGTGCGGTTGCTGCTGCTGCTGCTGCTGCTGCTGCTGCTGCTGCTGCTGCTGCTGCTGGTGCGAATGGTGGCGGTGTTGATGGTGAAGCTGAGAAGGTGCGAGTCCCACACTCGGATCGGAAAGACACATATTTAGACCTGTTGCGTCACCAACAACCATTTGCTCTAGTCCCAGCGGCGTCCGCAAGGGAGGCGAGTCAAGCTTCATACCGCTTGTCCCGGCCACAACCATCGAAGAATGATGCTGCTGCTGCTGTTGGTGTTCCAAGTCGATAAATGCTGCCGGTGTCAAAGGTTGGGGCCCGACAGAGTGCGTTGGCGATGTCGCCATCTGCGCTGTGAATGCTGCAGCGGCAGCGGCGGCAGCAGCAGCACTGGCTTGGGCCGCGCGTACGGCAGCTTTGGACGAGCGGCGGGCAAAACGGGCAGCGCAAGGTAGGTTCTTCTCTGCGCAGCGCGAGCAGGGCACTCGTTTATCACAACCGGTTTTGGCGTTGGCGCAATTTTGGCAAGCAATGGGCGTACGGCCCGCAACCGTAGGAACTCCTCCAGGCAGTGGTTCCATAGGATCTCTGGCCTCATGATAGGTCGAGTGGTGCCTTTGTAGCAAGTCCCTGCGACAGAGTTAGTGATTTTCTCAGATCGAGAACTTGTTCAGCTCGTTCGTAAAGGCATTTACCTTCTAGCAAAAGACAATTGGCACGCGCTGCAGCGATGTGGCTTGACATTTGTATCTGTAGGTTTCGTATCCGTTAGCTCGCGCAAATATAGTGGAGTGTTTGGGGCCGAATGGAAGACGTACGACTGGGAATATGTCTCTCCAGATGCTCCTTGCGGGTGAAGCTCTTCCCACAGTACGCGCAGAAGACCATGGCGGGAGCTTTGGCCGTTGAGCCCGAGAGCTGCGGTTTCGATTGTGAAGCCAGCTTGACTTATTGCTGGCACCGTTGCGTACTGAATGTAGGCGACAGGGCGATGGTACGTTATGGAGCCGTGTATGGTGCTGGCGTGCGGTGCAGGCGCTTGGGAGGTACGATGCTCAAGAATAGAGCAAAACTTTGAATGTCAACAAACCGGACGATGACAAAGAAGTTGGAAGAATGGAGGCTGGGGTAAGGGAGGGTTGATAAAGACAAAAGTGATGAAAAGGTAAGCAACAAGTATGACATGTGTTTGTTCGAAATGGAAAGATGAAGAGATGAAAAGAAGGTAAAATAGGTTTAAACAAAAATAAAGCAAGGAAAAAAGCGAGGGCTCCTAGCTATTGACGTTAGGTACCCGCAAAAAGGAACTGTTCGGGACAAGGACAAAGCTTTCCCAGGGTGCAGGGGCAGTAATAACGAACACGATTAACAGTGTCCCGGCATACGGTGTATAAAAACGAAGGGTCGGTTTTCGCTTCATATGACGGTCGGGAAATATTATATACGTAAAGGAAGGGCCAAGATAAATAAGAATAGAAATGGGAAGACGAGAGAATAGCGAGGTACGAAGGCTGGAAACAAAATCAACAAGAACGAAAGAAAATAAATAGAACAAAGTACACCGGATGCAGGCAGTTTCAGCTTAGTGTTTGCATAGAGATAAATGATCATGGTAACGCAGCCTACTTTACGACACAGTGACGAGGACCATATTGGAGCCAGGTAATAACGTGCGGGTGTTGTGAGGCGCTGGTGTATGGAGAGAGGGGTGTGCTTGGTGTACTGGGTGTATTGGGAGTGCTGGGAGTGCTGGGAGTGATGGGATATTGACAAGGTACATCAGCTAAGCTCATGAGTTTGAGCTCCATGCAAGACAAAAATGGAAAGAAAGACAAAGCAAAGTGCACAAATGACAAACAGGGCAAAGGAATGAAAGAGAATAAGACGAGTGCACAGAGACAAGGCGAGGACAAGAGGCGGGCCAGTAAGACAAGGACAGGGGTAGATGGACGGCTTAGGTAGCGGCTGTATCCAAGGCATGGAAAAGAGGAAAATGTTCCCGACCAGGTTGTTGTCAATCTTCAGCCGCCACTGGCTTTGTATCCAGAGGGAAGAGTACAACTCTTGGCTTGCTCGTGGCCCTCTGGCTTCTCGTTTGTAGTTATTAAAGATGGTTATATGGCGGCGGGGAGCAGAAGGAATAGGACAAGTTGGAGAATGAATCAGCGTGTAAGACCCGTCTTGGCCAAAGATAGCTCGTCAAGACCACAGGTAGGTCAGAGGCGCTCTGTTGTACATACCTGTGAAGAAATGGTGTACATGCCCGCTGTAACGGAAGCATGACGATGAGACACACTTGGAAGGTGAAGAGAGGACGGCGGAGAGCAAGTGCTGATGGACGTGCAGAGACTGTGTATCCCAAAGATGCGTCTGCTGTTGATCGAGATGTTGTTCTCTAAAATAGGCGAACACCATTATTGGCTAGGCCGTGTCTGCTGCATTGTGGCAGAATTGTTGTTGCGCCCTCACCAACTGCTATTAGTAGTCCATCGCGTTTTTGCAACTCATCTTGTTCGTGTGCATAGGACAGTAAAAACAAAGGGCTCTCTTGGCAGCCAGCTTCGTTTCCGTCCTGGAAAGGCATGGAGGAGTCGAAATCATCGGCTACCAGACCCGGGTCGCTTGAGCTCGACAGGACTTGCTGGACAATGCTGGACAAAATTCTAGATGGGCCAGGACGGCAATCAATCCAGACGGCCTGAGAGCCAGACGACGACGACACCGACAATAATAAATTAATCGGGTACGCAAAATAGAATCGAAAGTGCCAAGGCGTCGAGGCGAAGATAAGCAGATACGACGGAAGAGTGAGCACGCAAGAAAATGGTTAAGCAGGAGCAGGTTCATCGTAACGAGCGGATAAAGTGTGAGGAGGAAGCAAGAGCGGAAAAGAGAACGAAATTAAAATAAAAGGATGATGGGAAAAACACGTAAAAAGAGAAAGACTAAAAGCCAAAAGGTGAGGGCATAATGCAAAAGCACGTCCAAAGCCTCGGGCCACTCAGGCAGGCCGTTCTGTCCTGTACTTGCTCAATTTCCATGCGCGACGCAAGCCACACGGGGCGATCGGGGCGACCAACTCGTCTGCTGGGCGTGCATTCTGAGTCTCCCTGTCGATTGTGTCGCAATATCTAGCTCGTTTGACCTTTCCGTCATCTTGACTGTCGTGCAAAAACCTGCGGTGGTTATCGTATACGAGATGTATACCAATTGGCTCAAGGCGGAGCGCATGCACTGTGGGAAAGCAGGGCGACGAAAAAGAGACAGGCTGGAGCATGCGGCCGTCGACTACGCAATGGGCGATGCAAGGGCGTCGGAATTAAATTGACGGCGGGTCAACTTGAACGGGCGAGCGACGAGGCAGCGACGACGACCGCCACAGGGAGATCATAGGGAAGAAAAGGGAACGAGAAAAACATAGAGCATGATGGCATGAACTGGCAAGCGAAGGAAATAGAGTGATTATGCAAGCGGCGATCCATAACATTGGGAAACAACAACAGCGGAAGACAGGCTATGACTCCTTTCAGAAAGCGCGACAATGAGACAATACGGCAAGACATAAACGGAGAGCCGCGTGAGTCTCCAGCAACGGGCGACCCGCCTGCCACATGGAGAGTGGGCCAAGAAAATAGCCTTATGGGCAACGAGCCACTGGTAGCCACATGGGGGCATGGCCTCCGGGACCTCCTCGGCGCGACCGTGAGGAGTATGCCCATTATTTGCTTACCTCGACTCTTGGATGCTTGGATGGGCTCCATTCGACAGATCGAGGCCGGCTCCAGTCTCACTGCTGATGCTCCGCCGTCGACGGGATCCAACGATGCCAATAACATACAAGCCTATAGCCAGGCACAGATCTGCAAAGACAATGCGAGGCACGGAAAAGAAGTGGGTGAGGGAGGGACGGGGAAGCGCGGCGTGGGCGCGGCGTGGGCGAGGCTGGAACCACCGTTGCAGGAAAGCTCACCGACTGAGACCGTTATTTGCGTGCTGGTGACAAAGAGGTGCAACGCGGCGACCGTATGGGAGATGGGAGATGAGAGAAGGGAGAAGGGAAAAGGCAAAAGGGAAAAGGGGTGGGTGGCCGCGGCAGACGAAGGAATGAAGATACAAGTGCTGAAGAATCTAGCATGGTGGGCAGGGACGAATAGGAAGGAGCAGCCAAATAACACTGCCCAAAACGGAAATGGAGGAGAAGAGCAGGTGACACCCACACACACGAATCCCAGTCGCTCCTGCCCCTCATTGGTCACGGTTCGCTTTCAGCATGAGCAAGGGCGAGAAAGATGGCAACGACGCAACTACGTTGACGCACGTTTCGGGATAACATAGACAAAGAGACGCTCGGCCGTTTGTCTTTCTTACAACAAGAGGGGGGGCAATAAAATGTAATAAAATAAAAACAGATCGAGAAGAAAAGGACATGCCACGCACGAACCAATCCCGCGCCAGCGGCTTCTTGCTTCGTCCCGCCGGTAGGTTGGCCGTCGTTTGCGTGCATCGCTCTTTCCTAGGCCACTAACGATAATGCAATCGCACCCGCCCCTCCTTCCAGTTTTGCAGACACACCCCAATAGCAGGCGCCGTCGTGCCGCATTAACAGCTGCCTCCTGCCCCTTTTCTCTTCTTCGTTGCTGTACTTCTCAGTGAGACCTTCCACGAAGTCGTTCGTTCTTGCAAATGCAACCGCAAATGCCAAGTTCGCACCTGCCCAAGAGAGCATCGCACCTTTTTTTAGCATGTGAGCAACTGCTGCGGTGCGTCGTTGGCTCCTTCTCTCGCAGCGGGAAAGCCGGAACCTCTTTAGCCGTTCCGTGGATTCCTGCCCCACGCAAACGCTGCGCCGCAGAACATGGCAAGCACACTCCTCGCTCCTTCTCGCGGCTTATCCACTATTTCGTGTTCGTTCACGTTCTTCTGTCCTTCCACAACCAAACTTCTAGCCAACGTCGTTCCTTGTCCCTTTCTGTGACCCAATGATAAGGCTGTCATCCCTGCGCCTTGCTCCAGTATTTCTTGTCTTTCATCCATCGACAATTGTTTTTCGTGCTGCGCATGCCGGCGCCGTGAAGCGTGCGTTGACTTGGCACTTTGCTATGATCCGATTTTGAGCACATGTGTTATTTGCTAATAAAACGCCGAATATGGAAAACGACCTGAATATCCATATGTGTGCCTTTTTATGACTGTTCCATATTACGGCTAGAGTCCGTGTTTATTATGCTGCCCATGAAGATGAACAGCGACTCAGACAAACAAGCAGGAACAACAAGGAAAATGAGCCAACCAGAAGTGTCAAACTGTGTATACGAGATCACATATACCCTCCATTTTGTTTTAGCTCTGCAGCATGGAGCACGCGAAATCTAGCCCGAGACAAGAAAATGAGTCCCAGATAGGAAGTCCTTGAAGAAGGCTCCGCGTTGTCTTCTTTAGCATGGGGGGCCTTAAGTCTCACGAAGAGGCCTGTAACAATGGCACAGAAAGTTCAAGGCAACACAAACGATACGGGCGACAGCACACCGCGACTTGGGAAAAGAGTCTGATCGCTTTGTTGCAGTTCTGTGCAGTGGTTCTCTTTTCTTTTCTTTCTTTTATTTATTTTATTTTTTTGGTTGGCAATGTTAGGAAAACGGTCACTTATCGGTTTTCGTTCCAAAGACAAGCTCCCTTTATCCAAGCTCCATATTTTTGCTCGCCTTTTCTGCATTAACGCCACTCCGCATTTGTGCTGTACGTTTTCGTGGTATACAGCCCAATAAGAGCAGATAGTGGAAACTATTAAGACGCACTGGAGACGAAGACCGCATCCAGGTGTGTACATTTGTATGTCTTGAGTGACGAAGCACCACGACGCACAACGGCACAGACATGTACAAACCCAAAGTATGCCAGCAGTACCCGCATATGGTCGCCGACCCAAGACCCCGGCCAGCCTGCATTTGGGGGCGCCAGAAGCAAAAATGTATATTACAATGAAATGGGTGAGTGCCAGATGTTTCAGTCCTCCATTGGGCAAGACAAGACAGCACACAGCAACAGACGCATACGGCCGCCACCCGACATCGAACACTGCTTTTTCCTCGGCCGGCCGTGTCGGCAACTAAAAAAAGAGACTCGAAATGCACGAGGGACGGTTTCCCGATCGGTTATCGTATACTGGCATAGTGCCAACAGACGTGCCTGGCCATGGCATTGCGTCACTAGACATATTCGTTCGTGTGCTTAATATAGACGCGGTAGGAGTGGTGAAATAAGAGAATACACTGTACTGAGCAGTGCGTTGTCGGCAATGAATAGAAACATACGTCTCTGGAGAGGAAAAATCATTACAGCCCGAGAGCGAGAATGTGCGAGCAGCGAATGCAAATGAAGGGTCTTGCACTGCCAAGGATTGCCGAATATCGTCGAGGTGCAGTTTTTGCAGAATGATAAGAAAACCAGAACCAAATATCCATAAAGTCACCACATCTTGATACGCCCCATACTGGCCTGTGGGAAAAGAGTGATGCAATTCTCTGCCGCGTCTCCCTTTTCACAAATTTGTTGGGTGCAGTTCGTCTCTCATCTGACTTTCCATTCTCCTCTTGGCCGTGGCCGAAGCCGTAGCCGGGCCCGCTCCCGCTAACGCTCCGTTTCCTACCCCGCATACAGTCGTCGATATTTGTATTTGCTCGTGATAAACTACGTTGCGAAATGGGCAGCTGTGTAGGCCGCGCGGACTTTTTGATTGGAAGGGGAAGAGACAACAAACTAAAGTATTCGTTTGGGGAGCCAAGATTGGCCACTGAAGAAAGCCGGAGACCCAGGGTCCATCCAAGTCCCCGTGGGTACAATAAAACGACACACGAAACGGGAAAATACTCCGATCCTGCCGTCCGACATTCGCTGCGAAGTGTGTAGTGAATATGACGGAGCAGTGTATATAGTCAAGTAGTCACTTATAATGGATATACGCACATGTATGTTCCGCTACATTTTGCATCCTATGACGACATGTGCTCTTTGGAACCGCGCGAGTCCAAATTGCAAAACCATTTTTATCGCGAAAACTATCATTCACAGCACGCGAAATAAACGAGTTGAGCAGAGCCGAGCTATCAATAAGGGACCCAATACAATTAGGACGAAGACAACGCGCAAGCTCACTTTGTTTATTGCTTCGAGAAATGCACCCCTGCTCCTTTTTTGCGCTTACTTTAAACTGTCGGCAACTATCAAACCCGATGACGACAACTGTGCGCAAGCACTTTGCCTGCTGTCTAAAGACAGCTTCGGTATCATTAACTGCGCGAAGCATCTCTCTGGCTCCCGTCACCCTTGTACCTGTTCTGATTTCTGGCAGTCATAGTTCAGGCGAACAAGGTATAGCCGTTGGCCGAAACGGCACCTTTTCCAACAGCGATCGGCAACATCGGCAAAATGGAGGAGCGGACATTAGGAACAGTCCGCTTCAGACGATGGTACCGTATCTGACGAAAGAGTGTAGATTTTAGAATTGGAAATTGGAAAGGGTCAGCGTTAAATGAAGCAAACATCAACATTCGACTGAGGTGAAAACAAGCTTTTTTTAGCGATGCTACTCTTGGTCGTATTGTAGGCCATTTTGTGCAGCAAACCATTCCCTCGACACTAAAACAATGCGACACTGGCGACTGGCTCGACTGGATAATATGTGTGTGGCTATGTTCGTCGGGAAGCAACGTGGCTCAGTGCTGACAAGGGCGCGGCAATTGGGGCCGACAAGTAGAAAAATTAGAAAAATTGCTATCCAAAATGAGTGCCGACCAACACACAGATCACGACATTGTGCAGGAAAGAACTGTATCTGCGTGGTATACAACCCCAAAAGCAAGGAAATTCCGGTACGTGGATTGATAAGACGGTGAGGCAGAGGGACAGGAGGATGTCATGAAAAGGATGTGGGTGGAGAAAACGTTGAGGAAGAAGGAAACACGAAAAAGGATGCAGGATGCAGGTAGGACAGCCGTATTTTCTGCGAGTCATCGTGTGTGAGATGTACACAAGACAACGAAGGTGTATCGAACGGCGAGGTGGCTCTCCTGTTTGGGCCACAAACGAAAATGGACGACCTATGGGTATCGTCAATTACGGCGAGAATTTAATAATACTAAAAATAAAAAGAAGGATAAAAATAAAAATAAAAATAAAAGGTCAACCTTTCTCATCGCACACGTCACAAGCGTAAGCTTCCATTGAAATCGCCTCTTTCTAATCAGGGCTGCTGCTGTAACTTTCCTTCATACCTTACAAAGCCGTTTCCTTGTGCTTTTCCGAAACGGGACTGCACGCCTGAGAGTGAGGCCGCTTTCTTGGTTTACCCGGCCGGGCCTCTCCTGACGTTTTATCGGAAGCCGATCTACTCTCAACCATACAAAAAGTGATAACAGCAGTTGCTCTGCAAGCTGCTGTGTGTGCCGCAACATGCTGCAAGCTCACGGCGAATGGTTTCCAAATGCACACTTCGACTTCTCGTCGAATCGGGCTTGTTCGTTCCCATTGGCTGAGTCGGGGACGAAACAGAGGATACAGGTGAGGAGTCGGGTCTGTGGAAACCTCGGAGTAGAAGGCACGCAGTTGACCAACAAATGGCAAGTCACCAGAAGATATACAAGACAAAGGCACATGATTCCAGAGGCTCTGTGCGATTGAAGAGAAAGGTGCACAGAAGAAAAATCGGCCATCAGGAACTCGTCTCAGCCTGCGAGATTGGTCTTTCGCATATCTCACCAAATATATGGCCCGGCAACACACGAGAACAGTAGCGGTGAAAAAATAATAATAATAATAAAAAAAAGAAAAGAAAAGAAAACAATGGGTCTTTGTGACAATGCATCCTAGACTTCCCAAAACCGCACGCCCAGGACAATCGAGATTGGGAAATTCGGCGCCTAAAACAATGCCATCCACAGCCAAGGTTTCATATTCCCACCTCTCCTACAAGGCCATCTACTCATGACCGACAGCTTTGTTTTCCTTTTCCGTTCAGTTGCCATCTCCACTCCTGGCTCGCCAGAGGCCTGTCCAATATTTCGCCACTGAAATAATAAGACAACAAATCCACCCCACCAACAGCTTCTCACACGATTCCTCCTTTCTTTTTTTCCTTCTCCATACAGAATACTCTACGCTCCATTGCTCTCGCACGTGGCACGCAGCACAGGTCCCGCCTCGCGATATTTCTCTTGTAGCCTATGCTGTGCAACAGAACACATATACGGCGAAGGCACAAAGATGTATGTCGTAGGAGTTGTCGATTAATAAAAACATTAAAAGTACAGAAAGAAAAACAAGTATCAGCTTGGCGAGACCTTGTTGTTCTCGTCGTGGGAACAGCAAAGCACGTCAGTGCAGGCGACGCCCGAGAGTTCCGTGCGCAGGATCCCAGAGGACCTTTGAGTGCGTCGTACATGATATGGCGAATCCACGCACAGACGCTCTCTCGGATACGACAGTGTATTGAAGCTTTGACGGGCAACTGCGTCGTGTAGCGCCCAAAATGTCGTGTTTTCTGATTCCGATTTTTTCTATGTTTTGTCCAAAGCCTTTACTTGTCCGACAATGTATCACGACAATGAGGTGCCAAGAAGGAAGTCAAGAAGAGCGATGCATAGGCCGTGTGTACTAAAAGTAGCAAAATCATTTAACCATTTCAAACGCAACGGCTGAAGCTGCGGTCAGCTTATCGATCTCGGGAACTTGTGTCTCCCGTTCTCGCCTCGACCGTTGATCCTCGCCCGTCACAGTGCCTGGGCTGACATCTGCGAATTCCGTGGACCGTGAACGAGCAGAATCACTTTGTCAGAATACCCAAAAACGCCTTTTCAAATCGCACGCCCAGCTCCTGGCTTACAAAGGTCTTATTCAAGCACGGATACGATTCACGCCAGAACGCCTTCCCGCCCCAACCCATGCAGGGTATGCTTGTGTTGGGAAGAACAATAAAGGGCAGGCAAAAAAGACGAGGGAAACCAAAAATAAAAGACAAAAAACGGTGAAAGAGACAGCTGGTAGATTATAATATGGAAGATGCAACGAAAGGACAGTAGAACAGTGTCCCAGGGAAGTGGTCGCACAAGGCATCCAAGCCCAGGACATGGTGGTTAAGCCCCGTCTGACAACCAGCAATCGTCATCCTGCCGTACTTGTGGTGTTGCTTCCTGTCTTAGTAGAACTTGTAGACGGTCGGTCTCCTTGTTGGTCCCATTGTCCTTGTTGACACCACCAGGATCAAGGAAGAGAATAAAAGGTGTGCGGAGGCGAGGAAGTGGTCGCACAGCGCCCATATTCTGGGTCTTTGCTTCTCTCAGCACAAGTACATAGATGAATGGAGATGGAATACGACCCCTGTGTCCTGCTTGTGTTGCGTGAGATGTCGTATTGGGCCAAGGTGAATGGTCGAACCGTATCTCAGTTGGGCACAGGTTGAAAACAACGGAGCAGAAAATAAACATCCCGAGAAAGGAAGCCACTATTTTCGTCAGAACTTGGAATGTCGTCCACTTGTTGCGCGGCGGTGTCTTGATTCGACTCCTACAGTCCCTACCCAGTATTCTTTTTTTCTTTTTTCTTTTTATAGCTACCGCGTACTTGCTGATGAATTCCGGGTTCGTGCCATATTCGTAGTTTAAAAAGGTAGCAAGTCTCCCAGGTCCTAAAGCACGGTAAAGAAACTATGCTTACTTGGAAGGAAGAGGCACAATAAATACTGCCATAAGTAGCAATAGATCTCGAAATTCTGCGGTCGTTCCTAGAAAATAATGCTATATTAGATGAGAGAAAACAATACAGGACACAACCCACATTCAACACTAATTTGTGCCACCACACTCCTACTAAAGTGTTCGATGGCGGGCGTTTTTGAATTTTCTATCGAAGTCATACCCAGCAGGTGCTTGGCTACGTTGCAAGGGAAAAAAAAAAAAAAAAAAAAAAAAAAAAAAAAAAGACCACAGGCACGAAATTCCTAGGCCAAAAGACAAGCATCGAGACCCGAAGCACTTAAACAATACTCCTGGTCTACAGTCGCCAATAAAATGTCGACAGAAAAGCAAAGGTAGCAGAGACAGCATCCATAAACACCTGTCCATCTCTTCTCTCCCGCTCTCTTCGTGCCACTTGTTCCCCCAAGGTGCAGGTGGCCGAGACGTGCAGGCCGATGGTCGCCCTTGTAGTGCAGTCCCGCCGTGGCGCTGCAGCCAAAGGGCCCCCTTTCTCTGCGTGTGCATGAAGGACATCCCATTGGATCTTGAACGTCTGATTCTACTGTAAACCAAGTTTCATCTCGCTTCACAGAAGCTCTACGTTTAGCAGAGACGCCATTTTCACCAGGATCTTCACACCACACGACCTGACTCAACCCGAGTCTTGCTGGGTTTTATTTTCGTAGGTTCTGTATAATGCAACTCGTGAGGGCTTGCAATGTGAAGTGGCAGCAGTAGTGGTATTCTGCAAGATCACCCTTAATAGTTGGCCTGTTGTTCTTTTGTTGATAGTCTTGAAATCAAGAATCCGCAACGAATGGGCCACGGGGATCAGCTATCTCTTTTCACGCACACTGGTCACCTTTATTTGTATTATTTGTATCACATCATTAGTTTTTGTCTTACTGCATCTATCCATCCTCTGTAGAGTAATTGCCGGGGAGACCCGGCGATCTGTCGCATCTGGTTCGGCAGGAAACCGAGACTGACAGCCCGGCAAGTGCTGCTGGGTCTTGGTTGGGTCCTGGTCAAGGTCTGGGATTCAAATCCAACTTTCTCGGACTGCAACCCTTTGACACATGGTGCTTGCTCTGCCGACTGCAACGGTAATCGTACCCACGCACATCAATGTTTTGGGACAACGGATCCTGCCGAGTTCGAAAGACAGTGGAAGCGCTGATAATCACGGAAGCGGGGCCAAATTCAAAAGTCAAGATGACTCGAAATAATTTGTTTTCAATTGTCTGTAGTGAGATGTGTCTTGTCCGTTGCGGAACATGCCGTACTTTTTAGCAAATAGAAAGACCCTCGTGTTCAAAGTAGATACAGTTGACATGTTATATGCGGATTACATAAAACGTGTTAAAAAGAATAGCTTGGAATTTTGGACATTATATTTTGTACGTTTTAAATGCCCATGTTTTTTAACACACTTTCATCTGGTAGGAGCACATCATTCCAACGTATCAGAATTCCAGTCAAGTCGTTACTTACATTATCAAGGACAATTCAAAGTAGTACTTGTCACGGGCGTATCGTTCTTTTCGGGACGATCGTCGAACGGTTGGAAGAATCGCTCATGGACGGCACCAAGCGTGGCCTGGTAATCAATTTATGTGAAATCTTTGGCGGCCGAAATATTATGCCTCAATCGTCCTCGTTCATCCGGTGAATGAGCCCACCAATACGTTAGCAGCTTCTGGTATGATCGCCACCCTCGAACAGGCCTCCGTCTTTTAAAATCATGACCCTGCTGCCCGTTTGAAGAGCGAACAGTTTTGTCCATTTTACCTTGTGGCCGCTTTTTAAACGAATGTCTCTCAGTCTCGCGTCATTCGACATTTGGCAGATTCTCGTATCGTCAGTGAATTTGATCATTGCGGCAAAAAGATATTGGCTAAACTTATCACAATGCTTTCAATTTAGGCTAATATTCGTGCCTAAATTATGAACGAAGGCAGTGGCAAAGCTACTCATGCAATTATCAAGTCAATAATCTACCCATTGGAATTTGTGCGTTGTATCATGGTCGCGTGGCAGCCGAGACTTGCCATTAAACGGCCACTTGAATTGTCTCTTTACATCAGACATCTCTGTCGCGGTCGCAGCGTTTGACATTACTCCTACAGCTATTTCTTTTACGTGGCACATTATGAAATAAGTGTTCTTTGCATTTTGATGTACTTTCCCATCTTTTGATTTCGACAGGTTTCATCCCCTGTGTAAAGTCGCTTGGTCCCACTTGTATTTTTTATTTCAATTTTGAAACGAAAGCTTGAGAGAACTAGAGTTGATGGACAGTATGTACAGAATATTCTTTGAACGTATACCATCGATGATATCCTATCCATGAGATTCCATTCCATCTCGGGCATAAGAATTCGATTGGTGGGCTTTTTCTCCGTCTTTAGTAAGGACTTAATTTACACACGGCTGCACTCGAAGCTGTGGACAACTGCACGGGGATGAGTTTATGACCGAGTCTATTCTTCAGATACGAAACTGTTATTTCGCTTTCCCAGTTCTCTCTCATTTGTCACTTGTCAATGGCACCATGGTATTCAAATGGCACATGCCAAGATATCTGCCACGTTACAGCCGAGAAATGGCAACCGTTACCGGACACTTCAGTTGCATGCCAATGTCAACATCGGACGGGCAAAAATGGACCATGGCCGAACGACGGCACAATGATCTTGATAGGAGGATGAAAGCTTCTCGAAATCGACTAGAATGACTTAATAACCCGTAATACGGACGCTTTCTAACAACAAGTACAGCTGGGCGTAAAAATGAAGTGAACTACATCAGGTCTTCTTATACTCTCTTCAGATAATTGTTGCCCCTTCGACTCAGTGCCAGGTTGTTGGTTGCACATCCGGACTACGAAACCGCACTTCTCCATCACCTTTTTACTTTTCGGCACCGAAATCCAAAGCAATCAATTCTTTCACACTTCGTCTAAGTCAGCACTGCTCCTGTCATTCGTTCTCTGCATCGAAATCTGAATAGATAAACCTAGTGTAAGTGCGGTTAACAAAGGCCGACACACGCAACGGAGTCGTCACAATATATATGCGCTGCTAGATACGGATCGTACACATAGACTCGTTAAGCAAGAAGCCAACATTCGTGGAACAATATCGCCAACCGATGTCTTCAGCGGTCCATATCTAAAACTAAATTTTGTAAAAGTCTTCACCAACCACGTCAGTACTTCTTCGTCCACTTTATTATGACGCTCGGAACCCGTTGGTATAGAATGGCCTGGACCCGGTCCTTGTTGCAGCCTCCAAACCGTCCACAGTATTGTTCGGCACCGAAGAAATCGCTCCTGGCCCCGAACATTCGCGGTAAATCCTGAGTTGACATGGTTATAGAGACGGTATCAACCTATAGCTATCGTTTTTTTTGCTTGTTGGTTGCACCGTACCACTAGATCCGAACGATGGCGGACTTCAATTTGCTTCTTTTTTGCTCAAATTTGTTTAGAAACGATGTCCGCAGTCCGTCGACTTGTGAGGACAACAGAAAACATTTAAACAAGGGCCTTCGTCCGTCTTTCGACGGCTTTTTCAAAGGCACAAAATTATTTGTTCTCCTTTTATTTCTGCCTTGTTGTTTCTATATGGGTCTGTTGTGAGCCTGCAACGTGCACCTTAACCGCAAATGCTCCTCCTCGACAACGGGGACATATCGAAAAGAGTGTGCCTGCCAAGTCTCCATAATCCCGACCTCCGAGAACAAGTATTCGTTCGCGACCGCAATAAATAACGTCCACAAAGATACTCTTCGTCGAGTCCGAAGCAACATTCCAACAGCAAGATATAAGAATCTGGTGCCTGTCCTTCCTTTCCGAAATGCTCGGTTGATCAACGACTTCCCTCGGCCAACATCACACCTTCACTCCGCTAAAGAACAACGAATGGACAATGTGCACTCATACAGCAATTAGTTGACCATGTATAGTTTTACATGAGCAACACCCAACGACACAACATCACCACGACACAACACCACCTTATCTTACCGAAGCGTCTTCCGGCAGCTGTCAACATGTCAGCCCAGCATCAGCCTACGATCAGTGATAAGAGGAAGGAAAGGAGGATCAAATAAGGGGGGTCGTATGCCAAGGCGACCGCAAGAGAGCTGTGGCATGAGCTCCACATCGAAGCAAGAGAGAACAACAACGGCCCGCTATCACCAACGTCTATCGCATTACTTCGGTATATCGTCAGAAGCTCATGGCTAGAGCAAACGGCGTATAAACGACCGATGTTACGACTACGATATATCAGAATCAAAGAATTGGAAACTGCACCGCCACACAGCCACAACTCATACGATCGATAGCCTCCAACTCCAAACACAAGAAAGCCTTTTCCCTTGCCGAAGTGGGCTTTCATTCCAACACACATCCCTATCGTGAGAGTTTCAATTGCCGACGCCGAAGTAATCACAGTTGATGCCCCTCACTGCCGGCAGTCGATACACCATTCAACAACAGTCTCCCGTGCTGAGGATCTTTTGCGTGAAAACATGATAACGGCTGGCCGGATAAAATCAAAACACTGCCACCCATACGATGATGTTTTCCTCCCACAATTCACTTCCTGGGAAATATGGGGGACAGGAAACTCCATGGTTCCGTATTTTAGAAGTCTAAACCAGCAGGAACTATGAGAAGGTGTTCTCCGAGGAGTGTCTGGATTCAATAAAGCCTCACGAAAAAGGTGCCGACTCAATACTTTTTCGGGCCGATGCAAGCGCAACGTTGTCTTCAACCCTCGATAGCAAGGCTGTTGATTGAAGATCGACACGATCTTTCGAGGGGAAGGTTTAGGCCATCCACGCTTCCACCCTACACCAAGATCTCGTCCGGTCTTTATTAGATCTTGGTTCTTACGATTTAGAGTTTGAGTAAACTCAATGGTCGTGACCTTACTGATCCTTGCCGCCGCTTCTTTATGAAGAGAATTTTTTTCCTATTTTGAACAAACTCCTACAGAATTCAAAAGAGAAGCAGGATAAAACTCTCACTGCTTGCCAATGAGATATCAGACATCTACTGATACCCACGAGGCTACAAGTAATTTTGAGTCATCGTCGTTTCTTGGACAGACAATAAACTCATCATTTCTCTGACCCGCCAACTGTATCGTCCTGATTCGCGTTTCCCCTGTTCCTTCATTTCATCCCATGGCTTCATGTCGCTTATCACTGTGAAGCTTGTTCAAATGAACGGTTACAACAGTGAAATCAGACAATTCAAGAGTTCACTTTTGGTGAATAATTATTTGGAATTGTCTTGGCAGACAATAGACAACGCAACGACGTTGAGCCGTCCTGCTCGAAAATATGCGCAGGCAACGTAAGTCTATCCGAGACCGGCGGCCCTGGGAAGCGAAGCACAGCTTGCCCAAACGAGCGAAATCACGGCAGGCTATTTTTTGACGACGTATTAAATCGGTCTAAGAACTCTATTGTTCTCTATTTTATTTCGTGTATATACGACGACCGACTCTTTGTTAGCGAGTCTTCGATCTAGACTACTGTTGATCTATACAAGTCTCCTTAGTCGCGGGACATCGAAACGAAGTTTGGATAAACTTCAAATAGTAGTATTTCCATTTGTCTTTATTGATTCCGTACTTCGTCGACTTGTGTATCTCAAGTTCGGAGTCCTTTTTGTCCCGTGTTCCCGGAACAACGATACTTTATCATGGTATTTCACCTTCCTCTTTCATTTCTTGCCGATTGCTCGCTTGTTGAGGAAACAAAATCCCGAAATATACCATAGTATGAGGAGTAAGAGAGCAAGATGAGGGTGGAAACGGAAGAGATCGAACCTTGGCCATATTGCTTCCGGCTAAAGCAAATAGAGTGGGCACAAAATAAATTTAGAGAAAAGAAACAGTGGGTGAGCAGATACGGCACGTTCGTTTTATTTTTATTTCACGTAGTTTTGATTCCCAGAGATTTTACCTACTCTCGAGTTCTCATGTTTTGTCGCGTTAGACATTTCGAAGACAAGAACCACATACAATACGTAGAGATAAGTGGGAGTACATAAACAGGTATGGGACTACTGTGCTTACCTGTGGCTCTGAACAAACAATTTAGAATATGGGCTTTTACAAAAAAAAAAAAAAAAAAAAAAAAAAAAAAAAAAAAAAAAAAGGGTAGGGGGGGATTCAAAATAAAGTAATAAAAAAAAGCAATAACATAGAGAAACAACGCTGCTCACAGTAATGTTCCAAATGTACTTTTCCGCGGGGGAGGATAATTCATAATGTCAGTTTCACAATACGTGCTCGATCCAGAAAGTATCGGCGTACGCAAACACGTATGCACGCGCATGTACTCATAATCGAGACTCGGATTTCTTGTTACCCGGTCTGGTAGAGTCTTAGTATCGGGATAAAAAAAGTGTGGAGGTGGTTGGTTGGTGTCGTTGGATGTTCATCTGAATTTGAAATAGTACAGAGTGGAATATGTGTTTTCATCTACGAGAGATTGAAGGATGACGCACGTTTATTACCAGAGCAGTCGTAAACACGGGAAGGAAGCAGAATGGGAAACTAAAAGGAAATATCCCGGCACTCTATCCGCTCACGATATGTGAAAACAGCATAGACTAGAGAGCCAAGGGGTTGGAGGAATAGAGTGTTTGGAATATTGGGGAAATAGCGAGGCAGAAAGAGAAAGATATCTGTACGGGAGGAGACAAAAGACGTTCTAAGGGTGTGGAGCTAATAAAATTCTAATAAGACAACGACAGAGTGAAGCAATAGCCTTGCAATAAATGTTTATTGAAACAAAAATAAACATTTTCGACTCGCCTACATTCCATCTCCATGCACACTCCCCTCCAACTCCGAATGACGAGACAGAGGATATGCTTGATTTGTTTTAACATGATACCACGACGAAGCATGGCTATTGGGAGCCTTTCCGTCGGCTGATATGCATCTTCCCACTGGATCTTCCTGTTCTCTGGCTCTGTACAGCTTCGACAGGGTATGAAGGTGCCAAGCGAGTCTTGATATTTGTGGTCGCTCGTCTTTATTTGCGCATTTTTATCGTCCGGCAGTTATCTCGGATATCATAATATTCCATCTACCAAGGTCCACGAAAGTGTGCTCCATGGGGACTTTCATCTGTTCCTGCCCTCTTTCGCCACAATAGCAACAGCCCCTTCTCACGCGAGCCGTCTTGTATTCGCTTTGTATCATCTCCGAGACGCTCTACGAGATTTTCTCCTCAGGGGCTGTCGTATTGTATTTACCCAGGCATCTGGTCGGCGAGCATGCTATCCTATGCTTTTGCATCGTTGCCCGAGTGTATCTGAATTGCGTGCATTGTGTCATCGTGCCCACTGCTGTTTTGTTAAAGCGCAGCACACCCTCTCCGTCTCTCGCATGCCATTCGTCGCTCAGGCAAGTCATCTGCAAAACACGCCCTCCGTAGACGGCTATCGGAGCGAGAAAGGACTTGGAGTGGTGGGGAGATGTACGCAAAAGCCTATCAACGCAGTCGCCCCAGCACGGTTGACCCGGTCCCAGCATTACCAGCATACGAGACAGAAAATATAAACAGAACAAACAAGGATAGAGTGGGGAGAGAATAGGCAAGCGGAATATTGCCCAAAACAGAGAAATGAAGCGAGAAGTCGACGCGTAGGAGGGGTAAAGAGCGACGACGTCGTATTTCGGATAGCTCTTGACAAATACAACGTATGCACTTTATTAATGTACATCACCCTGCAGATATGACACAGCGAGGCTGTGAGCGGAATGGGCCTTGGCCGGTCGGCCGTTTCATTTATTTTTATTCTCAGTCCAAAATCTGCGGGCGGTCGCTGGTGTCGTTCTCGTCTTCCTCCTCGAGGCGCTGGACGAGCTTTTCCCTCAAGAAATCACTGAGGCCGAGCCTGTCACTGATTTTAGCGGTGCGCACGTCCACTAAGCAATAGTTCAATAAGGATGACTTACATGCCCTCGTTCGTGAGGATACGGTAGCTGCCCGACGGCTGGAAGTTGTCGAGCAGAGTGCCTGTGCTGTCCACCTCGATGCTGCCAAATATGTCTTCGGGCCATGCAATCCGGCCAAAGTCTGGCGGATTACGGAGCTAGAAGCAGCTGTGGTCAGACAAGATAACAATTGGCACCTATTAGGGGACAGATCCCAGACAACATACATCGCTGAGGTGCACCCAGCCACCAACGCCGCCGCCGCCAGATCCGCCCTGCTGCACGGTGGTGCTGGATCCGGTGTGGCTCGCGCCGGCATTGCTGAAAATGGTGCCGCCTGGGGCAGCAAATGCAACGGCCTGTGCTCTGAGCCCATCGTCCTGGGCTGCATTCTCGCGGAGCACGTCGTTGAGAATGTCCATGAACCGGTCATTGGCGACAAATGAACGCGGCGTCGGAGGCAGCACACTGGTCGTGCCGACGGCCGTGACCGCTGACGGCCTAGGAGTGTCCAGGTAGGTGAGGAGATACGACGGCGGCAGAGTGGCCAGGCGGAAGGCTTTCTGGTGAGGTGTTGGCTTTAGCTTGCGTCGTATATCAATTGATCGATCCTTGCGTTGAAGCCGTTGGTATCGCTTACAATGTGAGGATTGATCGACAAGGTGCTGCCGAACGAGCGCCGGAAAAGCTGGCCAAAGGCCGCAGGCCTTTGCCTCTGCATTATCCTTTGCGCAAACATTGTACGTGTCGCCGTGCTCAGAAACTCACAAAACGCTGTTGTCGGACTGCAGTTGTCCACCGCAAACGAGTTATGTCGTCATGAAAATCACTGGCGTGGAAAGAGAGGCTTCTGTTGATTGGTGGGCTGCCAGGCGGTGAAGCCCCACAATAGCTTTTTGCGTCGAAGCAGCGGACAAGGGAAAGAGCGACGCGACATTCTGCCCACCAAAACGCGTGTTTTGACGCGTCCCACCAAAGCTACCGCTTAAGTGGCAGGAGCGGGAGGCACACTGGCGAAGGGCAAGGAAGGAGCAAAGGACAACGGCTGGTCACCACGATGGCATTTTGACGCCGATGAACCCACTTCGACTCCATTGTCGTCTACTTGCTCTCACAACAATCGAATGACACGCACGATACACACGACACACACAAGACACCCTCTCTATGCAAGCGAAATCCCCATCCTCTTCAGTACAGATACTCACACGCAGCGCCCGGTATGACGGCCGACGCCGTGTCCTCCGAGGCGGCCGCCGCCAAGCTGAGTCCTCGCAAGCAGCGACAGTCCAAGCCTCTGGCTGACAGCTTCTTTGCCGGCCGGGGAGGTGCCGGCGGTGGCTCGGGCGACGTTACCAGCACGCCGTCGGCGCCCGCAATGCTTTCTTCGTCACAAGCCCCGTTCTCGTCGTCCCCCGCCTTCGCCACGCCCCTGCATCCCATGCGACCCTTTGTGCCCGGCGAGGCACGGTCGACCGCGGCGGCCGTGTTGGCCACGAGCGTTCCGGCTGCCTCTGCCCGTCCAACCATCTTGCCTATCCTCTTGCCGCCTACAACCCTGCGGCCCCTGGCGTTCCGGACATTTACCAAGAAACACAGCCTTACACTCACCTCATCGGCGCTGCAAGAGCTGGCCAGCTTCATCGGGCGGCATTGCGGCTCCGGCTGGCGCGAGGAAGGGCTGGCCGAGCGTGTTCTGGAAGAGACGGCCAAGGGCTGGAAGAACCGAAACTGCGGATTCATTGTCGACGGCGCCAGTGCAGAGCTGAAGGACATCCTGAAGACGCTGGAAGGCAACATGAGCGGCGGGCGGATTATGGTGGGGGGCCCAGGAGGCGGGGCCGGTGCCAAAGCAGGTGCAGTCGATGCTGCCGGGAGAAACGGCAGCGCGATCAGCCGCGTGCGAGAGAGCCGCAACAATGGTCCGCAGCGTGGCGGTATTCCGCGGCAGAACAGCCTCCTGCTCGACTCAACCCGCGAGTCCGACATTACCAACACACGACTCGGTCTTAGGCCCACTGTGCCGTCAGTAGGCGGCGGTGTCGGCGGCGGTGGCAAACCGCTCTTGACGAGAGAAGACAGCCAAGCCAGCCTGGGCATGAGCAGGCTCGATGTGGAGGACGACGAAGAGGACGCCGACGACGACGGCCTGCTCGACCCACGGCGGTGGCTCAAGGTTGTGGGCGCCTATGACCAACCACGAATGGTCTACAATGTTGCAAAGAAGCACTTTGAAAGGCGAGTGACCATTCCTTTCTACACGACGAGCAGGCAACAGCTTCTAACCGTGCTGCAGAGAAACATCAAAGCCGTCCCTCCTTCCAAGTACCAGCCATAAGACCGGCCTATTCCGCAACCGCTTCAACGTCATCCACCAGCGCCTTCTCCGCAACGAGATGTTCCAGAGCTCGGCTGTTGCCGAGGCCCGCGCGATGTCTACACTGCAGCCGTCAGGCTCCTCTGTTTCTGGAGCTACGCATAAAATTACGCCCGTGGCCAACCTTTTGGGTCGCCACGGCACGCACCACATGCTCCTCGGCATGCTTGTCGTTCTGCCGACGGGCAACCTGTCCATCTGTGATTTGACGGCGTCCATAACACTCGACGTCTCCAGCGCAGTGGCCATTCCCGAGGACTCGGCGTGGTTCACGCCCGGCATGATTGTGCTCGTGGACGGTGTCTACGAAGAAGAGGAGGAGGCTGCGGGCCGTGGTCTTAATGGTGCCACGGGCGTGGGCGGTACGATAGGCGGGCGCTTCCAGGCATTCCTCATTGGCCAGCCTCCGAGCGAGACGCGGCGAGATGCCCTGGGCATAAGTGGCCCCGATGGCGTCGATGGTGTCAACGGCACGGACCACACCATCGGTGGCGGGTTTGGCTGGATCGACTTTATGGGTGTCGGCAGCCACCGTGCGGTCGGGGCGCGTATGCGCAAACTCGAGCAGCGGTTTTTGCAGCGCCAGCTCCAGCAACACCGGCAGCAGAAGCTTCGTCTTCGGCGTCAGCAGCAGCAGCAGCAAAAACAACTGCAACTGCGACAACAGCGCTTATTAACCGATTCGCAAGATGGCGAGGCTGACGAGCCCGAAGCAACTCGGACGAACCACGACGAAGAAGCAGGGCTTGACAGCGATGACGAAGACCTCGGTCCCCCTCCGCCCAGTCGCCAACGCGTCGTCCTCCTGGGCGAGCTCAACCTCGATCAGCCGCGCACGCTGCAGGCCTTGCGTAAGGTGCTGGGCTTGTATGCCGCCGAACCCGAGGGCGCTACGCCGGTGGCGTTTGTGCTGACGGGCAATTTCGTGGAGCACGCGGTCATGGCCGGCGGCGGCAGCGGCGGCAGCATCGAGTACAAGGAGTACTTTGACGCGTTGGCGTCTGCCCTCTCCGACTACCCCACGCTCCTGCAGTCGTCATCCTTTGTGTTTGTGCCCGGCGACAACGACGGCTGGGTGTCGGCCTTTAGCGGCGGTGCCGCCGTGCCGCTGCCGCGCAAGCCCGTGCCGGAGCTGTTTACGTCGCGCGTCCGACGTGCGTTTGCGACGGCCAATGCTGAGGTGGTCGGTGCGAGCAGCAACCGGGTCGGCGGCGAGGCCGTGTGGACCACCAACCCAAGCCGGCTGTCGCTGTTTGGGCCCAACCACGAGATTGTGCTGTTCCGCGACGACACGTCCAGCCGGCTGCGGCGCACGGCCGTGCGGTTGGCCAAGCCAGCTGCTCCTGAGGTCCCAGAGGCACCAGACGCAGCGCCCGCAGTGGCTAGCCAGGACGACATGGATGTGGATGGCACAGCAGAGGCCCAGGCCCAGGCGCAAAACAAGCCCGTCGCCTCTGGTATCCCCTACGACGTCCAGACGGCACGGAAGCTCGTCAAGACCATTCTCGACCAGGGCTACCTTGCGCCGTTCAAGCAGTCACTGCGCCCCGTGCACTGGGACTTTGCGAGCGCACTGCACCTCTACCCGCTGCCCACGGCGCTCGTGCTGGTCGACACCACGGCACCGCCTTTTTGCGTGACATACGAGGGCTGCCATGTCATGAACCCGAGCAGCCTGCTGGTGGCCGGCCGGCGGGGGGCGGCGCGGTGGATCGAGTACGAGATCGGGCGGACGGGCAAGTTGCGGGAATGCACGTTTTAAGGGCAGTAGCAGGCGAGCGGGGATGACGGGAAGACGACGTACGACCACGACATGTTTTGTTAGCTAAGATGGAGATGCACGAGGTCGAAGTACTGAACTGAATTGTCGCACATGAATATTCCTGCCGATGCCGAGATGTACTGTCCCATGCCGGCCATGAATAACGACACACCCAAATATGCCGCTTGGTGCTACACCATTGAACTTTGTCTCTCGCCGTAGACCAAAATGTTACAGATCCGATGTTTACCTGCTGGAAGCAGGCCAAATACCGTCGGAAATGGAGCAAAGTGCCCTGCTTATGGTGATGCCGTGAGCCTTCACTCCACAACCTTCGATTCCGTCCTTTCTCCCATGTTTTGATTCGACCGATGATGCCAAGGCCGTATGTCGTGCAGCTCGTATTTCCATTCGCCACAGAGAATCTTCAGCCTTGTGGCCGGGTCTTCCTTTCTTCTTCTCTTTTGTCCCTTTTCATTTCTATTTTTGGGGGCACTCCGTGTAACCGACCAAATCCTACAGGACTGCGACATATGACGTCCCGGAATGGCATTTGGCCACGAGACCACATGCCTCCCTCCCGAAACTGCCGGGGCCGAATGGCACTTTTGTTGTCCTTTGTCTTCTCGACTTTCTCCTGAACGCCAAACAAGTTTTGCGATGGCTCCTGATGGTGTGAACCCTGGGATGCCTAGCGCTGCCCAAAATACGCTGTGGCTGGGCGAAAGCCCTTGTCAGGCACAACGTCAGCAGAGAGACACAAGAACCAGCAGCGCCCTGTCATTGGTCCAGCGCTGGCAAGTGGTCTCCGTGCCCCTCGTCCGTTCGTATTTCTAGGCTTACGGTAGCGCATTCTGCCGCTGAAAGCCCCGCACTAACGGCCACCAAGTTTGTCCCAGCCCCTACAGACGAACCCAAAACCCCTAAAAGGGCTGGCCTGTGGAGGGAACCGTCGAAACCCTGAATCAACCACTCGCCGCTAAACTCGCTACGCAGTCCCCCTGCCACCTTCCTTGTCGCACACACGCGCAGCCGAGACGTGTCTGTATTCGCTGTTGCCTTTCTAGTCCATTTGTCCAGTCCCGGTTGTGTCCACCAGGGGAAGGGACCCCCCTAACTCGATTCCACTTAAACATCCAAAACTTTCCAACATCACCAACATCGCCGGCACCACCAGACGTCCCCTCGAAGCTCCCTCTCCCTCCGCTCACGACCGACGACGACAGGCCGACGCCAAACGTCAATCTGCGGGCAGCGTCTCACCCTGTGGCACCCGACTCCGCGCCTTCCGGCCACGTTCCGCCGAGGCTTGGCATCGAACGCCACTGCGTCGCCGACCGCTTCCGACAAAGACGCCAACAGCAACGTCAAGCATAGACACAAGGTTCCACTGATTGGCGACTGTTCGTGATGGACCTCAGCTAGAGAAAGCTTTGCGTCTCGTTTTCTACCCGTTCTTCCCGCCTGCCCGCCTTGCCGACATCACGACGGAGCGCGACGTGTTTCTCGTCTCCCAAACTTTCTTCTTTTTTTCCCCTTTTCTTTGAGCCTGTTTTCTGTCGGTAACATCCACGGCCTTCCTGAGAGCCTCTGCTCTCGCCCAATTTCGACGCCATGGCCGGCATTGAGCAGCTCGAAATCCACAGCAAGGTACGGCGCAACCATGGCGGTGCGACCCCTCTTGGCAGCTGCTAACACATGTGTCTCTGCAGTCTTACATTGTGCGATGGGTGAAGGTCGACGAAGGTCACACCATCTCCTGGAGTGTACAGCCGCACAAGAAGTCCATGTACGTCATACGTCCCTGCCCGGGCAAAGCATGTTTGTCCACTTAGAGCAACTGCTGACTCCCCCTTTGTCTTCTTGCAGAAACTTTGGCATTGTCAAGCATCCCGGTACTGGCGGCACCAACCTCACCACCTTCCAGTCCGACCTCGACGACAGCCTGCCCGATGGCACCTCCGATGCGAAGCAGGGCCTTTTTAACAGAAAGGACGCCGGCACCGCGCCCGAGCAGCTGCGCAAAAAGGGCTTCAAGCTCATCAACTGGCACGGCAAGTGCGACGCCGACAAGGTCTCCATGGGCACCTACGACGTCGAGGCCGGCAACGGGGGCATGTTTGGCCTCGTCTTTGACAACACCTTCTCGCGCCAGACCTCCAAGAACGCGACGTTTGTCCTCCTGACCTACCCCGTCGGCGCCCCGCCTCAGGGTGCCCGCAATCTTCCCAACCTCCAGGCCGGGCCCGCTGCCAGCATCAGCCGGTCGAGTCTCGGCAAGAACAACAGTCCGCGCCTCGGCGCCATTCCGACCCCGTCCATGGACAGCATCGGCAGCCATCACGCGATCAACGGTTCGGCCGCTGCAGCCGGGAGTGCAGCAGGTGCTACGTCGGCGGTATCGACGCCTGGCTCAGGCGGCGAAGCTGCGAATGGCAGCCGCGGAAGCGGTGGTGGTGGCGGCGGCGGCGGCGGCGGCGGCGGCAGTAAGAGTGGGAGTGGCACTAACAGTGCGCGTCCAGGCCTGTCGACCGCCTCGTCTGGCTCCTCCGCCAACTACCACGTCGGCACCCTGTTGAAGCGCCGCCGGAAAAAGGGCCAAGGCTATGCGCGCCGCTTCTTCTCACTCGACTACGCCACCTGCACGTTCTCCTACTACCACAACCGCAACTCCTCGGCCCTGCGTGGTGCTATTCCTCTGAGCCTGGCGGCCATTGCTGCCGACGAGCGCCGACGCGAGATTACAATCGACTCGGGCGCCGAGGTATGGCATCTCAAGGCTTCCAACGACAAGGAGTTTACCGAGTGGGCACGCGCACTGGAGCGCTCGAGTCGCATCGCCCGCGGCCTCGAGAAGGTCCAGGGCCTTCCTGGTGCCTCCGTGTCGTCGCACAACCTCCGCTCCGAACCGCCAGCCGACGTTGCCCCCAAGGTCATGTACCAGGAGGAAACGCGCGAGTGGCAGCAGGTCGAGGCGCTTGTTAGCCGCGTTGTTGGTACGCGGGACGCTCTCCGGCGACTTGTCAAGGACATGGCCGCCGCGGGCCACCAGCCACCAGTACACGCCGCGCAAAAGTCGCATTTCCTGTCGCCCAGTACGCCGCCCGTCTCCGAAGAGCCCGACGACTATCTGTCTTCTCAGCAATCCACGCCCACCGGAGGGGCCGCCGAGCGTAGGCCGTTCTGGCGGCGACGGTCCTCAGCCTCGCCGCTCGCCCCGCAAAACTTCCGCTCCTCTGTCGCGTCCTCGCTGGCCGTGCCGGCACCGTCCGCCGCCTCGAACGCCCCAGCACACCACAACGCCAAGCACGGCGCCAAGCACGAGGGCCACAACATGGAAGACCACTGCCAGGCGCTGTTGGGTGACCTGGACTCGGTCGTGTCCGAGTTCACGAAGCTGCTCTCCAACAGCAAGCACCGCCGCACCACATCGGCTGTTGCGGCCAACATTGCTGCGCCGCGCAACAGCCTTGACTCCACCTCGACCACGGACGAGTTCTTTGATGCCGCCGAGGCCGCGACCTCTGCAGACCGCTCGCAGTTGCTGCGCATCGACAACCACAGCGAGGCCGAGGACACACCCGGCTCTGAGATGGACGAGGAGCACGCGTCTGCCCACGGCGACGGCGACGAGTCGTCGGTGTCCTCGGTGGAGGACGAGGAAGAGTACACCGGGCTGGGCGAGGGCAACGGCACCGGCAGCGACGGCAAGAACCTGTTCCCGCCCAAGCCCAAGTCGCTCGCACCACTGCCCCTGACCGAAGCGGTGCAACGCCGCAAAACGATACCGCCGTCGACCGTGCTGCCGCCGAGTCTGATCGCCTTTGTGCGCAAGAACGTCGGCAAAGACTTGTCGACCATTTCGATGCCGGCGTCTGCCAACGAACCGACGTCCCTGCTGCAGCGCATTGCCGAGCAGGTCGAGTACGCGCAGCTGCTCAACGAGGCTGCCGCCAAGTCGCGGCCCGAAGAGCGCCTGCTGTACGTGGCTGCCTTTGCCGTGTCGCAGTTCTCGGGCGGCCGCGCAAAGGAGCGCGCCATCCGCAAGCCGTTCAACCCGCTGCTCGGCGAGACATTTGAGCTGCTGCGCACCGAACGCGAGATGCCCGGCGGCGGCATGCGCGTCCTGGTCGAAAAGGTCAGCCACCGGCCCGTGCGCCTCGCGATGCAGGCGGACGCCCCCGCCTGGTCCTTTTCGCAGGCCGCCGCGCCCTCGCAAAAGTTCTGGGGCAAGAGCGCCGAGATCATTACAGAAGGCCGCGTCCGTGTCGTGCTGCGGCTGCCGTACGGCGGCGGCGAAGAACACTACTCGTGGGCGCTGGCCACGGTGTTCTTGCGCAACGTCGTCATGGGCGAAAAGTACGTCGAGCCTGTGGGCACCATGAACGTCGTCAACGATACGACCGGCGCGCGCGCCGTCGTGGAGTTCCGCTCCAAGGGCATGTTTGGCGGGCGCAGCGAAGACGTCCAGATCGAGACGTACGACCCGGCGGGCGCGCACACGGGGCTGGCTCTCACAGGTACGTGGACGTCGGGCCTGCGGGTCGTGGACCCGCGCAACAAAGCGGGCGGGCTCGAGATCTGGCGCGCGGGTGCCTTGGTGGACGATGCTGCGCGCGTCTATGGTCTGACGCAGTTTGCCGCGTCGCTCAACGAGGTCACGTCGCTGGAGAAGGGCAAGCTGGCGCCGACCGACTGCCGGCTGCGGCCGGACCAGCGGCTGGCCGAGGAGGGCAAGCTGGACGACGCCGAAGCGTGGAAGACGAAGCTGGAGGAGGCGCAGCGGACGCGGCGGCGGCAGCTGGAGGAACGCGGGGAGCAGCACAAGCCGCGGTGGTTCGTCAAGGTGGCCACGGGACCCGACGGCGACGAGGTGTGGCGGCTCAAGGGCGGCAAGGACGGTTACTGGGAGGAGCGGGCCAAGGGCACGTGGACGGGCGTGGAGGACATCTTCTCGGGTGACGTGGGCGAGGAGCCGTGAGCGCATCCTGCGCGGCGCGTTTGCCTCTTTGGCCCTTGCTTGTTGTCGTTGTTTTCGTTTTCCCCTTGTTTTCTTCGTTTCCAATTTACGTTTCCTTGGGCGTCTGCGAAGGGGGGGCCACGATACCTAGACGAACGCCGACGCCTTTCGTCCCTTTATTTTGTTTTCATTTTGATGTTTTCATTTACGTTCTCTGGTCGATGGAGCTTGCTTTGAGCCCACAACGATATCACCTAATTATGCCTTCCCCCTACAACGAATAGATACCTTAGCTTTTGGCAGTTGACGAAACGCGGAATGAAGTACAGTTGAGAGTACTGCGGAGAAATAAACTACATGTTAAATTTACATGATTTTGCATCCGTGAGGATTTTTCTTTATGTCCTTTGTCGCCTAGTATTGAAAAGCACTACGGGGTTTGACCTGATTTTGGGCACTTGGATGGATGACTAATCATGGCGATCGTTCCATTTCAAGATCCAGTCAGTTTTAGACCAACACCTGCATAATTAAGGCACCTACGAGGTACAAACCTCACAACAGACGACGCCACAAGCCACAAAAGACAGGACGAGTTGATGTTGGGTCCCATGCACCTGCGCCTGCACTTGTACGAAACGCCACAGCGTGTAGCCCTGCTGGCCACAGCGCGTCTCGCCGCCTGCCATTCGCTCAGAGCAGCTCTTCGCGTCGACTACATCGTGGCTGTTTGCCGCGACAATTCATCGCGAACAGACGTGACTCTCAAGCCAGCCCAATAATAGCTCAATTTTGACCAGAAGTGTGACGTGCAGGCGCCGTTGAGTGGTGGCGTGGGCCGTCTAGGTCACAGAGCCAACTGGGCATCCTCATATTCTCGTCACCTGTACATCACCTCCACATCACTTTTACCTCACCTCATCGTCGCTTTAGCATATCTACGCCCACAATGTCATCGAAACCCGCAACCAAGGTGGGGGTCGGCCGGCCTGCCACAAAAGGCACGACACTGGGCTCAACTCCCATGGCCAAGTCAGCCTCCTCTTCATCCGCAGCGGGAGCCAAATCAAAAGCATCAGCTGCCACGTCCACATCGACAGCGTCATCATCCACACACGGCACGAGCAACGGCAGCAGCCACCCGCTCCAGCCGTACCGCGAAATTCTACTCGCCCGCTCAGACGGTGTGGGCTACTCGACGCAGCAGATCAACGACGCCAGCCGCTCGGCACAGCCCGTCAGCGACGCCCTCGACGACAGCCACGAATTTATGCGATCGTGGACTGTGAAGCTGGGCAAGGCCATCAAGTACAACCTGGGAGGCGCCTCGTCGTCGTCGTCCGGCGCAGACCCCAACAACTACCTCGTGCGTTTCCCCTCGGGCTACTCGCTGCACGTGCGGCCCGGCAAGACCAAAGACCGCGACGGGCCTTTTGTGTTTGGCCATCCACTCGGTCCCCTGGCCGCGTTTCGCAGCCCGGCCGAGCTGGCTCTGCATTTGCTGTGGCTGCTCAGTGATTCCAACGAGCGCGCCGACTGCTCGTGTCGGCTGTGTGTGCGAATGGTGAGCGAAGCCGCGGCCTCGACGGCCGCCTCGACGGCTACCTCAACGGCTGCTTCTGCAGCGGCACCTGGTGCCGCAGCACCCCAACCCGCTAAACCGTCACCACGGCCGCCCACCGAAACCCCCGTCCCCGTCCCCGTCATCCCGATAGCGGCGTCGCCAGCTGTTGCTACGGGCCCGGCAACAACAGCGCCGGCCACGCCCGTTCCGCCACCGACCATCGCACCCGCAGCGTCACTCGCAACTGCACCTGCAACTGCACCTGCACAGCCTGCCCGCTTGCCCGGTCCAGTGGGTGGCGGCTCCGGCCTCTTCCGCCCCTGGGAGCTGGTGTGGTACCAGCACTTTACGCAGCAGTCTCGCGGCGCCTGGCGTCTGGGCATTGTACTGCAGCTCTTCCCGGCAGGCGATGGCACAGAGCCCCCGCCGTCGGCCATGCCCGGCCCTGCGGGCAAGGTGCGCGTGGCGCCGCTCGGCATTCGCGGCCTCCACCCGCCGGAGCTGACTCTTGAAACGAGCGTGCTGCGCCCCTTTTTGTCTTTCAGCGTGCCGGGCATGCGGGAGGGATTGCAGGGTCTGTCCTACGATCAGATTGATTGGCAGAAGCTGGCCTGGGAAGCTCAGCAGCAGCAGCAGCAGCAGCAGCAGCAGCCGCCACAGCCCGGCCACTACGACACGGCGATTCTCGCACTGGAAGCCTCCAAGTCCGCGGCCAACCAGATCAACGCGTGCTTCTCCCTGTTCAACCCCCTGCCCAGTGTCTCGCCGACTGAGCAGCCCTTTGGCGGCGTGTTTCTGGGCGCGGAGCAAATCGTCATTGGCGATGCGCTGCGCGTCAGCGTGAAGCCCGTGGCCGGCGCACCAGCGGACAGCGGCAAGGTGTCCGTGGAGATTATGCGCGTGAACACGATTGTTCAGAACAACGGCGACGTGCATTTTATCGGCGACGTCTACCGCCTGGCCGTGACCGGTCCCGGCCTGCCGCCGCCGCCGCCGCCGGTCTACGGCCCCACGGGCCACATCCTTCCCACGGAGCCCGTGTTCGCCGAAGAACTGGCCGAGCGCAACAGCCACAGCCACAACCGCACGGCCCACGCGTCCAACGCGGGCCTGACGTGGTACTGGCAGCTCCGCGAGCGCCAGAGCCGCCGCAATGAGAACGAGGTGCACGGCCGCTTCTACGCGTCGACGCGCCTGGCGGCCAACCTGCAAAACAGCGAATTCCTGCAGCGCGTCGCACAGCAGCAGCCTACGGGTCCGGTGGCCGGCGACGATTCTAGCATGATGGCGTCGGCACTGAACCGGCGGCAGCAGGTCGGCGGGTTTATGTACCAGGGCGAGCGGGCCAACCGGGCGGCCACGATTGGGCAGGCGATCAGTGTGACGCTGCCGCCGGTCGCCGGTGTGACGGAACAGTATTAAGCGGACCGATCAGGACAGGGGCAGGGATTTTGAAAACAGCACGTGTGTTTGTGTTTTCGCTACCAAGGGGGGCGACCCGGCGTCGGCGGTTCGTACAGTTTGCATCTATTTAGAGTCTCGAATGGTTCTCCGAATACCAACCAACCAACCAATATAAGCAATTTCAAATCTTCTGTCTCGACTCTTGTTTCTTGTCGTTGATGTCTTCCGTTCCTGGTAACGGGCGTGGCCTTCCGCGGTATCGTCATTTGTCTTTGCATGGCGATGGGATTGGTTCGGACCCGGCTGTTTCATGTTGGATCCCAGTCGCGACCCTTTCCGCCTCTCAGACGAAGTACCGTCGGCCCTGTCCCATGGTACGCCCTTGACATGGTCCACTCGCGTTTCTTCGTCATCTTTGGCACCCAAATGAAACTATAAGGTCCAACAAAACCAGAACTTCCGTCCGGCTGGTTCGGTCAAATCCCCTTTCCAATCTACGTCCCGACAAACGACAACACCCGTTCTTTCGAGATGTAGTGAAGGACGTGGCGGGCAGGTCGCATGAAAAACATAGCCCTTGACAAGGTAAACTTTGCAGTCAAGAAAGGGAATTGGTTGCGAGTGCGACTTTGGAGCGAACCCTTCGCACATGTAGTTTACTCTGGTCCACAGTTACCCAATGGAGCAATGCTTTTTAAATTCAAACGCCGCCGTGAGCGAGCCAGCGAGCGAGCTCGAACATGAAACCAGACCAGACATACGAGGACGTAGCATAAAATTATGAGATGAAATTAAAAGTGCGACTCAAGGAAATAGGTATAGGCAATACTCGAGAGATATCCTCAATACATATGCTGCAAAAACGTTCACGTCCAATGGTATCCGAAACATGGGCAACCGGCATCGTCAAATACGCGGTGCCTTTCTCCGTTGTTCCCAGCACCCAAGTAGGAAAACGGGAAAGTGTTGGAATAAACACATCAAGCCCAAGCCCACTTCCATGTTTGTATCCGGAAAACTACAACGGCATGCAGTTGCTAGTGGTTATAATGTCGTGTTGCATCTCTTTGAAAGGTCATATCGAGGACGTAATAGGCGGTTTGGGGGGATTGAGCGAAAGAAGTACATGGAAGGATACAAAGAGACGTTCGGAGAAAATGACAAAAGAAATGGTGCGCTGGTCGTGAGTTGCGTAAGGTGGGTTCGTGGAACAAAACAAGGCGGTTTCCGCCCGGATCAGCCCACTTTCAGTTTCGACAGTCGGGCTTCTATGGCCTTCAATATCTCCGGATCGGGTTCGGGTTCGACACGCTGTGGTTTCAGACGAGGACAATCGGCACAACGGGGGTGGGCGCACTTGGTGCACTCCGTCCCCTCGACGGCGTCGGCGGGGTATCGTGTCTTGCACTGGTGGCAGCGGAAGCGCGGGGTGGAGCGTGTGCCGAACTCGTCGCCGGGGTAGCCGTATGGGTACTTGTCCTTTTTGGGTCTACAGATTGTTAGTATGCAGATATACAAAAGCCAAGACATGGTAGCAGAAAGGTAAAAGTGTCAGTAACGTACGGGTCTCTCGGGCAGTCGGTGCAACGGAGGTGACTGCACCCTGGGCAGGTCTTGCTGCCCGAAACAAAGAGCGCGGTGCATTGGCAGCAGTTGCGGCGCAGGCGCTGGCGAGGCTTCTTGTAGACGAGGTCTTGGCCGCCCGTCTTCGACGGCTTGGTGAGCTGCATCGGCTTGGGGGTCGTGTCCCAGTCGGCAATGATGGGCGCGTTCTCCTTCTGCTCCTTCAGAACAGCCGCACGGCGCTCGCGGGCGGCCTGCTTCTCGGCGTCGGTGCGCTTGGTCGGGTACCGCGTGCACTTCTTGCAGCGGACGTGCTTGCAGCTTGTGCATTCCTTGGCAGCGCCGAAGTCGGTGTTGCATTGGTGGCAGGTGCGGTGCACACGCATGCGGATGGGCTTGTTAACACGCAAGGCGTCGCCCTCGGTCGAGTGCCACTCGCTGGGCCTGATCTCGAGGCCGAAACGCTCGCCGAGGCGACGGGCGCGCTCCTCGTGCAGTTGCATGCGGGGGACCTTGATGGCGTCGGGGTATTCAGCAGCCGGCTTCTTTCCTTTGTCCGCCGGTGCCGCATCGCGCGCGGCGGCAGGGGCCAGGGCGACAACGGGAACCGGCTCGGCTGCAGGCTTGGCGACAGACGGGCCGGGCTTGCTGGGGCCCGAAATGGACATGCGCTTTTCGGCCTTCTTCATGATCGTCTTCATGCGAGTCAACACACGGCTGCTCACGCCGCTTTTCTTCTCCTTGGGGGCGGCCGAAGGGCCACCCTGCGCTGGAGAGCTCATGGCGTTTGGTGAGTTTTTGATGTGTTTTTCTTGGTGGTGGCTGTATTGTGTGTGTTTCTCCAGTACTTTTGCTCCGAGTGATTCGGACTGGGATTCAAAAGATGCTCAAGCCAGGTTGAGGATATTCAGAAAAACTCAGGTCGACATGGGATCCGTCAAGTGTGGTTGCGAAACGATCTCGGACGGATGCGCTCAAGCCCAAAATAAGGAACCAACCGGTATTTATGGACCCGAAGTTATGTTTCCTGGGAAAGACACGAGACGAATAAAGCCGGTCCAACGTGTTGGACAATTGAGCCGAAAGGACGACAAGGAGGAAGGGGGGTGTGGGGGGAAAGGATAAAAGTAAAAGCCCAATGACGAGAAAGCAGAGTGTACCAGCGGACGACAGGTAAAATGAGAAGAAAGATATTGTCTTGGTGTTTCGGTCTCGGGGACAGCCAAAACTGGGTTTTGGGTTTTGGGTTTGGGGTTTGGGGACGACAATCCTGTTTCGTAAGCAAGCGACTGTGGTTGTCGGGTTCGAGGAGAAAGCAGACGAGGCGGCACGATAGTAATATTTAAAGTGGTGGAGGTGTAAATCGAAGGCGAACAGAAGCGAAGTAGAACGTCGACAGAAGACCGCGTCGATGTGGATCAAAGGGTCGCTTATGTTGACTTGGTGAGACGCAGTCGATGAAGTCTGCGTGGCGTCCTTCCCAGCCAGCAGTTCGTCTGTACTGTCTATCCGTCCACGCAAAGCTCCCCGGGTGCGACAAAAGTCGGGTGACGGATGCGGTGTGGCGGAGTTGGTCAAAGTCCAAGCAAATTTACAGTCGCAGTCGTCAGTCGAAGATTCGAAGGTCCAATGCCGGTATCAGTTCGACGTCTACTAGAGTCTAGGCGTGTTCTTTTTGTATTTATCGGTTGAGTAGATTACTCTCGTAGTAAATTGAGTTGTCCAAATCCGATGCACATCGTTCGGTAACAAACAAAAGGCGACGAGGCGGGTATTTGAAGAGATTGCCGTAGTAGGACGTCCTTGACGAGGATGTCGTCGTCGTCGTCGTCGTCGTCGTCGACACGCCCGGAGCTGGCAGATGTCAGTCTTTTTTGTTGTCGACGGAGCGATCCTCAGGACGAGATCCAAGAAAAGTGAGCGAGAAAAACAGGGAAGAAGTTGATCTGGGGACGACGACGTAGAAGAGGAGAAAAAAGGGCGGGCGCGAACAAGTACAAGGAATGCAGGAAAGGACGTTAGTCCGGGTTTGGTGGGCCTGGTGTGGCAGCGAAAAGAAGGCAGGAGCAGCGGAGGAGGGGTGTGGATTGGCTGCGGTGTTGGGTGGAGTGAGGACGAGGCGAGGCGACCGGGGAAGGGAACCGAGGAAAGAGCGATGGCATGCTCAGCGCCGCCATGCGTAAGATACGCTGCGACCAGACGAGGAAAGGTGCAGGAGCGTCCCAAAGTCTCAAGCCAAGACGTGCAGAAAAAGAAGGAACAAAACAGGGGTTGCAGCCAGGACTGTCCCAGCACCTGAAAACGAAGCGGAAAGTAGGAAAAGAGGAAACTGCAGAGGGCTAGTCCAAATGGGGTAATACGTAAAAGAGGAAGTGGCTTTGGGGCCCTGGGCTGGGCACTGAAGGGTAGTGAGGAGAAAGAACGACTGGTCCGCCAAGTACTCCGTGCCTGAGTGGGGGCACACGGTGCTGCGATGCGCACCTGCTTGTTTTGCCCATGAAAGCCTTGTGAGCGTATTTTTGGTGTGAATGTTTGAATCCGCGAGAGGAAGGAGCGACCTTGCCAGCCATCAGGCTCCAATGTGAGTCGTTGGAAGAGACCTGATCGCAGAATGTCCTTGATTGTGAGGGCAATGCGCGACAGCTCGCTTGCTGGCTTGCAGGCCTGTAGTTCAGCATCCCAACGAGCCAACCTACGGGCCTGCAGCTCAATGCGGTGGCCCGACCACCGAGGAGGAATAGTGGGATCAGAGACCAGGTATTCTTCCCAGTTCGGCAAGAATGAGTGACTGCTACCGCAAGACTGCATGCTGCCTGAACACTAGCGTGCGCTGTAGGTCGTTCCTTACTCTTCTGGGTGCGACTTGTCTTGGTGCTGCAGACCGCACTAGCCAAAAAGGAAAATCCCGGCCCCCGTCGCTCTCTGCTTTGTTTTAATTTGTTGACTTTTTCTCTTTTCTTTTTGTTTTCTGTCGTTTCTCTCTGTTCTCTCCCACTACGAATTACCTTTGCACCGAATCCGTGGGACGGGATCGGGAGCAGACCGCTGCAAAGATCCTCCGTGGAAAGAACACTGTGTAGCCCAAATTAGGCCTCGAACTGACAGTTTGGCGAGCTATTTTAGTGAGCCGTTTTGCGTCTTTCGTTGACAACCGTTGACAACAGCTTTGTAAACAACGGGCTAACGCATACTGTGTACAGAATACAGGACGCTCCAATGATTTCGACTCAGGGTCTCATGTCAATCGGTAAGCAGAATGCCGTCTACATGAGCTGACGACAGACGATAGGTTGTCTAGGCTCAAACAAGATGCGCGAAACACACAAATAACAACATCTTCCGCAACGAAACAGAAAAAAAGAATGCCCGCACGACGGCGTCGAGATGCTTTCGTGCTTGTCAGCTGAAAGGGAGATGTTCGATGTGACAAAGGCAATTCTAACACAAGACGCGAATCAGGGGAGATGTGGCCAAGATCGTCATCTACCTAAGCTCTTTTTAGACGATGAAATGGGACAATGAGCGAAGCGAAGAGAGACATTTCAACACCCAGGACGCGCCAGTGAGCCCAGCGATTTGTTTCTCTGCCCCAGAAAAAGGAGACTCGGGAAGTAAAGGAAGCGACCGCACCACGGGAAGAGTGGAAAGAAAGCCACTCCGTTGTGCGGACACAAGCCGGACAAGAACAAGCCATCCTTGACTACGGAGCCAAGCTCCTTTCCTCGCTTCGCTGCTGGGGGTCAGCGGCTTGATGGTTAATGACCACAGGGGCGCAGCCCCAGCAAGAGGCGGATCGCCCTGTCTCCTTTGGTATTAACACTGAGTGGGACTCGTGTTGGTAGTAGCTTTTTATCTGTACGCCTAAGCCTAAGACGCTTGGGAGCAGCATCAATGCGCCAAAACAGAACAAACCCCTATGAGGACCATTGCGCGCTGCAAGTTGGAAACTCGGTTACCCCATCTCTCACGCGTCGCGCGGCGGCGTGCCTCAATATTGCATACATACTAACGTTTAGGTATTGACAGCCGCTATAGCCGTTTAGGCGAGGCCCTGGCCTTGTCATATCTCACCCCTAGTCCTCAACGTTTCTGACAGAACGGCATTCTGTCTGTTCTGGGCAGCAAAATGTGACGCTGGCTGGGAAGGCGGGAAACGAGGACATGGATGGAGACAGAGTCGGGAAGGTGGAGGACGAAGGGGGCGATCATCCAGTCCAGAAGCCCCAAGGACCCAAGAGTATCGGGAAGGGACTGAGACATTCTCGTTGGAATACGAAGTACGTGTCAAAATGCAAAAGATGAGAGACAAAAACGACAAGTATTACGACGCAGAGAAAAGGATAACAGCTCACAACGCCGGGTATGCACCTGGTGGTCTCCGCACCACTGCATTCCACCTATCTGTGAGGCTTGCCTGCAATCCTGTCCAACACTCTCAACATGACAGGTCAATTTTGTCCACGCGTTTTGGCGGAGGCTTGCGGGTCCCGGTCTAAAAACCGTTGCAGAAATGAGTGAAGAGGGGGCAGCCAGAAAGCTAGGAAGTAGACGAAAAACAGACAGAGGCAACGGCCGCGTCAAAAACAACATTGAAACTGGCGCTGAATAGAGGATGGCCTGGCGTGATGAGCCCGTGCCGTAATTCCTCTCTCTCCTCTGAAACGTATCTCGACTGTCTCGAGCTCACTCATTTCCTACGCCGTAATTACAACTGGCTTCAAAACCACTGTTCAGATGAGCATAGAGCTATATGCAACCTTTGGATTTGATTCGCCAGTTTAAATGATCTCTACCGGTCAACAATTTCTGGACATCAAATGAGAGCGCGCTGCTTGCACTGTAAGATATTCTTCTGCTTATTATGCACTGTACTCTGCTGGAGTGTTCGGTGTTCCCGTGCAGCTGGTAAGAACTGCCCGGGGGAAAAGCTTTTAGGCAACGCCCGAACCAGTGCCCTGGGATCACTCTCACTTCCCAGCCTCTTTTTTCAGTGAGGAAATACGCGGATCATTCAGCTCGCACCGTTGACCAACACAATAGCTCACTTGCGAGGCTCGTCATTCCTTCGCCCAAGCTGTCGGGACGGATACACAGTATGAAAACAAACTATAGTCACAAAAAAAGGAAGCACGGTTCCACTGTGGCGACAACAAAAAGAAGCGAAAAGAAGTAAATCATAACTGGGATAGGCAATCCTCCTTTTTCGCGCTTTCGCGGTGGTGTATGAAAATCTTTCAGGCGGGAGCCCTCGAGCGAAAGGATTACGGTCATGGGTTTCATGTATAGGCCTACTGCTATATGTTTCGCGAAGAGTATTCTACACCGCCAGAGTAAAAAAAGGCAAAGTCGAGAGTGCGGTTCGAGCTCATGCGGAGTGAGGCGAAAGAAAGCAAATAAATGCGGGAAAAAAAAAGAATAAAGAATAAAACATTGTAAGGGACCAGGAAACGGTGTGAAAATAAATATCGCGAGATGTACGAAATATAGAGAATAATAATATGTGCCCCGTACGCAATTCCTCCACTCACAACAAAATTCCTTTGTTACAGGGTGCTTTCTCTCCGCTGGCAGAAGGTAAAATACAGAGTGGACATACGGAGCAATAAAAAAACGACGTAAAACTCCGTGCATGAGAAAAAAAGGAACAACAGGAAAACGAAATTACAGGAGACTGCAGTAGCGGCGCCAGTTCGAATCCAGCAGACGAGGAGATGATGCATGCGGCCAGAAAAGACGACAGAAAGCAGCAGGGCCAGTGTCAGTGCCACCCTTGTGCTGGAAGAGGTTCCCGCGTCGTTTCCCCATCGCGTTACCCAGGAAGGGATGCCGGGGCGAGCAGAAGAGGAGACAAACTCCAGGATGAGCGGATAAATACTCCGTAGGAGAGCAAAATAGAGAGAAGTACAAAATATTGAATATTGTTGTGCACAGCTTGATCTTTGCGCCAATGCGACTCTGTGCCAGTGGAATACACCGACAAAATTAACCTATGGCACGACCTATGCCGTACAGTGCAAGATCTTGCTATGGGCTTTTCCTCAGCCTCTACAGAGCAAATGTGTACAGGCATCTTCCACATCACACTCGTTGAGACTTCCTGTTCGGACCAGCAGACGCTCGAAAAGGGCACAAAAGAAACGTCAGTGGCAAACACTGAGCCATGGCCATGAGTATAAAACATGTAACCAGATGTGGCCCACCTAAATGGCTATTGTTTTACGTGCTTCTTTTTGTTTTTCTTTTCTGCCCCCATCCCCCGTCCAACCAACAACAGCCCGTCTGCCACGCGACAGCGGGTAATGTTTCCAGTTTCATCACACACAGCACACAATCACACATCACGCCACACTTTTTTCGACGGATTAGCGCACGGAACGTCCAAGCAATCTTTTGCACTGGTTCCTCGTTTACCCATATGAAAACTGAACCGCCGCTGTGGCCCCCCCGCCCGCAAAGATCCGACACGTTATTTATGTTTGTGCGCACATCCGGTCCGAGCGATCGAATCAACCCTGAAAATGGCCCTTGCACAAACAGCTCGTCAACAGTGGTGTACGACTTACGGGGCTTCAACATGTACTTGCTGCCCGCCTATGTTTTGGCGTTGGTGATGCATGGCGTATTGCGAAGAGTGCCGCTTGTCTAAGCTTCGATAACTTGTCTATGTCGCCGCAGTCTCCACCGTGTCTGAATCGTTTTGCGAACCCATCAGTATTTTACTCCGTTCACTCTGCATTGTTTGCCATTAGTGGCGCTCGTCCAGTGTGCTCCGTATATTTGTTGCTTTTGTTCCTTGGCGGCCCTTCCCAGCCGTGTTACCGTTCTTTGACGATTCATTGTTATTCGACAAAACATGTTCAGTGGGATTTCTGTGAGAGAACATATGTGCATGTGCAAAGTACGAAGTACTTTCGTGCGTGTGCTGTGCATAATTTTGGGTTCGTCACGCTCCATTGTCCGGAGTTACATGGTCTGTTTGGTACAAGTAACATGCGTTATGAATTGTCGCATATTTATTCTACTTTCTTATAATTTTGACTCTCTCAAACAAGATTCTAGGCACCCTCTGTCTCTGTTCTTCCAAGTCTGCGACACCCAATCGCCATTTGTCTGGCAACACATGTATATCCGGCCAAATAGGGAGACGATAGCAAGGAAGGGGACCGTGAGGGGATGAAAATGAACGCAACCTTTGAAAAACTCTCATTCGCTCGGGTCATTTTCAATCAATTCGATCTCTTGACTGACCGAGCACAATGCCTTAAAAAAGAAAGGCTGACCAAAGCTGACAGAGCTACAGACGCTTTCGTTGTACTTTATACAGAGAGAAAAAGAAAACTAATCGGCGCAAAATGCAGCAGAAAAGAGACTACGTCAATGGCAGGATACCACGCAATACGACGTCGCTTGTCACAGCACGTCGTATCAAATGGAGCGGCCTTTCTTTTTTAAGGCAATATTTTGCCGAGATAATCTTACGCCTCTTCGCCTCCCTCACATTGACCAAGCACCAGGTATGTACGGATCCCAATAACAGTGCTCTATACATTCGTATGCGCAGGACACATGACGCGACGAAACGTTGGATATATCAAGAAAACCAGGACCGAAAAGAAAAGTGGAAAAGGAAAGAAAGCTCAACCACGACATGCCACGCTGCATATGAGGGGCATCGTACAGTGCATACAATGCAATGGGACTGCAGCAACTGTCCAGCGGGGCAATATTAAGAACAGCGAAGGTGGTGTGAAGTGATCCGTCTACCTCTCTTTCACAAATAGATGAGGCGAAGAACGAATCAAAATCGACACGGGAGCATGCACGTTTTTTAATCGCAAGCCAGCCCCCCGCGCACGGGTATGTCGCGTCGCCCCTCCGGAACATGGGAGACCGGACCTACCAACAGAGGGAAGGGGTGATTGGTAGAAGTGAACAGAGAGATGCCGATACGGAGCAGAGTTGCATTTGGAGCCAGACGGAGTACAACCTCTCCGAAAAGGAGCCATTACTCGAAGCTGTCCAGAAAGAATATATTGTGAAAGAATGTTGACAAACGGAAAATAGACTACGCGTGTGTGCCCAAGAGAGGGCTGCCTTCATGGCGGACAATTACGCTGTTCAGTTAGACGCTCGACTAGAGGATCACAACAGGATATCAAAAATGGAAAGGAACTGCTGGTGGAGCAGGGAAGTGGGTTTGCTCGGAGTTGATTAGGAAGGCTTAGAGAACCGACAGCGCCGAAAACAGGCAAACAATGCAAAGACACGTTGGCAAACAGTTGCTATTGAACGAAACAAAGGCCAGCCAGGTGTGGGTTCAAGTTGATGAGAAATACGCCGTGAAAACAAGAAAAGGGAAACCCTGACCATATCAGGCCCCCAACACCCCGAAACCTGGGACCAACTGGCACAAAAAGTGACGATTCAGCCCAGTTGGTCTGCTTTGTTGGTAAAGATTACGTTCCAGTCGTGAATGCTCGCCCCTATTCCAAGAGCCCTGGACCCTGTCCACTTTTCGATCGTATCTTCCTATTTTACTGCTACACGGCCCGGAGCGTTTTCCGTAGTGGGCGGAGAGGAGGGATGGGCGAACGAAATGTGATCACGGCCCCCAATACGTGCCCACTTCCATCCACCTCATTCCATATTTTCTTTTGTGGTCGAGGACGACATTCACCGTATGACACCATTGAGATGGGCGTTGAACGGGTCGAGCTGCACCCTTTTCTGTCGCTGTGATCTGTCATATCTCAACAACACGTCCGTTTTCTACAACAACAGCCCATGCATCTCCCCATAAAAACTTCTGACATACGAACCACCCTCGTCATCGGCCTCCCCAAGGAAAGTCAATTGCCGCGTATTCGTAGGCGTCTGGATGTCTGGAAGGCCCTCCTCAACCGAGTCACACTGGACAACTTTGCAGAGGCGAAAGGGCACCAAAAAGCACATTGTGTCTGCATCGATCCACTCGCACCTTTTCTTTTCATGTTTTTGCGACCCATCTGTTCCTCTTTTTCCTTTAGCGCTCTCGACCAGAATCAATAATTCGTAGAGGGCCATATGATAGACAGAGTGGCGACTCACCACCTCCAAAGTGGACCCTGATGTGATTGTTTTTAGTGCTCCGGTTAGCTCGGACGGCCTGGGGCGGAGCGCAAAAGTGGGGTCTCGAGCTCTAGTTGTGTCCCGATGCGGCAAGAGCCCGTTTTCAGGCGGATGCTGTAAGAAAGGAAGGAGTGAACAAGACAGAATACACATTGTAGTAGAATAACCACTCTCCCACTGCAGCAAAGAGCCTGAAAGCAGCCAGTGTTGCATGCTCTGGCCCTCGTGTTGTGTTGCCACACGATCTGCATTGCCGGTTCTCTGCTGGTTCGGACGGGGGAGACAACCGGCGAGATGGGAAGAGACGAGGCACACGAAAGGTAAGAGAAGAGTGACTGGCGATCGTGGGCTGAGAACCATAGGAATAATTAGAGGCCCTCCAGTTCCTCGAGCATCATTTGACAAACAATCGTGCAAAGCTTCTGCTGGGCAGCGATGAAAATGTGCGGGTACTCCAAACCCGAAGATCACCTAATGAAATTTGACCTTCTCGTGGCTTGATTCACACAGTGGGCCATCGCTCCTCATTTTAGCTGAAATATGCACATGGATGGTACCCAATCTGTTCACCTTGCACTTGTTTTGTCGCTCTCCCGTCGCGTCCTCTCCACCCGTCCGGTTACCCCTTTTGCCAATCTTCCGCTCACCACGGACCACTCTGTCAGGAGTTTTTTGCTGTTCTCACTTTGTCTCACCGGTTGAAATAGGTGACATTCACAGATTCGAGCGTAGCATTATGGTGAAAGACGGAGTGTGGTGTCCAAAGAAGCCAGGGTCAAATAGGACGACGCACGTCGTACCTGCGCAGAATGAAATCTTTCCTCTCCAACGGCTTGTCTCCTTTCATTATCAGTGTACGTTTTTGTCTCCAGGCAGGAGACGATCCCTTTCACTCGACTCATTCTTACTGCTCTTTCCAGGGGAAGAAGGTCCTGATACTAAAACTCCTGCCCTGTGCTTTGCTCCCTTGCATCTGACGTTCTGGGGCCTTTGGACCATGAGTCGGGGGCTCCACACCGAATAGTTGTGCAGGATCTCTCCACGCTAACGGGAGTTGTTGGCACTGTTCGTCTGGTTTCAACCCTGGAAACTCTGGCTGTTCAGGGCGATTGGCCTTTTTTACACAGCATGGGTTGGCACACCTCACCGTTAGGAGGGCGTACTGGGCGGAGCAGTATGAGCAGAGCACGAGCTAAACTGGGTCATGAAGCCGAAAAAGATGACCCAGGTGCAACGTAAGGATTAGCAGGCCGGCGGCATTTCCCTGTTTCGTGTCGACGGTGTGTATGTGTGAGCTTAGCATACTGGCCGACTACCGTGGAATCTGGCAATAACCAATTCAAAGTAACTCACGGGGTTTGCACCGCTTGTTAAAATGCCCAGGTTTGGAAGGCAGGTTTCGTCCAGTCCAAACCCGAGCACAGTCGAATAAGTCCAGAGAACGAGAAAGGGTATGGGCAACCAATTCGGCGGGAGGACGATGTGAATCGTCGACAGGTGCGGCCAGGTGACGGGTTTGTGTTACCAGCTTGTGTTGCAGGGACGGCGAGTCAGGTGTGTAAGATGGGATGAAATGACAATAATTATACTGCTCCAAAGCAGCTCAGACTCTCTGGGGATATGATATAACCAAAAATTCTATCTTTGTTGATGCTCTAGCGCAGAAGCACACAATGTCGCGACCTTGAACGCCGGGTAGAAACATAAATAACAAACGAAACAAAATACAGCAAGCCAAAGGGCTAACCCAAAGTGCGAAGAGAACAGAAAACAAAAAGGGTTAGGGTTCTGTCAACTCGGTGAAGCAGCAGGAAACCGTCAACTTTCAACTCATGCCCATTAACCAACATTAAAGAAGCAGAGCCAGTTGAGAAAGTAAGGCGAAGAAGGAAGAAAAGAAGAAAAGAAAAGGTAAATAGACAAAAGAAGCCCCGAAACCAAATATCGGTGAAAAAGTAATAAACATAACCCAAACAATACTCAATACAATCCTATCGGGAAAGAATATATTCATTTATTTCGCCTCTGTCCGCTCGTCGTGGTGTTGACGTCTGCTGCGATTGTCGCGTTGGTCGCGTTCGCGCGTTCGCCCGACGTTGCGGCGTTGTCTAATCCTCCCATTCCTCGTCGAGCTGGTCGATCAGACGGTTCTCATCTTCGCGGTTGCGGCCGTTTGGCGAGGTAGACAGGGTTCGGTAGCCGTCCCGCTGGGGCAGGTGCCGCGTGCACGTTGACGTCAAGATGATGACAAAGTCCTGTATCCCGGGGAACACCAGAAGAGCGAAAAAAAAGCACAGAGAAACAAAGTTAGTCGTAGCGTCCGTGTTGTTGGGGTTGGGCCAGCTTGGCGGCGGCAGAACCCCAGAACAGGTCGTCACCACCGGAGCCAGGCAGCATGCGGTCTTGCTCCTCGTCGTCGTCACTGCTGCCCGTCCCGAAAGCGCCGCTACCGCCTCTACCGCCGCCACTGCCAAAACGGCGTCCGCAGAGGATACGCACCCTGACAAAACTCCAGATGCCCAGCCAGATGGTGTGGTTCGGCAGCTGCCGCCAGCCACGCGCGTGGGCGACGGTGCGGTTATAGGCGACACCGCCGATAAAGTAGACGAGCAGGGCGACGCCCAGGATGATGGCGAAGACGCCACCGGGGCCGACACTGCCCGGCTTGTGGGGCTCGACGCCGGCGCAGGCGTGGGGCGAGCGGATTTTGAAGAAGTAGGCGCACTGGTCGGGCGTGCCAACAAACGAGACATGGGCAGTCGTATCGACGGGGTCGCGATCGCAGAGGAAGGCGAACGTGGCGGACTTCCGGCGGGTCGTCGACAGCGTAGAGGACGGCGATGACTGTGTCGAGAACATGGGCTCACTGTCAATCTCGCGCTTCACTTTGTCGTTGTATTTGTTCGAACGGCTGCTGCCGGACTTGTCGCTGAGGTCTGGACACGGTGAGCCGCCGGTGTACTGCAGGACAAGTTCGCGGCCGCGGGACACGAGCACGGACGATTCTTGGCTGGCTTTGTTAGCATGTGACGGTGCGGAGGAGGAAGGCAGGGAGATAAGAGGGCAACGGAGAGGAAAAGGAAAACAAAGGAAAACAAAAGCAAAAACAAAAAAAAAAAAAAGGAAAGGGAAGAGGTCGGGTCTGTGCCTCCGGTCATACCCCAACGAGAACGTGTTGCCATCCAGTTCGTAGTAGGCGCTCACGTTGGCCCACAGGTCGCGGTCGACGCCCTTGACGTCCTTGACAGGCTTCACGACGGCGGCGCATATGTTGAGCGTAAAGTTGGCGCCGTAGTCGTGGCCGCGGGCGACATAATCCGTCGTCAGCACGCCGGCCTTGTGCTTCTTTCCGCCCACGGCGGGCGGCAGCGCAATATCATGGCGCAGGTCGTAGAAAGCACCACTGGTCGAGGAAGCAGTGCAGGGGATGGTGCTGGTTGTCTTGGCAGGCAACGTCGTGTCAGTGGGCGCAGCGATAGGTGTAGCGGCGGCGTTGGCGGCGGACGGCAGCGAGACCACTGCGGCGAGGGCCGAAAATATTAATGGTGACCGAGGGAGCTGCATTGTGTGAGAAGGCGGAGGATGACGACGAGAGCCAACGAGGGTATGGAGAGAGAGGTCTTGAACAACAGCGCTCGCACGCTGGACGTCGGTCGTTGTCGCTCTTGATTTCGAAGGGGTTATCGGATGCAAAGGGCTCTGGAGCGTAGAATACACGCCTGGTGCAAGCAACCACCAGGAGTGACACACCAGTCGGCCGGGATAAATGAGGCTCGGCGGCGGGTCGTGTCAGCAAGACGTAGGGCTGATGCAGGTTGGGTAACAATGCAGTGTGAAGAGCCGGGAGACGGATGCTTCCTTTCCAGCGGAACAGCAAACTGAGGATATCGTGTAGGGCGGAGGTGGTCGGCGAGAGTCGACGAGTAGGGTGATGAGATAACGACGAGATGGCAGCTGATGAAAGTGGGAGTGTTGTTGACGAATCTTCGAAATAGGAGAAACGAGGCCGCGCAACGTCGCCAAAGGCACCTCATTGGCTCACTGGCGGCACGCAGCCTCCTTTTGGCCAATCAGCGTAAGATGACATAATTGTGTGCTTACGTAAAATTCTGCTTCGCTGTGATTCGTTCGCACTTTCTACTTTTAGCGTGTTTGGCGAAGAGATCGTCCCTCTACTTGGCTGCGAGCGGCAGGAAGCCACCCGGCAGTGACTAACAAACACTGCTCGAGACATGTGAAGTTGTGACACAGGACAACAGATACGGAGGATAAGCCGGGGACGACGCCGGCGAGGAGGGTTTTGATTCCTTGATTTCGTCCAATACCGTCCACGTTTGCTATTCGAGCAGGGCATTTAATGAGTTGTGTGCGAAGAGTTGCTTTGTCTTCTCCATCTTCCTATATCTCAACTGTCCATCTCCAAAGACTGCTCTTCATCATATCCGCTTGCCTTTGGTCACCAGCTGCGGCCCATTCAGGCCAACACCCAGCAGAAACGCGAGCCGCATCGACGCGCCGACGTACACAAACGGCACGTTGCCCCAGCCCATAGCGTTCCACTGGTCTGCGCGCCAGTAGATGTCACCTCCGAGCGGCCGCAGCGAGTACAGGTGGCCCAGGTCGGCCACCAGCAGGCCAAACAGCAACGTGCGCCACACGCGGCGGTCGGCGGTGGTGCGCAGGACGAGGGCCTCGTTGAGCGTGAAAAGCAGGTACAGGTTGGCCAGCTGCGAGAGCACGACAGACGTCACAATGGGGACGTTGCCGGCGGCATCAGTCGCGGTCGACGCCGCGTGCGTCATGGCCAGGTAATCGTGTTGGCGAAAGTGCGCATAAAAGGCGCCGGCGAGGGCCGCAATGGGCTCGATCGTGAGAAAAAAGAGCCGGTAGAGGGCCGGCAGCGGGACGGAGGCCGTGACCGGCGTCGGCCTTTTCTTGGCTTCGGGCTTCTTTGCGTCGGACATGGCGGTGCAGCTGTGGGCAGGAGGCGTCGCTGGAGAGGTGGTAGGGTCGAGGCTGGCGAGAGTGTCAGAATTTGCGGTTTGAGGTGAAAGGTGAGACGTTCAAGAAAACTGGAGGCGGAACTAAAATGCGGTGACGCACTGAGCTAAGTCGGGCCCGCTGCGAACCACCCTAAAATCCTAAAATACACTACAAACCATATCCACGGATGAGACAGGCATGCAACATATCCTCGTCAGAGCGTCATACGTAAGCAGTTTGTAAATGTAAGTTTGAACACGCTGTTGTGACCTCTGTAGTTGGCGACCTTCTCAATTGGGACATGTGGGGCTTCGAACTCGTTGTTGATTGGCCCCGCCCTCGCAGCCTCTTTGACGACCGCATATAAATTCAACTCGTCTTTCTCGACGTCTCTTTCTTGTACTCTTGACTTCTTACCCTTCTTTCACTTTTTTTCATTTTCTTATTCTCGTTACCCTTTTATAGTAGAGATTTGGTTCTTTTCCTAGACCCTTATCTTTGTTACCACTACTGTCACGCGTAGACTCCCTTTACGGGAGTCTAGTATCACACCAAGTCACGTACCGCTTAACTAAAACATGTAACGGTTATATTAGACCTTTTCTCCGACCTCAAGTTTATATAGATAGTTTATAGAATTAATAATCATTTATTGTATATTATATCATACTATTATTTAAGACTTACACTATTATACGGTATTTTAAATCGTGATATATGTGAGACCTTATTTCTTGTTCCGTTACTTAGTATCTCGAAGCTAGTGACGTACTACACTTATATGTAACACATTGGTTAGTTTTGTGTTAGTAGGGTAGGTATCTTATTTAGTTTTAGTATAAATACTCCTTACACTTTTTTTACTTATCCTACTAACCCCTTAATATAGTGTTCGTTAAAAAATGTATAAAGTAAATAATAAAAACGCTTTTACGGTACCCGACTTTCTGCTTTACTCCACCTTTTTATTTTAACTCCCCCTCGTCACCGCCCTCGAACTACCGCCGGCAGGCCTTGACAATGCTCTGCAGCTTGTCGTTGCGGGCCTTAAAGCCACTGCCCAGCTTGGCAATGTCGGCGTCGGCCCAGCCGGCGCGCTTGTCGGCCATATCGCGGAAGCCCTTGCCGTCTCGCGCGCTCTTGGCAATACCGCGCACGCCAAAGGGCATGCCCATGACAGCAAAGAGGGCGGAGCTGGGGTCGTCGACGACCGAGTAGACGCCAAAGGCGGCGTTGCCGAGCTCGCCGATGATGGTAACGGCACGCGCGAGGCTGGTCAGGCCGGCGGCCATGGCGGCCTCCTCGCCGATAAAGGGGACGACGAAGAGCAGGGCGCCGACAATTTCCAGGATGAAATTCTTACGCTTCTCCTTGTCCTCCTCCTCCTGCTTCTCGGCGAGCACCTTGACCTGCTCCATGCCGTCGACGGCCTGGACAAGTAAAAAGACGGGTACGGACATGACCTGGACGACATCGGCGGCGAGGCCGTCAAAGATGCCGAGTATAACGTCGAGGCGGCGGGCGAGCAGGGCATTCTCCAAGTCGTCGACGTTGCCAATAGTGTTGGTGATGACGTCCTTGGGGTTAGGGATAACGACGTCGGCCTTGACCTCGGGGTAGCCGTACCACTCGCGCGCGCCGGCGGTAAGCGGGCACGAGGTGGTGTCGTCGGAGTAACACGTCTCGGTTTCGTGGTAGGTGCCCTTAAAGTCGAGCCAGTCAGCGGGGATGCCGTAGTCCTTGAGCAGCTCAGCAGCGAAGCCGTCGGCATCGCGCAAGACTAGCGTGACCTTGACGAAGCCCTTGTGGATCGACTCCTTTATCTGGTCGCAGGGCGCCTTCTTGGTTAGGGGCGTCAAGTCGTCGGTAAGGGCGCAGTCGAAGTCTACGAACGTTAATAAGGTAAAAAGAAGAAAAAATAGAAGAAAAGAAAAGAAGAAGAAAAAAAAAGACGACGAAGGAGGACATACACTTTAGACCGTCGCCCTTGATGGCGAGAAAGTTGTCAATTACGGCCGGCACCATATTCTTCATGTAACGCACATAGTCGCCAAATTTAGCGTCGTAACTGTTGTTGGCGTCGTTGTAACGCGTGTACGCGTCGTCAAGCATGCTGCCGAGCACGCCCAGCGTAAAGTAGTTGGCGCAGTGGCTGCTCATACCGCCCGCCACGTCCTTGGCCAGGTCGTCAAAGGTCGTGTACACCTTACTCACGTCGCACAGCATCGTTCCGCTGCCGTCGCTGTTATCGTCGTCGCTACCCGTGCCGTCGTCGGCCGTCTTGCCGTTGCCACCAGGCCCAAAGTCTGCCACGAGGTCGACGGCCCAGTCCGACGTGCCCCCAAAATTGAGCCCGCGCCACTTGCTCGCACGGCTGCTGTAGCTGTCGTCCGTGAGGTACGAGACCCACTGCATGTCGTCGTATACGAGGATATCGCCCTCGTCCTGGAACTGCTGGATGCTGCGCGCGTCGTACGTGTCCGGGTCCACGGCGCTCATCAGGATCTGGTTGATTTCAAAGTTAGAAATGTAGCCGGCCCTACACTGTTAGTAAACTGTTAGAATTCTTATGTGTGGAACAGTAAGACATCCGTGAACGTACGTATTGGTGCAGGGACCCGGGGCGGCATTCGAGTTGAGCCGGTCGCCCGTGAACGTGCACATGGGCCCCGTGCAGCCGGCTTGGCTCATGGCAAAGCTGCGTCCGTAGCGGGCCATGCCCACAATGACCTTGTCGGACGAGACACCGGCCTTGGTGATGAGGCCCAGCGCCGTCATGGTCTCGGTCAGGTTGACGTGGCTGCGCATGCAGCTGCCTGATTTGCAACCGGGACTGTACGGAGTACCGTTAGTACGACAGTGTTTCATGTATTTTATGGTATTTTATAGGACGTTAGTCTGGACGTTGTCTTTGCCACGTACGTCGAGTACTGGTTACCGTAATCCCATTGGCAGTGTAAATCATAAGTCATGTAAATAATATAGTCGACCACCTGCGCCATATCCTTAATGGGGAAGTGCTGTAGGTACCAGTACGAGGCCGGTGCGGCCATAGACAGCGTCTTGTTCTTAGGCAACAGAGAGCGCATCGTCTTGAGGAACTCGAGGTAGTTGCTGCCTTCCGTCACGGGATCGCCCGCAGGCGTGCCGGGGATATCAGTGGCCTATGCATGTCAGTAAGGGCAGCAAGGGTGCATAACAAAAATATAAGATATAAAGGGACATACACCCGGGTATTCCCAGTCAAAGTCCACGCCGTCGAGTCCGTTATTGACTACAAACTGGACAATGTTCTTGGCCGCCACGCCACGGCTGCCCTGGCTGTGGACAATCCGACGGAAGACGCCGTAAGTGGAAGGCGCATTGGAGAAGCCCCAGCCGCCAAACGAAATGATACGGCGGATGCCCTGTAGCTTCTTGAGCCCGTCAAACTGGCCCTGGGCGCCGCTGGCGTCTACCTGGAAGTCGTTGGTAATATTGCCAAAGGCAAAGTGCACGGTCGAGTAGGAGCCGCCGCCAGGCGGCGCGACGGCCGGGTCGGCGATGCGGGAAATGTCCATGTTGAGACAGGGCCGCGAGTCGACGTTCCAGGCCTCAAAGTAGGCGACGGTGCGGAACGTGCGCGGCGGCGAGGCGTTATTAGTAATATTCATGCCGCAGCTGGAGACGCAGCCGTTGCTGCCGGGCCGGGCCGCGCCGGGCCCACCGTTAAGGATCGGGGCCGGCACGCAAAAGTCGCTGTCGATACCACAGTTACCCCATACGTTGCAACACACGTTGAGCGGGCACGGGTTGACGTCGGCGAGCGCCGTACCGTCTTTAGGCCGCACGGTGCCGGGCTTAAGGGGCCCGCACGCGGCCGTCGCGACGGGTATAGGCAGCGGCGGGTCGCCGTCGCTAAGGCAGATACGCATTTTCTTTTGTAGGGCCGGACACGGCAGCCAGCCCCAGATGTTCTTGTTGTACTTGTCGAGTAGCTTGATGTCGGCGATGGCATGCGCCGCGGCGATAGCGGCGCAATTGTCGCCCGGCTGGGTCTCGTACACGAAGCAGCTGCCGTCGGCGTTCTTCTTGGGCGACAGATCCGGCATCTTGCCGTGCCCGCAGCACACGTACTGGCCCTGCTGCAGGTTGCTGCAAAAGTCGGGGTCGCCGCCGTTGCTCGCCGTCAGATCGGCCACCGTCACATCGCCGCCGCACTTGGCTGCCAGCTGGCTGCAGTACTCTTTGCCCTGCTGCTGCACGTACGCGCACGTTCCGTCTGTCTTGGCCGGCAGGGCCGTGTCCGGCAGGCTGCCCGGCGAACAGCAGACACGCTGGTTGGCCTGCAGCGTGCTACAGATGTTGGGATCGCCGCCGTTAAAGCGGATAAAATCGTCCGTACTGATACCGCAGGCCTGTGCTGTCTGCTGGCAGCCCTGGGTTGGTACCACCTTGCGCACTTGGCAGTCGTTGCGTTTGCGTAGAGCCGTTGTCCCGTTGACTGTCCCGTTGACTGTCCCGTTGACTGTTCTCGTCGCCGCGCCGTTGAGCCCGGAGCTGCCAACATCGCCGCCGTGCAGCAGACCCGGAAGCATACCGAGCTCGACGCGACCAAGAGACCGTTCCGTGTACGACGTGCCGTTAACGCAGTAGCCCCGGTGCCACTCGCGGAGCACCGTCTGCACGGCCAAGGCGTCGCCCGTCAGGTCGGCAAACACACCGAGCTGCTGCGAGCTGAGCTGCTCTTTACCGCACACCTGCACGGCCACCTGGCCGGGCGCAGCCTGAATGCTTTCGATGCGTAAAACGGTGGACTGGCTCATATGCTCGCGGACAAAGGCTGCCGCGGGCGCCTTATCGACCTGCGCGCCGACATAAACGCCCATGGTGACGTTGTTCGTCTTGGCAAATATGATGCTGGCCGTGCACGAGAGGTCCTGGGTCACAAACTGCGCCAGGTTCTCGGCCGAGGCGCGGATGTCGTCGACGTCGTCCACAGCAGGCACAGAAGATACACTCGACGCGCCTGCGGGCGACCACAGCAGCTGGAGCTCCCGTTGCGCCCTTGTCGGCTTGTCGACGTGGTCCATACACGTGGCGCCCGCCGCAAAGGTCGTGACCGAGCTGACGGCACTCGCATTGAAGCTCTTGAAGCTCTTGAAGCTCTTGCGCTTAAACAGGGCCGTGTCGTTGACAGGACCAGGTGCCGGCAGACTCACAGATGACGATGTAGACGCCGCGCAAGCCTGGACGATGGAACCAATCTCCGGGTCGTTCAGGGGCTGGTACAACATCACCTGGAAAAGGACCGTCTCGTTACACCGGTCAAGGTCACTGATCTGGCCATACGGCAGCCAGGATGTGCCATTAACAAAATCACATGGTAGCGGACAGTCCCGGACAGACTGCGGACTCTGTGCACGAACAAAAGCAGGGGAGATGGCCAGCAGCCACGGAAGGGGATGAATCCTCATCGTGGAAAGACAAGACAAGAAGGGAAAGAAGGCGTGACTGACAAAGAAAAGAATAGTAAGATAAACCAGGGCAGACCAAAAATGGCTGGTGTTGGAGTCGTGATCTGAACGAGAAATTTCCAATATTTCAAATGTGTGTCTGATGCCCATCCATATGTATACGATGCCGACTCCATCGGTCGTCTACGTCGGAGCCATTTTTGTCTAATGCTAAAGAAAGGCGGTCTCGACGTCGGCGACCTTTTTTCTCGCCCGGAATCCTTCCAATTGCAATGGGAGTACCAACACAACTGTTGGCTCATGCCGTGTGTATATACAGATTAAGAAGAACATAGCCGCGGCGAGATCCTTTGTGATGGCAACTAAAAGAGTCAAAAAAGTGAGGCACAGCACGGTTGTGCCTTGCATGCCGCGTGCGTTTTCGAATCCTGCATATGGCCATCTCGGCAGCGACTGCCGGTGGATGAAGTCGAGTTTATTTTGTGCCTTTCTTCGCTGGGCGAATTTATTAACGGCGTCATTGAGGTCACCGAGGCGGTCGCATATCGTGTGTTGGTCGCTAGAGCTGTTGTTCCTCGTGGTAATTTAAGAAAAAGGTCGACAATAACTGCGGCTGCTGTACCTGGGCGATTTTGTGTTTCGTTTTTATAAAGACCAGCCTTAGAGACACCTCCGTGGACGAGGATCGTCTCTTGGTCACCGCTCGACACGACTGCATGTCCTTTTTTGTCCTTTTTTGTTCTTTTTGTCCTTTTTTGAATACCATACACCGCCATGAAGCTTCCTCTCTTCCTGACGCTCTCCTGGGCGGTCTCGTGCCTGGCTTCCATGGGTGCAGGCCCCTATCAAAGTCAGTTGCGGCTTTCTTTTCGTTTCTTTTCGTACAGGACATGCCATCCTTGACCCTCGCTAACAGTGACAATGCAGCTGTGTATATCTGGTATGCCTACCAGATGGAGCTCCAGCTTTACGGCATCGGCAACACCCAGATTTTGGCCCACTGCCGCGGTTCCGGTGCAGGTGGCTCTTGCGCGTTTGACGAGTTCCTGCGCGATCTCGATGGCAACAAGGCCCAAAAGAAAACTGTTTGGAAAGGCTCGACGGACGTGGGCATGGTGACGGACTTTGACGTGGACAGCGTAGCGAAGAAGCTCGTCGACGCCAACTACGGGAGCTACTACGACTTGAAAACCCTGATGCCCGCTGTGATTCCGGACACGGGCAGCGCCCGTCCGTCTCTGGGTGAGATGATGCTGCCAATCGCAGACCGCGTCAACCAGGTCCGCAAAGACGCTGCGGCGCGCGGCGTGGACATTGCGGCCCGCCTTGACAAGATGAAGCTGTCCCTGGACCGGGTGCTGGCGTACCGCATCGCGGAGCAGGAAGCGCGGACAATTCCTAATCTTAAGGAGTACATGAAGAAACAACGCAGCATGCCAATGTACAAACTGGTGCTTAAAGACCCTCCGCCGACCAAGCCCGACGGCACGCCGTACGACAGCATTGATATGGACCGGACTGTCGCCGATAACAAGGCTTTGCACGACAGCATTACGCGCGGGAATTTGTTGGACGATATGAAAAAGTTTATTATTGGGGAGCTGAACCTTAGTGGTAAGGGTATTAAGGCGCAACTTAACCACTACGTCGCCATTAACGCTATTCAGGAATGCATCGGCCGCCTGAACGCAAACTGTTAGACGTGGGCGTTGTTGTCCTACGCGATGTAGGAAGTGGTACATGGGCAGAGCGTTTAGCCAGAAAGGACACGGTCTTAGTGGTATGTTGTGGTTGGAGCTGGTTAAAGATATAGTTGGGAAACAAAAAGGGTGTAAAGTAGATTTAGAAGATTATATAATAGCACGATCTACCCTGTCTCGACAGCTTCTGATCCTTTTCTCCGTCAAAAAAGACGGCTTACGATGTAATTTTATCCCGTGTTTGAGCCACCTATCCGCAGCCTGTTTTATAACTGGTAAATGTAATGCTGTTGGCTCCGGTTATTTTGTTTTCTTTGCCATTCACCCTACCATTTTCCTCGTTTCGACAATCTATCGATACAATCTGTCGATTCATAAAATCTCCCAAAAAGTGCACCTCTCACATCAAACTGATATTCCAAACACAAGCACGCAAATTCACCATGGCAGCGCTCGACGCCGAGTTTCACCTCTTTCCAGAGCTCCCCTATGAAGTCCGCGCGGCCATATGGGAGCTCTGCCTGCCACACCGCGTGGAGGAGCTTGAATGCCCCCATCGTTACATCCGCTGGCCGTACATTGGCTGCACGCTGTTCAGCGCCCACATGGCCAATCGCCGCCCGCCGGCCATCTCGCGCGTGTGCCACGAGGCACGCAAGATTGCACTGCAGACAGGCGAGGCATACGCACGGTATGTGACATCCTTGGCGGAACGCTTCCCCGTCGCGCCCGACCGGATGGAGCGCTACAACAGCCACAAATGGTACATGCCCGTCGACGCGACACGGTACCAGCCGCATTACACGCTAGGCCCGGGTGACGGCGCGCGGGGCGGTGTCGATAATGCGCTGTGGACGCTGCCCGGCCGCTCGTCGCTGCATCTTAACCACACCGAAGACTACCAGTACGACACGGAGATTACGTGGGAGTTGGAGGAGCCCGTCGCCTGCCTGCACTGGTACGCTCAACACCTCCGCGCCACGTCCGTGTCCATCATGGCGGACCTGATCCTGCCCTTTTACGAGAACAGCCTGCGCCGCGGCCCCGTCGTCGACGTCCCCATGATCCGCGCGTTGCGGCGGGCGCTGTCATATGCAGCCGTCGTCCTACACGTGCCCATACACCTCACGTCCGCCACGGTGGCCCGCCAGTCTGGCCTCTTTGGCCTCTTGGGCGACGCACCGTTACAGCTCGTCAACCCGGCCACGGACTGGGCGCGCGTCGAGCAGTTCAAGGCGTTGTGGCGCGCCCACGGCCCTTACGGCCATGCCAGCGACCGCGACGCCATCCGTGACTTCACAGTTACCCTTGCCAGCCAGCAAGGGTTTGCGGCACGCTGCCGGCTGTGGCTCGACGATGTCGAAAAGGTCTGGGTTAACCGGTTACACGACGCCGACGGCCGCGAGGGCCTGGCGAAGGACGAAGTTAACGAGGCCGACGATATGCCCAAGCCGGACGAGGACAGCGTCTGGACGGGCTCCAACGACTGGGACCCGTGGGTGCGCGACATTGACTGGGAGAGGAGCAACATTGCGGCGCCCACGCAGTACATGGTCGACCTCGCGACCCGCTCGCTCAACAAGTCAAATCCCTGGGTCCAGGCCCAGCTAGCACAGATGCCGCAGTTTGTCCCGCACGTTATGTTCCGGTATTGCGACGCAAAGTGCTATCTGTCAAAAGAGGAGCGGCCGGCGCGCCCGATTAAAGGCTAGCCGGCGTAGGCTGTTAAGGGGTCTGTTTATACGTCTTTAAAACATATAACTATCGTCCCAGCTGCTTCGGTCTCTAGGGTAGGCTACCAAAATCGGGCCATTCAGGAAAATGACAACTGTAGGTACATAGTACTTCGAAGGGACAAACCCCTCACTGCAGCGACCACCAGAAGCGGCGGCGGTCCGCGCCAGACAAAAGTGGCGGCCACAACAGCGCTTTCTCGCTTTAAAGTGTAAAATCTGTGTACCACGTACAGCATAGTCCGAACAGAGATGAAAGGTCACCTAGATCGTATTTGAGACCATTGGCATTCGACAAACCGCTTCTTAGAATGTCCCTGCTCTCATGCACTTCGCCATGACTCGTCTGTGATCCATATCAAATATCTACCCTGCTGAAACTGGTCTGATGAGCAGCCAAATAGGACGGTTACAGGAAGTCAAGAAAATGAAAGTAGAAAAAATACAACGCTAAGACTGAGGTTGTAAATCACCATCGAACGTTGTTTCGTTGCGGTCACTCTCTGATCATCCTGAACGGAAGCATGTTTGTTTTAGTGTGAGATATAAACTAGATAAGTGGCTAAGAAAGGCGGACAACAATAATTAAATATATGAAATGAAATTATAAGGGAAGTTGATCTTCTCAGAATAACAGGATGAAAAAAAGACACCAAAAAATACTATAAGTAATAAAAAGACAAAGTGTACGTCGTAGACAGAAGCATTCTCATAGTTCATAGTGTCTACAGAGGGCATTCGGATGCTTTGGGCCCGCGATGGGCGGCGATGACAACAAGGATCAAAGCGCCGGGCACCGTTTCAACATGACCGTATACAGCCACTCAAGGCCCCAGCCTGAAAAGCATGGGCTTTTGAGGGTGTCCTCATCTTTCTGCCAATCATTTTCTTTCCTGTTTCCGGGAATCCCCTGACGACGTTCAGACCTTCACTTTTGAGGACAAACAAACCTAACATCTGATTTCACTCCGATCGATCCGTGCTGCAAGTCCGATGTGTACGATGAGGACCACATGCACCGTATTCAATCTTTGTAGCGGATCCAATTGGACTGATTTGATATTTTAAATTTGCTTGTAAAGTCTAGGATACGAAAAAGGACTGTGTAAGTAGTAGTGTAGAAAATCTGCGGCCAAGGCAAAATCATGTTTATTGTAACAAGATACCGTTTTCATTTTTATTTATGTGTATTATTCGTAGTCCAGGGCGTGTCGATATCTCACGTTGTCTTTTGCTTGCGTCTTTGCCGAGTCGCGACACCTGTTTGCCTTGTGCGCAACCTGGACACGGCAAAATGCGGTTTTACGCCGATCAAACCGTGTCAGAACAGGCTCTTCCCTAGGGAAAACAAGAAAACCGCAACCGCCCTCGTAACCGCCTGCCCTCCGAGCATGACTCGTCAAGCTCGTCAATTTCAGACATCGTCTCAAACTCGTCGTAACTTTCCTTGGCCGGATTGACAGGGCGTAAATGCAAGTTGAAGCGACCCCCCCCCCCCCCCGGCTCACTCTGTGCACCTGTCTGGTACATGACTCTGACATGCGACGACCTCTCGGCCATGCCCAGGCTTTGCTGCCTGCGCGTTTCTGGATGACGATTCAACCGCGTAGACGAGCATAACTCGCTTCGTCATATACCTCGTCCCGGCTTTTTTTGTGCTTGGTGTCCACTCCGCCTGTGTAGTGATCCTCGTCAGGGGGTAGAAAGATGGCAAGACGACACATGGCGGTCGTTAGAGGATGAATGGTGATGTGTAAGGAGATCCGAAAAAAAGAAGAAGCGCAGGTTACCGCCCGTGCGATTGTTTACTCCTTGCGGCCTGTCCACGACAGACCGCGAGAGGTACAAATAGAACAGACTCGTCCATCAAGCATCATTCCCATTCTGTTTTGATCCTCATCCAGCAACTCAACGTCCACTATTCTTTTCTCTTCTTCTCTTGCATTCATTCACTTCTACACGACCCGGTGTCGTCAGTTTTATAACACTATTTAATTTCGTCAACTACAGTACTGTGTACTTTCCTCAAACCGCCAACATGGTTCGCATCGCTGTCGTCCTTTCCTGTACGCATCCATATCTACCTAACCCCTCCTGCAATGCTTCTTTTATTTTCTCTGCTAACCCTCGTCTTCCAGTCGCCGTCTCGGCCCTGGCCCTCGTCACCCCCAACAATGCGGGCGCTAAGAACGTCGGTGCCGGCAACGGTGCCCAGTTCATCACCGGCGGCTGCGTCAACAACGCCGACTGCGGCTCTGCTTGCTGCGCCAACAACGGCCAGGGCGCCGGCGTGTGCTCGGCCGAGGCCGCCGCGCTGCAGAATGGCAAGCAGGGCTGCGGGTTTGCCGACCCCAACGCCACCGGGACGATTGCTGCCGCCAAGGCGCAGGTGGCCAAGCAGGGCTTCTAAGGTGATTCAGGGACGGAACAACTTGGAAAGGTTCAGGTTTCGTAAGGCGGCGTTTGGGTTTGGTTTTGGCACTTTGGACCGTCGGGAGTACGGCCAACGATAGCATGGCTCTCATGACGAGATTAGAAAAAAAAGAACGAAAATCAATAAAACGATAACCAAAAAGGTGTCGGCCCATTTGTCGGATGCTCGTAAACAAAAAACCATAAAAGAGAGCTGGCTGTTGCATAGCTAAGGAAGCAAACCGCAAAGCAGCAGCCGGGAAAGACAAAGCCATTATGAATGGAAAAACAACAGAAAACGGACGTTGCGCCAAGATACAAAATACGATAAGAAAGCCCAAATCCTGGCCGCCGTCCATCATGAGCATCGTGCGCCAAAGACGTTTGCCCTTTTCATTTTTCTCGTGTTTTCCTAAATGGTAGCTTTCGCAAAGCATACCAACTCGCCGGGTATCATCAAACAAATAACAAAAAGGCGTTTACCGCGCTCGTAAAGCGAGCGGCCATTCTTCGTCAAGACCGCCGTCGTTGCGACCGCACCACGTACTCATCTCTGTGACGGTACCGGTCGTGGCGGATGCGGGTGGCCGCCAGGTGGTCCCAAGGAAACAGGACGGGCCGTAATGTCTCCCAGCGTGTACCGTAGCCCAGCGCGCGCGGGTCGCCCTCCTTGAAAGGGTACGGGTTGCCAACGGACTCCGCCCAGACGGCTTTGCTAGGATCGGCCTTCTTTTTTTGGACGGTCTTGGGGCCGGCCGCCTCCCCACTCTCCTCGCCGTCGCCCCGTCTCACGATGACCATAAAGTCCTCGCCACGGATCCGGCTGTCGTGCACGTCCTCCAGCGTCTCCATGGGCCACAGGGCCTGGCCGCCGCGCACACCATACACGGAAATGGTGCTGCGCGGCGTGTCGCCCTCGTAGAAGCCTTCGTCGATCACTGCGTCGATACTGACGCTCCAACCAGCGGCAACGGACGAGTTGGCTGCGTCTCTGGTCGTGTCGTTGTTGTTGTTGGCCGGGATGAGGCCGTCGCGCTCGGTCAGCAGGTGCCGCCAGCGCGGAAGGCGGTACTCTTTGCGGGCCGAGTAGGACGCAAACAGGCTGCCGAGACGGCGGTGGCGACGGTGCTGCGGCATAAACAGCGTCCCCTCGCCTTCTTGAAGCTCCTCGTCCTCCTCCAAGAACAGGAGCCGTGCGGCCTCTGCTTCCTCGAGGTCGGCCCGCTCCGCCTGTGCCAACCGCTCAGCACGCTCGGCGGCCGCAAACACGTCATCATACGTATCCATGTCGGCATCCCAGAAACCCATGTTGACCATCATTGCCTCGACCGAGCTGGGGCGGTGCCTGTCTGCGGCGAGCATGTTTGTGTCGTGGTGCACGTAGCACAGCTCCTTCCAACCACTTCCTGCATGCAGCAGCTCGGTGAGCATCTCGTGTGGAGCGGCCAGGCTGACGGGCGGCGGAGGGTGACTGGTGACACTCATGTTGTACATGTTGACGCTCGGGAGGTTGTGGCAGCGCGTAGACTTATGAACGCGGCACGGCAGTGCGGGCAGGACGGTGAGGCGGTCGAGGCAGAGGCCCGGAAGCAAGCGCATAAGACCACCAAGAAGTAGAAATCGCTGTCGAAACTGTTGTTGTTGCTGCGGCTGTTGCTGTTGTTGTGTGGACGAAAAAGCAGACGATGAAGGCGTCGAGTTGTCTTCCGGGACGGTTGGTAGGGGCGGCAGAGACGGCAGTCTCTGGTGGACAAACAGGCCGCCCTCGCGCACACGCACCTCGCGCACCAGGCTGCGCTGGGCCGGCGTTGCAAAGACACCACCCAAAACGTCCAGCATCGTCGCGGCGTCTTCAAAGTTGAACAGGACCTGGCCGATCCAAGCGTTGTCGCTGACGAGCTCGCGCGTGATCTGGCGGCAGACAAGAAAGAGCGCCATGGAGTGGCGTGCGGGCTTGACGTGGGTAGTGACGCGACCGGGCGTCATCCGGCACTGGCTGTGCTGGACTTCGTCGGCCTCGTCAGGCTCCGGCGACAATGTCCTGGACGACGACGCAGACCCCGAACACGGGGAGTCCGTAGGCGGTGCGCATGTGACGCGTCGGCCCATGGTGAGGCGTGTCGAGTAAAAGACATAGGCGTAAATCTCGTCGCGAATTTCCTGGGGCAGAGTCAAGAGACGACTTGTCTGGCACTGGCCAAAGGCGCGTGTTGGCTTGGGATGTGTTGTGATCACGGATTGGTGCTGTGGGTGGCGGCTGTTGGGATAGGACTGGTCGACGTCAACCATGGTCGGACTACCGCGCGCGGTCCCATTCTCGTATCTGTTCTCATATTTGCTCTCATATTTGCTCTCATATTTGCTCTCATATTTGTCCTCATATTCATGATCATGCTTATAACCACGACTGTTTCCACGATTGAAGCGGTTGGACAGAGATGAGCTGCTGCGCAAATCGATGTCCGAGGTGCTGTGCAGCAGCTCAATGTGACGGATACTGCGGATGGCCCGGAGGACTGGTTGCGAGATCTTCTTGGAGATGCTCACAGGGTACGAGGAGTTGACAGAGTAGGCGGCTTCCTGCGACGATTCTGCGTAGCACGTACTCCGGGATACGGACCGGGCAGTTTCCGCAACACTTTGTCGGCCATCCAAGAGTCCGTCTTTGTCAAGGATTTCGCGTCTCTTTCCAGGCCGTTTCCACCGCGGGAAGACCGGCCGAACAGACAGTTTTCTTCCAGCGTTAGAGAGGCTATTCGAAAGTCGATCGCGAAGAATGAGAAACAAACTCACCTCTTGCCATCATCGCGGTGGCTGAATAGTGACCAATAGGCCACATTGGGGCTGGAGTTGTAACACGCCATGGCAAGAGCTGTGAGAAAAATGGCGGAAGTCTTGTGTGCTGCCGGTGCCTTCGTGGTGAAATTGACAACAGATGAGATGTAGATGGTACAACCAAGGCAACAACTCCCCGCGGCGATGCTGGTCTCGACGACACCCTTGAGCTTTAATATACGCTCAATGGGCGTAAAAGAGGCCCCTTGTGCAGTCGTAAGCGTCGTCTCCCTTTACTGAGGCTGTATCATATGTTGTTGTAGCTGTTTGTCGTCCCCCGTTTGGATGCCGTTTGCTATCTGTCGTTTGGTGAGTCCTCCAGTTCGGGCCCGTTTGCATTTGCGTGTCTGTTCTTCTTCGCTGTGGTGACGGTTTGCTTTCTTCGTCCGCTTGCCTGGGTCTGAATGTGAACTTGCCGCCCTTTTGGTTGATTTGTTTGGCCCGGGATGCTTGCTGATTGAGAGTCGCGCGTTGGCCCAAGCAAGGAGCTAGGTGAGATGGAACGTACCTACACAATGACGAGAACGAAACAAAAGAAATATAAAAAGAAAGCAGAGAGAAAAACAGGGCAACAGAAACAGCTGATGGAGACCGAATTAAACCTCCGACGTGTGTCTTACACCCTCCTAGCACTGGCGAAAAAAAAAAAAAAAAAAAGAAAAGAAAGGAAAAAGAAANAAGGGGGAAATGATGCGCTTGAGAAAGTCTCCCTGCGTCTGTCGGTTTTCTTTTATTTTCTGTTTTCTGTTCACGCCATCTCTTCTTGGATGAGCGGCTGCGTACGGAGTACGGAGTACACGTTTTTGTCGTTTTATATGCTCTGTGCATGCAGGGTGCTGGCTGCGAACAGCTTTCGAATGTGACAGATGCGTCCTAGCTTCCAAGCTATCCTGGGACTTACATGGGATTTACATGCGGCTTTTCCCAATGCCCGCCCTTGACCCCTGTCGTTGATACGCTCATGTGGCCCCGCCTCTCCCTTTTGTGAGGGCGGCTTCTGACTTTTTTGGCTTTCGCTGGTCGGTCTATTTTGTTCGTGCCCGCTTCGCACATCCTTTTCTGTTTGCGCATTGCTGCCCGCTTCATTGGACACCCATGTCATGAATTCCATTGTGCGTTTTCTCGTGCGATCCTTCCTCACATGCCGACCCTGTGAGGGGACCGGGAGGGGGGATGTTCACACCTTGCATGACGGGCCAAGCTCGTGGTCGGTTGGTGGACCAAGCAGAAAACATGCAAAAAAGGCAGACGGACCCTGCGCGGTGGCTCCAGAAAGACAAGTGGGCTGTGGGGCGAACAGAAGCAGCGAGAACGGCGAGAAGAGGCGCACTCCATACAAGGTATGAGCACGGGGCAGCACGTTTTGTGGGCAATCGTGCATGTGTGAACACAAAAAAACGGCGGATGGAGCAAGGCTGCAAGGGAGAGGAGCCTGCCTGGGAAACCTCACGACATGCAAGAGATCAGCGAATGGGCAAAACCGGAGGTTATTGTGTTACGCACTTGCACGAAAAGTGGAAAGGACCAGACGCAAAATGAGGAAAGAAGAATTGTTTGGAAATTACAAACGAAATAGGCTGACAATTGTTGGTGACATGCTCGGAAGGCAGGAAATCGTGGGCGCGAAAAACAAAAAAGGGACAATATGAACATAGCGAAGACACAAGCAAAGCTAGAACAAACTCAGCAGGGAGGCGGGAAACATGGATCATCGGACAGGGGTGCGTTTGGCGGAGAGGTTGAGTTTTGTTGAATTAGGGAATTTTGGTGGCGGCGAAAGGGCGACAGCTGGTCGCAAAAAACAAACAAAATGGTGACGTGCACAGGTGAGAACAGGGGGAAAGACGAGGAGACAGCCAAAAGGGGGGAAGAAGGAACATGCAGAGAAAACCAAGGTGAACAAAAAGGCGATGACAGGTGTTTTGTGAATATTCGACTGAGTTTGTTCATGTGTGCACCAGCCTTTTCTGCTGCCTGTGTCGGCGTCCCTTCTGTTTGCTTGGGCCTCCTGTTGGCTCTGACCCCAACATGCAGTATGCAAGGTGCATCACATCAAGGCCTCCCTTTGCTGGCCCAACAATGCCCCCTTCTCCGATACTAGAGCGATACCTCATCTTCCCTCGCCAAAGCGTTTGGCGCAAGGAGGCGGGAGTGGGCGAGAAGGGCTTTGCGGTCAGATCGCGCTCGTGTCGCCGTCTCCGTCTTGGGCTTGCATTGAGCGTGTAAGTGACATCGGAGCCGAAACGCCGCGTCATAACTCGTCAAATAAGGCACAGCAAAAAGAGTGTTGGCCACGCATATCGATCGCCACACAAGCCCGGTTCATTCGTTTTCTGCACTCTCCATCTTTTGAAATATGTCCTTTTCGCTTTCGTCTCAACTGTGTCGAGTTTTGGTTCTCAATCACAAGGTTGCCCTTATTTCCTGAGATGATAGTCAGGACGTGCAGACCCTGCTTTTAACTGAGGTCAAGGGAGAGGGCTTTTGAAGGTCCAAATCAAAGCAAGACATCCGCCACGACCAGCGTGAGACATGCAAGTTGAGACAAGCGCAAGGCAAAAAATAGAAGCAAGACATGGGCCCAGCCCTTAGGGCCCTCTAGTGTTACTGCCCACGCTGACGTGGAGCATCTAGGTGAGCTTGGAGGGGCGTGGAATCGGCGTGCGAAGAAGTCGAAATGAAGCAAGGTCACAACCCGGCCCGAGACAAGACAATCAATAGAGACAATCAATAGAGACAGCAGAGTGCAGTAGTAAGTACAGAAGCGGTTGCTCCAGACGCACCTCCCAGAGCCGTTTTATGTCGTTCATATCAGTTCACAGATTTTCCGACTTGAAGGTCTCGTCGAGACAAACAATGATGCGGTGGGGAAACGATGCTCCATGTGACATATGTTGTGAGCTGCGATGCCATCCACCACATGTCATCATCTGTCTGCCGGCGCTCGACCGTGGTGTCAATTTGTGTGGTTGGCGCGGTTGACCATAAAAAGGGAACGATTTTGTCGTCGCCGACATCGACGCTGTCCTTGCCAAGGCATGGCTGCTCATGGTCTCTCCTTGGCACAAGACTGCACGCCCGGTTGCTGGCTGGAAAGGTTGGGACATCGATCACCGCGGCGTCGCATGGCGAGCACAAGCCGCTCAAGTCACCTGGTTGCCGGCCTTGCGTATGAAACAGTCCCCGCTGCAGAGTTCCGTGCATTCTTTGCAACGACAAAAAAAGACACAAGATGCATGTTGTATGCGAGGGGCAACTCGTCGTCCTGCTTCCCGACCCCAATGATACACGCAGATGTTGGTTCGTCGAGCTCTGGCCTCCTTCACCAACACCCCGTTGTCGGCGGCCTGGCCACGTTGAAGTTGTTCTTTGCGGCCGTCTGGGGCGATTCGTGCCAATGCGTTGACAGTCCGGGTCTGTTTGCACATGCAGGCAAGTCCATGCGATGCAACAGCGAGAAGGATGGAATGCTCAGTGCGTTCTGCAAGGCGGGAAAATGAGGGGAAAGTGGGAGAAAAGAGCAGGCAAGAGTATCAAGCAAAACAGAAGAAGACAAAAAGACGAGGCAGATGCATCGCCAATGGCCTCGTTGCAGTTTCGGTCGAGCTGAAGAGAGACACGGCTGTCAATCTCCACTACAATGATTCAGACCAACGCATGGCGCATTCCTGGCTTCGTGGGTGGTGCATGTGGGTGCGTTCTGATTCTTCGTCGCCATGTTTTCCTATGTTCTCAATTCTGAGTCGACCGTCGTCGTTCTGCCCTCGCCCTTTTAGACATTCACGTTCGCCCCCTTTGCTGTGTCGTCAGATTTGCCAGTTCTGGGCAGTCGTTCCTTCCATCTCGCCAGTCCTGCTTGACTTTGGCCGTGGCAGGTGCTGATTGGCTCATGACGGGAAGGTGCAGCACAATGCATCGGTTGAGAGACTGCCTCGCATGCACCTTCAAAGTCCACCGCATTCTCGTCCTTTCCTACTCAGATCTACTATTCGCTCGTGTTGACATGCCCGCCTCGTCGCTCCTTCTGCTTCTGTAGACGGCGTGGCCGAGTCCGCTGACTGGCTGCTGGCCTCGGCCTGGCGCAGTTTCCTCTCTTCTTTCATGGCCTAATTACTTTCATACAGTGGCTCGAGTGGCTGGCTCTCGGTTGACCGACACGCTCGCACGATTCTTTGCCTGTGCCCGACTGAACCGGAACTTCCCATTCGCCTAGACAGAAAATTTCGCCTCCCGCTCAAAGAAAAGAAAAACCGTGAGAAGTTCTAGTTTTTCTAGCGCCCCCAACTGCCAATCCAGCGATAGAAGGCGCGGCCGTTGCATTTCATGGCGGCGTGGCGGCGCTGGTTGGTCGCGACTCCTATTTTAGTGCAAAAAAGTCTGCCTGCAAGGGCGAAAACAAAGACAGCAGGAGCACAAGGGAAAAGGGGAGAGGGAACCGCGGTGGCTCTTTCCGAATTTAAGGTGCGGCAAATCAGGGGGGCCCTCTTTCCAAGACCCAAACTCGTGTCCCACTTCCGTGGAAAGCACCTGGTTCGTGGAGCGCCTTCTGCTTCTCCAGACTTTTCGCTTCACCCGCGTTCTTGACGTTGTTTTTCTCCTTCTTTGCCTCCTTTTCTTTTCTTTTTAGTATCACGAACTTTTGCATGCCCGCGCAATTGATTCTTTTCTCTCGTTTTCGTCTTTTCCTTTCGACGTATTTATAATTTTTGGCCGTCGCTGCGGCATTACTCTGCTCAGCGCAAGTCGCCCTGGACCAAACCCCGATCCCTGCCAGTTTCGCCCAAACCCAAAACACCAAAACACCAAAACACCACAACAACCAAAAGGGAACGACCAAAACAAAAGCCCGTCCCGTGCCCAACACGCTCGTTGTCCTCCCATCCCGCGGCCGTCGCGACTCGCTGTTCTTTCGTACTTCGACATCGCGACAGTGCCTTACATGTTTTCCGCTTTCTCATCTGCTTCGGCCCTTTAATCAATCCCGCCTCCCCCCCGACCGAATCCTCGATCCATTTCACCATTCCAACGACACTCGGTATGGCTGGCCTTGGTTCTGGCAACAGGACGCGGAAGTTTGCCCGGCTGAGCATGGATGATTTCCACCACCCGGCTCACGGCGTTCGTGGCGTTGGCGTTGGCGAGGCCGGCGCGAGTTCCGAGCGCTTCAGTCGGTCTCAGAGTCTGGCAATGCACATGGGCGGCTGCGCGGTCGAGGATGGCGATGGCGATGACGACCACGACGACGATGCTGAGGCTGAGGCTGAGGCGGGCCATCATGCCTCCGGCTCCTCGTCGGCACCAGGAAAGAAGGCCATCAAGGGCATGATCCGCCGTGCTTCGGTCTCTCTGCACGGCTTCATCCAGCGTCGCGCCTCCTTCGCTGGCGGCAAGACCGCTTCGGCTGCCGACGACGCCGCCAATTCCGGCTCCCACTTCCTTCCCAACCGCATCCTTCGCTCCTCGCATGTCCACTCGCAGTCCCAGTCCCACGCGCAGGGCAAGTTGCCTGTTCGTTTGCAGCCTGCCAACACAGACGCTCGGCCGACGACGTCGCACAACTTCTCCAGTTGGCGTCGTGTTCGCCAGGCTGCCAGCTTCCGGCACTCGCGTGTCTTTGACAGCGACTCGTCCTCGGCTGCTGGCGTCTCAGAGTCTGGCTCGGCAAATGCTCATGGCGAGACCATGGCCCCCGAATCCATGGACTATGCCATCCGCGAGTCTTGCGACTTGGATGGCGAATACCATCGCCTCGCCCCGACCTTGTCTTCGTCAGCGCCCCTGCCTGGCGGGCTGTCGTCGATGAATGGCCCGCCTGTTTTCCGGTCACGCCCGCCTATCATCCCGCCCAATACAGGGGGTGCCGCTCGCGCGGCTGCTGCTGCCGCCTTTCAGACGGACATCCTCCAGGTGCTGCAGCCCAAGTGGCTTCAGCAGGACGAAGTCGGCAACGACCGTGAATCCGGCATTGGTATTGCCATTACATCCACAGAATCGGACAGCGCCGACGAGGCCAATGGACAAGAGTCGTACAGCGCCTTGAGTTGTGCCTCTGGGGTGGCACCTCAGCTTGATGTGGCCATGGTTGACTTTGTTGGTAACCTGCCGATGGAGCTGGCCATCATGATTCTGTCGGAACTGGATGCTGCGGGCCTTTCTGCCGCATCGCGCGTGTCGCGTGCGTGGTTCGATGCCGTCCGGAATCAACACATCTGGCGCGAGTCTTTTCTTCGCGAGAAGACCACCACCTATGCCACCAGCGCACCTGTCCAGCCGGGTGTCGGCCTTGGTGTGCCGCCCATTCGCCCTTCGTGCGATTGGCGCCAGATCTATCGCGTGAAGCAGGAACTCGACCGTCGCTGGCAGGAGGGGAAGACGCGCCCTGTCTACCTCAACGGTCATTCTGATAGCATCTACTGTTTGCAATTCGACGAGTACGTCCACAGCCCTACGTTTCCTCCAACGAAAATACAAGCGCCGTCATGCTAACCCAATTACCTCTAGACAAAAAATTATTACGGGCTCTCGTGACAAGACTATCCGCATCTGGGACATGAAGACCCTCGCATGCCGTCTCGTCATCGGCCCTCCCGAGGTCGTGCGCGACCCCAAGCTCTTCTACGACGACGACGGCCAGCCCGCTCACTATATCACAACGGCTTATCATACCCGTAGCTCGAACAGTATGCCCGCAGCGGTCAGCTTCCCTATGCACCACTCGGCCTCCATTCTCTGCCTGCAGTACGATGACCGTATCCTCGTGACTGGCAGCTCGGACTCGTCGTGCATCGTCTATTCGGTCAAGTCGGGCTATCGCCCGATTCGTCGCCTTCTCCACCACACGGCGGCTGTTCTCGACCTTTGCTTCGACGACCGCTACATCATCACCTGCAGCAAGGACGTCACCATTTGCGTCTGGGATCGGGAGACCGGTGCCATGCTCAAGCAGCTGCGAGGCCACTCCGGTCCCGTCAACGCAGTCCAGATGCGTGGCAACACTATCGTGTCGTGCTCGGGTGATTTCCGCGTCAAGCTGTGGAACATCGAGACTGGCAAGGCCATTCGCGAGTTCACGGGCCACACCAAGGGCCTGGCATGCAGCCAATTCTCCGAGGACGGGCGTTTTGTGGCGTCGGCGGGTAACGACCGCGTCATCCGCATCTGGGACGCGAACACCGGCGAGTGTGTGCGCGAGATGAAGGCGCACGAAAGCCTCGTCCGCAGCCTGCACATCGACTCGGTGTCGGGCCGTCTCGTCAGCGCCAGCTACGACCGCGACATCAAGGTTTTTGACATGGAGACTGGCCAGCAGCTTCTGGACTTTCCGCAGTGGCACCAGAGCTGGGTGCTGAGCGCCAAGAGCGACTACCGCCGCATCATCAGCACGGGTCAGGATCCCAAGATTCTGGTGATGGACTTTGGCGCTGGCATTGACGGCATTGACATGCTGGAGACGGCCGATGCGAACGCGGCCATATGCGCTTCCACTTGCGCGACGGGCGACACGACGGTCGCAACTAACGAACACATGAACTGGATGCCGACCTTACTGAATGCCCCTCCTCCACAGGCAGCACACGAAGCCGCGACTGCCTTTTAACGAATTTCCTTTGGGACGACTGCGCTGTTTACTTCTTTTCCTCTGACTCTTTATAATTTCTCGTTTTGGATACATATAGGACATTACATGGTATACATTTTGTGGTGGTGTTACAACTTGGTTATCTTTTTTTTTTTTTTTGCGTTTACACATAGAAGTTCGGCGGCCGTTTGGACTACGTACCAGTCGTCCACACGTTTGTACCCTTGGATCACGTACTACTGGATTGCTCTGATGGAACTCTTGGGTTTACTGTCGGCTGCTTTCCTGTCATTTGCTTACTGACTTTTTTTTTGTTGCGTTATTTCCCCAGCAAGCATTGCTAACGGCGTTTATAAAACTAGACGGGCTGGTGTTTTTCTCTTTTTTGCGTTTTTATCTTAGCTTTTACTTCTTGGTACCCAACGATAGAATAATTAACCTGTTTTGTATTGCACCTTTTGGCAATTCCCGTTCGCTTATACTAAACCTTCATTTTTCGGGGTGGGCTATATGAGTTTTTTTTTTAAAAAAAAAAAAAAAAATGGCCGTACTTCACCGGTCCTTTAGTCCACGATACTACACCGCGGATTTGCGGTCGACCTGAAAATGCTAACTCCCTTCGTCAGAGAATATGTGAATAAAGGAGGTATGGTGTCCCACCATACATTGGGCCTTGCTGACGAAACGTTGCCCTCCTGTTCATGGCAGATCGATGACAGGCATCGTGTAGCACTTGTCCGGGCCTATCTCGGAGTGTGATGGGGGACCAAGAAATGGGAAGAAGGGTGCAAATAACCTATTTCTCCGCACGACGCGCCGGGTGGACTGCGGATATGACGATACTCATCCAGCATGAAGCCTGGGGAAGCCGGTGGCAGATGCCATGCGAAGATCTTGGGAGAGCAGAAAGTGGAGAACACATGCAGACAATTTTGAATACCCCGGAGATCAATGGTGAGTTGGCGATACTCCCCGTCGCGATGCGGCGTTATTACCAGAGTTGCAGTCGGACGATCGCCGCCTCGCTAACCGTAAAGCCACACCTGCTCCGGCCTTCTCCACAGGACAAGAGGAGGCTCAAGGGGGTTGCATATCTTAGTCTCCCTCGTAGGGCCTCATCTCTCCTAACGTGTGGATCTGAACGGATATCGGATGGCCATGATGCTGGAGAAAAGGGCCGTGCATGAGCAAAAAGGAGCAAGGAGAGGACGCCCATATGAGCGGCGTTACGGTGGCGTATTGTTCAATTACGGAGTGGAAATAGGAGGAATTACACGGCTTGTGACAGATAGTTAAGGAGTCAATGGGAGCGAAACCAAATTCGAAGCGGATGCATGATGGGATGAAGTTGCCGTCGATGCAACGGCCCTCAATGTCACACGTTTTCACTAGACAAGCTTAGGGCCTGGAGAGCCTATGCAAGAGCACAGTGGGAAACAATCTGCATTGCCATCCAATGTACTATTGTACGACATACTTTATTGACCAAAATCAAGGGGACGCAGTATGGTTTCGAAACAAGGACAACCAACGATAATTTACCAATCGAGGCCCTAGGAAAGAACCGCAACGGCCATGCTTCGTAGTCACAGCCACAGCCAGCTGACGAATTCAGTATATGGCCATTAGATTGGGTAATGTATTTCAAAGTTCCTTGATTGTGTGTGTTATTGCTTGTGTTGTAGAACATCGCCATATTTTCACCAAAAGTGCCCCCGAATTCCATAGTTTTCATCTCGCAAAATTGGTCCCACAATTACCCAATTACCCCTATTTCCTACACGTGATAAGGCACCTGACCACTACCTCCTTAGGTGAGGCACATTTCGTCACCAGCCAACCCAAGCACAAGCTGCGACGGGATCTCGCCGAGAAATCATGGGATAGGAGACGAGATGGGACGAGCATAAGGGACCGGCACAAGGATAAGTGACGGGGATTGCAAGGAGCGCATTGTCGAGAGACACAGGCAATTTACGACATAGATCATCAAATGAGGAGAGCGTAAAACGCGCCAGGGAGGGGAACGCCCTGGAAGGCGCCGAACAATAGGCCATGGGCAGCCGCCGCACGATGTTTCACGAACGCAGAGCTAGAGGGGGCATGGTCCGGCAATATTAGTCGTTAGTGGCCTGGGGGGCCTGTCGAGCGTGTTTCCGGAGGCTTACTCTTTTGTTGACGGACAGGGGCTCGATGCCGGGAATCTGATCGGATGTGGCGCAAAAACAACTTGACTTGTGCGCAGCCAAACAAATGCGCATCTCGGAACATCGAGTCCAAGATCTTGAGGTTGTGCAAGGAGGATTGGATTGCATGCCGCTGGCAGCGGTCGATTGCAGGAAAACGCATACAGACGTAGCAGTGCAACAACGGTGCAGGATGCAACGTTGTGCATCGTCAAGTCTGTTTTGGGACTTGTCGGATGTCTCTTCTCTGGATTGGCTGTGTTCGCTTTGACCTTGCGGGCAATCGCAGCTTCATTTTGTCCCGTTCTGATTCTACTGATTCTCCTTTCTTCGCCATCTTCCAGGGGGTGATGCCCCGAGATCGACGAGAGGCACATGATGGCTGCCGGCGTCCGGCCATATTTTCGGAGCAGATGACCACACTTCTGTCTCGTTTCTTGGTGTCTCGTTGGAGAATCGTGACGAGAGGAAAGTCCTGCTTGCCGCTTTCCCGCTGTGATGAGACAGTTGTCGTGGATTCACAGCAAGGGGTAAAAGGATTCCCAGTAAGTGCAACGGACGGTCGTAGAGACTCACGATGGCCAACAAGACGTGCGGAGACTCCCAAACACAGAAAAATCCTTGCGTCCCAATAACTGACGGCCACAAAAAAAGAACATGGTCGAAACATGGACAACGGATCAGATGGTGTGCTGCCAATCAATTGGTGGCAACGGGGCCGTTTTGAAACACTTCTGCTCTGTGATCTGTGCGTCTGTTAATGGGCAGAATGCTCTGAAAGACGTGAATATGCATCTACCAGTCGTTGGGGCCGTGGCCGTTTGCTTTTTTTCCAAAACAAGGGGAATGCGGAATGGAGGCAAACGGCAGAATGCCTTCAAGGGATTGGTGGTTGGAGGTGGCCCAGCCACATGGATTGCGGCCTAGAGCTGTGCCCGGAATGACCTGGCGTGCGATTCAGGCCTTAATGGTAGCTGTAATAAGCCTGCAAAATACAACGAGAGGGTGTGTGCTTGGCGAGGCATCACAAGCTTCCAAAGAGACAACAATGGCTTGCAATCGGAATTCAACATCGTCATTGCTCCTTTAACAGGCCGGCCTCTTGCCTCCTCCGTTCTTGCCTCCGCAAAGCAGTGCAAGCTGGGAAAGCGACAGTGCATGCCACTCCGCGCTCTTTCCCTCCAGAAAAGGGACACCGATCGCCGCCTCGTTGTCCTATTTAGGCAAGCGTGGACGATCCTCATCGTTCTTTCCATGTATCCCAGCACCCAATTTACGCGCTGCGTGACATTGCAGCAACGCCCCACTCAGGGGATCTGCCGATGCGCCCGCCACCTCTGTCCCTCCGCAATCTCCTCGACGCACGACAGCGAATCCCTTGGACGGCAACCACCCTGTTATGACAGTTTATATCGAGGTGTACGACGTAAGTACGGAGAGGCTCACGCTCTACGTTCCACCCGTGATTAATACTCGCCACAACCGCATGCCAAAAGAAAAGCACCGTTTCATGCATCCCAGGGCTTTTGTCCAATCGTGCAACTGTTGCCCAACGACGGGAAAACGTGTCTAAAATTCCTCTATACGAAGAACCAGAAGAAAGAATGTCCATCCTGCCCGCTAATAAGCACTATTAGGGTCGTCGTCAGGTACTTACCAGGCGTATATCATGTCACGGTTGTGTGACCAGCGCCACCACTACTAATTGATCGCCCAAAGGTCCGTCCCAGACTGTGGTTGAAGTGATATGCAAACGGGGCTCGGCCTGCTCGTCAGCGTCCTTTTGCCATGCGTTTCTGGTTCTTCGGCTTCGCGAATATCTCGAATGGTTCTCTTGTCTTCCACCCAGGCCGCGACCCACTCGGTTTTCTCTCTTGGCGAGACAGTCGTTCTTGCCGCCGACCTCTCCTGTAGCGTATGGGCCTCTTGGTCCCCATTTGCACATCCTGTAACCAATCCCCGAGGCCCACGGCCAAGGATCGCCCGAAGCCATCCTGTGGCATTTGGTCCAGCATGCGACCGTGAAGCCGCGTGCAGGAGGTGGATGCAAAGCCCAGCTACGCGACGACAAGAGGCTGGCCATGTCCGTAGCATACGATGTACGAGAGGAAGCAAAAAAGGCGCGGCCGGGAGCTGTGGCCACGGACCCTGCCTGGCGAATATCGAGGACAGGAGCAAGACGACCAAGACGACCATGCAACATGGGCCGGAGGATAAAAACGATGCGACCGGGAGTGCACTGACTGTGTTTTCCCTTCTCTGGTCGGTCTCTTCATCGTCTCCTTGTCTTCATCTCTACGGGTTCACACGGCCCACGTTTGCACAATAAACTTCACACTCGCCGTCCCCGTCCCCTGTCGCTGTTCCTTTCGTGGCCCCCTGCGCCTTGCCCTCTTATTCACTCTTCCATCTCATTTCCTCCTTACTTTTTCTCATTGGGCGTCTCCCTTGAGTATTTTTTTTTGTCAAGTTTCCCCTCACTGTACGCACCTTCCACTCGGCGCGCTACGTCCGCAGAGCTCCTTCCCATTGTATTATATAACTTGATGTGCATATCCGCATCTTCGGCTTCTTTCCATTTTCGTCGACGTCCTTCTGACCTACATCCATCATCGTCGCCCAGACTATCACTCCTCCTTTTCTTTCTCTTCTTTTCGGGTCTTTTTATTTTCGTTTTCTCTTATCCTTACTCTCGTTGATCGCCACCGTTGCCAGATTCTCTTCTTCATCGGCTGCACCCATCGTTCTTTCCCTCTGTCGCACCACAACCAGCTATCACGACGCCGGTCGCTCCTTCCTCTTTTGTCTCCTTCCTTACCTTTTCACAAACCGATCCGAAAGCATCTCGGTCCTTCAGAGCCCTACCGTCGCTTGGCTATAGCTATTGTCCTTTTCCCGCCCCGGCTGCGTTTCCGCGAACCCAGGATTTTCTTCCACTTCACCTTTCCTCTGCATTCTTTTCTCTGCTCCTTTCCTACGTCTCTGAAAAAAAGAACCAATCTCCAAGTCTTGGTCTCGACAACCCCAGCTGCGCAAGTCGCCCTCTATTCTTTGTTTGTCTTCTTCGTCCCCAGTTTCGCTTCCTTCTTTTCGCATATATAAAGTCGACGATCCTACTCTTCGAGCGGGAACCTTTTCGTTCATCTGCCAACGCTTCCCTCTTTGTCACTGCCGACTCGCCATCTGACGACGTTACCCTCTCGTGTAAGTTGGCCACTATTCTCCTTGCCTTTACCACACAACGCGATGCTGTTCCTTTTTGTCGTTGTCGACTTATCGCCTTGTCACCTCGCCATATCCCGCACCAAAATAAACGAAGCCTTTGTTTTGGACTTGCCTCCCTTGTCGATTCCCTGCTGCCTGCGAGTCTGCTTTTGCCCCTTGCTGCACTGCTTTTCCTTTTCCCTCGTGGCCATTCAAAGAACAACAAAGAACTCGGCGCGAGATCTTTCCTTTGATGCCAGGTCCCTACTACCTCACATATGACATGCGCCGTCACGGACATGCCACTCCCCTGTTCAGGGGGATGAACATGATGGCCGTTCACTTGGACAGCTTGCCATGCTTCCGTACATAACCAGAAGACACTTTCCATTTCCATCCTTGTTTCCTCTGCCTTCTGCCACACTTGTTTTGTTCGTCTTTAGCAAAGCTCTTTTGCCCTTGTGGTAACCCTCCGTTTCGGTTCAAAAACTAATATCAAAAGCAAGAACAGGATCTTCCTCCTCGCACTAGAATAAGACATTAAGCATTAGCTGGCTCTAATCTCGCAAGATGGGCTTTTCTACTCGCCTTACGGCCGCGCTCGCGCTGGCTGCAAGCCTCATTACTCCCATTGTCGCGGCACCGGCCGTCGAGTACCCCATCGCCGAGCGCGACGGGGCTACCGCCTCTGCCGCCGCGTCTGCTTCGAGCTACTGGGTAGCCAACATTGAACGCAGAGGCACTGTGCCGTTCGGTGCCTCTGGCTACCAGGTCTTCCGCAATGTCATGGACTTCGGTGCCAAGGGTGACGGTGTGACCGACGACACCGCTGCCATCAACAACGCCATCTCCTCTGGTGGCCGCTGCGGCCAAGGCTGTGACTCGAGCACGACGTCGCCTGCTCTTGTGTACTTCCCGCCCGGCAAGTACCTCGTCAGCGCGCCCATCATCCAGTACTACTACACTCAGCTCGTCGGTGACGCCATCAACCCGCCCACCCTGCTTGCCAGTGCTAGCTTTACCGGCATAGCCGTGGTTGACTCGGATCCCTATGACAACACCGGCAACAACTGGTGGACCAACCAGAACAACTTCTTCCGCCAGGTCCGCAACTTTGTCATCGACCTCACGCAGATGCCCTTCACCGCAGGCGCCGGTATTCATTGGCAGGTCGCCCAGGCCACCAGCCTGCAGAACATCGTCTTCAACATGCGCACCGATGGCGGCACCGCCAACAAGCAGCTCGGCATCTTCATGGACAACGGCTCCGGTGGCTTCATGGCTGACCTGGTCTTCAACGGCGGCGAATACGGCGCTTTCTTTGGCAACCAGCAGTTTACCACCCGCAACCTCACCTTCAACAACTGCCAGACTGCCATCTTCATGAACTGGAACTGGGCCTGGACGCTGCAGGACGTCACCATCAACAACTGCGGTGTCGGCGTTGATATGAGCAACGGCGGCTCCGTCCAGACCGTTGGCTCGGTCCTCTTCCTCGACAGCACCGTCACTAACACGCCTATTGGTGTGAAGACTGCCTACCACCCATTGTCGTCGGCCACCAACGGCACGCTCGTCATTGACAATGTTGACATGACCAAAAATGTGCCCGTTGCTGTTTCCGACTCGACTAGCTCGTCCACCATCCTGCCCGGCAACACCAAGATCATTTCGTGGATTCAGGGCAACATCCCCAACCCTGGCGGCCCTAGCAGCGCTGTTCAGGGCTCGCAGACGGCTGTCATCAAGCCAGCGGTCCTCCTCGACTCCACTGGCAAGATCTTTGCACGCAGCCGTCCCCAGTACGAGACTGTCCCCGCCAGTGACTTTGTCTCTGTCAAGGCTGCTGGTGCCAAGGGCGATGGCGTGACCGATGACACGGCCGCCATCCAGGCTGTCTTCAACAGCATCACAGCGGGGAAGGTTGTGTATTTTGACCACGGCAACTACCTCGTCACCAGTACCATCAAGGTCCCCCCCAACGTCCGTATCACTGGCGAAATCTGGCCCGTCATCATGGCCGGTGGCAACGGCTATTTCTCGGACGCTGGCAACACGAAGCCAGTCTTCCAGGTAGGCCAGACCGGCGACTCGGGTGCTGTCGAGATCTCTGACATTCTGTTTGCCACGGTCGGCCCCCAGCCCGGTGCCGTCATGATCGAGTGGAACCTCAAGGGCTCGTCTGCTGGCGCTGCTGGCATATGGGACGCGCACGTCCGTATCGGTGGTGCTGCCGGCACGAACCTACAGCTGGCCCAGTGCGCAAAGAACCCGACCCTCACTGCGCCTGCCGACCCCAACTGTCTGGGTGCTGGCCTCATGCTGCACGTCACTTCGGGTGCCTCGTCGCTCTACGTGGAGAACGCCTGGTTCTGGACTGCTGATCACGACCTCGAGCCGTCGGCCAATTCGCAGCAGATCAACGTCTTCAATGGTCGCGGTGTTCTGATCGAGTCTCGGGGCCCCGTTTGGATGGTCGGCACCGCCTCGGAGCACAGCGTCCTGTACAACTACCAGCTCACCTCGGCCAGCAATGTGTACATGGGCCTGATCCAGACGGAGACCCCCTACTACCAGGGCAACCCCGACGCGCGGACGCCGTATGCCAGCCAAACTGCGCTGTCGGACCCGAGCTTTGATTCGTGCACTGACGCGACCTGCGCTCGTGCCTGGGGTCTGCGCATCACCAACTCGACTGACGTGTTCGTGTATGGTGCTGGTCTCTACTCCTTCTTTGACAACTACGACCAGACGTGCCTGGACACGGAAAGTTGCCAAGACAACATTGTCAGCGTGGAATCGTCCCAGGCGTTCATTTACGGCCTTAGCACGAAGGCCGCGGTCAACATGGTCGACGTAAACGGAGTGTCACTGGCTAAGGACGCCAACAACCGTAACAACTTCTGCGCGACGCTGGCGCTCGTCTCGGTGGAGTTGTAGTGTCACTACCTCAATGAACATGAACCCATGACCATGATATGATTATGATCAACGGGTCAGGACGTCTGCCATCTTGCCATTTGGGATCTTCACTTGAACATTTTTTCTTCTGTTTTGTTTCTTTTTTCTTTCATTACCACCATCGGTCACGCCTAAACCACAAACCGACCTCCTTTCGATTCGTCACACTCGCTTCACTGCCCCGTTTCACAAACTCCATTTTGCCCTTTCTATTCGTTTTATCATGTCTAGCTGTCTTCGGGTAGCTGGAAAAAGCCGGTGCATTGGCGTCGGTGGACAGACCATTTCATTTTCATTGTCGAAGATTAAAAGTTCAAAGAGAGCACGGCCTCTTTTTGAAAATTTGTCGAGTAGAAACCTTGACCGAAATAAAACAAAATTTCACAAATAATAAGTTAAATATGTATTGTGATGCAATGCGAACGAGAAGTGATCTGTTGCGAAAAGTTTGCCAATGACCTATGATACGACCAGAGGAGTAAGAGTGTGTGTTGTAACGGGTTGGCTTGGTGGAGACCTGAAGTGGGTCTGATTTCGCGTCTTGCACGTGATCGATATCTAGACGTCATCGGTTTTTGCTCTGCTGCTGCACGCACAAGCTCTGGTAGCAAAAGCCAAACGACGCTATTTTGGCCCCAAGTTCCCAGCGCCTCGTTCATTGATGTCCCATTGCTGCCTCGAATGCCAGCGACGGGCGGCCTACGGCACCGGGGCCTCTTTCTCGCTTCTCCACGGCCTATTGACTTTCTTTCTTTCTGATCTATCTATTTGCTTCCTCGCAAGGTATCAATTACATACAGTTTGGCCGACAGCTTTGATTCTTTGACTCCCTTTCCTCCCCTTCAACCTCGACTTTCGTTATGGCCTCATCGCCTCGACCGGCCGAACCTCAGCTGCGACGGAAGCCCAAGATGGCCGATACGCCTGCGTCTACATCCTCCACCCCCGCTCCTGCAGCACGCCGTGGCTCACCATACCTGCCGACCTCGCGCGAGTCCCTCCTTTTGGCCGTCTTCCCGGTTCTCCTCCTCTTCGGCACCCTCTTCAGCCTGCTGTCCCCGCAGACGCGCGCGGCCGCCGCCGCCGGAGCAGCTTCGACAGGCAGCGGACCTGGCTCAGGAACAGCGCACTACCCGCAGGCACCCAGCCTCGCGCCGAGCTACTTTGCGCGCAAGGACAACCTGCTCAACGTCTTCTTCGTCAAGCGCGGCTGGTTCTGGATCACGATCACGTTTGCTTTTTTTGTCGGCACCCACCCGTACTATGCTGAGCCCAGCGCACCCCGAAAACACGTTCTGGGTCGTCGTTCTGCCGCTGTCCTCCGATGGGGCCTCGTCACCGGCTGGTGGTTCCTCGTCACGCAGTGGTTCTTTGGTCCCGCCCTCATCGACCGCAACTACCGCCTCACGGGCGGCGGCTGCCAGGCCCTGCAAGCTTTGACCGACGAGGCGGGTGCGGCTGCTTCGTCGGGCGAGGGTGGCAAGCACGCCGAAGCGACATACCAGTTTCTAGAGGCCGCCACGGCGTCGGCCTGCAAGCACGCCGGCGGCCAGTGGCGCGGCGGTCACGACATTAGCGGGCACGTTTTCCTCCTGGTGCTGGGCACGACGTTTTTGGCGCAGGAGGTTGGCTGGGTGCTGTGGCGCCAGGCGCAGCGGCGAGCGGCCATCTCGGGCGGCGTGCCTGGCAGCACGAGCCACAGCAGCAGCACAGCGCGTGTCGTCGACACACGTTTGCTGGTCATGGACGACGGCGCTGTCAAGTCGGCCGAAGTCGAGGCCGGCCTAGCCACCGGCAGTACCGGCGAGCAGAACAGCAGTGCAGCCCGTGCCGGTCTCATGCAGCCCGATACCCGCAGTGCCAACGCGGCCCTATTGTCGCGCGTTGCCCTGCGCGTGACTGCAGCCGCGATTGGCCTCAGTTTGTGGATGCTGCTGATGACGGCAATCTACTTCCACACGTGGTTCGAGAAGCTTACTGGTCTTCTCGTTGCGCTGGTGGCCTTTTACAGTGTGTACGTGCTGCCGCGGTGGGTACCGGCCCTGCGGCGCGTCGTCGGTTTGCCCGGGTTGTAATCGATATGAAACGGTAGCAGGCAGGCCGAGAAGCTTTGTTCGAAGAGCTCATTGTTGCACCCTGTGCACGGCTTGGACTGTCTTATTGAACACATAGTTAGCTAGGACATTCATGTAAACGAGCTCATTTAGACTTTGTATTTGTCGATTTGGGAACAGATACTACGGCATGATGACGCAGATCACGTGCTCCGACTTTGCTGCTTGTTTACTGTAGGAACCATCGGCCCTGAAGGTCACGTGCCAGTCCCTAGATAGGTGGTGCTGTCCCAGAGAGGCCTCGCCTGCCATTACTGTAGAATGCCGTGCAACATTATCCCAGTAACCCTAATGTATTTTCAAACACCACCTTCAATTGTCTCCAAGCTTCAGTCGGCGTCCACCATCTTAACCTACAGCTATGCCTCGCGGCTGGTACCTAGCCCAAGGGCTGATCCCACTCGGTGAAAGCAGTAGCGACGACGAGGAGGGGCCCTGTGAGCTCCCTAATGGTCGCGTGGTCTGTGGCCCTCATGGTCTGGTTGTCTGCCCCCGGTGCTTCTCGGACTACAGCTTCATGGATGATGTTATTAGTGGAAGCTCCGATGATGAAGATACCGACGCGGAAGATGAGGATGAGGATGAGGATGACTTCACAAACGACAACATTCCTTTGGCACCCCCGAGCGTTGGCCTAGACCTGATTCGAGGAACCGGGCAAGTCTTTCCTACCAAATTCATCCCAGCAGCTCCGCTTGCTCCTCTGGAGCTGTTCTCTGGCCGGAAAGCCCATATGGCTGTGACAAGGTAGGTATATGTACACGCACAGGTAACGAGAGATGGCATTTTGCTCATATATCTTCCCCAGAATCACTCTCCGAAATGACACTGGTACCTGCCTGATCCGCACAGACGGTGCTTGCCTGAACAACGGACAACGAAACCCAACCGCCGGCTGCGGTTTCTGGCACGGACTTGGTCCGTCGGGTGACCAGCTCACTGCATCGTTCCGTTTAGAGAAGCAAGGCCCCTTCGGCGATCCCCACGACCAGACCAGCAACCGGGCAGAACTCCGTGCTGTCATTGCAGCCTTGCGCTTTCGGTATTGGCCCGGAGAGGATTTCCACACGCTCGTCATTGCCACGGATTCTGAATATGTGGTCGAGGGATGCACCACCTGGGCTCGGACATGGATCCGGAACGGCTGGAGGACGCGGTTGGGGCCCGTCAAGAATAAGGATATGTGGGAGGCTCTACTGGGGGAGGTTGAGCGTTTTGACCACAACGGGATGGCTGTCAAATTCTGGAGAATTCCAAGAGAGGCGAATATGGTTGCTGATGCAGCTGCAAAGAGCGGTGCAGGGAACCGAGATGCACCTGAAGAATGGGGTGACATCTACGGGCTGGTTTCCTGAAGGGGATATAGCTTGAAGGCGTGAGGGCAAAATTAATTGACCCGGGTCGATGACAAAATAATCGTTCACTCGATATGCTGTAACGAGTCGGACTGCTCTAAGACACAAGATTGCAAAGACCGGGTAGGGTAGCCGCGAGATCTAACAGTTTATACCTGTTGTTCTTTCTGAAAGTCGATGCGAAAGCGAAAAAGAGAAGAAAAAACATTCACCAGGGATACCGAGACGTCGAAGTGGCACGACGTGTATCACTGCACTCAATTGGGGATTAGGCCATACACGTATAATTCATGTTTTTTTTTAATTTTTTATTGGAAGACGTTCTTTGGCTCTGGCGCGCCAATTTCCGGGTGTGGCCAGGGCAGGTGCGTTCCCCGCAGAAGGTCGTCGCGCTAGGCCGTGCTCCTGCCTGCCACGGTGCCACTCTCGCAGCTTTCCTGCTCGCTACAAATTACGACCCGACTTGGCCCTGTCCATTTACGGAAACAACGAACCACACGAAGAACTTGTTTTGTCGACTCTCGTTTGGCTTTTGCCAAAACAGAGACAAGAATCTATCGACAACTCTCTTCCGCACACAGCTAGCAATGCATCCCACTCCCTGTCGTCTCGCTCACTCGAGAACAGCGAACGGCCAACCATGTCCCTGATTCCCTACCACCCGCAGGAAGGGCGAGAAATCGTGCTGTAAGAACCCTGACTACGTCATGTGGAGCTCGGCTTTGGGGATTGAGCTTCACCTCTGCTAGAGGACAAGGACAATTGAATTGACCTCCTAGGCGCCACCGCAACGCGATTGTTGTGCACGATCCGACATCGCAACGACTCGAGATCCGCGGCGTTGCCGAGTGCCCGACATGTCACCGTCCACTACGATCGGCTTCACCCGAGCGGCCTCCCTATGGTGACGACAGTCTCCGCAACAGCTCCTCAACGGGCCACCATGGCTACAGTCGGCACGAGGGCTACGTCGATCCAAACTACTTCCGCATGCTACGCGCCGGCCACCATGTCGGGCAGCTGCGCGCCGCGCCGTCGCTCTCGTCGCCGCCTTCGGTCTCGGGAGTCCGATCGTCGGGCACAGCACCTCGCGCAGGACGAAGTAGTCCGCTTCGACGGCTGTTCCAACCTCTCGTCGGACGTGCGGAGGCCGACACCGACACCGATGCGGACAGTGTCTCCTCGGTCGATGGCAATGGTGACGCGGTCGACCCCGACGCCGGCAGTGCAGCACCTGCAGCCGCCTCTGCATCTTCCTCCGTACCCCGCGACATGCCCAACGACGCCGAGTTCGTCTCCAGCACTCCTTACGTGCCCAACGACGCGGCGAATCCCATTAACAAGGAGGCGTTCAGTCCCAACTACTTCCAGACTTTTTTCGTCGAGGAACGCGAGCTCGGACGCGGCGGCAAGGGTGTTGTGTTGCTGGTTCGGCACGAAATCGACGGCTGCCAGCTGGGCTACTTTGCATGCAAACGCGTGCCTGTTGGCGACGACCATGCCTGGCTTGAGAAGGTCCTCGTCGAGGTCGAGCTGCTGGCCAAGCTGTCGCACCCGAATCTCGTGTCGTATCGCCATGTATGGCTCGAGAACGTCACGCTCAACCGCTTCGGCCCCAGCGTGGCCTGCGCGTTCATATTGCAGCAGTACTGCAACGGCGGCGACCTGCACCGTTACATCATTGGAGATCAGCCTAAAGAAGCCACCAAAGAGGAGCTCAAGGCCCGTATGCGCCGCGTATCCAAAGGCCAGGCTGAGCGGCCGCGGGATCTTTTTGGATCATACCGTCACCTGGCCTTTGACGAGATCTACTCACTTTTCAAAGACATCACATCCGGCCTGGCCTATCTGCATGCCGCCAACTACATCCACCGCGACCTCAAACCTAGTAACTGCCTATTGCACCGCGAAGGCCGCATCATCACCTGTCTGATCAGTGACTTTGGCGAGGTGCAGGCTGAAAATGTTGCACGCAAATCGACGGGCACGACGGGCACTATATCGTACTGTGCACCCGAAGTGTTGCGACGGGATACTGTCACTGGGCTCTACGGCAACTTCACGACCAAGTCGGACGTCTTCTCGCTCGGCATGATCTTGTACTTTATGTGCTTTGGCCGCCTGCCGTATCGCAGCGCCAATGCCGTCAACGAAGAGCTCGAGGACGTTGACGAGCTGCGTGCCGAGATATCGGGCTGGAAGGGCTTTCATTACGAGCGTCGTGAGCGGCCTGACCTGCCGTCCAAGCTTTACCAGCTGCTGATGCGGATGCTGTCTGTCAACCCTGCCGAGCGACCCAGCGCCAACGAGGTGCTCTTGGCGATGCGCACTGATTCAAACGGCCTCGACGGGGTCGGCTTTGGGATTCCCCGGAGCGGCTCATCCTCGTCGGCTACCATATCACCAACCGTCGGGATCAGTGGCCGTCGCATACAGAATCTTGATTCGCCCCTCTCATCCACGCCCGTACCTGATCCCTCCAAAACGACTAACCCCCTCGAGGGAGAGACGACTCAGCGTGTCAAGGACTTGGACGAGGCTGTTATTGATGACTCGGACGACCTGCCCTCGCCATTCGTACAGTCTTCGGCGCGCAACGGATTGGCACATTCGAACAGCCACAGTTCCTCAACATCACTCACACTTACACGCAGCCATGGTAGCCACGGTAGTCATGCCGGTCGGTCGCCCGATCGAGGCGGCCACCCGATGATCACCAGGAGTGCCGACGTAGGCCAACAACGCGGATCCGCACAAACAGCTCCCGTAGCGCTCTCGCCTCGGCGGCGGCCACAACGGCAACTCCATCCAGACGGCGACGATTTTGACGAGAGAGCCAATGAAAGCGACCGAGATCCACGGCCACACATGGCCACGCCTCTACTGGGACGGCAATCTGACAGCGCCGCGGTGCCCCCGTATCTCTTGATGCCACCGCCTCAGTCTCCCTTTGTGGAGGCGCACCACCGCACCGCATTCTTCCTGCAACGTCACGCCGCCACCGTCGACTTTGCGCTTCGTACTGTCCTATTTCTCGTCAAGATGGCCAGCCTCACCAGACCATGCTGGCCCTATACTACCCGTTTTGGTGTCGGCGCATCGCTATTGCTTCTAGCCGCCCTCGACCTCGGCGTCCCCCGCGCCGACAACACCAACAGTACCCGAACGTTTATTAGCTACCCAACATACACACGTCCCCAACCCCAGTGGCGCTGGGACTGGCGCGTCAGTGCCTTGTTGTTCGTGCTACACTTTGTCGTGCTTGCGCTTGCTTCCCACGCCGAGGTGCTATGCAGTGCAGTGAGTGGTGGTAGCCAAGAGGTGTGGGACGCGTGGGAGGGCGACCGTTAAATGAGACGTCTCCAACAGCACTCTTGTAACCATACCCAACCACGCACGGAGGCCTCCTTGTCTCTTTTTGATCTTTAGGCGAACCTTGACCTAAAAAGAATAAAACAACAGGGTGAAGGCACTTTTGAATACCGTGGACATGTGTATGCCTCAGTCTGAAAGAACAATGACAGAAAGAGGGGAAAGGAGAGAGGTGCCCATAACGACCTAATAATGAATATGGTATGTGGAGGTCCAGGTCGCAAACAAAAATAATTATGATGCAATTTGAAGAGGGGCTGTTTGTTGTAATCGCATATACCTAGGCATTTTGTATTATCGCGCAATTATCTCGCAGCCAGAACATCTTGATTTCGTTTACGAGCGTTTGATGAAAAATGACAATGCAGTAAATTAATGCATTCTCTTATCTGTGGCATCTCGCCATGTGACCAATTGCACTGGTTCGTCTCATGGCGTCAACGTGGGATAATACAAAGAAGGAATAAGGAGAGAAGCTCATATAGACGCGGGAGAAGCGGCATGCACCTGCGGCCGGGGTTGTGTATCATATTGACGACAAACTGAAAATGACATGCCCTCGAAAAGTAAAGAGGGGACGAAGAAGCCCTTTGAAAGGACACGCCACATATACATGCGGTCGTATTATTATGTCCCGTTTCAAGAGAGCTTTTCTGTCCCGTCCCCCTCTCGTTCTTACAACTCAAGCGTGCCGTGGTTCGTCGGCCGGTTTGTCTGTTCTCGCTCCTGTTCTTAATTTAGATTTCATTTTCTGCATTAGTATTCGCTTTTGCATTGCTGTCGTATTTCGTCCCTTCATCATCCGGTGTCCTTTGATGCTCGCTCGATGATCTCTGGCGGACACCCAAAAGAGGATATCCCGAGGCGTAGGAAGCGGCTCGGGTGGTTGCGCGCGCCTGCCTGCACACGTGCCACGACAAGTTCCCAACTATTAAAAAATATGGTCTACGTTGCGGATACAGGTTACATTCGGCTCATCCCATCAGTCTACTGTTACAATACACCGGTGTTTCTCTTTGCCTTTCTTGTCGATCTTCACATTTGACGTCAACTTCCAGGCGCCGTACATGAAGCTCAGGACTAGAAGGATAACACAAATAAATGCTATTGGAACCTAGAGACAACGCGAACTGCACCCCTCGTTAACTCAGGTCTTTATAGCTCTGCAAATATATACATCGCAGACCTCGTCCTCCATTTGTTTTTATTTGTTTGATTCTTCTTTATCGCATGAACCGTTTTATTCTCAGTTGAAAACCCAATACAACAGGAATAGGCCGTACATATAACAGACCATAAGACGGCGACGTATCAACGGTGACCCTTATACGCACTGGTCATGTGTCTGCTAGTTATAGCCAACCGTGGAACCTTACCAATAAGACCAGAGCTGGGATAAGGATAAAGGCGGCGAAAAATTCAAAATGGAAGCTACGATACCTTCCCTACGAGTATTGCGAATGGCGCTTCGCGTGTTTACAACAGTGTCTGGCTGCAATGCGAGTTTATTTCTATCATGCAAAACCACTGGAGTAGTGAATAAATGCCACATAGTAGACAGTGTCTCAAGAGCAGTCGAAAGCAACGAATCTGGGATGTAAAAGTGCCTTGACGATAGTGAAATAGGAGAAGGACCTAGTTTATGTTGGTTATAGTAAAGATACGGTTTAATCGAGACGAATAAACGACTTACTGAAGACCAAAACGTTATTTGAATCTCGGTTAGGTAGGGTAAGACATAGGTCGAAACGAAGATACCCATAATGATGAGACAATGATGGCATAGTCTTACATGTGGGCTTTGGCCTGTTGTGTTATTTATGAGGTCGGTTAAAATTGATGTCCACCCTCTGATTCCGATCTGTCTTCCCCTCTGTCTTATCGATACCTACGATCCATTGATTTCCTTATGATATTCTGTCCATTCGTGTATTGCTAAGTCCCTTACTACCACACAGTATTAAGGCCATCTGGGTACGTCATTTATTGCATATTGATGAACAGAGTTCGAGTGGATAAGTCATATCTGAATGAGTTGTAAAGGTCAACCTCCTATAATAGCTATGCGCCCGACTTTCCCATTCTCACCCTCTTTTTTTGGTCACATTGCCTCTTCTTTTAAATTTTCACGGGGTAGATGGGGGGCAAGCACCCTTTCACTATTATTATAATAGTGTGGTTCTAAAATACTGCACCTGTGCAAGCATGGCCGGCTCACCATCATATCCTGAAATCGTACTACCTCTAGTAAGAAGCCGAATATAATAAATCTGTAAGGTCCAACTTTACTTGAAAGTATACACTAGATTAAACACAGGATACGAAACACCGTCCTCTTCTTTAAGTACGCAAATGTCTCGGGATATAAATATAAAGGCACCCTTAGGAAGGCAAGAGACATCTAGGACACTCTTTAAACACTTACCACAAATTCTCAGATATTCGAATTACAGTCCATTTCACACACAAGTACACGGCACCTCAAATAATCTCACGTCTCTTGCACCTTCATACTTTGATTCCTTTGGGTCCTCAAATCCCACTACGCACACATCGACCAAACCACCACAATGTGCACCCACAAGATTTTTATTCATCACCGGTGTGGTCATCCTATTACAGAACTCCTAGAAATCTGTGACAACGTTGAGTGCAAATCAGTCTACGATCTGACCGTTGTCACTAACAAGTACACTTGTGTCACTCCATCCTGCATGTTTTACGGTCACTTCTAAACAAACACCAACAAGATACAACCTCCTCTCTTTACTTCAACGTACCCTTCTCCGGTATATTACTCTAAACATCGAGCGATGAATTACTATCAAGAAAAACACTAAATCACGGCCTATAATAATACGGACCGAGAACATATCCCTATAAAGTATGAAAGGCTTGAAACATACATATAAACAACTAAGGATTAATTTATTTCATCCTTACATAAAATAACGGGATACTCAAGCCTTAATTATATATTTAATATGTCATTTCGTAAGAGAGTGATAACCTTAACAACGAAGGACGTCCCACGTACCCTCGACCTGGGCGGCGTACCCTCGACCCCGCCCGCAGAGAGCGGCGTACCCTCGACCTGAGCGGCGTACCCTCGACCCCGCCCGCAGAGAGCGGCGTACCCTCGACCTGCAGAGCGGCGTACCCTCGAGCGCGCCCGCAGAGAGCGGCCTACCCTCGAGCGCGCAGAGCGGCCTACCCTCGACCTGGGCGGCGTACCCTCGACCTGAACGGCGGCTTACTTAATCCTAAGCCTTACATAATACCCTGGGTACTCCGTCCCGACTCAATATGTGGGTTTGTTGGATACCGGTATTTAGTGTACCTGTTATGCGAACCGTAATGTATTGTTTTTAGATTTCGGTTTACGGGAGTTGTCACGCGCGGACTCCCTTTACGGGAGTCTAGTATGACGCCAAGTCACGTGTCGCTTGACTAAACTATGTGACGGCTACTTTAGACCTTTTCTCCGACCTCAAGTTTAAGTAGATAGTTTTCAGAATCAACAGTCATTCATCACATACATTATCATACTATTATTCAGGACCTACACCACGGTACGGCATTCTGAATCGTGATACTTGTGAGACTTCATTCCTTGTTCCGTTACCTGGCATTTCGAAGCCAGTGACGTACTACGTATGTGCGTAACAGGAGTTTTGTAAGAGATAGAATTCGATTATTAGGAAACGATTATTGTTTTACTTTTCGTCGTATGTTTACAGTGTAGTGTACCAAAAATAAATGCCGATGTTAGGACATATGACGTTTGATGTACCCGGATAAATTGAAATTTTGTTCGATACGAATGGCTATAAAAAATGAGGGGAACTGCAAGTGTAAACGAGGTGGTCTAGAGTTCATATCGAGAAGCGGGCGAGTCGATTGAAACGGCAATATCGGCCGTTCCCGAGCTGTGGCGTAGGCGCCAGCGCATTCCTCGTGGTTTTGTGGATATTTGACACTGGTTTTTATAAGTAGAGCGACGTCTCGGCTATCGTCTACGAAAACAAGATACAACATCCTTCAAACGCGACACCCGTCCTGACCTCACTATGTTACTACCACCCATTCTCACGTTTGCTTTTCTCGCCGCCAGCACGGCCTCTGCCGACTGTGGGTGGCATCTCGCGCCGAACGACTGCCTATGCATGAACAGCACCAACGGCGCTCTTCTGGCCGACGAGACGTCAGTGTGTTGCCGCGACATGGGGTTGAAAGTTGGGACTACAAGCGTGAGTTATCCTCGTTTGAGTATAATTTGAACTTATGCTTCTTTCTAACGGTGACCGTAGATTTGCAATGTCGCAGACGTTGACAGACGGCAGACATTCAAGGACTGCTGCAAATGGCTCAAAGAGACAAGCTTGATTGGGCACTGCCGGTAGGCAACCAAGTAAGAAACAGGTTATTCGACCGTTAATACAACCATATGTATTACGTTATATACGGCATATTCAATATTATTTTTTATATACACATATCAAGGCCCCTTTCACACTTTATCGTCACAAACACTCTGTCTCAGTTCAGACCGACGTCCGAGCGCCTGGCATAACCGGCCTTGCGGCCCATGCCACTGCTGAAACTGCGCCTGCGCATATTGTCGCCTGATAGGCCATTCGGCCTGTAGCCCGCGCCGTCGGTGGTGCTACCGGGGCCAAAGTCTGGCTCGCCGCCCAGACTGCCAAAGATATCGCCAATGTAGTTGGCGGGCTTGACGCCCTTGCGGAAGGTGGAGTGCCAGCCGTCAAGGATGCCGCGTACAATCTCAACGCCGGCTAGGTAGATGTTGTCAATGGCGATCTCGAAGCCGTTCTGGTCGGCGATGCGCAGGTTGTCAAAGGCCGTTTCGTTGGGTGGCGGGCGGTCAAAGTCGGAGCCAGTGCGCATGAGGATGGCGCGGCTGAAATCGACCAGGCCCTCAATGGCCAGACGTACCAGCACCTCGAGCACTGCGCTGTCTTCCTGGGCCGTCATGCAGTACTCGCCGGTGCCGTTGGTCCAGACCTTTGTGACCTCCTCAAAGGCGTTGCCCAGCACCGTGCCCGAAAAGTAGACGTCGCTCGTCACGGTATCGCACTTGACGACTGAAGGTGGCTGCGAGGCAGGTGCGTACAGGCTGGCGGGCTGCGCGGCCTTGTACAGCTGTCCGTAGGCCGTGGCAGTCGGGTCGTTACTGAGATTGGCCTTGCTGGCGAAGCCGACGGCAAGGTCGCGCAGAGTCTCGCTGAGTTCGAGTACTTCGGTGCCGTAGGCGTTGCCCGGGTAGACATTGGGTGCATTGGTGCCGTAGCCAAAGTAGCCCGTCGACCAGTTGGCCGGCATCTCGCGCGCGTCAAACTCGTACTGCAGCGCCACCTGCACCGTGTACTTAGCGAATGCGACGCCACCGAGCGTGCCGTACTTTGGGTTAATGCCTGCAATGCCTGCGATCAGGAAATACGTCTCTTTCAAGTCGAACTTGCCTGACAGGGCGGCCGCCATGACACTGGTCGCCGCGTTGATCTCAGACTCCCCCGTCGTCATCTGGCAGATGCTGCCGTCGGCCACGCAGTGCACGTGCGGGAAGAGCATGGACAAGCCGGGTGCGGTGACGTTGACGTCCATCAGGTCGCCAAGGCCGCTGCTGGGCAGGTTTTTGTACCAAACGTCGGCTTCGGGGGAGAACTGCACAGGAAACATGAGTAAGCAGACGTCTAGGACGTACATGTAACATAAACATTTGATGACATAGCACCCACCAGACTAATAATCAACACTCTGGGCGAGATCTTGCCGCGATGCCATGGTTTGCTGTGGTCGTTATGGGGGGTAGCGAAAGCACTTTGGGCAACCGCCAGAGTGGCTGCTACAGTTGAAAAGAAGCGCATTGTGATGAGGAAGAGGAACCCAATTTAACAAAGGAAACGAGTGTACGAAAGTCAAGTGTCTAGCGCAAGTCGTTCAGAGGACAAATGCAAGCTTGAACTCAATGGATGCAGCATGGTAACAAACGAGACGATGGGCTGGGACCGTGCGAAATATATAAAAAGGGAGGTAGAAAGGCAAGAGTAAGACACAGTAAAAAAGCCAAGGACAAGCACACGACCGAGACGATGAAAAAAGACTCGCGGACGGATTCCAGGGGAAAGTTTTGACGCCAAAGAGAGCAATGATAAGCAGGAACAACGGAGGCATGGTAACAAATGGAACGAGAGAAATTTACAGGGGGGCAGTGACTAAAAAGCACCCGAGAAGTAGATGACGGCAATGATAAGCATGTCAAGCAGTAGGAAGCTCGAGAAGTGAAAGCATGGTTATTCGTCCAACGGGCCTGAAATCAAACTATCTGTAATTTCCCCTCTTTCTGTCGTTTTCCGAATTTCTTCATTTTCTTATTTTGGGCCTTGGTTTTGCTTTTGTCTCTCGTTCTCTCGTTTTCCTCTTTTGCAGCCCGGCTGTTAATAATGGGGGTTTCAGCTGTTCGCCAAAAAAAAAAAAAAAAAAAAAAAAAAAAAAGAAAAAAGACGAACGCATTGTCGCCGAAAAGGGAAAGGGATCACCATTTGGCGGCCAAGGCAGTAGCTGGATGACTTGAAAAGCAAAGGCGGAGAGAGGCGCTTTGAACGCGGTCAAAGACAATTAAGAGATACTCAAATGGCAAGGGGACACGGACCCGATCCCTCGGACTAATATCCTTCATTCACTGCACCTAACATTGTCCCAAGAAGGCCTTGTATCCCTTTTTGTGATTAAGTTGCCGTCACTCGCAAACCCTTGGCCTCCATATCTTCTTTCACTCTGGCTTGCTATCAGTTACCTCAGACTCATCACAGCTTCCTACTGAAAAAGTCCACTGTGAAAGATTTCGCAGACGCCAACCGATCGCCGTCATCGTAGTGTTTATTCCACGTCCACCTTTTGTTTTCTTCTAGCCCGTATCGGTATAGCATCCTATGTGGTACTTCTTTCACTCCTTTTTGTTGTTCTTCTCGGGTTTGTTTTCCTTCCTTCCTTCGTCTTCGTCTTTGCTTTTCTGTCTCGCCCTCTTCGTTAATCTAGATTTCTTTCTTGGCCCTTCAATGTCGTGACGGCGCCACTACCACAACCCTAGCCTTGAGCTTATTCGTGCTACCTTACACTTTGACACGGTAAGATAGCTCCGCAAAGGCACTTCTAAATAAGCAAAGTACGCAGTGGTAAGTTTGAACGCCGAGACATTTATTCTCTGGCCGGAAGTCCTTTTCATTTCTACTTCGTTCTACTACCGCTCACCTTTGTGGCAGAAGCGAATTCTGAAAAGAGAGGCATTTTATAGAGGATTGCGAGAAATAGGACATACAGTTAGTTGTATACAGTTCAACCGTAGATGCCGGTCATAGGCTTCCTGACTCTTTGCCTCGTCAAACTAAACTGCAGGACAAAAAATTTCATGATACTTACTAATGGCACTTCCAAATCGTTATTAAAACAAAAAAAGTGGGACAGATGGCCCCAGGATTTGCACCTTCCTGCTCTTCTACTCACCCCAAAGCTATCGCTATCGCATCGGGCCCTTCCGACCAATCAGTGTACGACGGTCGTCCAATTGCCCATGCAGCCGTGATAGGAAGGTGCGGGTTGGCTGCCATCACTGTACCGCACCAGCGGCTGTTTGGAAGAATCCGGACTGGTAAAAGATGCCAGGGGCATGTTCTTGTAAACGTCCCTTCAAATGAAAGCCTTGTGGAAGATGATAGGCGATGGCTTTGCCGTGTAGCCCATCTCGGGTTTCCTATACGAGGCCACCCGCATTTGGAGCCGTCTTTCTGGGTCACCCGGGTTCTCCATGTTTTGTGTTCTGGTCTATGCCATCGACGGCGACATGGAATAAAGTTGTTTTGGCCAATATCGACTCCCTCATTCACTCGCGTGCCCATCGCACCAACCTTTACCTTGTACGTAGGAGAACATCCTCGCCGAGGCAGCACTGGGGCACAGAAGCTCCTATCCGGTTCTATGAGTTTTAGGGCCTTTGTACCACCTAAAGTAGGCCCCATCACGTCCTTGCGCCATGTTTGGTAAAACGTGGACAAATAATAGTAATATTGTCATTCACAAGTGGCCGCGGACCTCGGACAAGAAATTAAGAAATGCGTCGGAAAACCCATACCATTGGACAAGCTTGACATAAATGGCAGTAGAAATCAATTCCAATAACACACGAAACACGTGTCACAGACATAAACCAGGTTGAATAAACAAAACGTTACATAAAAATAAAATAAAAAGTATAAGTAAAACTCAAACTTGCTTCGGCCCCGTAACATCCGACCATATCGTCCGATTTAAAATAAAAAGGTAAAGCAAGACTCACAATTTTGCAACGAAGTACAACCATTTCCACGTCCACGATAGCAATCCACATTTCATTACAGAAAGCAAACAATTTTGAGTGACGCCGAAGTTCCATCTGGGCAGTAAAACTCAAAACAGACCAATTTAAGGGGGACGCAAGAAAAGTACAAAAGAAAGGGAAGGAGACAACAAAAAGATACTGGAGACGCGGCTAGAAACTGAAAAAGTCCAGTTCGTGGTTGCGATCGTCATCATGGCCAGCTATTGGCCCAGGGCCGCCGGTGTTGCCACCGGCATCATCGGTGTTGCGGCCATTACCGTCACCGTTGTTTCTACTGTCATCACCCATAGTCTTCTCGACCGTTTGCACGACCAAGCCACTCAGGCTAACAGGGCTGAGAGCGTCAAGTGGAACGTCAGCCTCCATCCAGTCGAGGTTGTTCTTGTTCCCATGTTCGTCCTCGCCAACTGCAGAGCTGTTGTTGCGGATGTCCATTTGCAGACGTAAGCTGTCAAAGCTGGCACGGTTTTTGACGACAGAGACTGACACCGAGTCCAAGATATCGGTGCCGATGGTGGCAGGCGATGGGCCGCCGTTGTTGGGCGGGGGCGCAGTGTTGGTGTTGTTGTTTGGGGACGAGGTTGTGGTGGTGTTGGTATTGTTGTTGCTGCGCAAGCCAGCAGCCGAGGCAGCTGCCTTTCGCTCGGCATCCAAAGCCGCACCGATACCGACCGCATTGCCACCCCGTGTCGACGAAGCTGACAGTGATGCTAAGAGTTTGACACCGGCTGCAGACGCCACAGGCCTTGCGGTAACAGCCGACGGGCCGACCGTCCAGTCCACCATAGGCATATCAAAGGCTCCGTGGCTTTGGCTGTGATGGTGATGTTGAATGTGGTGCTGTTGAGGCTGTTGAGGCTGTTGAGGCTGTTGAGGCTGTTGAGGCTGTTGGTTGTGGTGGGTGTTCCCGTTCAAAGCCCAGCTATCCGAAGTACCCGGCCGGACCAGCACGTAGTCATCAAGTCCAGTGCCACGAAGCAGGCCCGTGGCGTCATTTCGGTCTTCAAATCCGTCAAGGTCAATGGCCGAGCCATTGAGAAAGTCCAAGCCAAACGGGCCACCACGATCAGACGCAGCACCGCTGCCGCCGGGCGTGCCGGTTGAGAAAAAGTTGGTCATCATTTGGTTCTGAGCCGCATGAAGCTGCTGCTGGCTATGTACACCTTGGGGATTGTGGTGGTGACTATTGCAGGGGTGGTGGATAGCAGCAGACGCGGCGGCAGCCGCCGCCGCTGCAGAGGCTGCAGCTGTCGCAGCTGCCGTTGTCGAAGGTATTGCTGGGAAACCGCCACTGCCACCCGGTGCACCGTTCGGACCGGGTGGCGTGTGTTGTGAAAAGAATGGTGGTGGTGGCCGTGTGAACTCGGAGGCGCGACGTGAGGGAGGGGGCCGCCTTTTCTTAAAGGACTGGAGAGCATCCGCGTCTGGGTTTTCGCGCCGAGCTGGCAACACGCTGTAGACGTCAATACCGTTGCTACCGCTGGGTGCGCCGCTGGCTGCTTGTACCAGAGTGGTGCCGGTGATGCCATTCATGTTGCCACCACTTCCCGCGCCCACGTTGCCAGGACCGTACCATTCACTGCTGCCACCGGCACCAAGAGAAGTAGCGCCACCAAGCTCGCTACCATATGCTGTTGACGAGGACACGCTACCAGGCCGGCCGTTGTTGTTGCTACCGTTGCTGTTGTTGCCAGCAGAAGTCGCCACTGCCATGGCCGCCGCGTAGTCGGGCCCGTAAACGTCACTTCGTAGCTGCTCCAAGACGGCCTTGAGCAGGTCATCCATGCGAGACGCAGGTTGGTAAGTGTGGCTCATATCAGTCAGCGCGTACGATAGGATCTCGAGGTAGCCCAGGTACGAGCGACGGTCGGAATCGCTGCTCTGCTGGTAGGCAAGAGCAGCAATCAGCGCAATGGCGGCCGTGCCGGCGTGCTGGATGCCCGTGACGCAGATGCGACGGCCATCAAAGCGCTGGCGGTGCTGCCAAAAGATGCGCGCAACGCGAATGGCCTGCTGTGTGCAAATGCTGCGCGATAGCGTGGTGCGGCTGTCATCCACGATGCATTGCGGGTCGCCCAGGCCGAGCACCGAGTGACTGGAGGCCATGGCGTGCGAGCCCTGGCCTGCAATGCCATTGTACATGTGCTGCTGCTGTTGTGTCACGGTCATGCCACCGGCATGACTTCCTGTTGCATTGCTGCTAAACGAGTCGCGACGGTTAGCCGCAGCGTTGCCACCACCAGCAGAAGGAGACGACGGGCTCGGATGCGAGTTGGTGCTTGACCCGTCCGACGACAATAATGAGCCGTACTTGGCCCACGGGCGGTGCAGCAGAATCATGGAGACATGGTACTGCTGGTGCAGCAGGAAGAAGCTCATCGGCGCAGCCTTGATGTTGGCCGGCTTCCATGTCAGGTGGTCTGGCAGCCGACGGTACCAGTTCTGCAGTTGCCGGTCCAGGCTGATGACGTGCAGGTACGCGTTCTCTTCGGACTCGTCGAGTGCAAAGACGCTGTCACTAGCACCAGCTTGGGGTAGCGTACCGCTGTTGCCATTGCGGCCGGCACCTGTGCCGCCTGCAAACGGCATGATGGTTGCAAAGCTACTGGCCGACGCATTGTTGCGCACATCCCCACCGTACCCAGAAGCACCGCCAAACGCGTTGGTGCTGTTTTGACCTGCGTTGGTATTGTTGTTACCGGTGTTCAGGTTGTGCATGTCGCGCGTCTCGACAATCTTGCCGGCCAGCTCCATGAGCTCAAACAGATACTCGTAGATCTCCTCGTTGCTCATCTTGGCGGGTCGGGCGTCGCGGTTACCGCCTACACCGTCGGCACTGTTATCCTCGGCGGGGAACGATACCATCAAGGAGAAACGCTTTGTCAGCAGGTCCATGCCAATGTCCTGGCTTTTGATGCTCGTCGGCCGGCCGAGGAACAGCGCCCAGTACTTGTCAATGACAATGGCTGCCTTCATGACCATGTGGCGAATGTCGACTTCTTTCTCATTCATGTCTGTGCGGCGGTAGTCGAGGTGCAGGCCAATGTCAAAGGCCAGCCGATTAGCCATGCCGGAGTACATCCAGCCGGTGTTGTCACGGCCGACACCGCACTCGAGGTCGCCGAGAAGTAGAAGTGCTTGCACGCTTGGAATGCCACCCGGCCGCTCCAGCTCGATATCGAGCATGTACTTGGCCTCGCGCTGCAGTGTGCTCTCGCGGTTTCCGAGACTAATTTTCTTAATATCTTCTCGACTGCGGTCAGAAAAGCGGTAGCCCATGGCCAGGACGGTGATGTGCAGGAAGGATGTGTAGAACTTGGGATTCTGCGATTCGCGGCTGGCCTCGAATGCCTCGCGGTCGATGACGTAGATAATGGCATTGTAGTGGTCCCAAAAACAGTTCATAAGGTAGTCGTGCGTGGCTGAGGTCAACGAGCGGATAATGCGTTCAGATCGGCGTACCTGCTCTGGCGGCTCACGAGAATCGACCGAGTCGGATGCCTCAGCGTACACGTGGCTGTTGGCTGTAGGGCCAAAAAAGCGAAGACGCCCAGAGAGCTGGTCAAATGACAGGTTGCCCTTGGTCGATAACAGGCGCTGTACAATGTCTTCTTTTTTTGGGTCAAGGTTGCGAAATGGTGACGTTTCTTTGTTAAACACGCCGCCGCTAAGCATTGTGGATGTGTGGGGTGCGGTGTGTGACGATGAATGTGAGGAGGCGAGTTGTGACGATGTAGCGTGGGCGTGAGAGTTGTGGAAATGGTGTTGCTGCTGCAAGCCGTGTTGAAATCCAGCCGCATTCACCGCGGCGGCGGCTGCGGATGCTGCCGCAGCCACGGGACCGGGCAGGCTTGTGTCAAGGTGTTTGCTTTCGTGCATATTAAAGTCATCAGTGTGGATGTCCGCCGAGGACTCTGGCGGTGACGTATTGTCGCGTGATGGGGATCCATCACTGCTCGGGCCGTTGCTGATGTTGTTAGAGGGCAGCTGGTTTGAGAAGAACTGCTGGGCCTGTGGTGTAGGGGCGAGGAGATCGGGACTGGTGGTTGCAATCAGCTGCTGCTGGAACTGGGATTGTGCGGCAGCAGCTGCCTGCTGCGCTGCTGCTTGTTCTGCTTGTTGTGCCGCAGCTTCTTGCTGCAACTGCTGGTGCTGTTGCTGTTGCTGGGCAAAGCTGGCAGCAAGTACTTGTTGTGAGTTTGATAGGCCCTCGTCGGCACTGGTCTGTCCACCGGTCTTGCTTCCTGCCGTGTCTTGTCGCGTCTTGGGCGGGTGCACGGCCGGCGGCGGCTCAACACCGCGATCTACCAGCATGCTCTCCAGCAACTGAATGCGGTCTGATAGTGACGACATGTACGCCTTGGAAATGGGCCGCCGACGCTCATCGTCGTTTTTGATGATGCACTCGGTGCCGGCCCGCTTGCACTGTGTGCACTCGGCCTCGCCTTTGGGCACCACACAACGGATACGTCGGTCACGGCATGATGCACAGGCCACTGAAGCACGGTGGCGGACCTGCTGCTTGATGCTGCGAGATGCACTGCCGCGCGCCGACACGTTCTCTTGGTTGTGGATGTCGTTGTCGTCCGAGTAGGACAGCTTAGCCTCGTCGGCGGACGCCATGGTGCGGGTGTGTCGTCTTGCTGGATGGTGTGGATGAATGCTTGCTGTGAAAGGTAGGTCGCTACTGTTGCTCTCATCAAAATTGGAGAAGGCTTGGTAGCCTCGATACACACGTGGAGACAGCCACTGCTTGATGATGCAGTTGAAGACCGAATACAAATTCTTTTGTCTTTGCTCGAGAGACAGCCCAGGATAAAATTTAATGGAGTAATAGAAGTCCGATGTGCCGTTAAAGAAAGGGCGAGGTTGAGAGATGAGATGAGTGAGAGGGGGTCTCATGTGACCTGTGCCAGAGAAGGGGAATAATTACAAAATATGGGAAATAAGGTAGTGCTGGGTTTTGGTTTTGGGGGGAGGGGGCCGCGAGAGGAGGCAGTTAAAAGAGAAGAGACGCAATTCAACGGAGTGATGGACAAAAGCTCGTTTGGAGCGTTCTACCAGAACGGGAAATCATGTATAGGAGCTGTGCGGAAAAGAGGGGTGGGCAATGAGAAAGAAAAGGAACAAGACCAAACTGTGAAAACAAAACCGAGTACGAATAATTTGTGTGTGTGTGTCAGGTTGAGGTTCTCGGGGGAATTTGACGTTTGGTGTGTGTCCTGTGTAGATTTCTCCAAGTCTTGAGTGATCCGTTGGTGAGTCCGGAGTATCTACGGAGTGCTAAGAAATAAAAAGGAGGAGTATTCGGTACAACGAGGCATTGGTGCCGTACCAAAGAAAGTGAAGCACAAGAATAGGAGAGCAACAGGAAAAAGTGCTGTCCTCCCCCAGTAAAGTTGACTCCGGGGTAAACGAGTGTACACAAGCACGGGGTCCTACGGGTATTGAATATGACGGCCTCTGGCAGGTCGGTGGGTTGACGATAAAAGTGAAGGGGGAGGACCCGAGAGGGAGGGGGGGGGGTTTAAAAAGGCGATCACATCATGTTCAGACAAAGCAGTGACCCCGAGAGCCACTGGCCACTGTCCCACCTCTCCGGACTGTCGATGGCAGCATCTCTTGGCGTCTCCCCGAAGCCTTAGTGCCATCACGAGGCATGTGGCACTACCGAGCATGGGGTGATTGGGTTTGAACTGAGTGCTGGAACTACAGCTGTTGCAATTCGGTTCTTCGAATCGATGCCCCAATTTGCGTGCCAGCAGTTATGGGGAGGCAGCTAAATGTTTCTTGGGCGCACGGCGGCGGCTCGTGGCTGGCAAGACGAGGAGGAACTGGTGCCCACCTGTCGAAGTCTATATCGCCGACAGGCTTTTGTGCCTGTCGGTATTTCATTTTTCTGGCTACATGAGGTGTATTGGTTTTTGCACGAATGCACATCGATACGCGTTCTGACTTGTAAAGTGCTCGCATAGGTCGAGTTGTGGGTCGGCGGTCGGCACGCATCCGAGCAGGATGATGGTAACTGTCGAAGGTGGGCAAGACGGCGCTCTGCAGTGTTGTATTTGACGTCCTGAGGACACCTTTGGCGTGGAGCTCGGAAATCCCGCCAAGATTCCAGATTTTCTGCCCTGGGATGCCCAGAAATGACCAGCAATTAACCCTGGGAATATGAGTATATCGTTCTGACACGTCCAGGCAGATTTTATTTCCGTCGCACCAGGGTCTTGTTTCTGGTATACGACGAATAGCAAGATGTGTCAGTCAGATAAAGCCGAAAAGAGACCCGAAAAGAACGTGAAGGCGAGTGCGGATTGTTTGTCGGACCAGTATCAATACAGCATCTTACCTTGTAGCTCTGCTTGTTCTGTCCATATCCTTGTCTGGGTCTGTCCATTTTGCCTGTGTCGTTTTCGAAGGACATGCGATGGAGTCCATACAACGGTGCATGACGGGTTCTAACCGGGCGAGGAGAAAAGCGCCGAAGCCATGTAGTGGTAGGCTAGCATAAAATATGAGAGCGAACGACGTCAAAAGCGACATCGAGACATTTGTAGTACGGGCACGGACGACTTGCTGCGCGAAACGTCAATTGTGGATGCCGCTGCAGCGTAATGTACTTTCTCCATTCTTTTCCGGGCGAAAGACTATCCGAACCACAAAGTGCGGAGAGCGTGGGGCGCTGCAGACTATGTTGAACTTCGTGACCAGCTCAGGCGAGCGAAAGCTGGCAGCACCGCGTTGCCGAAAAAGGAGCTGCGATGCAACAGAGAACAAGGGTTGGTGGGCATCACGTCGCTGCTTTGTTACTGAACGAGGAAAACAGATCATTGGGGACGACCTGTGCATTTCCTATTCTCCCCCCCCCCCCTTTTTCGTCGTCCCTTCTTCCTCTTTCCCGTCAGGTCAAAAGTCAAACCCATCTCATTCGCGCCTGCCTCCGATTCTCGCCCATTGCTCCTTCTTGTCTCGGCAGCTGGGACAGTCGTGCAAGGTCAGGCCCAAGCGCGTGGAAAGAGCGGTTAGCAGACTTGCACTGGCGAGGAAAGAGGTATCGAGTACAACATACAACACATACTCTCCCTCCGCACAACGTGATTTTGCTCTGTGTTCCTGCCTAGCTGACCAACAAGCGCGAAAGGCAAGGAAGGAGCCTCCGGGTGACCTTGAGGGTGGGATCGCTATTTGCACAGCCGGCCGTGCGAGTCACTCTTTCCCCACACGCACGCCCCTTCCATCGTCATTCTTAGCACCGGAGTGTGCCATATCCCAGCGAGCCCAGCTGCAATCACACTTGGAGTTAGGTGCCTTCCCCACCCGTCATCTGCAGGCCAAACGGCAAGTGCCAGGTGCCAACAGGCGAATTAAACAGGCGAATAAAATCAAGCGAAAAGGCACCAAAGCCAAGCGAGCCAAGCTAGCAAAATCAGAAAGAGCAGGCAAAAAAAAGAGGGGAAATCTCCTCTCGCGCTACTAGCCCCGGCAATAACGACCAGCAACCCCGCACCCGTTCTGGGCTTTTCCCCTTTCTGCTCCATTTTGCAGGATTTCGCTGTGATCTGCCATTCTGGATGTTCAGGGCATTTGGCCTTGTCTCCCACCATAGCGAGCTTCTCCAACCGGCGCTTCTACCGAGGTCACGGCGGGCGAGGTCAGACTCATGCACAAGACGAAGAGGGGAATGAACGTCGTGTTACCTTTTTCGCCAACGACGTCGTAGAAAGAGGGGAACACTCGGCTCAAAGGACAGAGAGGGAACAGGTGCCAACATTGCATCCTGCCGCGACCTGGAGACCGAGATGGTGGTTTATGTACAGAGCACGAGATGTAGCCGAGTATCTTGACACCTCTCCGCCCATCCTCTGCAGACATTGCTCGCCCAGCATGGCTATTCTCGCTCGCAGCCTTTGAACAAGCGTGTCTGGAAGTGTCTGGACCCTATGCCGACCTTTCAAACTAGACCGGCGAGACAGCAATACAGAGCCATACTTTTCCATTGCCCGGCCGCTGTCGGCACCTTCTTGACAAGGGTATGCCCTCCACTTAGTCTCCAAAGACTTGCCTGCGTTCAACTAATGAAAAGGACGAAAAGCCACAGGGATTTTCCAACAGGACGAGAAAAAACGTGTCTCCCTCCCATGAATCGTCAAGAGCCGGGAGCTTTGGCTTCCGGGCAATGGCCATGAATTTTTTTATTTTTCCGCCTCAAACAGGGCGTCCGTAACTATGGGCAAGTGTCCATGTGAGTGGTGTTGGTGGCGTTCGGTGGAGCGCCAACGGGCATGTGTCAAAGACTCCGAGGGAACCAACCGCCTAGTAAGTTGTAGACTACTGTAGACCTTGGCACACAAGCGCTCTGCGTGAAGATTCTCTTTGTTGGCCGCCCCTTGCGGCACGGAGCGTTGGGCCGTCATACGGCAGCTTCGGCGATGAAAGAAGAGCAAGAACTTATATGCCACAAAATACAGGCCGAAGTTCGATCAAAGCAATCAACCGGTAGATGGGCAAGGTCATACAAATAGTATGTAACAACTGTGGGAATCGTGTGACGGTGGCACTGGTCCTGGGGATTCAAAAAAGCCACTATATTCTGAAAACGGTCATCTACGTCGTACAGACTGGAGGGTGGGTGCTTGTGCAAGTGAGGCCACCAACGAGAATGCAACAAAGCAAGAAAATGGAAACACAAGGATGAGAATTTGTTGGTCGGAGTGGGGGTGCAGTTAATAAAAAGGCGGTAAAATGACACCGTGATGAGAATCAAGTAACAACAGTGATAGCAAGACAGAATGCAGGAAGAAGAAACGCAGGGACGATACAAGCTGCGTGGGATGAAGCGACAAGGACGAGGAAATTGAAACAACACAGTACATCGTCCTGAAATCTGTAGTTGTAGAGAGGAGGTGCGATGATGCGACCTAGACAGTCACAATTGACGCATATGTACGACGCACGACGTACTGCAACCGTGATGAGCAAGAAACAGCGTATACGAGGAGAGAGGTTAGGAGTAGCCGGCGTCTGGTGATGCATGGATGCTGTGGAAGCCGAAGAGAAGATGTGCACATAAATTGAAAGAAAAGAAAAGAAGGAATAACATAATATATACCGCAGGAAAAGCTTAAACCCAGCCAGGTGATGAGACACAGCGTACAGCTTCAAAAAAGAAGGAAATTTGGATGGCGACAAAAACAAACAACGAAAGACAAGAGAGACACAGAGAACGAGGCAACGGGGAATAGTATCGGAGCTCAAGCAGCCGAGACGACGAGCAGCCGATGGCAACAACAGACAAGCAATTTCCAACAGACCAAAAAAAAAAAAAAAAAAAAAAAAACTTAGCGCACGAGGGTGTGATGAATCAGTGGTGTTGGCCCCCAACCAGACAGAACAAGCAGGTCTTTTCTTGTCGGCTGCCTTCATGCTGCGTCCCCATTTCGACTTTGCTAGTTGTCGTTGTTCTCCGGTTCGTCGAAGTCGGTCACGTTCAAGCCGGCTTAACTTGTTTCCCAGTCGAGGGGGGGAAAGGCCCAAAATGGGGAACCGGCTGTCGTCTGGCTGCATGGGCGGCGGCGAGCAAAAAGAGGTAGGGAGGGAGCACGAAAGGTCATGCGGCCGACAAAATGGGAGAGAAGCCAAAAAAGAAATAACCTAGCTCGCCAATAATGCAGCGGGCGTGCGGGAGCTGGCCAGCATGCCAGCATTGTCGTATTCGCGATCGAAGTCCTGTCGTCCGTTGTCGGACGTCACCCTCACTACCCTTCGACACGGACTGTTTCCGTCTAGTTGTTCTTGCGTCGTCGTGTTTCGTCGCTGTATTAGTCGTCGTGCGTGCCGATGAAAAGGGAGGATGTGTCGTGTTTTTATTGTTGTGGCATGTTGTTGTTTGTGGACTGGGACTGCCGTCTCATGTCATATGTCTTTTGATTGTCGTCGTATCTTCGTCGCTGCACCACCTCCGTGTGGCCACACATCGCATTACCCCATCTACTCCACATCCCACTCGTCGTCGTTGTTGCGCACGTATGTCGCCAGACCGTTCACGTCGCCCGTGACGTTGGCCTTGACCTCGCCGTTGCCCAGGTAGGCGAACCGGTTGCCGTAGCGGTAGCGGATGTTGTAGTCCTCGAAACGCGGCGTCTTGATCGTCTTGAGGAAGTGGATGGTGCAGCCCGGCCACAGGTAGATGCGGTTCTTGACCTTGCCGTCCTTGAACCAGCTGCGGCACGCCTCCTGGAAGACGGTCGTCTTGTGGAACTCGTCAAAGTGCGCGTAGATGTCGTCCACGGCCTCCTGCTGCACGTCAATCGACCGGATGTTCTCGTGCTGGATCTTCTTCATCATCTTGATCGAGTACTCGACCGTCGTCTCGATCGACGGCAGCAGCGTGCCGGACGACCACGTCGCGCCGGGGCCCACAATCGTGTAGTAGTTGGGGAAGCGCGGCGCCGACACCCCCAGATACAGGTTGACCTTGTCGCCCCAGTCCTCGTCGAGCGTCTGGCCGGCGCCGTTGACGAGCTTGAACGCCGGCCGGAAGGCCACCTTGAAGCCCGTGGCGCACACAATGACGTCGAGCTTGTGCAGCTGGCCGTCCGCCGTGACGATGCCCTCCTTGGTGACGCTCTTGAGCGGGCCGAAGACGGGCTCGACGTTGGGCTTGACGAGCGCCTCAAGGTAGCCGTCGCCGGGCGAGATGCGGCGGCAGCCCGGCGCCCACTTGGGAATGATAAACTCCTTGAGCTTCTCGTGGCCGGGGCCCATGCGCCGCGTCATCTCCTCGGTAATGACCTTGCGGAAGTGCTCCGACATCGCCGAGCCCTGCTGGTACATGCCGAACAACGAGTTGATCTCGGCCTCGATGCGCCGGCGGAACTGCAGGTGGTACGCCGGGTCCTTGGCGAACTTGTCCTTCTCCTCCTGGCTGAATGTATACTGGCGCTTGGTGTCGTCGCCGCCCGTGCTGCTCTTGCTCAGAAGCTCGTCGCTGAGCACGCCCGCGCCGAACGGCGGGCTGATCCACGTCGACGACCGCATAAACACCTTCATGTCCTTGACCACCGGCTGCAGCGACGGCACGATCTGCACCGACGTCGAGCCCGTGCCAATGACGCCGACCGACTTGCCCTCAAACGACACGCTGTGGTCCCAGTGCGCCGAGTGCATCACGGGGCCCTCAAAGTCGTGCAGGCCCTCAATGTCGGGCCACACCCAGTTGTTGAGAATGCCGGTGCCGTTGACGAGCACGTGCGACCAGTCCTTCCATGTCTCGTGCGTCTTTGGGTCCTCGAGCGTAATGTCCCAGATGCCGCGGTCCTCGTTCCAGCGCGCCTCGACCACGCGCGTATTGACCTTGATGTATTTGCGCGTGCCAAACCGCTCGATGCAACTGTCAAAGTACTTGCGGATCTCGCCGCCGTATGCGTAGTAGTTGGACCAGTCTGGCTTGGGATCCCACGAGAATGTGTACAGGTGAGCGGGGATCTGAGGAAAGGAGGTTAGTATTGAATGACGTCGGTGGTGACGACAGTTTCTTGCTGATCATCTCCTAACATCAACCACCAGCACGGTCGTGAATTCAATCCGACTTACATCGCAAGCAACACCGGGGTATCTGTGGAAGTTAGTAGGCATTTTTCATGAAAAAAAAAGGTCGCATCACACTCAGACTTACGTGTTCTCAACCCAGGTGCCGCCGGGAATCTCATTCTTCTCGTACAGGACCAGCTCGAAGCTGCCCGGCACCATCTGCTTCTCCTATCGGGGTGTTAGTCCGTGTGCAGGCATTGGAGAGTACGCGAGTATAAGAAAAGACAAGAATAACAAAATGATCATAACAAAGCTCGTGAACACGACGACTCGGATGCAACGCGTGTATGTTTGCCCGGGCCAGTCGAAGCCAAGGCGTGGTCCCAATAAGAGGGGTCCAGGATCGTTCCGGGAAGCGTTTCCCGTCTCCAAAAAAAAAATAGCGTCAAGCAAGAGAGACTGCAGGAAAACGAAACTCGAAATACTGCAAGGGCGCAAAGACGCAAAAAAAACCAACATACCATCTTGTAGGCAAGGCAGATACCAGAGGCACCGGCACCGATGCAGGCCACTCGCAGCTTGGCAGGCTTCGAGTGGTACTGCTGCAACACGCGGTACGGCGTCGCCATCTCGGGGTACGAGAAGGTGTTGGCATCGTTGGCGGGCTTGTCGGTGCCATTCGTGCCGTTTATTGCGGAAGGAGACATGGTTGCGGCTGTCGTTCGGAAAGAGGGCGTTGTTCGTCCAAGTGGGAATATGCCTGGGAGAAAACAGAAAAAAGGATGAAAAAGAGATGGAGAGCTGAAAAGGAAAATGCTGAATATTCTATGCGCAGATGGTTGGCCCGATGCTGGAGGAGGAGACGGAAAAGAGAGGAGGAGAGGAGGAGGAGGAGAATAAGAACAACCAATAAAAGCGAATATGAGGAGTGCAGTAAAAACGAGGGGGATAGCAGGAAGGTTTTTATTGTATGGCTACTACTTTTTCTGGCCAAAGAAAAGGAGAACAATACAGAGGGAGGAGACACAGAGATATAAGTGTGCTTGCATCTTAGTTTGATGTGGATATCGATTAGAGATATTAGTGGAACCCTCATATCTACTGTTCATTTTCTTTTTCATTTCTTTTCCATTGATTTATTTTGAAACTACTCTTGGCTGCAAGCTCTGTCTACTTGACGGAAGGGTTGCGGCTGTTGCAATATACTGCTCCGGCGGAGAGTGAGTGTTGTCAGCAAGGTATCAACAGAAGACCAAAAATACGAAGTTTCTAAAGATTTTATGGCAACAACGGAGCATGAGGGACAGCATGGCCAAGAAGGTGGTCCGATGCCATGCACATTCTTGCATGTCAAGATCGGGGCAGAGATCATGACAAAGGAGGGCCGGCCAATATAGACAGCCGGACTACAAGACGTACCAAGACAGAATCACAAAGATGGCATCCGGATTAGTGATGCACCGCAGGCCAAAGGCTGGGTCACCGCGGGGGTTTCTTTAGCCACAGTCCGCTCCACTCTGGCATCGGAACGGAGATTCACAGCATCTGCAGTGTCTTTTCAGTCCTGTTTCAAAGTAAAAACTACGTGTAACCGCACGACAACCGCGCCAGGGTGTCGTTTTGCAGGTGACCGGGCATCCTGGACGATCAGAGCATGTCGGTTTCCGTGCACCGGAGTCTCACCAGACCTTTATCCTTTCTTTCTCGCCGTATTTTATTCGTTTAGTTGCCGTCTCCTCAAAGCCGCTAAAGTTCAGTACGTATGATCGGACAACGCGACTGGTCTGCTGGTGCTGTTGGTGCAAGCGGGCCATTTTCACCTGGTTGAAGACCAAGACAGTAATGGCAGACTGTTCCTGGCGACATGATTCAAGGTTCACTGACGACGGACGTCTGTCGATTCCCTCTAGCCCCGGGACAGGCAACACTAGCCGGTTGGGGGGTTGGATGTGCATTTCCGAAGGCGGCAATGGGCAATCTGGCGCGGCAAAACAATGGTTCATTAAAAAAGAAAGAAAATGAGGAATAAATTAACGAATGGCCGAAGAAGAGAGGCAAAGATCGGTCCTAGAAAAGGAGAAAGAGGATGGCATTGTCTGTGGTCTTCTTCCATGCTGCATGATGGCATTCGGGCTGTTGGTACAGCTCGAAAAAGTGCCTCTGGCCACAGAACACGGGACGAACTCCACATATCCACCCAGGTTATGTCGTGATGCCTTTTTAGTTTTTTTTTTTTTTTTTTTTTTTTTTTTTTTAGTTTTTTTTCTTTGACGTTGCGGGCTTGACCAAGCCATGAGCCGAGTTGAATCGACTTAACCACCGATGCTACTTTTCCTTCTTGCCTCCTGTTTACTGCCCGCCCCCCACGAGTCATGGGAGCTTCTCAAGTTGTGGCGTGACAGTGGATGCTTGTGGAGACGGACGTTCACTGCCTGCACTGGGTGCGGCCTGCAACGTGGGAAAATGTTTCCCGGAGAATGGCAGGACGGGAAATGATTCAGAGTCCCCACATAGCTTCCCCGCGTTTTGTGTCTCCCAGTGGTATTTTGACCGTTGGAGAAGTATTGAATCGGGGTACACGGTATTTCATACAGTTTGTGTGCGGACACAAGTATATTTGGGGTACTTCAGTCGTCCACATCTCCGAGTAAGGACTGTCGTGATACGCCATACTTTGTGCTTTGTGCAAGGCCTCAATCTCGGGTCGTCAGTTAAGGTAGAAGGCTCGCAAAGTCGCACCTGCCCCGCCTAAAGTTAAAGTCACGCGCTTGCCCCTGGCTGCTTCCTTCTCGACCGACTGGCACCCTTCAACGGACGATGGCGATGACAGTCTCCGTACTTCACACCTTTGCATCGGAGATGGAAGGAACGACCCAGCATAGCTTCCGCTCCTAAACACAAATCACGGCTTTTCCATGTCCCTCTGGTGCTCTTTCCTTTTTTGGGTATTCTACGTTCTTTTCTCGACCGTCTCGTGATTCTCATACGTCATCTGTGCCCGTCTCGCTCTTTCTCGATCCGGACACATCTCTGCACGGCTTTTGCCTTTCAGGTTTTTGGACAAACTGTGTTGAGACTGTGCTCCGCAACCCAATCACCCAAGCAGGGGCAGGGACAGTATTTCGTACTAGCAGAGGTAGGTAAAGCAAAAGCTAGAGGAAGATGTTTGCCCGCGTCAGGAAGGGGCGCCCAAATCGTCCTCACCTCCTCACAACCTCCACAAGTCCACTTTTCCCTGGTGCTACTTCCGCCTGCGGGCCTGCCAAACCTACCGTATATGGCAAGAGGGGTATCGTTTTACCAGCAAGTTCGCTCCTTCCTCTACTTCTTCATGAAGACAATAACCTACCTTGACATTGTTGGTGTAGAGGGGTAACCTGGAAATCGATCGTTCACGCAAAACATATCTCAACATTTCTGCAAGTCCTTCTCACGCAACACCGAAGACGTTCTCTCATCCCACCTCAGGCATCTACAGAAGCAGTCACTCTCATCGTCCTCCTATCCAAATCGACCGCCATGGGTAACCACGCTCTTGTCTACGGTAAGTCGGCCTATGGAAGGCGAATTGTCACGGCGGGATCAGTGTTCGTTTGAAGCCACCATCTCTCTTGAAGCCATACATGGCGTATATACGTGCACGCGCCTTCCATGCTCCCGAATCTAACATACGACAGGAGCCAGCGGCATCACCGGCTGGGCCATAGTCAACGCCATCTTGGAAGGCTACCCCACGCCCGAGGACTTTGACAAGGTCACGGCCCTGACCAACCGCCCCTTGACACCGGAGGCCGCCAACTGGCCTGCGTCCCCCAAGCTTAATGTCGTCAGCGGCATTGACATTCTGACCGATAAAGGCCAAGCGGGCCTCGAGGCCGAGATGAAGGAGCGCGTCGCCGACATTGACACCGTCACACATGTCTACTTCTTTGCCTACATCATGGATGCCGAACCGGCCAAGGAAGTCACGATCAACGTCGAGCTCATCAAGCGGGCCGTCACCGCCATCGAGAACCTGTCGCCCAAGCTCACGTTCGTGGTGCTGCCCACCGGCACCAAGGCCTACGGCGTGCACTTGCTGCAGGACAACTTCCCCTTCCACAGCGACCTGCCTCTCAAGGAGTCGCTGCCGCGGATACCCGAGCCGTATGCATCGCAAATGTTCTACTACGGCCAGACCGATATGCTGTCGGCCATGTCCAAGGGCAAGCCGTGGACGTGGTGCGAGATCATGCCGGACGTGATCATCGGTTTTGTCCCCAACAACAACATCTACTGCCTGGCCCAGCAGCTCGGCACCTACCTGTCTCTGTACCGCGACATTGAGGGAGAGGGCGCCGAGGTGCAGTTCCCTGGCACCGAGATATCGTGGAAGAACCTGTTTATCGAGAGCAGCCAGGACATGTGCGCGAAGGTGTCGATTGTGGCGTCTCTGCACCCCGAGAAGACGTCCGAGGAGCGCTACAACGCGGCAGACAGCAACAACGCGGCGTCGTGGAGCCAGAAGTGGCCCGTGATTGCCGCGTACTTTGGCCTAAAGGGCGTGGCACCGCCGGCTGGCGGCCAGGGTCCCGACCCGGTCAACTACCTGGCGGACCACTTTGAGCAGTGGACGGCGCTGGAGAAGAAGCACAGCCTCAAGAGCGGCCGCGTCGGCAGCCAGCGCGCCTTTGGCGGCTTTGCCTACTTCATCATGACCATGCTGAACTTTGACCGGCAGATGGACATGACCAAGTGCTTCGAAATGATGGGCAAGGACAAGGTCGAGTACACGACCAAGGACGCCTTCTACACGGCCTTTGACCGATTTCGTGCGGCCAAGATCATTCCGTGAGAGGCTATGCTGTGGCCGAGAGGAGAAGAAAAGCGTTGTGGACACAGTGACGCATTCATGATGTTGACAATGGCATTTCTACTACCTCGCGTTGATACAAAAAACAGTCCACACCAATACGAAGACTTTGCATGCACGCGGAGCAACTTGACTCGTGACTGTGTCCCTACCATATCCGCAACCGGCCTACTGAGATCACATCGTGATCGTCGTCGAGAATGCTTTGAACATTACGACAAGGACAAACGATCGAGCCAACTCCACCTGGCCAGCTCAGCAGCTGCCGTGATGAATGATTGCCTATTCGTACTCCGTACTCTGTAATCTGGTAAAACCGCACGACGGCAAGAAAACCATACATTATATAGACACTCCCTGCAGAATCCTAGATCACAACAAAAAAAGGCTGAGGACATTTGATTTCCAGTGGATGAGAAGACTTGTCGGTACTTTGTTTTTGTGCGTATTTAGTTGCATAAATAGGTACCTAACCGCGGCAAAGAAGCAAGAGGGGGGCAGCTCTACAGCCGCAGGACCCGAGTGGGCCTGCGCTTCAGGCGATGCGGACTTGCAGCTGGCGCGCCAAACCAGCGCTGTTCCCACTGCCTTTGTTCTTTGTGAAGGCGTCGGCTAAAACACAACACGTTCTCCAAGCAACACGAGCAATGCCCACAATCATATGCCAGAGTGACCATTGCATGCAGCTCTGTTTAGAGAGGCATTGCCACTCCACATTGTCAGGCTGGTGAGTGCGACACCGTAGCCAAGATTGGTGGTCGTTTTCATCGGTTGCAAAGTAACGGCAGATAGATGTCTCTATCCTATCCAGGCTGGGCTGTTCGGCACAAGCCCAGCTTTGGGTAAGGAACGCCCGGTCTCCGCTCTTGGGGGGAGGGTGGTCGACCTCTCTTACTCGCTTCCTCTATGTCGAATCCTATTGTATTGTTTTACCTTCTTTATATTTATTTTGCCCTGTCCCGGTATTTGCTTTCTGCCTCCACTTCATTTCTCCTTTTTGTTCTCTGATTTCATCACCAGCCATCTCACCTCTTATATCGAGCCTCACCAGCATATCCTTCTTGTTGTCACCATGTCCGACCCAGTGTCTGTTTTTGACGGCCCGGCGTTCCAGCGGATACCCGTCTGGGTGCAGCAGAAGCTGTCGCCGCTCGCCGTCCAGAAGATCCAGGACGTCTACGACTTTGTCGAGAATGAAGTCATCCCCCGCGAGCAAGTCATGCGCCAGCAGGTCGCCAGCAAGCGCTGGGCCATCCCACCGGTCATGCACGAGCTGCGCGACAAGGCCAAGAAGAAGGGCCTTTTCAACCTGTTCCTGCCCAACCACTTCACGGAGAGCCCGGGCCTGACCAACCTCGAGTACTCGTGCTGCGCCGAGATCATGGGCCGCTGCTACTGGGCGCCGCAGACGATGAACTGCCACGCCCCCGAGACGGGCAACATTGAGCTGCTGGCCAAATACTGCAACGAGGAACAGAAGGAGAAGTGGCTCAAGCCGCTGCTGGAGGGCACCGCCTCGTCGGCCTACTCCATGACGGAGCCCGACGTGGCCAGCTCGGACGCCACGCAGATCAGCATCCAGGTCCGCCGCGAGGGCGATGAGTACGTCATCAACGGCCGCAAGCTGTACGGCAACTGCCTGTGGAACAAGGACCTGACGTTCTACATCCTCATGGGATGCTCCGACCCGGACAACGAGGACCGCTGGAAGCGGCACACGATGCTGCTGGTACCCTGCGACACGCCCGGCATCACCCAGGTGCGCAACCTGACCATCATGGGCTACGACTGGGCCCCCGAGGGCCACGGCGAGTACGTCTACAAAGACGTGCGAGTGCCGGCCGCCAACGTCATCCTGGGCGAGGGCCGAGCCTTTGAGATTGCCCAGGGCCGTCTGGGCCCCGGCCGCATCCACCACTGCATGCGTCTGCTCGGCCAGTGCGAGCGTGCCTACGAACTTGCCCTTGTGCGCTGCAAGGACCCCCGGAAGAAGCCCCGCGGCAAGTTCATTGGCGACTTTGACAGCAACATTGAGCGCATCGCCCAGATGCGCATGGAGATTGACGGCGCACGCCTTGTCGTGCTGTCGGCAGCCGACACCATGGACGTCCGCGGCAACAAGGCTGGCAAGCGCGCGATTGCCCAGAGCAAGGTCCTGGTGCCGCACCTGGCCACCCAGATCATCGACGAGTGCATGCAGATCTACGCCGGCCAGGGCTTGACGCAGCACACGCCGCTGCCCGAGATGTGGACGTATGCGCGTTTTGTGCGTGTGGCCGACGGCCCCGACGCCGCTCACCGGCACCAGGTCGGCCGCGAGGAGATGAAGACCGCCGGCAAGTTCATTGCGCGCCTGCGGCAGACGAACGAGAAAGCCAAGGCCTTGACCGAGCAGTACGGCTACAAGTACGAGTCGTTCGACTAAGGGGAGGGACGGGGATGCGTTGGTGGTGAAAATGAATACTAAGCGTGTATCATCTGTGTTTATTTGCTTTTTTTATTGTTTGTTTTACGGTATATAGGACCTTCATCTAGCAAACCTTGTAAAGTGAGTAGACATGCTCCGTTGCTTAAGCTCGACTCGCTCTATGTTACTCTGCGAAATAAATACTACCCTACTATTCTGTGGCTACGTTTTCTTCTTTTTCTTCTTTTTTTTTCAAATGTCCAATTGACTCTCCCCATTCATGTTCTATGCAAAGTACCCAACTGCTCTGTCCGCTCCCTGTAAGTACTTTATCGTTTGCCGCTGGAAGTGTTTTCCCGGAAATGGTAGCCACTAACACCGCTTCGTGATAAGTTAGCTCGGCAAGAAAGACTCTCTTGTTTCCCCCGTTCTCTTAACGGCTTAGCTTAGCCCACAGTTGGAGTAAACGGACATGGAAAGTCCATTTTTGACATCGACCTTTAGATCGTCGAGCTAGCATATCGAATGCAGGATACTGCCCCGACAGTGTCCGCTATACAACAAATGCCATACAAGAAAGTAAAAAAAAAAAACCACGGAAAACAGATCAATGTACAGAACGTCGTCAACGGCCCACCCGGCCGCTTACAGCTTCGCCAGACGGCCGGCTGATAACCGTGCGCCGCCGTCGACGGAGATGTCCTCGCCGTTGACGTAGCGGCCTGCAGCCGACGACAGGAACACGGCCAGGCCGGCAATGTCCTCCGGGATGCCCAAACGGCCCAGTGGGTTGTCTTTGCTCAGCTCCTCCTCGCCGCCCAGGTTCTTGATCAGGCCCTGGGCCAGTTTCGACGGGAAGAAACCGGGCGCAATGACATTGGACGTGATGTGGCGCGGGCCAAGCTCAACGGCCAGGTTGCGGCCCAGATGGTTGGCCGCCGCCTTGGACACCGAGTACATGATGGTGCCGGTGGCGCCCACGTGCGGCACGTTGGAGCCGGCCGTCGAGCTGATGATAATGACGCGGCCGGGGTCCTCGAGCGTTGCGCGGCCCTCAAGCAGCGGCAGACTCTTCTGGACAAGCTCAAAGATGCCGCGCACGTTCAGGTCCAAAATTTTGACGGACGAGTGCGGCGGCGCGTCCTCGAAGCGCGAACCCCACGAGGCACCCGCATTGCACACCAGGATGTTGAGGCCGCGCGAACCAACCAGGTCCTTGACCTGGGCGACCAGCTTCACAATGGCGTCGGAGTCGCCCACGTTGGCGGCCAGACCGACGGCGCGGCCGTTTATGCCGGGCAGCGCATTGAGGCGCTCGACGGCCTGGTTGATACCCTGCTCGCCCTCGAGCTTGCGGGCGGTCACAATAACCAGCGAGGCACCAGCGCGAAGGAAGGCCGTAGCC